>NW_028317876.1:5775000-6510000 GCF_062004578.1 Staurois parvus | reverse complement strand
CAAATATGCATCAAGTGATATCTACAGTTCTGTATACTTTTCAGGGACCAGTGACTCAGTACTGAAGCTATCAGATCAAAATGACAGTCGTGCAACTGTAAATGAGGACAATGGCAGCCTATTTCTCAGTACAGGTTTAAAATTAATATTTTAAGAAATATTTGTCTCATAAAAAGCACTGCTAAGGACCACTGCTGGAGGTATGAAGGGGCCTGGTGTTCATTCAGAGCTATCCAGTCCGTAATGTATCTGATTTTGGATCTTCCTCTTTAGCAAAGTTTGGTTGCCTAGTGATCCCAAAACAATATTTCTCTTAACATACAGTAAACCTGTTCTGAGAGAAATATCTGAGAGGCAGTGATTGACCCCCTGAAAAGGCTGGACCTGGCTATTATGCTGAACTTTGGCTTCAGTACCTTCAGAGATACGGATCTGGAATGGGTACGTAGGTCAGGTAAACCTTGTGTGCTTGTTGACCCACTATTCTCACACACTGTGGCATCTTAAAGTTTTATACGTTGTTATATGCCTTTTTATCTTCTTCTCTTGTGAGTATCTATTTGGTGTTTGTTGTTTTGAGGAAGAATACATCGCTAGTAATGCACTAGGTGTTTGCACCCTCTTGTGTGTTTTTGTAGTTGTCTTGGGATCCCCCCATCTGAGGAGGGCTGCACCAGCTACACATCTCCGGTAGAGTCCATTGTGCATCTTTTCTGGTCCACTTTTGGAGAAGTGGAACTTGCTGGGAGTGACAGTACTTGGTATTGGAAAATACACGGCACAGAGACATAGTATAGATTTAAAGATTTTTATTTATTGAATTGTATAAGAGTGAACTCATCTGCAATACAGATATGGCACTTGAAATGTTAGGGATTTATGACTATGGTGTCCTTTTATGAAACAGAGATCAGTGGCGATCCTAAGGATCGTTGCTGATCTCAGATCATTAGTGGTTTAGGAAACAAAGATGATCAATGGAGAACATGTTCTCCGGTGCTCATCTCAGCACACAGATGGCTAGTATATGAAAGAGCGATGTTAGCCCTTCATTGGCGATCTGTGTTCTCCCTCCAGATTCTCCAGCTCAGAGATGGAGAATCGAGGGAACCGCAAACGAAGCAGCGGTAATTTAGCGCTGCTTAGTAAACGGTGTTTGATTTTACTTTAATCTCGCGAGATTATAGTAGCAGCAGCCGTTATCTAGCGTTCAAAGAGTTTGTAGATCGCCTCTCTCTTCATTCGGAGAAGTGATCTACACCGCTTCATAAAAAGGCATGCAGAGGAGAACTGTCTCCTCTGAGAATGCAGGAGAACTGAGCAGCAGTCATTTACCGCTGCATGATAAAAGGACACCTATGTTCGCAAAATACTCCTGAAACTTGTACAACCACATTTCCTGTGTCAAGTCTGTGTACATGAAATGCCTGGTAACAATTGGGCATATACAGTTTGTACTAGTTTTTACTGCTTACTGCAAGCACTGCTGAACTAACCCCTAAAAAATATAATTTTATTGCCACCATTTTTTTCTCTACAGCGCCACTGCTTTCATAAAATATATAGTTGTTTGGCAGTTTTAGATGGTTTTCTAGTAAAAAAAGGCAGATATGTGCTGAGTGTTTTAAAAAAATACATTTAACCACTTTTCTACCAGGGAACTTTTTAAACACAAGCAGTATTAAAGTGATTCTAAAGGCTAGATATTTTTTATCTTAATGCATTCCCTGCATTAAGATAAAAAATGTCCCTTTATTTGTATCACCCCCTCACCCCCCCATACTTGCCTGAGCCTGATCTCTATCCAGCGCTGTGCCTGTTTGTTGTGGCTCCCTCCCCACTCTGCTCACAGAGGCAGCAACAGAGCCATAAGCTCTTGCTGCTGTCCATATAATCCTGTGTGCGGGGGGCGAGGCTGAGCTACACTGTGTGTCAATAGATGCATACAGCCCAGTTTAGGAGCCAGCATGCAGGTGAGCCCCCATAAGAAGTGGCTTCCTATGGTGGTGCCCTGAAAGGAGGAGCCCAGAGGGCCAGCAGGGGACTCGACAAGAGGAGGTTTGGGGCTGCTCTGTGCAACAGCATTGCACAGAGCAGGTAAGTTAACATGTTTATTTTAATTTACCAAAAACACACACATACTAAATATACTTACACACACCCGTTACAATTACTTTAAGTGTCTAAAATTTGTCCTGGTATCTGCTTTTTGCTGTCCATGTACAACAGAGCTCAGGCTTGAAAGGGAGAAGCAGCACAAGGGATCAGTCAAATGTGCTGCAATGTAAGGAGAATGCTGAGAAGAGAGAACGCAGAGAGGAGTTCATCAATGTGCCTCCTCATTCACTGTTAACTCACATGGTAGGGAAGAAACCTATAAGGCCCCTTTCAAATGGGCGATCTGATTAGGTGCACCTGACAGTTTTTAAGGCGGACCTGATCGGAAGGTACATGCATTTTTATGAACAGACTGGTATAAACGGACTTGTATCCATTTACACTAATCTACCTCCACGTTCGATCCGGTGCGCTAACAGTAAAAAAAAAAAAGAAAAAGAAAAAAAGAAAAAGTGATGCGTCCTTTTTAGGCAGATCAGATAGGTGAGAAGTTGGGTGTAAACAGACAGCTGATCAGAACAGAATCCACCCCATGTGAACGCGGCCTAAGTGTTATGCAGCAGAGAAAAGTGAGGTCTGCTGCATTTCTAGACAGGGCTGAGCTATATGGTAGGGATGTGTAGATCTCAGAAAATGGAAAACAGAAATAGATTAAAAATATAAAATTCTCTTAGGCAGGTATAGGCAATATACAATTTGTTAGGCAGGTAAAAAGCTCCCTTGTATCTACATTTAGCTGCTTGCCTGGGTTTCCGCTTTAACTTGGAAAAAGTATTGATCATAGAAGGCAGGGGTCTCCAAACTGTGGACTGTGAGCTGGATGTGGCCCTTTGCTTGCCTTTTATTTCTGGCCCTTGGGCACTGTTCTTCCCACTAACCCCAGATATGGGGAACTAATTTTCCCACTGACACCAATTATGGGGCCCTATTCATCTCACTGGAACAATGATCGGGAAATATGCTGCAACTGTCACCAATGATGTAATTGTTTTTACTCCCACTGACCACCAAGTTTGAGGCATTGTTTGTTTTTTGGGGGGTTTTTTTTTTTTGTTTTTTTTTTAAATTGAGTTTTATTGAACATATGCAACAAAAACAATACAGCATGGGTCACTGGTTCATAGACTGACGGTAAGTATACCAAGAAAGTATCTATTACCTCCCGCAGGAGGGTTGTAATTTCAAACAATATAAACATAAAAAATCTCCCACAATACTTGAGAAACACTGTATATATCAACACATATTCTATATAAGATAATGAGCCTAAAAAGAAAGGAGAGAAAAAGAACCTAACCTACAAATACAACCGTTGGACCAAAAGGCATATCTCCCAAGTTCAAATACAAGTAGGATAACAGAAAAGTATAGAAGTAACTGTCAGTATGGAAGAAATACAAGCCACCCGTTAAGTAACATAAACGTGAGAAAAGTAAATCCTCTGCATACAGAACCATACTGTTGTCCAAGTGGTTCTTAGGAAAAGGAAAGTTAACACGTAGCTGACTCCACATAAGTTTCAAAAAACTCTATCCACGGACCCCATATTTGGTCAAATTGTTTAGGGCATCCCCTAGCTTCATAGGTCAACTTGTAAAGTGGCAATACCTGGCTAATCAAATTTTTCCATATGTTGATAGAAATTACTTCAGATTGAACCCATTTTAGGACCACTGTTTTTCTGGCATAAAATAATAGATAACAAAGAAATTGTTTCTGATAGGAGCTAGGGTCTATATCTTCTAACACCCCTAATATACACCATTTGGGATTACAAACATTCAGTAAATCAAAATGCGTAGCAATAAACTGGGTAACCATAGACCAAAAGGGATGCATTTTTTTTTCACAGCTCCAAAGCATGTGAGGATCTCCCCTAGACTTATGACACTTATGGCATTCAGGGTTATCTTTATTGTGCATCTGAAAGCGCCTTAAGGGTATATAATAAATTCTGTAAACAAATACACAATTGAATCAATTTATCCCTTGCAGAAATAGTAATTATGCAGGAGTTAATCCCAGTTTTCATCTGAATGGATCGGAATGTCTTGTGTCCATTGGGATTGGAGGACATGTAGATGAGTTGGACTACTTTTTAGTAAAATACTATAAGAAGAAGAGATTAGCTAGGAGTGTTCAGAGTTTAACAGTGCATTTTCCAATACTGAGTTATTAAATCATACATCCCTGAGTCCTAATTGAGATGTGGCTGCATGTCTAAAAAAAACATGTACCTGGCACCTGAAACTCCAATTGTAAATGGGTGAATGATTTAAATTAACCATCAATGTATAATTGAATATATTTCAAAACTTTTCTGTGCCCACAAGTGTGCATCTGGTAGAGTGAGAAATTGAGGGAAGGTAGGGTTAAACCAAATTGGTTGGTTCATTGGGTGAAATAGAATGAGAAGCATCAGGTAACATGGCAGCACACTGACAATATACTTTATAAGTGATACCTTCAACAAATTCATTCCATCCCCTACTGGGGAAGTTCATCTATAAATTGTTTGTCAGCGTTTCGTAGGAAGACACCAGAGCTGCCTTTGTAGTTGCATTATTTAATTGTGGAAAAAGCCACCAATGTATAAAAACCAGTTGAGAGGCCAAATAATATAGGCGTAGGTTTGGTAATGCCAAACTGCCTTGTGAGATTGATACCGAAACCTCCCAAGAATTTCTGTAACTACGCTTCAACTACCAAAGGAAGGAGGAGATAAGAGAATCCTATTTCTGTGAAAACCCGTTTGGGATATATACCGGACTGTTGGATAAATTATATAGAATTTTAGGCAGAAATATATCATTTTAAAAAGATTTATCCTCCCTAATAAAGTTAGAGGTAGTGTTTTCCAGTTAGCAATGTGAGTTTTAAGTAAAGTAATACAGGGAAGCAGATTATTTTGAATATACGTGGTTAGGGGTAATTGTATCTTGATCCCCAGATATCTAAGAGAAGGTAGTAACTTGTGCGGGCAATCCAATGGTAGATCTGGCACCATTTCGGAGTCCACAGCAAACACATTGGATTTGGACCAGTTAACCTGAAAGCCAGAGAGGGCCAAAATCTTGCACAATCTTTAGCACCACGTTGATCGTTGTTTGTGGATCAGAAAGATAAAGTAACATATCAACCGCATAAAGGGAAACTCATTCTTCTAAAGAGCCAACCCACATACCCCATATCTCCATAGAGTTTCTAAGAAGTTGTGCAAGGGTTCTATCACCAGAGAAAATAATAAAGGAAACAGTGGGCAACCTTGTCTAGGACCTCGGTGTATAGCAAAGGGTTTACAAATTTTACCATTAATAGGAAGGATAGCCACTGGTTGGTCATCTAATATATGGAACCAAGTGAGAAAAGTGTCACCAAAACCAAATCTCTCCAGCACATAGAACAAATAAGGCCATTCAATAGAATGAAAGACTGTGTGTCCAGAGCCATTATCACTCTAGGTACTTCACTTCCACTATTTAGGGCCTGGAGATTAGTAAATAACCTATGAATATTAATGTGTTGATCGGGCAGGGGTAAAACCTGTTTGATCCAAGCTGATTAGGGAGGTAATCGCTGAGTTTAGTTGTATTGCTAATATTTTGGAAAGAAGTTTCAAATCTGTGTTTTATTAGTGATATTGGTCTGTAAGAGTCACAAAATAAAGGATCCTTGTTAGGCTTGGGGAGAACTATCTGGGCTTCTCGGAGAGAAAGGGGAAGTGTTTGAGCCTCAAATATGGCTTTGTAAAGGGAAAATAATCTAGGAAGTTGGGAATCAGTGCGTTAAATACCATTCTATTAGGAGCCCATTCTGGCCCCGGAGGTTTTATGTTTAGGAAAGGTTTTAATAGCCATCTCAAGCTCTTCCACAGTAATTGGTATGTCTAGGGTTAATTTTTGCGTCAAAGAAAGTTTCCGAAAGAGGATGGAGTCTACATATTCATAAAGCTCAGGTGGGGTATAATGCGCTTGAGATGTATAGAGATCCGAATAGAACCCGACAAAGGAGTTTGTTCCTGCGAAGAACATAGGACGGTAATGCTCTCATAGGTACGAGATAGTAACCGGGACAGGTATTGGCTTGCCCAGAAAGGAATGGTCGTCTCCTAGCCTATCTCCTGATTCACTGATGCAATGTTTATGCCCACAGATGCCAGGGCATTTTCTTTGCCTGTTTGCTACAGTCCCCCCCCCCCCCCCCAAAGTTTGTAGTAAACTGGCCCTTTGTTTTGAAAATTTGGAGACCCTTGATATAAGGTAAATATTGCACAATGATCACCTTTTGCTTAATTGCGTCTAGGACAAAATGTTTTGATTGTGGGAAATGTTTCTGTGAAATCCTGCATTCTTGGGCCTAAACATTAATATGACGCTGCAATTGAACATTCTGAAACTGCTTACCTATTGGAAACAATATAAACTGAACTTGAACTTAAGGCCACACAAGTCAATACTGAAGGATAAAATACACTGTTGTCTTGCTCATACTGTTCAGAACATGGTATTCATTGACAATTAATTGGTTCAAAGAGTTCTTCTGTATTTCATTAAGAAAATGCACCACTCTGAATGATTACTGAACTAGAAGGACCCCAGGTAATAAATACTATCTAGAAATATAAGATTTCAGTCTGTTTCCTGTTTTATTCATGCAGTGCCTACAAAGTGAAATATGGATGGACCATTGTTATGTTGTAATTAGCTGAATCTAGCTGACAGTGAATTTTCAGTTCTCATGTACGTTTTCATAGACTTTTCTATTATTTTGAATCTTTAGTTGTTGCTTAAATGATTGTAGACAAGAGTTTTCTGTCCGTGGGGATCTTTTAATTACCTTTTTGCCATTTAATTACAAGGTTAATATAAAGTGAAGAAAGCAGCAAGGGCTTACAGAAAAGGCAAGTCAAGATTGAAAATGAATTCTTAAAATGCATGTGTTACACATTCTACCTGTGCTGTTCATGGCTTTCGTTTTTTTTTTTTTTTTTCTCCAGCATAGTTGTATTGCAACATTCCTTCCCTTTTTCCCTTTGTTGGTAATCTGTTGAACTGGGAATCCCTTTTTCTTAGGTGTTAATGTCAGGGAGGTATTCCCAAACACACCCACTGCAGGCTATTTGCTGCCTCTGACATAAATAAAGCCTGCATTATTGTCAATGTTAAAATATCTTTTACAGCAACAAACAGGCCTTTATTTTTTTTTTCAAATAGAAAAATGTTCAAACCTTTTAGTTTTTATTGGAGCAATTAACATTTTTCAAAAGATACAATAGGTAGGCACTTATTTATATCAAACACGCAGGTTTGAAAATTTGTAAGGACACTTATGTATCTCTTCAATTACAATGTTAGTGAAAATGGTAGGCACAGAAAAGCGTGGTACTTACGTTGAAGTAATCTTACTTGCAGACCATTATATCCCTTAATCACAAACCACAAAATTACAAAGTGTGATGGAAAGAAGAAACCCACAAGAGTGCATAGTAGAAAATAAAAGGGAGAGAGGAAAGGGGAGTCCAATTTGTCCAAGCATGCCAACACTTCCACATTGCATCCATCACCCTAGTAGGATATGAATCACAAGTACAATCTCAGTATGTCAGAGTTCGACAATTCGATCCAGGTGTATCACATGGCTATAAATTTAGAATACTTTTCATGTAAACTTGCAGTAAGTTCTGTCACAGGCATAATGTGGTTCAGTTCTGCTACCCATTCTCTAATGATGGAGTCCCAATGTCTGAGTATTATAGACCGTACTGCAGCGAGTAGGAAATGTACCAAGGATGGGAAGCGTCAATGAGAACATATCAGCAGAAACTGTTTTTGGTATTGCTTTTAATACAGTAGATAAGGGTTACAGAAAGTGCTGAAAAATCTACCAGGTGGTACAATATTAATATATGGTGACCCTTTTGCATTCTACCTTATAAGTAGCCAGCACTCCAAACTAAGTGACAATAAAACAAATGATTCTTATCTAGTGCAGTGGTAATTGAAACCTAAACTAATATAATGCAATATGATTTCTCATATTACCAGAAAATAAAGAGCATATACTAATAATAATAATAATGCTATGGGATCCTCAAATATGTAAATAAAGTCCACCATAGTCCTAATATAAATTCTGCTGTGAGGAGTCAACTGTGTGCAGGCAGCAGGCAGAGGAGATCAGTGGGGGAACTCACGCGAAAAGTGTGGGAGCTCCCATCCGTTGCTGGCGCTTCCATCTTTTACTGGTATTCTTTTAGGTTCTGAGTCTTTGGCCTTTTGATTGGCCAGGATATTGTAACTTCTACGCACAAGAGTTACTTCATCCTGGCACAGAATTATGACGAGACTATACGCTGAGATGCACATACGTGGCTCAGTGTATACTTACACTGAGACCTACACAGTCTCCTTTGTCATAAAAAAGCCTCCTTTGCAGCACTTTCTACAAAAGCAAGTTTAATTCTACTTTAGGGAACACAAGATTAGTGTAAAGAATGTTACAGTATGCTGTATTTACGTATCGATTTGTCTTTGACAGTGTTTGACTACAGTTATCGGGACTACATTCTGTCATGGTATGGAGATCTCAGCAAGGATGATGGTCAGTTATACCATCTGCTTATGGATGACTTTTGGGAATTATCAAGACAACTTCGATGTCGGCTTGCTCATATTGACATTGTCAAGGTGGTCTGCAATGATGTTGTGAAGACTCTGCTTACACATTTTTGTGACCTCAAAGCTGCAAACACCAGGTATGTGATGAAGCAGGGACCTTGTTAGGATCTTACACATCCAAGACACGCAAGGGATCCAGAAGAAGGGGAACAGGCTACTGTGGTCAGACATTAGAGCTTTTGCATGGTGTAGGTTGATGTTTACTGATATTATTAAAGTATGCACCTTTCTAGGAAAATTGTTTACTGTGTAACCTTTTAGCGTGGGCCAGCTAATCTCATTACCATTTGACATGGGTACAGCTATTACCAGTACCCCTGATAATAAGAAATCCATAAAATTTTGAAATAACTACTCATATCTAGTTTATAAAAATGTATAATTGCTAAAACTCTCATTTTTATTTGAAGCTGAATGCAGATAAACCACTTCATACACAGATGAAATGCATATAAGGCTCCTTGCATATGTGTCCTCCAGCTGCTGTGCATGCAGTCCTGGTGTTTAGGATCCTATGCATTTAGGGATGAGTACTCAGGATGCAGAATACCTGCATTCTGGGCATTTATCCGTGAATGTATAGGGCCCTAAACACATGTACCACTTGGTACAACATCTAGCCAAAGCATATATCAGCTTGCCATAGACTTTGACAGACTGCAGGAAACAGGGCTAGACACTGCACATGCACTTCCTGGGAACACTAAAACGCTGGAATTACACTCACCTTAGCTAGAAGGCCCATGTGGAAAGGGGCCTAAGTAATATTATTATTATTTTTTTTTACCTGCCAAGCATTTTATACTTCTGTCCATTTAATCCTGATATTTACACAGTTCTGCAAGACACTGCGGCCAGGAGGATAACACCATTGTTTCTGCTACAGTTAGACAGTAAAAGGGAATAATAGTGGTTACCTATCCTCGCCCCCAACCTACTTACTGGACAGTGAAAGCGCAGCCACGGTTCTTAGTGCTGCCCTTCCCACTCCCATCTGAGTGCTTGCCTATAGAGCTAGGGCCCCCAACCCTTAAAAAAAAAAAAAAAAAAAAGTGCAAGCCAATGTTCATTAGACTGTTATCAGACTGCAGCCAAGAGGAGTAGAACATGCCTTTACGTTGATGGTCAATGGGAATAACAAATGCCCCCACATTGGTGGTCATTGGAAGTAATAAATAACTCTGCATCAGTGGTAAGTGGGAGCCACTACATCAATAACAGGAAAAAAATGCCCTTACATTGGTGATGACTAGGAGTAAGAAATGCTTCTGTGTTAGTGATCAGTGAGATGTACCTGTTCCAGCATCAGTGGGAGTAAAAAAAATGACTAGGTTGGTGGTCAGTAGAAGTAAAAAATGCTCCTACACCAGTGCTCATTTTGAAGTAAAAAAACAAAATCACTATATAAGTGGTCAGTGGGAGAAAAAAAGCACATCATTCCACCAAGATGCACTGCACAAAGGTACAGGTACCCTTTAAAAATGTGCTATATTTTAATTCATCACAAAATATTTGCCAAATTAGTTAAAAGATCACGTGATGGTGTGCCAAAAGTTAACAAACGTTTGTAAATTGCTCATCCACTAATTAATTTGGCATAAACACCCAATCATATGTAGTGCTACCCTCTTGCGTGACGCTGATTTTGGGTCCCCTTATTTTTCCTGCACAGCCGGGCAACATGCATTTATCACTCTTGCATCCAAAGTCAGTGATCAGTCCATGAGCTTGTTTTTGTTGTTTTATTTAGGGTTAAACAACTTGGATGGGGTCTAGGGGTATATGGGATGCCCAATGGAACTGAAACAACTTGGAGGACAAATTTTCTATGAACAAAAAACCAAGAAATTGATCCTGGACTTTCTACTCCCTCTGGAGTGGCCTTTGTCTCTTAATGTATCAGCACACAATTGTTACTAGGAGCACTCCATCCCCTAAATGAACCTCTTCAGACCCCAAATAGAAATTTCATCCACCTAGCTGTCTTGGAAAAAATTCCAGGGCAAGGGATTCCAAGACACAAGTATACTGTCCCAGGGAGAACTTGTTTGGTATGGCACCTGACTGCCCTTTCCCTAGTAGGCCCAGGGGTGTAGAGGTACCCACACTGCCTCTTGTTCCTGTGGCTTTAAAGGTGAAACTGCTTTCAGGCCTTGCGCTGGGCTGGTTTCTTCCCAGCTGACAGTCTGCCCTTCCCTGTAAACTGTAGAACAGTGGAGGGAAGGGCAGACTTTTCAGCTCCCAGCCTGTATGTAGACCCCCCTTCTCTGGGGCCCTCTCCCAGGCTCCACACAGGCAGCACCTTCCCCAATCCATCTTCCACCTGACTCCCCTTACTAGCCAGACTCTGTCATATTTATGGGATGATCTCCCACAGTGCCAGGGCTCCTGCCTAGGATTGGTCAGACTCCCATAGATATGCAGATCAGCCCCTCCTCACCTTCGCCTACTGGCTTCTAGAAACTTCTCCAAGTTTCTAGACCAGAGGCAGGTACCAGAGGACTGACCTGTATAGCCCTCCAGCCCCAACCTGAAGTAACCTGGCTGACTCACACCTAAGATGCTAGGAATCCTCTAACTATACACAACAAAAAAAATCTACACTAGAAGGCACTACACATATAATCTGTTTTAAACCAGTCATATGTAATATGGCACTAATGGTCCTTGTTTACTAAAGACAGATTACTGCATTTTTAATGTAGTGTATACTTCATGATTTTAAAGGTCATTATTGATTGCATTTCCTGGAGACTATTTCACATTAGACTGATTGTTTGCTTGACTGTTCTATTGATCCATGCTCCTAGACTATACCCCATTAGTCTTTGTCTTTAGCCATAGTCATTATTCCGTTAAGGCAGTGAGAGGGGAATGTGATGTTGATTTGTTTTTTATTAAGCAGTACCAAGTTTTACTTTTACAGGCTCACAACCCAGTCCACCATTTTTGTCAAATGGTGTTCCTTTAGAGTCTAAAGTTTAGACAGAATGTTCACTAGTGGTTTATCAAGGTGACATATCATGGGTTTCTTGTTTATTGCAAACTGAATATTGAACAATTCTGAAAAAAAAATTCTATGTCTCTATTGTGGGAGCTTTAGTTTGGTGAAAAAGATATGATCAATAGTGGCATTATATCTACAAATAATTGACACACATTCTATCCGGTATGGACACCACAGGGTCAATGATTTCTATGTCAGACAACATTTATACTAAATCTGGCATTCATTCAGGCGGAACAGACCACTGATGTGTGATGAACATTATGTACACTCAGCTTTTCATCTGCAGATCACAGACCCTGTGAGTGGGCTTAGTTCTGTTTAATGTTATGTGCAATCAACACATGGCTTTACCGTATCTCTCTCAACGTATATTTCTCGCCTTCGTAGCTTTTGGTGGCATCAATAAAGTAGACTCTATGAAAGAATCTAACATTAATACTATAGCTATATAGCAGCAATAATCTATATTTTTTTTCATTTAGCAACCAAAAGAACTTTCATTAAATTATTTCAGTTTTTTCTTTAAAGCAGTGTTGAATCCAAAAACCAAAAATGATGTGGCTGCATTAGCTTTCTTTTTTAGTTTTTTTTCCCCCCCATTTTCACCTGGTGATCCTGCCTGTTTTTATTATAATATAATATTTGCTATTTTGTTATTCCTGCCTGAGGTCTGTTATTTTTCAACTTGGCAAAAGTGTCAGAAGGTTGAGACTTACCACTGACAAGTGTTTACACTTTGTTTTCTTTTTTTAACAATTCAAATTTTTATTGCATATGTCAGCAAGACATTACAACATCTCCATATACAAATATGTCAAAAAGGTAACATACAGTATAGGCTTTATGATAAGGAACAAACTGAAGTTACCCCAAGGAACCATGAGCGGGGATATGTCAACATGTCAAAACAGTAGAGAATGGCAACAGCTATGAGCAATCTACTCAGCAAAAACCCCTCGGAGGGTAGCAAAACAGATTAATGGTCCAGATTAAGTAACCAATTTACTTCAAATAAGATTGAATGCTGGTCAACTTTTAATGGATTATATAAAACCTTTATCCCAAAAATTACATAAATAGAAATGCTGTAACTGCTTAAAAAGTGTTGGCTGGAGTTGGACTTCAGTTTGTTTGTCAACTTCATCTAAATGTTCTACTTCATTTAACATTACCCTCTTCCCAGATAATGTTGCTGTCTGAAGGTGTCTCTGTTGCTCCTCCATAGACTGGAGGAAGTGTGTTACTGGCTGGATCATTAGGTAAAATGAAAAAGAAAAAACAGGAAAACGAATGCAGCCACCATATTAAAGAATTGTTAAGCTGCAATATTATTACCGTACATTATTAATATTATACAGGATTTATATAGCACCAACAGTTTGCTCAGCGCTTTACAATATAAAGGGAGACAATGCAGCAACAATACAGTTCAATACAAGAGGGATAGGAGGGCCCTGCTACTTGGAGCTTTCAATCTAGGAGCAATATATTACAGTTTTGGCTTTATTCCACTTTAACTGTATGTCCAATGGATGTACAGTAAAAGCATAGAAGTAAATTCACCAGCACTCCAAATATTTCCCAGCGTCACCTGAGGCTTAAGAAAACGGATGTTTCAGGCCTTGCAGGTTCCCTTTCTCAAGGCAACAGAGTGTCAATTTAACTTTAAATAACTGTGTCTCCAGGGTGTGTGCAGTATAAGCCTGGGTTCACACTGATGCAGTGAGAAATTTGCAGCGTTTTCTGTGTGTATTCTGTACCGCATCATAATCGCACCCCGTTCATGCGAACCGATGCGGGTGTGTATGTTAAATTAACACCCCGAAATCGGTCCGGAAAACACGGTTGCGATGTGCAGAATTGGATCGCATAGGTGTGAATACCCATGCAATCCAATTGTAGTGTGGACCCAAAAATGGATCCTGCAACTTTTTGGTGCGGGTGAAGTGCGATTTGAGCCATACAAAATGTATGGCTCCGATCGCACTGCACACAAATCGCATGTAATTTGCACAGGAATGTGGTGCGGTTCCTGTGCGAATCACATGCGATGTACCGCGCCGCATTAGTGTGAACCTAGCCTAAGCATGTTTACCTTTTCTGCTTTTGACTAGCCCTTGCTCTGCTTGTTACATGTCTGGTTAATATTGAGTATATCAAGTATACTATACTTCATGAATATTGAATTAATTTTGCATATCAGTACAGTTAAGCCAAAATCATGCAGACATGTAAGATGAGTACTCTGGAAACAGCTGTACAATAAAGTGTAAAGCAGAATGAGACTTCGATTACATATGTTAATGTCTGTACTAAGAGTGAATGTCCTCTTGTGTATCTTTTTTTTATAGGTTTAAGACCTGGGCACAAATATATTTCATGCTGTATGTATTATAGGACTTATTGCAAGCTCTTATTAACAAGTTTGACTTGTCATGATTGCCATGTTTCTGTGTAGTATGTACTGGCAGGTATGACTTTTTTTAAAGGGTATGTCCAGACATTTGCTCAATTTAACTCCAGTCTCCCTCTCCCCCTCTAAGGCTAGGTTCACACCTATGCAGTTTGCGTTTGATCTGTTTCTGCGGTGCATGTGATTGCACATGCGTTTTTTGATGCATTTTTTGCCTTTTTTTTTCCCCCCAACTTGTTCCTAGGCAGATTAAAACTCAACACGTATAAAATACACTACATGCTTTCCTGCAGTGTCTCCATTGAAGTCTATTGAACCAAAAACGCAACATTTTGTGTTAGAAAAAAAAAAAAGTCCTTGACTCTAAAAAATGCACGGGTGAAAACAGAGATGTGAACCTGTCCCATAGGAAATAATGTTTAATGGACTGCTGTGCGTTTTTGCAAAGCACAACAGAAAATGCATAGGTGTGAACCTAGACTAAAGCATGTCCCTGCATTATTCTTTTCCTTTAGGCCTCCTGTCCATGGTATTAATATTTTGAGCAGCAGCATTTTTGGATGTAATTTCAAACATTTGTTTTGCGCGTATGCAAATTCTCACGCACTACACTCCTATGCAAATTCCAATAGTTATTCGTATATGTCCGCATTTGCGTGTATCATCACAAAATACTGACTGGGAATGCAGATTTTTCACATTTTTTTTTCTACTAAAGAATACTCAGTGCGGGTTTACGCCCATTATAAACAATGAGCTGCATTTTAGATCATTAAAAAAAAAACACTGTACTGAACTTTTTCGAGCTGCATTGTGCAAGAGGCCTTACCCTTTTCTGCTTTTATTGCTCCTTGTGACATAATTACCAGACTTGTAAAACACATGCAGGGTCTTTTCCCTATAAACAGTGGTTGGACAACCTCTATGGAGTGGCATTGATTTGCTGGGAAAGCAGTCAGTGTATACATGTAGGTTTGGTTATTTCTTGAGTTCTGTAGTCCAGCAGGCAGGGCTTGGGTTTCAGTGTAGTAATTGCACTGTGTTGTCAGTCCAAAAAGGAAGGAGGAATTTCTGGCTCATCACGAGGTATGTTTCTGTAGTTGCAGATTTTTTGAAAGGATATTATTTGTGGAACTGTACATGTATTGCAGATATTTAATTTTTTTTTTCGCCCAGACATATTTAACAGCTAAATACACATACAAGTTATAGGACTTATTTACCAAAGGATGTTTTTCTATCCAACCAATTTTGTGAGTCGTCATATACTTTTACAAACAGAACAGCCACAATGGCAACATCACTTTCTCTACAAGGCCTCCTTCATACAGGACAGACTCTGTTTTGATCAGCAGGGCATCTGTCCACTGATCCAGAGTGGGAAAATGACAGGTCTGTGTCCTCTGTTTCTGATGAGCGGACACGGACGGAACCAGCTCTGCTCTATGGGCAGCCGGCTGTAAACAGACTCCGCTGTTGGCTTACATCCGATCCGAACTGCCTAGACAGAGGATGACGGATCCTTTTCCATTTATTTATTTATTTATTTTTTTAAGTTGACCAGGTCAGATCGAAGGTAGGTGGTTATAAACAGACGCACCCTCCAGTCTATGGGGATGAATGGACCATCCGATCAAGTCTACCTGCAAAACTGGCAGGCAGACTTGATCAGACCTTTCATGTGAAAGGGGGTCAAAGAAGAAGTCTTACTTTTTTAGTTGTTTCTGTATTATTATACAGTGTTTATATAGCGCCAAAGGGTTTGCTCAGCGCTGTACATTATAGTGGGGAACAGTACATGAGACAATACAGTAACAATACAATACACAAGGGGTTCGAGGGCCCTGCTCTTTCGAGCTTACAATCTAGGAGTATGCAGCACTTTCTATTCCTTTTTCTGTGGTGTATGAGCTGAGCTGGTGTGGTTAATGGTGTGCCACCCTCCCTCTTCATTGCTTTCTGACTACACAGCAATGAGTCAAATAGCAAATAAGCTGTGATGGGCAGCCCTTGCCTTTGGTTACATGTGCATGTTCAAGATGAGAGTTGTCAGTTGAAATGTAGTGTGCTGTGGATATGCTTCTCGGTCTGTGAATGGCAGCACAAGACAGGTGCACTCAGAGGACAGAGGCAACTGAGTACTGGCACCTATCAGCAATTGAAACCCCAACAAATTGGGCTTCAGTGAGGGGAGGAGCATAGAAAGGCGTGCGTCAGCAAGAAAAGAGATTTTTTTTTTTTTTTTTTTTTTTTTTTTTTTTTTTATGTCAATTTCAGATATTTGGAGATGGAGTTCCTTGTAACCTCATGCAGGGGTGCTTCTCCCCCATAGCAACTGTCACTTTTTTAAATTGGTGTGACACTGCGGGGCTAAAAACGTATCAGTCATTCACGGAAATCTGTGAATAAATTAACGAAAAGTCCTTTGTGCTATCCGATGGACATGTAGTTCTTAACAGAGTAGAAATACAGTAATCACTTCACTCGCAGTTTGACACTTCGTCATGAACTCCAGCTGAAAGTCCATACCGAAGTACAGGCAGGGAGCTAGAGGAGGAGTCTGCAGGAGCCTGGCATTGCACCCGAGATCCACTGATCACTGCTGCAATGCTATGCAGATTGATTTGCAAAGAAAATAAGTGCATATTTTTTTCCTGCAAAAAGCTGTGTATTTATTATTTTTTATTTTTAAGGTGAACTTGGCCTTTAATTATTTTTAAGGTAATACACAGCTGTTTAAAATGGTGTTTTGTTGTTTGTTTTTTTAATCTGCCTGGAGTTTAGCTATAAATATTTATTTTTCTTTTAATCCATCCCAGCATTTTACATTGTAAAAAAATCTTGTTACATATCTTTATATCTTTATTGAAAATGTAAGGTGTGCGTGTGTTGTTGTGTTTTTCATTTAACTTCAGTTTCTTTGCTCTTTTGTCTTCTTTTCTTCCTTTTTCTTTCAGACAGGATGAACAGCCAAGACCCTTTGCCCTTCATCCCTGCCTAAAAACCACAGAAGAGGAGCTCAGATTCCTACAGACGTGTGCCCAGGTGCTAGTCCTCTGTTTAGTGCCCGCTCGGGATTCTCAGTCTCGCAGCCTGCGCATTGTACTTTCTGAAATACTTGCAACTAAAGGTGTGTATTAGCTTGTAGTCATGGGTAGGGCAAGGAAAATTTGTGCCTGTTCTGTAAGACTGCCAGTGCTCGGTACAAGTCAGGAACCACAAATAAGCTGTTGTCACTAACTTTTTTAGGAAGACCATGGTTTGTGTGGCTAAACAAAAATTGCACGCTCAGCCTTTTTAAAAACTTGCACACGCAGTCTTGATTTTAGCTTACTTTTATTGTTGCTCACTGTGAAGCAACTTCAGAGGAAATCAAGCATTTTTGTACACAGTTCCCTTTTCTGTTTTCTAAAGAAGAATTCTAGGTATGCGTACTTTATACATGGTTATAGCTTGAATCAATATAACAATGTATATACTATACCTGGCTGATGCCCCTGGAAGCTGGAAATCACTGAGGTAGACACCGCTACTCCAGTGATCTCCACTTGCTTCTGAGTCTCCTGCTGAGCAGCTGCCGTGCTGCAATCTGAACAAAGAAGGTCGGCCATTTGGCACAGGCACAATTCAAAAAATGCAAGGCAAGGTGGAGAATTGGGGCAGTGATGTCACTCACCACCTTGTCCAATCAGAACGCTTTGTGTTCATTCAGAAAGTGCTGACCCTTTTGATTTAAAACTTTGTCACTGATCCAGAACAAGTATACAGATAAGGCAGTTGGCAGTGACATCCCCTTAATTTAACCATTTTATTGCCCCTTGATGTTAACCTCTTCCCAGCCAGTGTCATTAGTACACTAACAGTGTACAGTATTATATATGATGTCAGTGTACCTCCCAACGAGGGTCTGTTAGCGCCAGATTGCCCACCACACTATCTCAGTCCTACTTTAAGTCTCTGATCACTGCCAATACCAGTATACCATCATAGCTGCAGTATATATCATAGCTCAGTGTTTCTCAACCCATTTTCAGTCAAGGCACCCTTCGGAATTCTGCACAATTTTGAGGCACCCTTTAAAATTCTGCACAGTCTCCAGGCACCCTTTAGAATTCTGCACAATTTTGTGGCACCCAGTACAAAATGTAAAAAACTAAACTAACACATAGTTTTACAGAATGCAGCAACATCTGCACATGTAGGACACCCAGTGTTAGAGGTGCACAATGAAAACCTGTGTCTTAATGTAACTAAAAGGCAGGCTTGATCCACCTGTTGGCTTGTATACAATTTGTGCAATTTAGGCATTTTACCATGGCACCTCTGAAGAAACCTAAAGGTACCCCAGGATGCCTGGGCACTCTGGTTGAAAAAGGCTGCCACAGTTTATAGATTCTTTAACTTTTGCACAAACCAATTAATATACACCTATTGGGATTTTTTTTCTAAGACATGTAGCAGAATACATTTTGACCTACATTTATGAAGAAATATTTTTTTTTAATTGGATATGTATTATAACAATAAGAAATAGTTTGTTTTTTTTTAATGTTTTTTTTCAAAAATGCTGGCATTTTTGTGCTTCTATAATAAATAAAAACCCAATGGTGATCAAAAAGAATGCTCTACTTGTGTGAAAAAGGTTATATAAATTTAATTTACGTACAGTGTTGCATGACTGCTCAAATGACAGTTAAAATAGCGCAATGCTTAATAGCAAAATAAAATGGCCAAAAATCTGGAATAGGATTGGTTTCATCTGTGTAGAGGTGCACCAGATTTTGAACGTTCCATTTTTAGTAAATCAACCTCTTTTGTATTGCTGTCCCAAGCAAGAGAGGATTTTTGACCTAAAGATCTGATTTATTTGCTCCTGCTCAGTGATGAAGAAAGTATAGACGTTTTTTAGTATAACAGCCAGTTCATTGGCATTTTCAGAAAGAGGATCAATGTTTCTGCCATGTCAGGTTTGTTTTAAATGTCATGCCTTAAAAAATGCACTGAAAGAGTTAACGAAAGGATAAAGTAAGTGTCCCCGCCGTCAGCACTGTATTATTTGATAACCTAAATCCAGCTCCAGTTAAAGTGGTTTTTTTTTTGTATCTTTGCGTTCCCCCTCAAGGAGAATTTCTCTTCTTTTTTCTAAGTGACACCCATTACTAGGACATGAAGCTCAAAGCAGTATTAAGCCCAAAAACAAAAAATAAATATGCTGCAGCTAACCAATCCAAAAGTGGTGGCTGCATTCATTTTCATTTTTAGGCTTTTTTCCCGTTTATCTTCACCTGGTGATCCAGCCATTAACACCCCTTCTGCTTAAGGTGTCTCCTTTATCTATAGAGGAGCAGCAGTGTCAACCTTGATCTGCAGCACTGTCTGGAGAGGGTAGCATTAGTCAATTTAGCTGGACTTTATGTAAGTAATGAACAAATCAAAGCCTAAGCTAGAACATTTTAGCATAGGCCATTAATACATGCCGGTTTGTGTAATAAGGCCGCAAACAGAGCATTTAGGATAAGGTTAGTACAGGTACCTATAGTAACCAGGTTTTAGTTATCAGTAAAATATGAATTTTGATTGTTTCACTTTGTGGTTTGACTTCAAGTGTAAATGTCGCTGCTCAAGTGACCCTTCTAATGATGTCTGCAATCTCCAGAGTTACTCCTTTGCTGCTATTGACCTCTTTTCTGTGTGCGGCGTCTTCACACATCTTGATTTTACCCAGATGATGCAACGCCATCACATATGCATAGGATTTAATTCATTCCAGAACCAAAGGCATGCTGATATTGTACATGATTGGCTCTGTGTACGTATCTGAAGATACTTTATAGCAGTCAGGGAAGAAGCATTTATTGCAAAATAGGAATATAAATCTCTTCTACAATAAAATCCTATCTTTTAGTAATTTTTCAAGCCTTTAATTCACTTTAACCACTTCCTGTCTGTCACATGTATATAAATGGCCAGACAGGAGCAGTGCAGGAGTGGGTGGCCATTTATAAACGTCCTCCCCGTTTCCCTGCCAGTGCGCGCTCCCTGGGAGTGCGCGTCACTGTGATCCGGTGCCTGCTCTGTCCGGAGGACACAGCAGAACACCAATCGCTGTACGGGACCTCTGTGTGAGAGGTCAATTGGCCAATCAGTGATCACCTGAATAGTAGTAAGTAAGATGTCACTACTGACATCATTGCTTACTAGTGAAATCTGTGAATGATCACAGAGGTCACATGGTACAAGGCTATTCACAACAGCCTTGTACCATGTGATAAGCTGTGACCAATCACAGCTCACACACTAGAATGCAGCCAAAGATGAGGAGAAATGTATTGCTTTTACAGCCTTTATGGGTGTAAAAGCAATCCGTGTAAGAAAAAAAAAAAATCTTCATCACCCCCCACAAGTAGTACAGTATCACTATGGGGACACTGTACTGCTAGGGTGAAAGTATGTTTAAAAAAAAAAAATATATAAATGTAAAAAATGTTTTTGAAAAATTATAACTTTTGGTTATAAACCAATTTGGGTTTTTTTTTTTTGTTTTTTTTTTTTGTTTTTTTTTTTTACTAAGAAGATAGCTCAATACATTTTGGCCAAGATTTATGAAGAAAGATTATTTATTTGCAAAATTTTATAAGAAACATTTTTGGGCTTTCATTTATATAGCAAACAAATTAAAATCCCAGTGGTGAATAAATACTACGAAAATAAAGTTTTATCTGTCTCAAAAAAACAAATTCATATGGGTACAGTGTTGCATGACTGCACAATTGTCATTCAAAGTGTGATAGCTCTGGGAAGGGGGTTAAAGTGTCCGAACTTGAAGTGGTTAATGTAGCTTGCATGAATAAAATGACCACAACCCACGTAGTTCACTTTTTTAAAAGAAATATCAGGTTTTTACAATTAAAAATGCAGTAATTAGTGAGTTTGTACACATTACCATTCCTATACTCTTATTTTCTTTACATGGTTTCATCCCTAATCTATATTACAAGCACACAAAAACCTAAATGCAGCATAATGCATATTCAAGTCTGCTTCTTAAGTGACCTTCATCTTGCTGTGCCCTGGTTTTGTTTCCTCAGTGCTGAAGCCCTTAGTGGAACTGCTGAGTGATCCGGATTACATTAATCAGATGCTGCTCAGCCAGCTGGAGTACAGAGAACAGGTGAATGAGCGTCACAAGAAGGCCTATACATACGCCCCATCTTATGAGGAGTTCATCAAGCTGATCACCAACAGTTCTGACATTGAATTCCTCAAACAGCTAAGGTATTTGGCTTTCCAGTATGATGAACCATAAACATGCAGTATTTCCAAGCTAGGTTATACTGCACACTTAATAACAGTATAATAACAGACCTGTATAATTAGGTGATATATACAATAAGCGGACCATGTCAAATTGGGATTTTCATGGTCATTGGCAATTTAATAAGTAAAACTCCTAGTTTTGCAAAAAAAAAAAAAAAATTGAATTGAAAGCTCTGAGTGTTTGTTCTGACAATCTCTGGTGTCCTCTATACTTTTCCAAGGAGCATGCTCATAAGATGAGTGAAACAATAAAACAGCACAAAACATGAAATGAATCAAAAATAATTATACACAAATCATAATAAATTCTGTGGTTATAAAATAAATGTCCAAAATGAGAAAAAATTATAACATTTGTGTCCAAATACAAAAAGTGATGAAACCAAATACACTTTTTGTATTTGGACACAAATTCTATATATTTTGTTTCATTTTTGGTTTTGGACATTTATTTTATAACCTCAGAATTTATTATGATTTGAGTATAATTATTTTTTATTCATTTCATGTTTTGCGCTGTTTTATCATTTCACTGATTTCTTGATTTTTATCAATCGTGTTGATTCTGATCAAGGCACAGCAGCATTCACTTTCAAAATTTTCACATAGTTCTTGTGGCGCAGGTTGTTTTTGTTTTATGCTTATAAGATGGTATAAGATTCACCAGAACTTTAACATGATTCTGACTTTCAGGTTAATGATGACAGGTGTGCATCTCGCTGCTACCAAAGCCAAAATTGTTCTCAATCTCAAGGATAGGCGGGGTGACAGAGCTCAAGGAGCCTGCTCCCACTCCATTTAACAGTCAAACTCTTGAAGACAGGCCGCACACCAATGACATTTCAAACATCCAGATAGTTTATGTAACAAGCAAATAAATTACATCTTACACTGAGAATCCTTTCACCTCCGGCCTCGCTCTCTAGAGTAAAATGTGTTGGAGGTGTGGCTGGAGGTGAAAGATTTTGCAGTGAGCTATCATTTAACTGCTTGTTAATCACTTGTCTAAAAAGGTACATTTTATAAATGTCATGATGGACAAGTGGGTAAATCAAGCTCACAGCTGCTGCTGCCACAGCTGTGAGCTTGGTACCGGCTTTTAGAGCAAGCGAAGGGTTATACATATTCTGTGCAGGAATAGGTGCATTGGAGGGCGGGGGAGACATTGGGTGTCTAAAAGACCCCCACTGTCTGTATACAGAGTAACTGTCACCTGCCCACTTGTGATATCAATAAAGAAAAAAAGAGTGAAAAAAAAATTAGAAAACAATTCCATAAAACAAAAATTGTAAAAAATTTTAAACCACCCCTGTCACTCCTGCACACACTCCACATAAAAAAAAAAACATAGGGCAAGCATGTGTCCACACAGCTATTTATTTCTCCAAGCGTCAAGAATCTGTTTTGCATCAGATTCCAAACCCCTTTCCTGTTGGGGCATTTGAAGGGGAAGCTTCCACCAGAGGTAGGGAGTCCGTTAATATTAAGTGGATTAAACATGCGTTGGACAAATATAGATAAATGAAAAGTTTATATAAAAAAACAAAAGAGGTGGGGGGGGGGGGGGGACGGACGGACATGAAGTTCTGACATCTCTGGACTGCAATTATATTTACTTCAATGTGTTTTTTTTTTTTTTTTTGCTGCAGAGATCACACTGAGGGACATTTTATTAAAGCTTTATGACAACTTATTAGATTCTGCTTGCTACAGCTTTGATAAACTCCCCCCAACTGTAAGAAACAGCAATGTAGTGCGAAGCTGTCAGAGATCCAGATCCACAATCGCTCTGTAGTGTTCTACTGTAATATTCCTTGTGAAGAACATATGGAGTTTTACTCGCATTCAGTTGCAGTGAGGGGTGTTGCAGCCGAGTACTTTCTAAAAGGTTTCTGTATATCTTCTATGAGATTCCTGGTCCAAACATCCTCAAGTAATCTAGAAATAAACCTAACAATTTTCTTAAGAACTACCTGGGCCTAATTTGTAGTAGCAGTAACATTACTGACACATGCCGCAAATTCAGGTAGATCTTACTACCACCACTTTTCAAGAACCTGACTCCATGGCAGTGACCGATTCTTAGAGTTATTGTCAATTCAATGATTACCAGTTATAATTAAGTCCAGCTCTGAGCTGACATAAAGAGGTATGCCAGGACTCAGACTAGGGCTTGGCTGTGTGGGGAAACTGTTGTTTATATTTTCTTTCCAAGCAATGCCCCCCTTTATCTTCCCACCAATCTCTCTTCTTAGTACAAATCTTTGCTTTCCCATTTCTCTTAGTAAAAATCCCCTTCCCGTCACAATTCCTCTCCCCACCCTAAAATCCCTCTCCCGACACAATTCCTCTTCCCACCCTAAAATCCCTCTCCCGACACAATTCCTCTTCCCACCCTAAAATCCCCCTCCCGGCACAATTCCTCTTCCCACCCTAAAATCCCCCTCCCGGCACAATTCCTCTTCCCACCCTAAAATCCCCCTCCCGACACAATTCCTCTCCCCACCCTAAAATCCCCCTCCCGGCACAATTCCTCTTCCCACCCTAAAATCCCCCTCCCGGCACAATTCCTCTCCCCACCCTAAAATCCCCCTCCCGGCACAATTCCTCTCCCCACCCTAAAATTCCTCTCCCGGGAAAATCCCCCCTCATCTCAGCACAATATAATTCATTCCCCCTCTTTACTTGAACTCTCAGACCTCGGATACAGTGTGGTAGATTGCTGGGAGATTTTTTCCTTCCTGCTTCCCTCCTATTGTGTCATGTGAAATGTCAGAGCTGAGCAGGATCCTAGGGGCAGATTCGCTCTGGCCCTGAAGTTCATCAATGACAGCTAGCCAGTGGGGAGAGGTGCCGGCTGCTGAAATGCCTGTCAATCCTGGCGAAGGGGACCCGGGGCAGCTGCTCTGGGTGCCCAGCGGTAGTAACACCACTGGATTGTACATTGAATTTTTGTGTTTGCATTTATTAGGGTTTATTGATGTAAGAGTACCTTGACAATTCCTTTGTATGTGCCTTTTATGGCTGTAAGTCCGCATAGAGCTGAACATAAAGTATCAAAGTATGTTAATTTAACTTATTTTGTGACTAGAAACCAAATGGGGAGCTGATCATTATTTTAGCAGGTCATTCCACTATTTTCTTCCCATCTCGGTTATGTATTCTCTACACAGGTCTATCTTTCCTCATGCCTTGCATGGTGTTGAACAGTAGTAATATGCCTTTGTTGCCAGTATTCAGCTCTTCTTTTAATAAAACAATAAGTACTCCAACATCTATTTGTAGTTGATGATGTGTTGATGTTCTGGAGCAGAGTATGATTTTGTTGCTTGGCGACTTATTGTTCAATTGATGTAAAAATAACTGTGCCAAGTCCTGGGCTGCTGAGTGCTACCGACAACCAAAATTATCTCTCATTAGTTTCCATCTAAAGCATGAATTGACACGACCATCTTCTGTGAGCAAGCACACTGTTATATGGAGTCTCTTCTGTGCCTGGTTCTGCCAGGGCCAAAATGACAGCTGCTGCAAAGTAAACACACCTAAATAGTTGCTTTTCTCTTCATTATATGACTGTTCAATTATAAACATTCTTTTGAAATTTCACACCTTTGAATACCATCTAAATTGTTGCTGTCTTTGTCTCTATTACCTTGGTGAGATTTACATTACAATTGTTAGTTACTTCGCTACTACATATTTGAATCACAGCCGTCCTGGTGTCCTGAAATTTCACTGCTGCAGTTAAAGGGTAACTTCACGTTCATGTGGGAAAAAAATGGCAAAGAAAATAAATAATATAGCATATACAATTGTTACACAAGTCATATTGTAATTGAATATTATTAAAAATTACCTTTCCTTTTCAATCTGCAACACTGTCATGTTCTGTAAAATGCCATATGGCTACCTGGAGGAGTTCTGTACACAGATGGTATACAGAAATTTCCTCAGAAATGTAATTTCCTGCTTTTGTGATTGGCTCACTGATTTTCCCAGAAGTCTACACTAAGATACAAATCAGATGTTTGGTATCCCCTGCAGCAAAAATGTCATTTTTGGTGAGATACTTCCAAAGGGAAATCACTGATGCAGACCCTGCCACTTTCCTCATTAGAGCCCTACAGATGCAGCAGCTGATTAATAATTATAAGACACTCCTATACAGATTCACTTTGCACATGGATACAAACCACTATTTCTCCAGAATAGCAAAAGGTAGGAATCTGCAACCAAGTTTGTTAAAATCCTTCCAATGTGCATAGGTAACCCAGAGGGGAATGTTTTTTCATCAACAAAAGTGGAGTAACTCCTTAACCGCTTTCCCACCACCATATAGCAGTTATACTGCTACAGGGCGGCAGGGTTGCGCAAAATCACTTGTGTGTATATATACGTAATGTATTTCCAGGTAGGGGGCGCATGCTCCCTACCCGCGTTGCTGTGTACGGCATCGGCTGTCAATCACCTGGTCCCAGCCGGTGATTACTCGCCGGCACCCAGTGATCGAGGAGCATTAATGACGGAGGGAGAGAACTGTATGTTAACAAAACAGTTCTCTCCCCTGTCAGCTCCTGCACACCATTGTGCATGGCTCTGCATAGCAGAGCCATGCAAAGCAGTGTGCTTACAGTGAAACATGCACAGGCACACGCACACAGACACAAAACGGCACACAGTTAACCCTTTGCCCCACATGTTGACCCCTTCCTGCCCAGTGCCATTAGTACAGTCAGTGCTTTTTATTAGCACTGATTGCTGTATTGGCGTCACTAGGGATGTCAGTGACACCAAGTCAGTTCCTCCCAGTGTCAGAATGCCCTCTGCATTGCTATAAACTGCGCCAAATTTGTAAATTGGGAAAGCATCTGATCACACCGATCTTGGTGATATTAGATAATGTAAAGGGCAGAGGAGATACTGTATCTAGTGCCTGACCCCAGATTCCTCAAAAAAGACTATATGAAAATGCCCATTGAAGTTATAGGGAATATTTGCATTCCCCGTGAGAGCATTAAAAGTGATCAAAAAAAGAAAATAGGAAAGGGACCGTGTAAAATTAATGGAAAAAAATAATAAAAAAGCAACCTTGACCACCCCAAACCCCACCTGAGCGTTGACTCGGTTGCCGGGTATGTAAATGACCACGCAATTATCAGTTGAAATAGTGCAGCGCCAAATAGCAAAAAGAGGCCTGGTCATTAACGGGGGTAAATCCTTAGGATGGCAAGTGGTTAATAGCAAAAAGTTGAAAATATTTTTTTCTCAGAATTGTCGGTCTTCTTTTTTTCTTTTATAGCGCAAAAAAAACACATAGGCGATCAAATACCACCGAAAGAAAGCTCTATTTGCGGGGAAAAAAGGGCATAAATTTCATTTGAGTGCAGCGTTGCATAACCGCGCAATTGTCAGTTCAAATAATGTAGCGCTGTAACGCAAAAAATGGCCTGGTCAGGAAGGGGGGTAATTCCTCTGGAGGGCAAGTGGTTAAGCAGCCCAGCTAAGTCACCTCCTTGCCCCTAACATGTAATCGGCAACAGACTGGTTAGGTCAGCTCTCTGTTCTCTTTCTGTGAGCATGTTCTTTTTCAGCAGATGTGAATAGATGTTTTTGTGGCTGTTTGTCACTTTTATGCCTAGTTGAAGTTATTTCCTTATTGTGCCAACAGTTAGAATTTGTGTAATGTGTATGTGATCGCCTTTATCAGTGTTGGTGAACTTTTTTTTTTTTTTTCTATGCCTGGCTACTCCATTTTGTGGAGTTGTTTTCATACTTTGGAGGGGTAGCTCTAATAGTTTCTGTTTTGAATGTTCCTCTTGCTGATTATTTATATCTCTACTATATAATGCTTTCTCAATATAAATGTGATCACCTCCACTACTATTTTTTAGTTGATTAGGCTGGTTTTACATGATTGTTTTGCATAGCTTCTTTCAGGATTATTGTTTGATATACTTACCAGTACTATAAGGCCTCATGCACACGTGAGCCCCTAAACACAGGCATTGGACATTTTCTTTTTCTGCCCCCAAACATCCCTCTATTTTAGCCTATGCCCATGCACGCAGACGTTTAGAGGAGTTCAGAGGCAGGGGCAGAAATCTGAATACACCAAAATTGCCTTCAGAAGAGGAGCATTTTGGCATGAAAAAAACGCTTGCCGCAAGTAAACGTGTCTAAACGCTTATTAATGCTAGGCACGTTAATTCATTTCAATGAGGCCTGTAAGTTTGGTTCATTTTCTCAGTTTTCGGTGACTTTGTTCATTAACCCTTGGTTGTATGTACAGTATGGCCTAACGACATTTTCTGATTTTTAATTCATTTTAATAGTTTGGGGTTTTTTTAGCTGGGGGTTTTTTGGCTGGGGGTGGGGGGAGGGCTTAGACAATGACCTTGGGTTATCAGCTAAATAAAGCTTTTTTTGGACATATTTGTGATGTTTTCTAATTATCATGTGTATAGCAGTATTTTTATGGTTGTTGGAAAGACAGCGGACGCTTTTTATACATGTAGAAATTCATGAATCCAAACGCAAGGCCTGTCTGTGGCTGTTCCTAGCCCAAACTAACAGTGAGGTCCCTGACCCAAGACCCATAGAAGACTGATGAAGAAAACCTTTCTAGTATTGATTTAGGTTTTCTCACCACTTTCTCTGAGTAAAGAGAAAAATGAAATGAACGACTGCAAATCTCTGCAACGTGTTGCTGTTGCATTGATTCCATCAGTAGCACCTTAATATATATTACTGCTGCTGTTGTACATAATGCCATACATGACAGATTTATTTTTTTTTTTTCACAAAAATTAAATTGAAATGTGCAGCACATTGGAGGGATCAGAGAAGATGTGTGTGGTTGTTAAAGGTTGCCCATCACTGCATAGATCTGAGTGACATAACCGAAGATTTGCTGCTTAGCAAGCTTCCTGCGGTCTTCTGATGGTCCTGGTAAATGACCCTCCTTTGCAATCCTAGCTGTGTGCGCATCAATTCAGTGAAGACAGTATGCCAGATATGACTTGCAGTTTTCAGCTGGTTTGTTTTTCTAGTCCGTATAGGACGACCCATCAAAGATGCCTTTTAGTGGTTTCTGAGGGTATGTGTGCAAACTGGTGCATGGAGATCATCAGTTTTATTATTTTATTATTATTATTATTATACAGTATTTATAAAGTGCCAATGGTTCGCTCAGCGCTGTACATTACAAAGGGGACAGAACATGTGACAGAACGATACCAATACAATGCAAAACATGAGAGGATCGAGGGCCCTGCTCTTTCGAGCTTACAATCTAGGAGGGAGGGGATGGTGGCACAGGAGGAGATAGCTGTGGGGGATGGAGTGGTAGGAAGAGTGGAGGAGATCGGCAGGTTAGCAGGGGGCGGGGTAGGCTTCCCTGAAGAGATGGGTTTTCAGGGTGCGCCTAAAGGAGAGGAGAGTAGGTGATAATCTGATGGGTTGGGGCAGGGAGTTCCAGAGGAAGGGTGACACCCTGGAGAAGTCCTGGAGGCGGGCATGGGAGGAGACGACCAGGGAACTAGAGAAGGAGGTCTTGTGAGGAGCGGAGTGTGCGTGCTGGGCGTTACTTGGATATTAGGTCAGTGATGTAGTACGGGGCAGTATGGTGGACAGCTTTGTACGTCAGTGTTAGGATTTTGAATTTGATCCGTTGCGCAATCGGAAGGAAGTAGAGGGATTGGCAGAGGGGGGTGGTGGAGATGGAGCGGTTGGAAAGGTGAATGAGTCTGGCAGCCGTATTCAGGATCGACTGAAGTGGGGATAGCCAGCGGCGAGGCAGGCCAGTGAGGAGGGAGTTGCAGTAGTCGAGTCCTGATATGATGAGGGAGTGGATGAGCTGTTTAGTGGTTTCTGGGGTTAGGAACGTGCGTATTTTGGCGATGTTGCGGAGGTGGAGTCTGCACGAGTTTGTTAAAGATTGGACTTGGGGCTGGAAGGATAGGTTGGAGTCCAGAATGACACCAAGTACTCTGGCCTGCGGGGCGGGTTTGATGGTGGCGTTGTTGGATGTGACGGAGAAGTCTATGGGGGGTGGTGTCCGGGCTGGGGGAAGACCAACACGGTTTTGGAGAGGTTGTTTAAGGAAGTGGAGTGACATCCAGTCTGATATGTCGCTCAGTAGGTGTGTGATTCGGGCGGAGACGGAGGGGGTGAGGTGGGGGGTTGAGAGATAGATTTGTGTGTCGTCGGCATAGAGGTGGTAGTTGAAGCCATGAGAGTGTATGAGTTGGCCAAGGGAGGAGGTGTAGATGGAGAAGAGAAGGGGTCTGAGGACAGAGCCATGAGGGACCCCAACAGAGAGGGGGAGTGAGGGGGAGGTGGTAACATTATAGGTAATGCTGAAAGAGCATTGTGACAGGTAGGATGAGAGCCAGGAGAGAGCAGAATATCTGAGGCCGAGGGAGTGTAGTTTTTTGAGGAGGAGGGGGTGGTCGACTGTGTCGAAGGCCACAGAGAGTTCAAGGAGTAGGAGCACTGAATAGTGGCCATTCGCTTTGGCGGTTAGCAGGTCGTTGGAGAGTTTGAGTAAGGCAGTTTCGGTGGAGTGTAGGGGATGGAAGCCAGACTGTAGGAGATCGAGGAGGTTGTTGTTGTTGAGGTGAGAGCTTAGGCGGGTGTAGACTAGGCGCTCGAGGAGTTTAGATTTAAATGGGAGCAGGGAGATGGGTCTGAGGTTGTTCGGGTCATTGGGGTCCAGGGAGGGCTTTTTAAGTATGGGGGAGATATGTGCATGTTTCAGAAGGGAGGGGAAAGTGCCGGAGGATAGGGAGAGATTAAAAATGTGGGTGAGGGAGCGTAGGATGGAGGGGGAGGGAGGTTGTAGGAGTTGAGGGGATAGGGTCGAGGGGGCAGGTGGTGAGGCAGGCATCGGAGAGGATCTTGGAGACTTCCTCGATGGTAGTAAGGTCCAAGGTGTGGAGTGTTGGGGGGGCTTCAGTATGAGGAATGTGGGGTGGAGGTCAGAGCAGTGGTGGGGCCATGGGAGAGGGGTGATGAGGGGGTAGTTGAGTGAGGGGGGAACGGGGTTGGAGGGAGTTTGAGCAGTGACGAAGTCCCTGCGGGTTATGTCGAGGGAGAGGGGGGATGAGGGGGTAGCTGTGTGAGAAGGGACAGGTTGAGAGGGCATGTGAGTTGCGGCGATGTCCTTGCGAATTGTGTCAATCTTGTTTTTGAAGTGATTGGCAATCTCAAGGGCAGTGAGTGAGGTGCTGGGTGGAGGTGGGGGTGGCGAGAGTAGAGAGTTGAAGGTGGAGAAGAGTCAGTGAGGATTGGAGGAGAGGGCCTTGATGAGGGTCAGGAAGTAGGCTTGTTTGGCTGCGTGGAGGGAGGAGGTGTAGGTGTGGAAGGCAGATTTGTATCGGGTGAAGACTTGTTGGGATTTGGTTTTGCGCCATAGTCGCTCCAGGGCACGACTGTGTCGTTTGAGGGTTTTGGTGTGATCAGTCTGCCATGGCTGGAGCGGTCGGGGTCTGATGTTGCGTGTGGTTAAAGGCACTAGTGAGTCAAGGGCTGTTGACAGCGTGTTGTAGGCAGTCATAGCCAAGTCGGGGCAAGACAAGGGGAGGATGCCGTCATGGAGTTGATCAGCTGCAGAGTGGAGGGAGGCAGGGTTAAGGTTGCGGAGGTTACAGCTGGTAGTATTGTGACATTTGGAGGGGTAGGCGTTGGAGGACGAGGAGATAGAGAAGGTAATCAGGTTGTGGTCAGAGAGGGGGAAGGGGGTGTTAGTGAGGTTGTGGGGAGCGCAGCGGTTGGAGAAGACGAGATCAAGGATATTACTGTTGGAGTGGGTGGTGGATTGTATGCACTGTGCAAGTGCAAAGGATGAGGTTAAGTGGAGGAGATGGGATGTGTCTGGGTTGTCGAGGTTGACAGTGATGTTGAAATCCCCAAGGATGATGGTGGGTAGCTCAGGAGAGGAAGAAGGGTAGCCAGGAGGAGAATTCATCCAGGAAGCGGGGTATGGATCCAGGAGGCCAGTATTTCACAGCAATCTTCAGGGGGGTTCGGGAGAATAGTCGGACGCAGTGGGCCTCGAAGGAGGAGAAGGATAGGGAGGGGGGTTTGGGAGGACTCGGAAGGTGCTCTGCGGTGACAGGAGCAGACCAACCCCACCACCTTTACGACCGTTAGGCCTGGGTGAATGGGTCCAGGTGAGACCTCCGTAGGAGAGTGCAGCAGGGGAGGTAGAGTCAGTGGGCTGGATCCCGGTTTCTGTGATCACTTGGAGGTTGAGGGAGCTGGAAACAAAGAGGTCGTGGATGGCGGTAAGCTTGTCGCACACTGATCGGGCGTTCAGGAGTGCACATGAAAACGGGGGGGAGATTTTAGGGAGCAGGGGGACAGATACTAAGTTACGGGGGTTGCGGGAGGGTGTTGTGCGGGTGAGGGAGGTGGTGGATGGCCAGGATTCGGGGAGATGTCCCTCGCGGTTAGGAGGAGGAGAAGGGTGAGAAAGGTGGCATGGGAGCGGGATGTGCAGGAGCATGAGAAACTACTAGTGGAGGTGTTCGGGTCAGTGGGAGAGTGGAGTAATAGGAGTAGGTGGTGGGTGCCGTAGAGGGGTGAAGGAAGTAGTGAGAACACAATATACAAATGTTTGGGAGGAGCAGAGGGATATAGTGAATGGATTTTTTACAAACATGTCAGCAAGAAGTGTGTCCTCAAAGATCATTATTATTATACAGTATTTATATACCACCAACAGTTCACTCAGCGATGTAATCATGGCATCATATGTATTTTTTTTATCTATTTATTACAGGTACTTGCATAGAACTCTTAATTTATGCAGCACTTTACTTATATATTGTACATTCACATCAGTCCCTGCCCTTGAGAAGCTTACCGTCTAAGCTCTCTAACTCGCGTTCATACATACACATACTAGAGCCAATTAATCTACCATCATGTCTTTGTGGAGTATGGAAGGAAACTGGAGTACCCAGAGAAAACCCACACAGGCACAGGGAGACTGTGCAAACTTCAGGCAGGTATTGCCATGGTTGGGATTCAAACTAACAACCCCAGGTCTGCTAGGCAGAGGCGCTAACCACTTACTCTATAGTCAGTGTTATGTTATTGTGGGGAAAAAATGAAACCTGTACAGCCCATGTCAGAAAAAGATGGGTTTGACAATAGGATTTAAACAGAAGCACCCCAGTCCATTTCAATACATTATTTACGCTCCTATAAACAGGCTTGTGTATCTGCTTTGTGCAAATGGTAATTGCTTTGCTCATTTTTTCATCAAATTTAGTTAGACCACATTGATGAATCGCTTGCAGATGTGTAGTGGTGTGAAATGTTTGTGTGCATTTCCAGAGAAATGCTGATTTTGTTCTATTGTGCAAGTGTGTTTTATATTTAAAAAAAAAACATTTTTTTACAAAAATTTTTTTCAACTTGAGATGATATATGAAAGTCATAACACAATATTAATTTAAAATTAACAGCATATGTTGAGCTTCTAAGGCTAGGTTCACAGTAGAGCAGCTACAGAATGTGATTTTTTTTTTTTTTTTTTTTAGCGTGAATTCATGCGTTTTTGTAGGTGCAGACTAGTTTTTATTCCACAATCTCTAATAAAGTCATACTAAAACCACATGTATATGAGTTGTACATGATTTTGGTGCATTCCCATTGAAGTCCATGGGGCCAAAATTGCTCTGCAACTGCACCACAGTAGCACCTGTACCTTTTCCAAAAACATGTTGTGCTGTTCTGGATTGATGTGAACATACACATTTGAAAATACTGTGATTTCCATTGTCGTGTGATTCCCTATGACTGAAGTCGCTTCTGCAATCTAATGTGAACCAGGCCTAACACTACTGATAAGGCTCTTTACTTAAATGTTTACAGAAATATTTTACATCATGTGCAATGATTGTAAGAAAGATTCAGGGTTCGCACATGTGCAGAGTGTGAGACTCCGAAATATTGATTTTTGAGCAGAGTAAATTATTTTTACAGCTTTCTCTGGACTTTGGTATTCCTGGATTGGGATGCATAGTTTAGAGATTTTGAATATTTTTTTATTTTGTCCAGGTTTTGTTGAAGACCAGCAGGATGTGTGTCCAGGAGCACACAATCTTTATTATGAATGCTTGGGAATAGGTCAGGGCTCCAGCTAGGAGGGAGGTGTGCTCCCCTGTGGTCCCATGTGGTGTGTGTGTTCCCGTCTGGAGGCAGAGACAATCTGCTTGAGAGACAGCACTCCATGTGGGAGAGATTCCATAACCATTGGACTGGGAGAGTTGGGACAGCCGAGAGAGTCTGGGAGACTAAAAATGCTGAGGCAACTAGGAGAGAGTTTAAAGGACTGAAGGAATCCAAGTATCAGAGGAGTGAGAGGGTCTGGGTGTCGGGAGAACCCCCACCTAGAGGCCAGGAGTGTGTCCATGCAGCATGACTCTGTAGCCAGATGGGTTGGTATTTTCTGTTACTTTATCTCCCATGTGAAACTGAAACCCCTGTATGGGCAAGTTTGTGGATTTTCTTTTTTCCTTCTTAATAAAACTGGACTGCTGTTCCCTTAAATACAGTTCAGGCTAGCGTGGACTCACTAATAAACGCATCTACCATTGAGTTAACCAACCCCCATATCAGAGTGGGTAGTGTATATTGGTCCTATACAGGTATTTATTGGTTACTTTTGAGTTTTTATCGAATGACTTAATAGGCCACCGTGTGGTCTCATAGCTAATTTAAAGGAGATGTAGGGGCAAATTTTTCTTAGTCCTATTTCGCCTGGCGATCACAGGAGTGCACTTTATGCTGCACTCTTGTGACTCATTTTCAGCTGACACTGGGCTAAAGTCTGTTGTCGACTGATGTCAATCAGCTGGTCCTGGCTCTGGATCAATCACAACTTTAAAGTCGGGACCCACCCATATGCCTGGATCGGCAGCTGGCTCAGCCTCTCAGCGAGCTGCTGGGAGACTGAGCCAGCCTTTCCCATTCCCTCAACAGCTTGGTGCTCCAGTGAGAGATTGGAGAGGCAGAGCAGAGAACCAGCTGTCTGCTCACTGAAGACTACGAACTAAGCAGTCTTTGATCGTTCAGTTCTCAGTCCTAGAGCTGGCGGGGCACGGATGCAGCATCCACTTAGGTGAGTATAATTGTTTGTTTTCAACTCCTGAACTTCTTTTAATTCCTACTTCTTTGTGCATTCAAGTAATATATTTTGTTTTCTATGTACATTTTTGGTTTTAAATACTGTGGGAGGTGTTAATTATGTGCTTTTTATTACTGTAATTAGACCTTACTCCTTGTATCATTTTGACATATGTTTGCCAAATGAAGTTCAAAATATTTGATCAAAAATTGAAGCTGTATGAAAGTAGCACGTTTTATTTACAATGCATACACTAGCCATTTTTTTTTAATCTGAATTAACGTTCAGAGTAAATGTTGGGTAATGTAAGATAACATCCCATGGCAGCACTCTGATATCATTAAAGTGCTTCTAAAGGCTCAAGGTTTATACCTTCTTGTATTCTATGCATGAAGATAAAAAACCTTCTCTGAGCAGCATCCCTCCCTAACACTCTCCTAAGCCCCCTCTCGATCCAGCGATGTGCACTGGAGACGACTCCTCACTGGCTGAGACAGAAGTGGGAGCTATTGGCTCTCACTGCTGTCATTTACAGCCAGTGAGCCAATGAGAAGAGAGAGGGGTCAGGGGCCGAGCCACGGTTCTGTGTGTGAATGGACACATGAAGCAATGGGTGCTGCTATAGCAAGCTGCTTGCTGTGGGGGCATCCAACAGGAAGGAGGGGCCAGGAGCATCGGCAGGGGACCCGAGAACAGAATCTGGGCTGCTCTGTGCAAAATCACTGCACAAGCAGATAAGTATAGACATGTTTGTTATTTTTTCTTAAAAAAAAAAAAAAGCCTTTTAGAAATACTTTAAGTAGGTGCAGTGTGTCTAATTCTCATATGGTGCTCTGTGTATTGACTAGTATTTTACTATGTAAAGGAATACAGACCTAAAATTTTGGGTTTGCTTACATTTATCTTTTTTTTAACTTTTATTAAAATGATCCCATCATTGGTGGACAATGGCACTTTGAAGCCACCCCAGAAAAATCCCACAATCATTGGTGATCAGTGGCAATATTAAAAAAACCCCACCTTAAAATGCTACTAACCACCACCTGTAATTGTGGGATTTTTTTTTTTTTTTTTTTTTTAACACCCCACCACCACCTTTAAAAAATTATCCCGATCGTTTTGGTCTGTGGCATTTTAGGACCCCTGCCTTTCATCTGCGTAATTCTCCTTCCATCCTGCTGTAATTGCAAACATTCATCCTATTCACAACAGAGAAAGGGGAGCTTCCTCTATTGGGAATTGGCTCAATGTTTGTAAGCACTAGCAGTGGTTTTTATCCTTGTGGCTGCAAGTGATTCACAGCAATCACAAAGTACAGAGCCAGTCTGGTTCTGTGCATGTTGCCTGTTTTTTAGATGTACAATGATAACTCCAATGACATCCATATGAGCACTGGTTGCCTGAGTGTGTTTTCTGCAGTGTCTTTTTAATCACTTTACAACTGCCCAACACATGTGCAGTGGCAAAAGGATGGCTTTACCACCCACACACCACACATGTGCATGGCTGGGCATCCGATGTTTCTGCAGAGTGTGCTCACTGCACATTCCCAGCACAAATACTGAGCTGTCAAAGACAGCTCTCAATCCAGGCTAAAGATTGGTAACTAACGGGATCAGCTTTCATTCAGGTAACCACTGTGACAGTGGTAACTTAATCCCTGATCCTTCCCACCCCCCAGGCATGCCAAACTGTTTAAAGGAACAGAGCAGGTGGGAAGGGATTAACATGGCACTCCAGAAATACCTCCACCTTCCTGTTTGTTTTTTTACAGTACGGTGGTACAAAGATGGTTAATCAATGTGTAGAGATTTTGTACATACACTACATGGCCAAAAGTATTGTGACACCCCTCCAAATCATTGGGTTCAGTTGTTGTTCCAATCATCTCCATGGCCAAAGGTGTATAAAATCAAGCACTTAGACATGCAGACTGCTTCTACAAACCTTTGTGAAAGAATGGGTAGCCCTCAGGAACTCAGTGATAGGTTGCCACCTGTGCCAATCCGTGGAATTTCCTTGCTACAAAATATTCCATGGTCAGCTGTTAGTGGTGTTTTAACAAAGTGGAAGCAATTGGGAACAACAGCAACTCAGCCATGGTAGGCCACGTAAAATGACAGAGCGGGGTCAGTAAATGCTGAAGCGCACAGTGCGCATAAGTCAAATACTGTCTGCAGAGTCAATAGCTAAAGACCTCCAAACGTCATGTAGCCTTCAGATTAGCACACCAACAGTGCATAGAGAGCTTCATGAAATGGGTTTCTATGTCGGAGCAGCTGCATCCAAGCCTTACATCACCAAGTGCAATGCAAAGCATCGATGCAGTGGTGTAAAGTATGCCACCACTGGACTCTAGAGCAGAAGAGATTTGTTCTCTGGAGTGATGAATCACGCTTCTCTGTCTGGCAATCCGAAGGGTGTGTCTGGGTTTGGCAGTTGCCAGGAGAACTGGACTTGCCTGACTGTATTGTGCCAAGTGTAAAATTTGGTGTTGGGGGGGATTATGGTGTGGGGTTGTTTTTCAGGGGTTGGACTTAGTTCCAGTGAAGGGAACTCTTAAGTCGTCCGCATACCAAGACATTTTTTACAATATAATGCTCCCAACTTTGTGGGAACAATTTGGGGATGGCCCCTTCCTACTCCTACATGAGTGCGGACCACTGCACAAAGCAAGGTCCATAAAGACATGGATGAGCAAGTTTTGGGTGGAGGAATTTGACTGGCCTGCACAAATTCCTGACCTCAACCTGATTAGAGTGGAGACTGCGAACCAGGCCTTCTCGTCCGACATTATTGCCTGACCTTACAAATGCGCTGGAAGAATGGTCAAACATTCCTTTAGACACACTCCTAAACCTTGTGGACAGCCTTCCCAGAAGAGTTGAAGCTGTTTTAGCTGCAAAGGGTGGACCAACTCAATATTGAACCCTGCGGACTAAGGCTGGAATTAAAGTTCATGTGCGTGTAAAGGCAGGCATCCCAATACTTTTGGCAATATAGTGTAATTTCTTTTTTTAGTATATTATGGTAAGAAGTAAGAAAGAAAAATCAGATTAGTATACAATCTAGCATTATATTATATTTTGCAGGTGGAGCTTTATGGTCCCTTGTCCATATTTTCAGGCTCTCTGCTTTGCTTCTTTGTTGTGAAGTCAGTGACTCAACACTTTTGATAGGACTGCTCAGGCAAATAGATAAGTGTCTTTTAAGGCATAAGCAAATCCTTAGACTAGCCCATTTGTACCTGATTGCATCCAAGAGACAAAACTTGCCAGACAAGATCTACATAGGCTGTAGGGGGAAGTGCTTGCTTATCATTACTTTGATGATCAAAAATCACTGAAAACTCAGGATGTGTTTTTTTCCAGCACTCTTTTCAAAAAGTTGAGACGTTCATTAATGGTTGTCACAATTTTAATTACTCCTATGCATCATGGGATTGAATATTTGGTTACCTCCAAATTGTTTCCTTTAATGCAGTAGTCGAAGTGTAGGTACCGTGGCATATCATTCCTCTGTGAAATCTTAATGGGCTAAGGCTGGCCACTGATGAGGGGTTTTTTTTTTTTTTTAGATCAGCCTCATCTACAGAAACAAGGTGGAAGGAATCCTCCCTGCTGTCAGAATACAATAGCACTCCTTTGTTGTCAGAATAAATTGATCAGCACTGCACCTGCTAATAGAATGAAAAATCCCCAACATTCCTGTTTGACAAAAGTCAATTCTATACAGTGGGAATGGCAATAGATGTATCAAAAATCCAGCCAGTCCCTGCTGGCCCAACCAAGTTTTGTTCCATCTATGGCCGACTTAAGACATTTAAGTTAGAAGAAATGAAGGGGGGGGGGGGGGGGGGAAGCAGCGCAAAAACTGTTCAAAGTCCTAGGCTATCCTGGTGGTGTTGAGGATAAACTTGGGTGGGCCCGTATGGCACTAAGGGCAATCCTTCCAAAAAGTACTGTAGCAAACTCTGTAGGATGAGAGGAGAAGAAGCGCCTCTAAGTGCAGCATAACACTTTATTCAGGTTAAAAGGTAGAAACACTCACATAGTTGAGGTTAATATAAGCTTTAAAACCGTAGTACGGTGTAAACATCGGTCAGGTGGGTGTACAGGGTGAAGAGCTGTCATCAGAATGGAGGATGGTGTAATCAGCGTGCCGCTGGAGCAGCGTGATGGCTGGAAGGGAACAGCTGTGGAGCCGGCCGGCGTGCACGTCCTCACTCAGAGCCGGGTGTAACGCAGAAGCGGCGTGGCCGTGATGACGTCAGATACCCAGGTTGCACTGTGAAGTGTTTCGGAGCATGTGCTGGCCGGGAACGGCGGAAGTGCGCTCCTTTATCAAGCAGGGGGAGGTGGAAGAACGATGTTGTATTTATGTGGAAATGGGGGGCTATTTGTAACTCAACCAATTGAATGGGTACACATGTAATTAAAGAAGTGATTGAACCATTGTTGTAAGGTGATAAGTGGAGTAAAATGTAAGTGGATGGAAAGTCACGGCTACTGAGAGAAATGGCAGAAAAGGGGGGAAAATACAAAAGAAGAAAAAATGAAACTAAAGGGGAAAACAATTGTGGAAAATAAATGGATGAAAACTGTGAAAAAAATGAAGAGTAAATTAGATGAATGAAAAAAGAGAAAAAAGTAAAAAGAAAAGGATGGTAAAAATAAAAAAGAAGCATGAGATAATTAAAAAAGGGGGTTACGTGTGAGTGTACACGCTGTATGAAAACTAAGATAATGTGTAAAATGGAAAATCTGAAATAATGTTGAAAAAATGTAATAAGAATAAGTCCTCTTATCCTCTTTGAAAATCGGATAACCTAATAAAGGATCCATCATACCACCAACGAAACACCTGCGGAGATGAAAAAGCCGCAATAGAATCCGGGTCACCAAAAAATGCTGAACCCGGAAAGACAGGGGAAACCAAATTTAACCTAAATTTATATTGAGACCAAAGCATCAATGAATGGGTCACAATGGCATTATGGGTGCATAATGAGCGGGGGGGGATTTTGGACCACAATATGCCTGGTAAATAGAACGGACGTATAGACTGAGATTCAAATCTGATCCATGGGATCTGGGAATTAATGGTCGCCCATTGTGATAATTGTGCGAAACGGGCTGCCAGGCTATTCTTAATTTTTATTTACATTTATTTTTATTTATGATTTTTAATTTTTTATCTTGTATATTTAATTTTTTCTCTAAATTTGAATTTTATCTCAATTTTAATTCTATTAATTTAATTTTTATTTAATTAAATTTATTATTTTTCACATTTTCACTTTTATATTACTTTTTAGTACATTTATACATTTTTTACTTTTATATTCTCCTAACCTCGCCCCACATTGCCACATCTATGCATCATCCCCCCGCTATCCCATTTCTATATTAATTTACTTCATTTAAATTGAAATTTATATCCATCCCCAAGTTTATTCTTAACCTTCATTTTATTACCCACATCATTCCCTTTATAAATAAAGGGAGGATTATGCGTAGACTTTTTTTTATCATCCTCACTAAAACTATTATATGATTATTTCATTATTGTTATTACATTGTTATAATTACTAAGCCCACCACTCCCATTAAGTCCTTACATCACTATAATCCAATTATCACACCATTTCCAACTATAAGCAGTATTTGTCATACCACTGTTATTTACTATTTATTATTTACAAATTGTACCACTGTTATCCCATGTTGATGTATCACTGTTGCAAGGCGATCCCCTTATTTTTATTTTTGATCTTGATTTATATTTTTAATTTTATTTTTAATTAATATTGTTTACATACATATACATACAGTGGGGATAGAAAGTTTTGGCACCCCAGCTAAAAATGTGTATTAATGTGCATAAAGAAGCCAAGGAAAGATGGAAAAATCTCCAAAAGGCATCAAATTACAGATTAGACATTCTTATAATATGTCAACAAAAGTTAGGTTTTATTTCCATCATTTACACTTTCAAAATAACAGAAAACAAAAAAATGGCGTCTGCAAAAGTTTGGGCACCCTGCAGAGTTAATATCTTGTACTGCCCCCTTTGGCAAGTATCACAGCTTGTAAACACTTTTTGTAGCCAGCCAAGAGTCTTTCAATTCTTGTTTGAGGTCTTTGCCCATTCTTCCTTACAAAAGTCTTCCAGTTCTTTGAGATTTCTGGGCTGTCTGTCACGCACTGCTCTTTTAAGGTCTATCCATAGATTTTCAATTATGTTGAGGTCAGGAGATTGTGAAGGCCATGGCAAAACCTTCAGTTTACGCCTCTTGATGTAATCCCCCGTGGATTTCGAGGTGTGTTTTAGGATCATTATCCATTTGTAGAAGCCATCCTCTTTAACTTCAGCTTTTTCACAGATGGCATCAAGTTACCATCCAAAATTTGCTGAAATTGTATTGAATCCATTTTTCCTTCTACTCGTGAGATGTTCCCTGTGCCACTGGCTGCAACACAACCCCAAAGCATGATTGATCCAACCCCATGCTTAACAGTTGGACAGAGGTCCTTTTCATTAAATTCTGTGCCCCTTCTTCTCCAAACGTACCTTTGCTCATTCCGGCCAAAAAGTTCAATTTTAACTTCATCGGTCCACAGAACTTGTTTCCAAAATGCATCAGGCTTGTCTATATGTTCATTTGCAAAGTTCAAACGATGATTTTTGTGGTGAGGACGTAGAAGAGGTTTTCTTCTGATGATTCCATGAAGACCATATTTGTACAAGTATCTCTTTATAGTGGAATAGTGTACCACAACTCCAGTGTCTGCCAGATCTTTCTGGAGGGATCGTGCAGTCAAACGTGGGTTTTGAATTGTTTTTCTCACAATCCTGCGAGCTGTTCTGTCTGATATTGTTCTTGGTCTTCCAGATCTTGCTTTAACTTCCACTGTTCCTGATGACTGCCACTTCTTAATTACATTCCAAACAGAGGATATTGACATCTGAAAACGCTTTGCTATCTTCTTATAGCCTTCTCCAGCTTTGTGAGCGTCAACTATTTTCAGTTTCAGTTTTCTAGACAACTGCTTAGAAGAACCCATGGTGCTGATTGTTGGGGCAAGGTCAGATGAGTCTGGGCATTTAAAACCTTTGAGATTGACATCACCTGGTCTTCCCAGATGATGATTGAGAACAATCCATGACACTGGCAGGTCTCAGCTTGGCAAAGGGGGCAGTGCATGCTATAAATTCTGCAGGGTGCCCAAACTTTTGCAGACGCCATTTTTTTGTTTTCTGTTATTTTGAAAGTGTAAATGATGGAAATAAAATCTAACTTTTGTTGACATATTATAAGAATGTCTAATCTGTAATTTGATGCCTTTTGGAGATTTTTCCATCTTTCCTTGGCTTCTTTATGCACATTAATACACATTTTTAGCTGGGGTGCCAAAACTTTCTATCCCCACTGTATGTATATGTATGTAAACAATATTAATTAAAAATAAAATTAAAAATATAAATCAAGATCAAAAATAAAAATAAGGGGATCGCCTTGCAACAGTGATACATCAACATGGGATAACAGTGGTACAATTTGTAAATAATAAATAGTAAATAACAGTGGTATGACAAATACTGCATATAGTTGGAAATGGTGTGATAATTGGATTATAGTGATGTAAGGACTTAATGGGAGTGGTGGGCTTAGTAATTATAACAAAATGTAATAACAATAATGAAATAATCATATAATAGTTTTAGTGAGGATGATAAAAAAAGTCTACGCATAATCCTCCCTTAGGTATTTATAAAGGGAATGATGTGGGTAATAAAATGAAGGTTAAGAATAAACTTGGGGATGGATATAAATTTCAATTTAAATGAAGTAAATTAATATAGAAATGGGATAGCGGGGGGATGATGCATAGATGTGGCAATGTGGGGCGGGGTTAGGAGAATACAAAATTAAAAGTAAAAAATGTATAAATGTACTAAAAAGTAATACAAAAGTGAAAATGTGAAAAATAATGAATTTAATTAAAATAAAAATTAAATTAATAGAATTAAAATTGAGATAAAATTCAAATTTAGAGAAAAAATTAAATCTACAAGATAAAAAATCATAAATAACAATAAAAGTAAATAAAAATTAAGAATAGCCTGTCAGCCCGTTTCGCACAATTATCACAATGGGCGACCATTAATTCCCAGATCCCATGGATCAGATTTGAATCTCAGTCTATATATCCGTTCTATTTACCAGGCATATTGTGGTCCAAAATCCCCCCCCCGCTCATTATGCACCCATAATGTCATTGTGACCCATTCATTGATGCTTTGGTCTCAATATAAATTTAGGTTAAATTTGGTTTCCCCTGTCTTTCCGGGTTCAGCATTTTTTGGTGACCCGGATTCTATTGCGGCTTTTTCATCTCCGCAGGTGTTTCGTTGGTGGTATGATGGATCCTTTATTAGGTTATCTGATTTTCAAAGAGGATGATCTGATATCACCTTTTGAGATGTTACGCACACACTTTGATATCCCGCTTCGTGAATATCATCATTATCGACAGATCAGACATTTTTTTTAGTTCACATTTTGGTCTTATACCTTCATCTCCAATTTCGTTTTTCAAACGTATTAGCCGTGACTCTCCTAGGGGCAGGGGTCTTATTTCAGATATGTATCGTCAACTCTTGGTTAGTTCTTTTCCCACACCCCCTCTTTACAGACAAAAATGGGAAACTGATAGTGGTATCACCTTTTCAGATGAGGATTGGGATTCCATGGTGGATAACATATGTAAGAGCTCCAGATCCCTTTTGGTCCATGAGACAGCCCTCAGGGTGTTAACCAGATGGTATTATACCCCATCCAGACTACATGTCTTGTATCCAAACACGTCTCACCTATGTTTTCGTGGCTGCGGCCTTGCAGGTACTCTGCTGCATACATTTTGGACCTGTCCGGGCCTGTCCTTGGTGTGGCGTAGGATCTCAGAGGTGGCTTCTGCGATGGCGGGGGTTCCGGTGCATCTTACTGTACAGTCCTACCTACTGGGAGCCCATATCTCGGGAGTTCAGACTCAGATTGTGAGGCTAATCCACACCATTTGTATATTCACCCTATGGGCTATTGCCCTACACTGGAAGTCCCTCACAGTACCATTGGCTTCTGTTCTGCATAGGATTGATGCTGTGATGCTCATGAAGAGAATTCATTACACTCTACTGGACAAGATGCACTTATTTGATAGAAAATGGGAAATTTGGAGAACTCATAGGCATTTACTACATGATTAAGAAACACCCCTGTTTGGATTGATTGAGGTATTCTGTCAGTAGCCGAATAATTCTTCATACCTTTCTATTTATATTGTTCATGTACTTAAATTCTTTTCTCTCTTTCTCCTTTTTTTCTTTACATGATTGTACTTTCTGACATGCACATTTCAGTTGTGCCTTGTTTCTGTTTTATATACTGTTTAAAGATGTAATGCTACTTTACAGTCTATTTCTTGAAAAATAAAATAGTTTGTAAACAAAAAAAAAATTAATATCAATAAAAAGCGAGAAAAAATAATAGTAACTGAAGTTAGCAGTTATAAAAAGGGTTTATAGTATGGTGCTGATGTCTAATTCCTCATTAAGTCCCCCCCGGGTATAGTGTGTCTAGTATAAATATCCAATAAGTTTCTTGTGAGCAGAGTTTATTAAAGCATTCAGACTCTGAAAGATTTTTGGGGATGGATTCTAAAATCAAGACTTGTAGGCAGTCAGTGGATTTATGATGGTATTCCAGGAAATGGCAGGGGACTGTGTTTGTCCTTACCATCTTCTATGAGGCGTCTGTGCTCACCAAATCTGGCACGGAGGGGTCTGATGGTACGCCCCACATATAAGAGGCCGCAGGGACAGGATAAACAATATATCACGTGGTCAGTGGAGCAGTTATAAAATTCTTTTAATGTGTAGGTTTTGCCTTTGGTGATTAAAGTGTTCCGTCTCTCGACTGAAGACATTTACCTGACATCAGAACACCAGCATTGAGTTTCTTATTGGACAGGAAGTGGTGGGAAATCTCTTCAAAGGGGACTCAAACAAAAACATATTTTTGGTGGCGTGAGGAAGGGTTAGAACCTATGGCAATGTCTCTGTCATGGTGACCGCTCTGGCCTGGCACTTAATACACAGATGTCAGCAGAAAATGATGTGAAGGAAAATTTCTCCAGTGGGTTCACAAACAAAAATCAAATCCTGACATTTTAATTCTTCTCCACTCTATCCAATACTTAAAGCTCTAGCTAGAATTTGGCTTTAATTTTTGTACGTTTGTGCTAGTATTTTAATGGTTACATTTTGTGTTCTGAGTCATGCAGCAGCATTTGTTTTTTTGATCATATTTGCCTTATTTTAATTAGCAGCTATAACCTGTTTCTTTTGCTTATTTTTAGGTATCAAATTGTTGTGGAAATCATTCAAGCAACTACAATTGGAAGCTTTCCCCAGATGAAGAGACAGAAAGGTAAGTAGGAGTTTTGACAGGAGTGTGAATTATTTTTCCTTGGACCTGTGACCAGAGATTGTGTGTGAATAAATATGCCTTACTGGGTTTTTAACAAGTATACCGGGTGTTGTACTTTTGTGTCTGGGGTTTCATTTTTATTACATATTTTTACTGCAGATCTCATTGGACATTGGAATAATTTAGATCCAATTAAATAAATTACCTATCTGCACAAACACAACACACAGTTTTGCCTGTTGTATTTTTTAATCCCATCAATAAGTGTGTTTTAGATTCTTTTGCTTTAGTGATAATTTGTAGGTTTGCTAGGTTTTAAACCAGAAAGTCCAGTTTTTGAAACTGCTATAGTTCAAAACCTTCTTCTTCTTTTTTTTTTTTTTTTTTTTTTTTTTAACCCTGAAACAAAATAAGTCTCTTTTCCAAAATGTCCTTTTGTAAACTGCTAATTCCCCTATAGAGAGAAAGAGGTGTTGCAGTACAGATAAGAGCAGTTTGGATAACAACCATGGCTCCAGCCATAGGTACAGTTAAGTGCATAATTATAGCTACTCCAGAAATGAAAGTGCGCTGTTCACAAGATTATCCAGTGAAAATAAAGGGGAAATAGACTTAAAAAAAAGAATGCATCTGCCATATCTAAGGACCAGCAAGCTGTAAGATATTACATTTATGCTTTAATCTTGAATCCTTGAAATTATTTAAGGAGAGCAAGGTCTCTTTAAGTTTCAAAAAAATCTATTTTTTGCTTTGTTTGTGTCACTTCTAAAACAATTTGTCTAACCAGTCATATCACATAAATGCCTCTTGCGTGGTGTATTAGGAATTTCAGAAGCTACTAATATTGAGGTGGCTGAGAGGACTTCATCCTCCTCTTTGCCCATGAGGAAGTGGAAGCAGGGTAACAGCAAAAAAAGGTACTTGCCCCTTCCCCTCAAAAAAATCCAGCTTTAGTTAAAATAGAGTCTGGGAGGAGAGAGTTTTTCATTTTTGGGCGTAAGGTCCTCTTTAATATCAGAAATATACACTTCAGTATCAACATTGTAATACTATTGTCAAACTTGATTCATAATTTTGGACAGGAGGAATAATGCAGTTGTAGATTAGTCTGTTATAATATGCTGTTGCACTATGCAGGCATAGATAACACAAGCTCTGTCAGACCACTGATATCACACTCCTCATTATTATCCTAAATCGGGAATTATTGCTCAAGGCTTTCTGTTTTATCTGGGGTTGATTTTCCGGATTTATGCTTGGCAAAAAGATGATTGTTGCTATTAAGAATAGATCTTGATAAAAACAACTGTAGATACACATAGGGGAGGCGGTGTGACTTATTTCTTATATACAGTAGATTTCAGTCTGGTTACCTTCCTGAGCAATTCTATTCCCTGTGGTGACATAATGCTTGCGGTTAATAACAGATTGCTGGCACGATTATGGCTACAAAATGGGTAATGGTGGCAAAAATGGAAACTGTTGTTGTTCTGGGAATAACTCTGTACTAATAATTGGCAGGAACACTATATGCAGAAAAGTAAGACAAGAACCTAGAATTTAATTGGGAGCTTGTAAAACCAGTTAAGATTTGTGCTTTACTTACTATATTGCATTGTAAGAAATCTTTCATGGACCTAGAAAAAGGTGATATCTTACAAATGGGGACTCAAATGGCAATGAAGATGTGATGGAGGCTATAACCCCTCCTGTGCTGTGTGAACATCTGCCATACTCAATGCCAATAGGTATAATAGAAGACTGCCAGAGCTGTAAATGGAGGAGAGTGTAGAAAATAAGATATGGTACATTGAATAGTTGTTTGGTGCATAAACACCCATTTGATTAGCTTAGACTATTCATTTTCTTTGATATTAGGGTTGCATTTCTGATTTATTTCTACCTAACTTTATCTGGTTTTCTAATAATGTAAAGTGTATATAAAACCTAAATCGCATTAACAGTACGAGCGTCTTAAAGGGGCTTAATTAAATAAAAGCTGTTTGTATACACTACACACATGCCACAGTTCTTGTACCCACACACTCTTAATTACTGTACCAAACGTGAGAGCCTAACAGACAAGTACAAAAGGGTAAATAAATCAGCATTTAGGAAATTCAAGTAAACAGGAGGTGAAGCTGATAGAAAAGGGTATTAAAATAGACAAAAGGAGGCCAAACACGTTATCAGCTCTGCCAAAGCACAGAAAGAGGAGGAATGGCTAATTCTATTAAGAACTGAGACAAAACCTTTTTTTTCAGGTAGATCAGTGATGGAAGGGAAAAATACAATAGGATCACTAAAATGAGAACTGGGCACAGCACTTATGTTGAGAGAGACCTAGATGTAGAAACCCATTAAAACAAATACTTCTCAAAATTGTACTAACAATGACAAGTTGGGGGATCATATCAGTTCTAGTATTCACAGTTCATTTTCAGGATTTCTGTAGGCAGTAGGGGAAAGGACCCAGTTAACACTTAATAAAGAAATGGAACCTGATGGTATTCATCACAGAGTTCTAAGAGAACTTCAGGGTATAGTTGTTGAACCTTTTAATGGATCCTTTTAATCAATCCCTTCTAACAGAAAGTTCCCTATGACTGACGGACAGATAATATTGTACATATCCGCAAGAAAGGCTATAAGGTAGAAGCTGGCAATCACAAGACAGTGAGTTTAACATTTGTTGTAGTCAAGTTAATGGAATTGCTCCTGTAAAGGATCATTGATCACCTAAAAACACACAACTTGCTGGATCCAAAGCAGCATGGTGTTACTGAAGGCAGATCATGTAAGACTAATCTGCTTTTTTTTTTTTTTTTTACTATATCACTGATGTTTTGAACCAGGGTGGTGCTGTGGACACAGCCAATCTTGGTTTCAGCAAAGCATTTGTTACTGTTCCACATAATGACCAAATAAAAAAAAAAATTGTACAAGCTAGGAGTATCCCTTGAGTGGTTCAGTGGGTATGCATTTTGCCAAAGGATAGATACCAGAGCATCGTAGTAAATGATGTTCGTTCAGAACAGGGAGCAGTCAGTAGTAGTGTACCACAAGGCTCTGTACTAGGTCCTGTTCTATTTTATCTGTATGTAAGTGATATAAATAAAGGTTTGTTGGGTAAGGCATGTACTTTTGCTGATGTTACAAAGATGTACAATAGGGCTGGTATTCCTGGAGGTCTGGAACATGATTTGGCATTGCTGGAAGATTGGCCAAAGCAGTGAAAACTGCAGTTAAATTTTTCTAAATCCCTTGAGAGTGTACATCATTGGTGGTACAGGGTTAAGCCAGCACTGCAGAGGAAAAAGATTTGGGGTACTTATTTTAGATGTTGGCTAAATGTGCAAATAATGTGACAATGAGAAAAGCAAATAGAATCCTAGGATGCATCTCTAAAGAGGTTATCAGCAGGAGGAAAAAGGTCCTGATTCCACTATATACAGTAGATCTTTAGTTAGACCTCATTTAGAATACTGTGTCCAGTTCTGGAGACCTTCGCTTACAAAAAGAGATTGAGAAGATAGCAAAAGTCCAAAGATGGGTAGCAAAAACAGTGAAAGGTCTGAGGGATAAAAAATATCAAGAACATAATGTGTACAGTTTGGAGGAAACCTTTAAGGTTTAGAAGGGCAGTATTTTCAATATGAAACCAAAATCAAGACAAAGGGACATGACCTCAAACTAGCAGGAGGAACATTCAAAACTCATCCTAGGAAGTATTTTTTACCAAAAGGGTAGTTAATGCTTGAAATAGACTTCCACCAGAGGTAGGGAGTTTGGGCAGCTCCAAAAAATACATAACCACTCCTCAATAAGTCCCTCGGTGCTAACGGCACTATTTGGTTATCTCTACTTTCCATCTTGCTTCCTGATTATTAATGTCCCATCATGACCCTGCCAACAGTGTTCTCCTGATTCCAGGACTGGATTTACATGTTCCCCACAGAGGCATCCTGCTGATGGCCAGTTTATGACAAGCGATAAGTAATCGTCCAATATCTGAGTTGCCACCTTGCTTTTTTATTTCATTAAGTTTAGCATATCTACTACATTCAGACTGGTGCCCTCTGATGTTCTGTCATAAACAAGCGTTGAACCCATGCAGTGCAGAGAGGAGCTTTAATCCAGTCTTAGAAATGTTCTTCTGTGCTTTTAAATATTGCCTGTATATAAGAAATCTGCTCTGACAAGCATAGAAACATGTGCTTTTTATATGAAACTCAACTAAAAGTTAACTTCTCATTGCTCGAATCCTGGAGATGAAAGTCCTGTAGAAAGGAATTATGGTGTCAGGCAGCATGCAGAGCTTCACACAAGCCTCAGAAGTCTTGTATAATGGTGTTTTGCCTTGGGAGAAACAGCCACTGTGTCCTTTAATTTTGTTTTTCTGTGACTGTTTTGATGACTACGTGGTCAGACTGAATAAATAATCCTGCTGCTAAATGAAAGCATAAATGGCAGTGTATTTCTAATGGGCTGCTTCAGGCACAGATTTGTATCACTACTAATGAAGAGCAAAATGGACAATAACATTATAAGGGCAGCTTGTTTTTCCTTTTTAGTTTGATTGCCATTGTCCAGTCATTTGTATGACATGTTCTAAAAAGGTGCTGCTCTCCTTTTTATAGATATATATGACCTTTTATATATTCATTTTCAATGCCATATGAAAACAAGTCACTTTGAAATATGATTACCGGTATATTTAAATGGCCTTCCTATTTTTTTTTTTTTTTTTTGCAGCCTGTCATAATTTCATAAATCAGCATAGTACATGTACTATATATTTCTCTTTCTTGCAACTATGACAATGATGTTCATTTTGTGGGCAGGAATTTTAACCTTGCTCTGTAATTGGCTGTAACTGTCATCTGTACAGAGCTTGAGTTTAATTTATAGGACAACCTGTTGAGTGGAATATGGCATTCTCAGCATTGCACTAGGAGTTTCATCTTTGGTGAGATACTTGAACAGAAGGCCTCCTTCACCCCATGTGCAGAGACGTGAGTTTTTCTACATCTTTTTTTGCAAGGGCACAGAGAAAACAAATGTCTTCTACAGTTGTGTTCAAAATAATAGCAGTGTGTTGAAAAAAGTAAATAAAGCTCAAAATCCTTCTAATAGCTTTTATTTCCATACACACAAATGCATTGGGAACACTACACATTCTATTCCAAATCAAAACATGAAGAAAAATATATCAAATTTGTGTTGTTCCTCTAAACAAATTGAAGAAAAGTGAATATTATACTGTTCAAAAAAAAATAGTGTTTGTATTCTTCTTTGCAAACTCAAACATTCACTATATAAACTGAAAAATGTTTAAGTGATTCAAAGGAAAGCAAAATCTTCAATTAATATTTAGTTGTACAAGCACTGTTTCTGAGAACTGCTGTACATCTGTGTTGCATGGAGTCAACCAACTTCTGGCACCTGTGAACAGGTATTCCAGCCCAGGATGATTGGACTACATTCCACAGTTCTTCTCTCTTTCTTGGTTTTGCCTCAGAAACTGCATTTTTTATGTCACCCCACAAGTTTTCTATTGGATTAAGATCTGGGGATTGGGCTGGCCACTCCATAACGTCAATCTTGTTGGTCTGGAACCAAGATGTTGCACGTTTACTGGTGTGTTTGGGGTTATTGTCTTGTTGGAACACCCATTTCAAGGGCATTTCCTCTTCAGCATAAGGCAGCATGACCTCTTCAAGTATTCTGATGTATTCAGACTGATCCATGATCCCTGGTATGCGATAAATAGGCCCAACACCGTAGTATGAGAAACATCCCCATATCATGATGCTTGAGCAACCATGCTTCACTGTCTTTACAGTGGACTGTGGCTTGAATTCATTCTTTGGGGGTCGTCTGACAAACTGTCTCCGGCCACTAGACCCAAAAAGAACAATCTTACTTTCATCCGTCCACAAAATGTTGCGTAATTTCTCTTTAGGCCAGTCAATGTGCTCTTTGGCAAATTGTAACCTCTTCAGCACATGTCTTTTTTTTCAACAGTGGGACTTTGCTTGGCTTCACATAGGCATCTTCTAATTGTAACAGTACTCACAGGTAACTTTAGACCTTCTTTGATCTTCCTGGAGCTGATTGTTGGCTGAGTCCTTGCCACTTTGGCTATTCTATCCATTCGAATGGTAGTTTTTCACTTTCTTCCACATCTTTCAGGTTTTGGTTGCCATTTTAAAGCATTTGCGATCATTTTAGCTGAGCAGCCTATCATTTTCTGCACTTCTTTACATGTTTTCCCCTCTCCAATCAACTTTTTAATCAAGGTACGCTGTTCTTCTGAACAATGTCTGGAATGACCCATTTTCCTCAGAATTTCGGAGAGAAATACACTGTAACCAGCATGTACAACATTTGCTGCCTTCCTTCCTTAAATAAGGGCAATAATTGCCACCTGTTTTTCAAAGAATGAATGACCTCACTAATAGAACTCCACACTGCTATTATTTTGAACATGCCCCTTTCAATTAGTGATTCAATTACACAAAATCAGCAGCATGCATGTCATGACTGTTGGGTCTGTTGGATTTCTATTACTCTACTACACCTGCTAGTAAATTATTTGCTACATTTCTACAAAAAAACAGTGATTGATCAGGTTAGTGATGTCTGACTGCTATTATTTTTAACACAACTGTATGTGTCCTGTTCACACCACCACACTGGTATCATGTGTGGATCTTTTATATGCAGAAATCTGCTATGTGTATGCAGGTTGTGGTGTGAACAGAGAACAATTGGGCACATTTCAGTTTTGGGGAGATGTACTTAATAAATATGCATGGCTCTGTACGTGGCATGAACAAGCCTATGCAAGTCAAATCTGTGTTTTTTTCCGTCAGTTTTTATGCACATATGGTGTGAACGAGGCCAAACTTTTTCTTACAGCACAAAAATGGGTAAGAATCTACAAGAAAATATTTGATACGTTTTTGAAGCGCATATAATTGATCTTTAACCACTTAACGCTAAGCGACATACGGGTATGTTGCCCAGCTTTAAGTGGTTATAAAGGGATGATGCTTGCAGCTGCAAGCATCCCAGTATTTTTTTTTTTTTTTTTCTGCCAGCGGTCAGAAATCCTTTTGGCTAAATAGAAGCAGTGGGAGAGTATGGTCCCCCTTTCACAGCCTTGTCGGGCTCTTCTGTCCCACCGAGGAATCCACGAGTGCAGCCGGTGATTTCCACCAGCTGATCGGGAATCAGAATGGCCCTGATCCTCTTTATGGTCTGCGAAACTGGAAGCAATGAGTATTTTGTCGACTTCTGGTTTCACTGGAAGTCAATAAACCATTACTAGTTTGAAAAAGCATAGGGGATGTATGAGCAAGCAGATATTCTGACAGGAAGCTTAAATGACGTACCACAGCACTGTAGTAGTTCATTGAAAACTACAAGCCAACCAGTGCTAAGGCTGTTGGGACTTGCAGTTAATTCATGCTCTGTAGACTGTGAATGAATAATGTGGCCGGAGCCCCACACGGCTGCTCTGTTTTCATATTTGACAGATAGTACGGGGAAACTTATCCCCGTATTCTGTCAGAGGAAAGGGGGGGGGGGTGGCGGCTGCGGCTATGGGAGCATGTAACATGTTTCACCCTAAAAATGGGTGGAACATGTAACATGTTCCCACAGGTGAACTTATCCTTCAAGGGCAGAGGAGAGATCTGGGGTACCCCAGATCTCTTAGTAAAGAATACCTGTCACTGCCTATTTTTTACAATAAAATTTATTTACAATATTGATTACAATAAAAATTATTTTAAAAAATTAAAGGGATAGTGTAAAAAATACAAAATTTAAAGGGCCCCCAAACCCCCCCGGGCTCACCTGCAAGGGCAAACACACCCATCGGTATGTAAACCGCAAACACACCATACATGTGTAGTATCACCATGAACGTCAGATTAAGAGCAATAATTCTAGCAGCAGACCTCCTGTGTAAATTTAAAGTGATATCCTATAAAGGCTTTAAAATTGACGCCATTGGATAATAAAATATACGTAGTTTGGTGCTGTTGCACGGGCGTTCGCAATTTTAGAGCATGACATGTTTGGTATCCATTTCCTTGGCGTAACATCGTTTATATTTTGTCAAACAATTGTAAAGTAAAGTGTATTATTCCAAAATGCATTTGAAAAACCACTGCACAATTTTATTCTCTAGGGCCTCTGCTATAAAATATATATAATGTTTGGGGGGGTTTGAGTAATTTTCTAGCAAAAAATACTGATTTTTACATGTAAACAATAAAAGGAAAAAAAAATATAGGCCCAGTCTTGAAGTGGTTAAAGCAGAAATACTGGCAAAAAATTTTTTGAACCATGCAGTGGGGCTGTGCTCGCTCTTCCCTAAATCCCTGGACAAACTGAGCAGTTTTCCAATGCAGTGCAGTCAGAGCCTCAATGCATGTGAAAAAAAAAAAAATTACATGGAGTTCTCCTTTAAAGGAAACGTATGGGAATAGAAAAAAAAAAAATCTATACTCCCCTTCCTGCTGTAGCATGGGTGCGATCGTCCGCTCTGAACCCAAGAACTGAGCAAACACAGGACTGCTTATCTATTAGTTCTCAGTCTTCCCAGAGCAGAGAGTGGGAGCAGCTGAGTCTGGCTCTCAGCATAATGCTGACAGGCTGAGCCAGCTGCCAGTCAGGCATCTAAATGGATCCCAACAATATGGCCTATAGCGGCTCTGTGACATCAGCTGACAGTTGGCTTTAGTCTTCTGTTGGCTGATTCTGGTACACAGGAATGCAGTTGTAAGTGCACTCTTGTGACCCAGAAGAGAATCATAGCCATAAAGGCTTTGGCCATACTTCTTTTAAGGATTTGCCAGGCTTTGTTGGAAAATTGGATTGGCCCACATTCTTCATCAACTATATTTTACTAGGCAGTATATTCTAGGCCAGCTCAGCGTGCCAACATTTTGAACATAGCCGGCCAACAGAAAAGCAACTGACTGCTCAAAACATAACTCTTTGTTAGCCCAGTGTTTAAAATGTTTGGTCAGTACCATCTTCACAACCTATACGAGATACCAATATCACCATTGCTATGAAAAGTTTTATAAGTGTAACACCCACCTACACTGCTACAGCCAACCAAATGCTTCATCAAAAAGAATAAATACGAGCGCATCTATATAGCAGCTGAGCATAAGGTACCAAACACCCTCAAAACAATATATATCACAAGATGCAGCGCTAATGACTATAACATATATGCATAAATCAAGAAATCTGTCATAAATGACTAAACAGTAGAAAGTTCATAAAATGGGTGACTTTAGTGCTCTCTTCTCCTATATATCCTCCTGCTGGTCAGGCGTTTGTGCAGAATAGTGTTGAAGGGGTGCACACTCACCAGAACGCACAGATAAATGAGCGTTTATTATAGATTCCCCTTTAGGATCATCAACTGGACATGCTGTGGTATTACGACAAAACACCTTCCAGACCTCCTAGATGTTCCTGTATATTCCCTGGTTTAGATGACCTGCGTACTTCTCCTTAGGATCAGCATACGATTCGTACCCCACAGAGAGATGAGTGGCTAGAATGGGTACTCCCCAAGGGAGTCAGAACAAAACGCATCCATAGTGTAGTAGGTCATATAAGGATTTATTTAAAATTCAGCAACCCGTGTACACGGTGTAAGGTAAACAAAATGGACTAACCGTCCAGTATTAAAAATGACCGCCGGAGCGCCACGATGCTCCGGCGGTATGACGTCACGGCGTTCTTGGCTCCTCCTACGCGTTTCGTGCACACGCACGTCGTCTGGGGGGATGTGCCACTGAACGCCGGGCCGTGCGACGTTCATTTATATGCTAGGCGCATGCGCTTTGGAAAGGCGCCATCATCCTGAAGTCTGACCACGAACGATCGGATCTTCATACCAGCGCCATATTTCATTAGTTTTGCATACTAATAAGTGTACTCGGCTGGTTATCATTTTCAAGCATTATGCTTTTATCCTTCAAAACCTTCCAATCAATATTACTGACCACCAAGCCGATTAGTACATATTTTACTTTATATGGTAATAGGATAATTATATTTCCAATTAGCCAGAAATAAATTCCGAATCAAAAATGGTCTATTGTGTGTGGCACTAGCATATAAACTATATGCCAAAATATATTATACATTAAAATACAATTTTAATATGAGTCAAACATACCCAATGTAATGCAATTAAAATAAAGGACTACCATAAGTCCTTACTAAAATATAGATTATAAATTATAAAATAGTATATAAAATACAGTATCTATCAATCAATACAAATGGATTTAAATAGATGGTCCAAAGGTTTACTAAAAGGGGACATAGATGTATTGAGCCAACAACATCTTATCCTATTTTCTGAATATATAGTTTCAACTGTTCTTGATGAAACAGTTAAGATCTATATCTATATTGTGACCTTTGGGCTGCAGCGTTTGGAGTTCATATATCCAGCGCGTTTCGAGCTGAGAGACTTTCCGTATTTTGTTTATCCCCCTCCAATGGGGTTGTACAGTATCTATCCCAACAAATTTCAGGGTTGATGGATCATTATTATGTTTACATTTGAAGTGATAAGACAATGAATGATCTTTATATCCCTTTTTAATATTACTGATATGTTCTCTCAGTCTATCACGTAGACGTCTGGTAGTACGCCCCACATACTGGAGTTTGCAAGAGCATTCAAGGAGATATACTACGTTCTTACTGTAGCAGGTTATACAATTGTCTATTTTATATGATCTTCCTGTAGTGCATGAAGAGAAGGTAAATAGTTTCTGTCTCCTTACGTTATTAATCTTACAAATAACGCACTTATTACACGGAAAGAAACCTTTTATATTTGGTGCAAAAGTAATCTTCTCTGGAGGATCAATGACGTTTGGTGCTAATCGATGTCTTAATGAAGTGGCTTTCTTGTAAATAACTTCAGGTTTTACTGGAAGAATTTTAGAAAGAATAGGGTCCGCCATCAACACATTCCAGTTTTTATTTATAATGTGTTTAATGGCTCTGTGCTGTGTAGAATATGTGGTTAAAAACGGACAAGACAACGACCTATTGGTTATGCTTTTTTCCTCCAACAGTGTATTTCTATTTAGATTAGCCACTTGTTGTATGGTGTCATCCATATTCTGTTGGGAATAACCTTTTTCCACAAATTTCATTTTTAAGGTTTCAGCCTGTGTGTGATACATATCTAATTTGGTACAATTCCTACGTATTCTAGTGAATTGACCTTTGGGGATATTAGCTAACCATACGGGATGATGGCAACTGTCTAACGGGATGAAACTATTCCTGTCCGTTTTTTTAAAAAAGGATTTGGTAGTAATCATCCCATTGTCATTTGATAATGTCAAGTCCAAAAAGTTTATCTCTGTGTTACTAAATACATAGCTGAATTCAATATTGCATGTATTGTCATTTAATGTTTTAAAAAAGTTATGTAGAGATTCCTCTTTCCCATTCCATAATAAGAACACGTCATCTATAAATCTTTTGTAAAATAATAACTCCGGCCATTCTCTTGCGTAAATTAAAAACTCCTCCCAATACGCCATAAAAAGATTTGCTAGACTGGGGGCAAACTTTGCCCCCATTGCTACTCCTTTGGTTTGCAAAAAATATTTGTGGTCAAACCAGAAATAGTTGTTCTGCATTGCAAACTGCAGTAATGTTAAAATATACTCAATATGTAGGGGAGATAAAGTGCTTAGAGTGTCTAAAAAATATTTTGCAGCATCCAACCCATCTTCATGTGCAATGTTGCTGTATAAGGATGTGACATCCGCTGTGACTAAAAAAGTCTGAGATGAAACTTCAATATCTTTAATCTCATTTAAAATATGCTTCGTATCTTTTAAAAATGATGGAGTTTGCGTGACCAGCGGCTGCAGGAAGTAATCTATATATTCTCCTGCTTTAGAGAATAGTGAACCTATTCCACTTATGATAGGTCGCCCTGGTGGTTTCGTCAAGCTTTTATGCACCTTTGGAAGTATATAGAACACCGGAAGTCTCGGAGCTGATGGACATAGGAATTCCTTTTCCTTCTTATTTAGTATACCACTCTCAAATCCCTTTGTTATAATACTTTTCAAACCTTTTTTAAGAGATAATAAAGGATTCCCAGGGAGGCGGGTATAAGTAGTGGTATCATTAAGAATATTGTAGGATTCCTCTAGGTAGTCATGTTTATTAAGTATAACTACCCCTCCTCCCTTGTCCGCAGGTCTGATGACCAAATCCTTCCTTTCTAATAGGAGATCAATCGCTTTCTTGGTGTCTATATCAGGGATCTTTTTAATATTTAACTCCTCCAAATCATTCAACATTAATTCTTTAAAAATATTAATATAGGATCTAGATTGGGGAGGGGGATTAAAAGTTGAGGCGTTCCTTAATGTAGAATGATTAGTAGTACTATTCTGGTCATAATGGTATGGATTAGAATAAAAATGCCGTTTTAATGCAAGCTGTCGTGAAAATCTATGAATATCAATATAAGTTTGAAACTTGTTTAACTTTTGTTTAGGGGCAAATTTTAACCCCTTATCAAGAAGTTTTAATTCAGGTTGTGTTAATGCTGTGTTACTTAGATTGAAAATACCTTGACCAGCTACATTTTCCTTCTTTTGCCTGTTTCTGTTGACCCTTTTGCCACCCCTTTTCCCTCTCCGGAGCCATTTCTTTTCCGGGATCCTCCCTCCCCTAAAAAATGAACCTGGGGTGTTCTGTTATAAACATAATTATGTGGTGCTCTCGGCGGTGTTTGCTGGTAATTCTGATTGTCATATTGATCTCTATTGTATTGTGGATTAGGTGGTTTATTGAAATACGCAGGCTTCTGATTATGCTGCCTAGGAGGTGTTGCTACTCCCTGGTGATGCGAGTAATTATTAGACCCGGGATAGTAATTTTGGTAGTATTGCTTAGGGGATGCTCCTCCCCTTTGTTGATATTGTTTCTGGTTCCTATTATGGGAGGTTTGCCCATTATTGGGATGATATTGCTGGTCATAAGTTGGATGCCATTGCATATTCCGTGTACCCACATTTTGATCAAATAGGGGTTCATATCTATTAGATGTTGATACATTATACTGATTAAATTGTCTGTTATGATTAGGAGATTGGTATTGTGAATATATGGGTTCATGTCTCTTATTTGATTGTATCTTTTTAGATTTCTTCTTAATCATATCAGGGGGATTAGTGACTGTTTGTGTGTTATCCTCCTCTGATTGCCATCTAAATACTACATTATCTTGATAATCTTTAAAATCTCTGGCATATTTTTTCTTTTTCTTTATTTTTTGTTCTTTTTCTATATTTTCAAGATATTTCTTGACTTTATCAGATTCTTTATTATACTCATCCGTACCTTTAAATGGAGTGAGTTTCTCTCTAATGATGTTAATCTCAGAGTCTAAATAGGTTAATTTTTTCTTTTTTCTAGTAATAAGAAACTTAATTAAATCAATCCCAGCTTTGTTAAAAAATTGAAACCATTCCAACAAGCTAGTATCATCCATATATTCAGGGGGTACATCCCACCTAAGTGATCGAGGCACCATACCTTCTTTGAGATATTTGTCTAAAAATGAAATATCCCAAAGGGTTCTCACTTCAGCGGAGGTGAGATTCTGTAAATGCAGAAAAAGGCCCTTAAGGTCATCATTTATATCATCAATTGTATATATGTCTTCAGAGATAATAGATCTAGACGATCTCATCTCAAAGACATCTGCCATCTTAGACGTTCTTTATGTACTAACAAGAAGAATGGGTGCCAATATGGTCTCTAATGTAATATGACAACAAGATAAAAGATGCCGCTCAGTAAACAGGATGGTTAAATATGCAAATCAAAAAGAATAAATACGAGCGCATCTATATAGCAGCTGAGCATAAGGTACCAAACACCCTCAAAACAATATATATCACAAGATGCAGCGCTAATGACTATAACATATATGCATAAATCAAGAAATCTGTCATAAATGACTAAACAGTAGAAAGTTCATAAAATGGGTGACTTTAGTGCTCTCTTCTCCTATATATCCTCCTGCTGGTCAGGCGTTTGTGCAGAATAGTGTTGAAGGGGTGCACACTCACCAGAACGCACAGATAAATGAGCGTTTATTATAGATTCCCCTTTAGGATCATCAACTGGACATGCTGTGGTATTACGACAAAACACCTTCCAGACCTCCTAGATGTTCCTGTATATTCCCTGGTTTAGATGACCTGCGTACTTCTCCTTAGGATCAGCATACGATTCGTACCCCACAGAGAGATGAGTGGCTAGAATGGGTACTCCCCAAGGGAGTCAGAACAAAACGCATCCATAGTGTAGTAGGTCATATAAGGATTTATTTAAAATTCAGCAACCCGTGTACACGGTGTAAGGTAAACAAAATGGACTAACCGTCCAGTATTAAAAATGACCGCCGGAGCGCCACGATGCTCCGGCGGTATGACGTCACGGCGTTCTTGGCTCCTCCTACGCGTTTCGTGCACACGCACGTCGTCTGGGGGGATGTGCCACTGAACGCCGGGCCGTGCGACGTTCATTTATATGCTAGGCGCATGCGCTTTGGAAAGGCGCCATCATCCTGAAGTCTGACCACGAACGATCGGATCTTCATACCAGCGCCATATTTCATTAGTTTTGCATACTAATAAGTGTACTCGGCTGGTTATCATTTTCAAGCATTATGCTTTTATCCTTCAAAACCTTCCAATCAATATTACTGACCACCAAGCCGATTAGTACATATTTTACTTTATATGGTAATAGGATAATTATATTTCCAATTAGCCAGAAATAAATTCCGAATCAAAAATGGTCTATTGTGTGTGGCACTAGCATATAAACTATATGCCAAAATATATTATACATTAAAATACAATTTTAATATGAGTCAAACATACCCAATGTAATGCAATTAAAATAAAGGACTACCATAAGTCCTTACTAAAATATAGATTATAAATTATAAAATAGTATATAAAATACAGTATCTATCAATCAATACAAATGGATTTAAATAGATGGTCCAAAGGTTTACTAAAAGGGGACATAGATGTATTGAGCCAACAACATCTTATCCTATTTTCTGAATATATAGTTTCAACTGTTCTTGATGAAACAGTTAAGATCTATATCTATATTGTGACCTTTGGGCTGCAGCGTTTGGAGTTCATATATCCAGCGCGTTTCGAGCTGAGAGACTTTCCGTATTTTGTTTATCCCCCTCCAATGGGGTTGTACAGTATCTATCCCAACAAATTTCAGGGTTGATGGATCATTATTATGTTTACATTTGAAGTGATAAGACAATGAATGATCTTTATATCCCTTTTTAATATTACTGATATGTTCTCTCAGTCTATCACGTAGACGTCTGGTAGTACGCCCCACATACTGGAGTTTGCAAGAGCATTCAAGGAGATATACTACGTTCTTACTGTAGCAGGTTATACAATTGTCTATTTTATATGATCTTCCTGTAGTGCATGAAGAGAAGGTAAATAGTTTCTGTCTCCTTACGTTATTAATCTTACAAATAACGCACTTATTACACGGAAAGAAACCTTTTATATTTGGTGCAAAAGTAATCTTCTCTGGAGGATCAATGACGTTTGGTGCTAATCGATGTCTTAATGAAGTGGCTTTCTTGTAAATAACTTCAGGTTTTACTGGAAGAATTTTAGAAAGAATAGGGTCCGCCATCAACACATTCCAGTTTTTATTTATAATGTGTTTAATGGCTCTGTGCTGTGTAGAATATGTGGTTAAAAACGGACAAGACAACGACCTATTGGTTATGCTTTTTTCCTCCAACAGTGTATTTCTATTTAGATTAGCCACTTGTTGTATGGTGTCATCCATATTCTGTTGGGAATAACCTTTTTCCACAAATTTCATTTTTAAGGTTTCAGCCTGTGTGTGATACATATCTAATTTGGTACAATTCCTACGTATTCTAGTGAATTGACCTTTGGGGATATTAGCTAACCATACGGGATGATGGCAACTGTCTAACGGGATGAAACTATTCCTGTCCGTTTTTTTAAAAAAGGATTTGGTAGTAATCATCCCATTGTCATTTGATAATGTCAAGTCCAAAAAGTTTATCTCTGTGTTACTAAATACATAGCTGAATTCAATATTGCATGTATTGTCATTTAATGTTTTAAAAAAGTTATGTAGAGATTCCTCTTTCCCATTCCATAATAAGAACACGTCATCTATAAATCTTTTGTAAAATAATAACTCCGGCCATTCTCTTGCGTAAATTAAAAACTCCTCCCAATACGCCATAAAAAGATTTGCTAGACTGGGGGCAAACTTTGCCCCCATTGCTACTCCTTTGGTTTGCAAAAAATATTTGTGGTCAAACCAGAAATAGTTGTTCTGCATTGCAAACTGCAGTAATGTTAAAATATACTCAATATGTAGGGGAGATAAAGTGCTTAGAGTGTCTAAAAAATATTTTGCAGCATCCAACCCATCTTCATGTGCAATGTTGCTGTATAAGGATGTGACATCCGCTGTGACTAAAAAAGTCTGAGATGAAACTTCAATATCTTTAATCTCATTTAAAATATGCTTCGTATCTTTTAAAAATGATGGAGTTTGCGTGACCAGCGGCTGCAGGAAGTAATCTATATATTCTCCTGCTTTAGAGAATAGTGAACCTATTCCACTTATGATAGGTCGCCCTGGTGGTTTCGTCAAGCTTTTATGCACCTTTGGAAGTATATAGAACACCGGAAGTCTCGGAGCTGATGGACATAGGAATTCCTTTTCCTTCTTATTTAGTATACCACTCTCAAATCCCTTTGTTATAATACTTTTCAAACCTTTTTTAAGAGATAATAAAGGATTCCCAGGGAGGCGGGTATAAGTAGTGGTATCATTAAGAATATTGTAGGATTCCTCTAGGTAGTCATGTTTATTATGTTTTTTTGGACTTGACATTATCAAATGACAATGGGATGATTACTACCAAATCCTTTTTTAAAAAAACGGACAGGAATAGTTTCATCCCGTTAGACAGTTGCCATCATCCCGTATGGTTAGCTAATATCCCCAAAGGTCAATTCACTAGAATACGTAGGAATTGTACCAAATTAGATATGTATCACACACAGGCTGAAACCTTAAAAATGAAATTTGTGGAAAAAGGTTATTCCCAACAGAATATGGATGACACCATACAACAAGTGGCTAATCTAAATAGAAATACACTGTTGGAGGAAAAAAGCATAACCAATAGGTCGTTGTCTTGTCCGTTTTTAACCACATATTCTACACAGCACAGAGCCATTAAACACATTATAAATAAAAACTGGAATGTGTTGATGGCGGACCCTATTCTTTCTAAAATTCTTCCAGTAAAACCTGAAGTTATTTACAAGAAAGCCACTTCATTAAGACATCGATTAGCACCAAACGTCATTGATCCTCCAGAGAAGATTACTTTTGCACCAAATATAAAAGGTTTCTTTCCGTGTAATAAGTGCGTTATTTGTAAGATTAATAACGTAAGGAGACAGAAACTATTTACCTTCTCTTCATGCACTACAGGAAGATCATATAAAATAGACAATTGTATAACCTGCTACAGTAAGAACGTAGTATATCTCCTTGAATGCTCTTGCAAACTCCAGTATGTGGGGCGTACTACCAGACGTCTACGTGATAGACTGAGAGAACATATCAGTAATATTAAAAAGGGATATAAAGATCATTCATTGTCTTATCACTTCAAATGTAAACATAATAATGATCCATCAACCCTGAAATTTGTTGGGATAGATACTGTACAACCCCATTGGAGGGGGATAAACAAAATACGGAAAGTCTCTCAGCTCGAAACGCGCTGGATATATGAACTCCAAACGCTGCAGCCCAAAGGTCACAATATAGATATAGATCTTAACTGTTTCATCAAGAACAGTTGAAACTATATATTCAGAAAATAGGATAAGATGTTGTTGGCTCAATACATCTATGTCCCCTTTTAGTAAACCTTTGGACCATCTATTTAAATCCATTTGTATTGATTGATAGATACTGTATTTTATATACTATTTTATAATTTATAATCTATATTTTAGTAAGGACTTATGGTAGTCCTTTATTTTAATTGCATTACATTGGGTATGTTTGACTCATATTAAAATTGTATTTTAATGTATAATATATTTTGGCATATAGTTTATATGCTAGTGCCACACACAATAGACCATTTTTGATTCGGAATTTATTTCTGGCTAATTGGAAATATAATTATCCTATTACCATATAAAGTAAAATATGTACTAATCGGCTTGGTGGTCAGTAATATTGATTGGAAGGTTTTGAAGGATAAAAGCATAATGCTTGAAAATGATAACCAGCCGAGTACACTTATTAGTATGCAAAACTAATGAAATATGGCGCTGGTATGAAGATCCGATCGTTCGTGGTCAGACTTCAGGATGATGGCGCCTTTCCAAAGCGCATGCGCCTAGCATATAAATGAACGTCGCACGGCCCGGCGTTCAGTGGCACATCCCCCCAGACGACGTGCGTGTGCACGAAACGCGTAGGAGGAGCCAAGAACGCCGTGACGTCATACCGCCGGAGCATCGTGGCGCTCCGGCGGTCATTTTTAATACTGGACGGTTAGTCCATTTTGTTTACCTTACACCGTGTACACGGGTTGCTGAATTTTAAATAAATCCTTATATGACCTACTACACTATGGATGCGTTTTGTTCTGACTCCCTTGGGGAGTACCCATTCTAGCCACTCATCTCTCTGTGGGGTACGAATCGTATGCTGATCCTAAGGAGAAGTACGCAGGTCATCTAAACCAGGGAATATACAGGAACATCTAGGAGGTCTGGAAGGTGTTTTGTCGTAATACCACAGCATGTCCAGTTGATGATCCTAAAGGGGAATCTATAATAAACGCTCATTTATCTGTGCGTTCTGGTGAGTGTGCACCCCTTCAACACTATTCTGCACAAACGCCTGACCAGCAGGAGGATATATAGGAGAAGAGAGCACTAAAGTCACCCATTTTATGAACTTTCTACTGTTTAGTCATTTATGACAGATTTCTTGATTTATGCATATATGTTATAGTCATTAGCGCTGCATCTTGTGATATATATTGTTTTGAGGGTGTTTGGTACCTTATGCTCAGCTGCTATATAGATGCGCTCGTATTTATTCTTTTTGATTTGCATATTTAACCATCCTGTTTACTGAGCGGCATCTTTTATCTTGTTGTCATATTACATTAGAGACCATATTGGCACCCATTCTTCTTGTTAGTACATAAAGAACGTCTAAGATGGCAGATGTCTTTGAGATGAGATCGTCTAGATCTATTATCTCTGAAGACATATATACAATTGATGATATAAATGATGACCTTAAGGGCCTTTTTCTGCATTTACAGAATCTCACCTCCGCTGAAGTGAGAACCCTTTGGGATATTTCATTTTTAGACAAATATCTCAAAGAAGGTATGGTGCCTCGATCACTTAGGTGGGATGTACCCCCTGAATATATGGATGATACTAGCTTGTTGGAATGGTTTCAATTTTTTAACAAAGCTGGGATTGATTTAATTAAGTTTCTTATTACTAGAAAAAAGAAAAAATTAACCTATTTAGACTCTGAGATTAACATCATTAGAGAGAAACTCACTCCATTTAAAGGTACGGATGAGTATAATAAAGAATCTGATAAAGTCAAGAAATATCTTGAAAATATAGAAAAAGAACAAAAAATAAAGAAAAAGAAAAAATATGCCAGAGATTTTAAAGATTATCAAGATAATGTAGTATTTAGATGGCAATCAGAGGAGGATAACACACAAACAGTCACTAATCCCCCTGATATGATTAAGAAGAAATCTAAAAAGATACAATCAAATAAGAGACATGAACCCATATATTCACAATACCAATCTCCTAATCATAACAGACAATTTAATCAGTATAATGTATCAACATCTAATAGATATGAACCCCTATTTGATCAAAATGTGGGTACACGGAATATGCAATGGCATCCAACTTATGACCAGCAATATCATCCCAATAATGGGCAAACCTCCCATAATAGGAACCAGAAACAATATCAACAAAGGGGAGGAGCATCCCCTAAGCAATACTACCAAAATTACTATCCCGGGTCTAATAATTACTCGCATCACCAGGGAGTAGCAACACCTCCTAGGCAGCATAATCAGAAGCCTGCGTATTTCAATAAACCACCTAATCCACAATACAATAGAGATCAATATGACAATCAGAATTACCAGCAAACACCGCCGAGAGCACCACATAATTATGTTTATAACAGAACACCCCAGGTTCATTTTTTAGGGGAGGGAGGATCCCGGAAAAGAAATGGCTCCGGAGAGGGAAAAGGGGTGGCAAAAGGGTCAACAGAAACAGGCAAAAGAAGGAAAATGTAGCTGGTCAAGGTATTTTCAATCTAAGTAACACAGCATTAACACAACCTGAATTAAAACTTCTTGATAAGGGGTTAAAATTTGCCCCTAAACAAAAGTTAAACAAGTTTCAAACTTATATTGATATTCATAGATTTTCACGACAGCTTGCATTAAAACGGCATTTTTATTCTAATCCATACCATTATGACCAGAATAGTACTACTAATCATTCTACATTAAGGAACGCCTCAACTTTTAATCCCCCTCCCCAATCTAGATCCTATATTAATATTTTTAAAGAATTAATGTTGAATGATTTGGAGGAGTTAAATATTAAAAAGATCCCTGATATAGACACCAAGAAAGCGATTGATCTCCTATTAGAAAGGAAGGATTTGGTCATCAGACCTGCGGACAAGGGAGGAGGGGTAGTTATACTTAATAAACATGACTACCTAGAGGAATCCTACAATATTCTTAATGATACCACTACTTATACCCGCCTCCCTGGGAATCCTTTATTATCTCTTAAAAAAGGTTTGAAAAGTATTATAACAAAGGGATTTGAGAGTGGTATACTAAATAAGAAGGAAAAGGAATTCCTATGTCCATCAGCTCCGAGACTTCCGGTGTTCTATATACTTCCAAAGGTGCATAAAAGCTTGACGAAACCACCAGGGCGACCTATCATAAGTGGAATAGGTTCACTATTCTCTAAAGCAGGAGAATATATAGATTACTTCCTGCAGCCGCTGGTCACGCAAACTCCATCATTTTTAAAAGATACGAAGCATATTTTAAATGAGATTAAAGATATTGAAGTTTCATCTCAGACTTTTTTAGTCACAGCGGATGTCACATCCTTATACAGCAACATTGCACATGAAGATGGGTTGGATGCTGCAAAATATTTTTTAGACACTCTAAGCACTTTATCTCCCCTACATATTGAGTATATTTTAACATTACTGCAGTTTGCAATGCAGAACAACTATTTCTGGTTTGACCACAAATATTTTTTGCAAACCAAAGGAGTAGCAATGGGGGCAAAGTTTGCCCCCAGTCTAGCAAATCTTTTTATGGCGTATTGGGAGGAGTTTTTAATTTACGCAAGAGAATGGCCGGAGTTATTATTTTACAAAAGATTTATAGATGACGTGTTCTTATTATGGAATGGGAAAGAGGAATCTCTACATAACTTTTTTAAAACATTAAATGACAATACATGCAATATTGAATTCAGCTATGTATTTAGTAACACAGAGATAAACTTTTTGGACTTGACATTATCAAATGACAATGGGATGATTACTACCAAATCCTTTTTTAAAAAAACGGACAGGAATAGTTTCATCCCGTTAGACAGTTGCCATCATCCCGTATGGTTAGCTAATATCCCCAAAGGTCAATTCACTAGAATACGTAGGAATTGTACCAAATTAGATATGTATCACACACAGGCTGAAACCTTAAAAATGAAATTTGTGGAAAAAGGTTATTCCCAACAGAATATGGATGACACCATACAACAAGTGGCTAATCTAAATAGAAATACACTGTTGGAGGAAAAAAGCATAACCAATAGGTCGTTGTCTTGTCCGTTTTTAACCACATATTCTACACAGCACAGAGCCATTAAACACATTATAAATAAAAACTGGAATGTGTTGATGGCGGACCCTATTCTTTCTAAAATTCTTCCAGTAAAACCTGAAGTTATTTACAAGAAAGCCACTTCATTAAGACATCGATTAGCACCAAACGTCATTGATCCTCCAGAGAAGATTACTTTTGCACCAAATATAAAAGGTTTCTTTCCGTGTAATAAGTGCGTTATTTGTAAGATTAATAACGTAAGGAGACAGAAACTATTTACCTTCTCTTCATGCACTACAGGAAGATCATATAAAATAGACAATTGTATAACCTGCTACAGTAAGAACGTAGTATATCTCCTTGAATGCTCTTGCAAACTCCAGTATGTGGGGCGTACTACCAGACGTCTACGTGATAGACTGAGAGAACATATCAGTAATATTAAAAAGGGATATAAAGATCATTCATTGTCTTATCACTTCAAATGTAAACATAATAATGATCCATCAACCCTGAAATTTGTTGGGATAGATACTGTACAACCCCATTGGAGGGGGATAAACAAAATACGGAAAGTCTCTCAGCTCGAAACGCGCTGGATATGTGAACTCCAAACGCTGCAGCCCAAAGGTCACAATATAGATATAGATCTTAACTGTTTCATCAAGAACAGTTGAAACTATATATTCAGAAAATAGGATAAGATGTTGTTGGCTCAATACATCTATGTCCCCTTTTAGTAAACCTTTGGACCATCTATTTAAATCCATTTGTATTGATTGATAGATACTGTATTTTATATACTATTTTATAATTTATAATCTATATTTTAGTAAGGACTTATGGTAGTCCTTTATTTTAATTGCATTACATTGGGTATGTTTGACTCATATTAAAATTGTATTTTAATGTATAATATATTTTGGCATATAGTTTATATGCTAGTGCCACACACAATAGACCATTTTTGATTCGGAATTTATTTCTGGCTAATTGGAAATATAATTATCCTATTACCATATAAAGTAAAATATGTACTAATCGGCTTGGTGGTCAGTAATATTGATTGGAAGGTTTTGAAGGATAAAAGCATAATGCTTGAAAATGATAACCAGCCGAGTACACTTATTAGTATGCAAAACTAATGAAATATGGCGCTGGTATGAAGATCCGATCGTTCGTGGTCAGACTTCAGGATGATGGCGCCTTTCCAAAGCGCATGCGCCTAGCATATAAATGAACGTCGCACGGCCCGGCGTTCAGTGGCACATCCCCCCAGACGACGTGCGTGTGCACGAAACGCGTAGGAGGAGCCAAGAACGCCGTGACGTCATACCGCCGGAGCATCGTGGCGCTCCGGCGGTCATTTTTAATACTGGACGGTTAGTCCATTTTGTTTACCTTACACCGTGTACACGGGTTGCTGAATTTTAAATAAATCCTTATATGACCTACTACACTATGGATGCGTTTTGTTCTGACTCCCTTGGGGAGTACCCATTCTAGCCACTCATCTCTCTGTGGGGTACGAATCGTATGCTGATCCTAAGGAGAAGTACGCAGGTCATCTAAACCAGGGAATATACAGGAACATCTAGGAGGTCTGGAAGGTGTTTTGTCGTAATACCACAGCATGTCCAGTTGATGATCCTAAAGGGGAATCTATAATAAACGCTCATTTATCTGTGCGTTCTGGTGAGTGTGCACCCCTTCAACACTATTCTGCACAAACGCCTGACCAGCAGGAGGATATATAGGAGAAGAGAGCACTAAAGTCACCCATTTTATGAACTTTCTACTGTTTAGTCATTTATGACAGATTTCTTGATTTATGCATATATGTTATAGTCATTAGCGCTGCATCTTGTGATATATAACCAAATGCTTCAGGCTTTGTCTCCAAGGCTGGGCCCCTGCGTTGTATAACTTTTTAAGGGACAAGGTCAATTTTATTCTCCGGTATTTTAGTTTTTTCCCTCCATGTAAAAGGGAATTCTCTCTGTAGGGCCTTTTTCTATTATTGGGACATTGATATTCAAGATCTCTGATTTTGACAGGCTAAATTTTAAATTTGATAGGTCTCCATAATACTTCATTAGGTTGGGTAGTGTCAGCCTAGGATTTACCACATAAAATAACATATCGTCAGCGTATGCTGCAACTTTATGTTCTATTTCTCCTCTCTGTATCCCTTTTTACATCCAGACTATTTCATACTGTCGCAAGAAGGGGCTCTAAAGATAAGACAAACAACACAGGCGAAATTGGGCATCGCTGTCTTGTCCCCATTATGCATTATAAAGAACTTTGACAACGAGCCATTTACCTTAACTGCTGCTGAAGGCTAACTGTAAAGCTTTCCTATCCACTTTCTCATTTTGGGTCCAACTCTCAATACCTCTAAAGTATCCATCATAAACACTCAATCTATCCTATCCAAAGCTTTCTCAGCATCTAGCGATAGAACCAATACGGGGAGTTTTTCTCTTACTTTTTTTGTAGGAGTAACGATCTTAACCCATTATCTCTTCCTTCTCTCCCAGGGATAAACCCCACTTGATCTAAATGAATCCACTCTGGCATTAAATCTTTCATCCTATTTGCCAGAACCTTCGCAAATAGTTTCGTATCAATATTTAGCAGTGATTTATGCCTATAACTAACACATTGAGACTTATCTTCCCCTCTTTCGGTATGATTGTAATGTGTGCTTGTAATGACTCCTCCCTCATTTCCATCTCCTATCATAATGCTTTTATATACACACTCAATTTATGGACTAATTCTCTAAATTTCTTATAATACCTCACTGTATACCCATCTGGTCCAGGACTCCTCCTTGCGGATGTACTCTTCAATGCCTCTTGAATTTCCTCCTGTGTTATTGGTTTTTCGAAAAATGCTAGGCTTTCCTCTTCCAATCTCTGTAACCCCGCCTCCTTAAAATACATCTGTCTTTTTCTAGATCTTTCCATGTCAGCTTCTTTTAGATTTTTCGGTTTAACATCATATAGTTTATTGTAGTATTCTTGAAATACATTAGCGATATCAGTGGTTGAATATACCAATCCATGATCATTTTTTAATCTTTTCTATAAAGTTTCTTGATTTCTTATTTCTCAATGTTCTCATTAAATTTGTACCAGCTCTATTCCCCCACTGATCTCATTCTCTTGCCACCACGTTAAATATTCTCCTTGTTTCTTGTTCCATTAAGTTATTTAATTCGTCTTTTTAAAATTTTCTGCTGAGTATCTTTTACTGATTCTTTTTATGTGATTGTTCTAATTCTTATTAACGTATTTATTTTCTTCTGCCGTTCTTCCTTTTTTTTTCCTGCTCCTATAGCAATCAGAATTCCCCTGATATATGCCTTATGCACTTCCCACACCGTGGCAATTGAAACTCCTTCAGTCTCATTTGTTCTAAAATATTCTATTTCTTTTTTTATTCTCAATTCTGTTTCATGATCCTGGAGGATTGTCTCACTCCGTTTCCACATATTTATGTTATTCTGTTCTCTTCCTCATTGTAACTTCATTATGACAGGCGCATGGTCCGATATTGATATAACATCTATATTCACTTTAACCAGGAACTCCAAGAGTCTGTTCTATCATGTAATCCAATCTGGAATACATTGCATGTGCAGGGGTATAGAATGTATAATCTTTCTCTAGGGTGCTTAACTCTCCAAGAGTCCGCTAGTTGATATTGATCTAGCACCCTTTGAATAGATTTCATACGTTTACCTCCATCTCGCTGCACATGTGACAATGTATCCATCTGGGGGTCCATGCAAAAGTTAGTCTCCTGCCATAATTAGTTTGCCTTTCCTAAAATCCAAAAGGTTCCTTAGTATGTTCTTCAGTTAAGCCATTGGATTTTTATTAGAATAGTAAATATTTGCTAATTTATATTATATTTCCTGCAATCTCCCCCGCTCAAAAACAAAAATCGACCTTCAGGGATCCACCAGCCTATCTTTGATATAAAATCTTAGATTCTTTGCCATCCCAATTGCTACCCCTTTAGCGTGTTTAGTTGTTGAATCTGCATAGTACTAGGCAGTGGCGTCCTGAGGCAGGAGCGGAGGGTGCGGCCCACTCCGGGTGACATCGACCGCACGCGGTGACACCGGACCCGCTCCACGAAAAGGTAGGTTGTAAAGCAAGCCAACGATCCCCGCAGGATGGATCGGAGTCCGATCCATTATGCTCAATCCGCAGTTCCGATCCATTCTGCAGGGATGGTCAGAGGGGTTGTCACCAAGTGTTACCGCAGAGTGTGACACCAGCCCTAGGGACGCCCCTGGTACCAGGTAGGATAATATTTAGAGTATAACTTAACATTTGTTTCCTGAGATAAATAAGTCTCTTGCAATAACACTACTTCAATAGATCGTCGTCGTAATTCTTTAAGAGTCTTATGCCTCTTCACCGGAGTATTCATTCCCTTTACATTATAGGTCATAAAACTAACCTTCTCCGTTTCCTATTTTTTCTTTTTTCTCCTATGTTCGCCCGGAAAGAAGCACAGATATCTATCATCAGGAGCACGAAGGCATCTCCACTATATTTCCTATTCCCCATCCCTCCTCTTTTCCCACCCATACCCTTCCCCTAGCAACCCCTTGGCCCTTATTTTACCTTGAATTGGTTGTGTTCCTAGTCCCACTATCAATTCCGATCTGGGGTGAAACCCTGAGCACATATGCCCAACCCAACCCGCATCCCCATTCCCTGGGTCACAAGTCTAGTTACATGTGTGACCTGTTTCCCGCCTGTCCTCTAGAATTCTCAACCTGCCTAGGCAGAAAAGAAAGATGGCAAAGGAGAGAGGGGAAAAAAAAAAAAAAGTCCTCTCACAACTTCATAACTCACCCCCCACCCCCACCCCATATTTCCTCTACCCTACTTATTTTATCTCTGAAACTCTTTTTGGGGATTAGTTGCCATCTCTCTTTTTCTATTTCTATATTTTCCTTTACCCCTTCTTCCCATCCTGGAATATCTATTTTCTGTAGTTCCAGTCTTTCGCAAAAGTCCCATAGTTCTTCTGGGAACCTCAGTCTTGCCGAGCAACCATCTTTCCATCCAATTAAACATTCTGGAGAACCCCTGTTGTATCAGTCGTTTTGTTTTCTCATCTGTTCCAGTAATGGTTTCAAAGTTCTCCTAGCTAATGTTTCAAATGTTATATCAGCAAAGATTTGTAGATTTGTTACTTCATATTTTATTACTGGCATACCTCTTATCTTCTTCCATAGATCTACTTTATCTTTAATAATGAAATCACACAATCACATTTTCACTAGCTGTTCCTTGGGGTCTTCCAATTCTGTGGATTCTGTAAATTTTCAACTGGACTGTTACTGATCTATCCATCATTGTGTTAAACATTTTCCTCATTGTCTCCATCAAATGTTCTTCCTGCAAAGTCTTGGGCAAACCCCATATCCTCAGGTTGTTCCTCTCTGTTCTCTTGATCTTCCAATTTATAGAACAGTTGCCTTTGCTCTTTTCCGGGTCCGCTAGGTGATCACCCCCCCCGAAAAGTTCCTTCGACAATATTAGTCAATTTAAATTTTAGACTCACCACTTCCCATGGCCCTTCATACATCACCTCCGTTCTGTCTTCATCCACTTTACTGCTGCTCCTGTTTCTCTTTATAACGAACACCGCTATGGCTCTCAATCCTCCTCTTCAGGTGATTATAGGGTGGTTTGACACCGGTCTGTGTAAGCGGAGGTCACCCTCCGTGGGATCCACAGGATACTTCTCACATCAGGTCTGGGTATGTCAACTCCTTTCTTCTCACGACCAGCCGGTACTTCCCAATACTCCTCCGTGGCGGTCACATGACCTCCCGGCGTTCACCGCTCCGCACTCCGGTGGAGTCCACCTACTCTCCGGCCGGAGACCAGCACCCGGCTCACGATCCCCCACTCAAGCTGCCACCTCAGACGGGCGGGATGCCCCTTGGACAGGAAAATAACAGGCACTTCAGGTATCTCAACCACTCCTAGGCGTAGCTGCTACTGATGGTTCTCAGGAGCTCAGCGGTTTCACACCATGCACCTTGTCAGTGCCATGCTCAGGCTTCTCCCCACCCCTAAGAAGGCATTCAAGAGCTAGATATTTGTAACCCTGACAATGCATTGCAAGACATTTTTCTCTTGGCATATAGGAAAGCCATCCGCAACCTTCCCAGGGAACTAACTGGAAGATTTTTATAAACATTGGTAAAGAACTCCAGTAATTCTACACAGCATTGGAATGCCAGGAATTGGTACATTTTCCCTTATCTTTTGATCATGTTTGGATCTTCAGCCTTCTTGGCAGAAAACACATGACTTGAGAACCATCATCGTGCATGTATGTCTTTGATTTACACAAGAGGTGTATATATTCTACACTCACAGGAATCAGATTTGTCTTCTTTAAAATCCCAGCATATAGAAATTTGATAAATGCAGCACGTGCCAAAATTGCGAAGCATGGAAAATCAGCTCGGGCCCCCTCCATAATGAAATGCTAGCTAAGGTCACTCATATATGTGAGATGCAAGAAATTGCTGTTTACTAACAGGATAGACTGGAAAAATTCACCACTATGTAGTATTGCTGGAGGTACCTTACCCACTTTCAGACATAAAACTAAATGATGCTTCGCTCTGACTAAACCAATTGTTTTAACTCAGATGGAACTATCCCACCTAATGACCTGACCGGTGTCCTGAGAAACCCTGGGGTGATGGATGGGGAATGCTGGGCTGCCCCTCCTACCCACACCTCATTGATTGCCTTTAACTTTCTGGTTACACAGATCAGCTGTAACATTATGATTACTCATAACTTGTTGGGCCATGGACACTAGATCTCTGAAGGTATGCTGTGCTATCTGACACCAAGCCATCATTAGCAGATCCTTTAAGTTGGGATGTGGGGCCTCCATGGATCATACTGTTTTCTTGCACATTCCATAGATGCTTGATTGGAGTGAGATCTGGAGAATTTGAAGTCAACATCTCAAACTCGTTTATATTCCTCAAACTATTTTTGAATTCATCAAACCGGGCCACCTTCTTCCATTACTCCTGTGGTCCATTTCTGATGCTTTCATGCCCACTGTAGATGTTTTTGGCTATGGACAGGGGTAAGCATGAGCAACCTGTCTGGTCTGTGTCTACACAGCCACATACACAACATGTTCTGACATCTTGCTATGGGAACCAGCATTAACATTTTCATCAATTTTGAGCTACAGTAGCGCTTCTATTGGATCAGACCCGCCTTTGCTCCCCCAGTGCATCAGTGAGTCTTGGCCATCCATAACCCTGTTGCCGGTTTGCCAGTTTTCCTTCCTTGGACCACTTTTGGTAGGTTCTGACCACTGCAGACTAGGAACATTCCACAAGAGTGGCGGTTTTGGAGCTGCTCTGACCCATTCATCTAGCTATAACAATTTGGCCTTTGTCAAAGTTGCCCAAATCCTTATGCTTGCCCATTTTTTTTCTGCTTTCACAATATCTTCAGGGACAACATGTTCACCTGCTGCCTAATATATCCCACCCACTTTCAGATGCCATTGTAATTAGATAATCAATGTTATTCACTTTACCTGTGAGTGGTCATAATGTTAAGCTGTTTAGTGTCTATCCCATGGATTATCTTCCTTGCTTCTCCTCCATTTCCTAGTCTTTACTATTTTACCCTTCTGCTCTTCTGCCCCGAAATCACCTCTGATCTTTAGGAGGGCTTCTGCCTCTACCTCACTTCTCCCCACATCTTCCATATAACAAAACATACCTAATATATCCAATTTCCGCCTTACCACACTGCATCTGTCCATAAGCAAATTAAATGCATTTGCGGGGAAGAAGCAAGGTGAAGCAAGGATCCCCACTATCTCCACCTTACACACATTCCCACTACACATCTGTTTTCATTTTCAGGTTTAATGGGTGTGCCATAAGACTGGATTTACACTTGCTTTGTGGGATGGTAAAAACACGCAGCTCAGCCACATTTTGTGCTTCACTTTAAGCTGCAAAGGCAATGGACAGGACTGTACACAAACAGCATTGCTATGCATAGTGGCACAAAAAAAATTATCCCCTGTCCCATACAGTACCACACTCTGAGCATAACTTGTACAACCGAATAGGGTGGGATTTTACGGGTAAAGACAAATGACGAGGAGGTGACACAACGCCTGTTCTTTGCCTTTCAAACGCCACTGCTGTATTTTATGTCAGGTTGTATGTAGCTATATAATCGCACACATTGCAGTTTTTTTTCTGACTCATTTGTTTCTCTTTTTCTTTTTTTTCTTTTTTTTTTCCTTTTCTTTTTTTCTTTTTCTTTTTTTTTCTTTTTCTTTAGCACTGAATCTAGTTTTAAGAATCTGGAGGCATTTAAGGTACAAGGTTGCTGCAGATTTAGGTCCGTCATATGTAGACAGATTTTATCACATGCAGATGATTTGCTTGTAGTCAATAAGACTGCTGGGCCATAGATCCTGACTTGTTATTGGTGTTATGCTGCTAAATGGATCATAATGAATGATCGAAATCTAAGTGTGTATGGGTAGCCTTCCAGAGGAGAACTAGTGATAGGGTGAGGGATGCCTTCCATAGCAAACAGGCGTTTACCCACCTGCAGGCATGTGAAGCAAGGATTTCCCTCTCCTGGTCTCCTGAAAGTGATTCTTATTCTAAGTCCTGAGAGCTTCCCAGGATGCTCCTAATAAACAAAAGCTCCATCTATGCTACTATGCCTATAGACTATGGAGATGCAAATTTGGTCCTGATTGCTGTAACAATTGCATATAGCTCACTTGGCTCTGCATTGTTTATAAAAGCAAAGACTTTTGAATCTATACACAGAGACCCAGAATGTATTTGTGTTGTCCCTATATTGCCATTTTTTTCAAGACCCAGAAGAATGACAGAATCAGAAATCTGGATTCCATATGGAAGCAGGGGTCAGTATTTCAAAAAGGAAGTACATCTATATTAAATCCTGCTGTTCAGTGGACTTTTTTTTCAGGGCATCAGTAGTGATGTGTAATGAACCTATGTGATTATCTTATTTTTTTTTTTCCTTTAAGAACTTTCTATATATGTGCATGTTTGTGTTAATGTGAACTTATTGCCAGGTATTTCTGTGCTTTTCAAAGACGAGTCGGTAAATCTGCTCCCTAAAATCTGCATTCATCTGTCCATTATCACACTCCAAATGGCATATCAGAACCCAGGCGAACAGATGTCACTCCCTAATGAAATGCCATAGAAAACACTTTACTGGAATCGACGTTGAGAGTGGCTTCATTAGATGTGAAGAGCAAGTCAATTGAACATTTCTGCCTAAAGCAAATCTTTCTGATGACTTGCTAAGAAGATAATCAATACAGGATAGTATTTCAGTAAGTGTAATAAACAGGATGCAGACACAGGTACTTGACAACATTCAGGAATGATTTCTGCAGCCACTCCTGTACCGATAGTGCCTGGTGCTATTTTGTCTTTCCTGCAAGGTTGACTAGGAAACCTGAGTAAACCGGAGACTAACCTGGGAATGCAAATTAAGCATCTTTGATTTAATTAATACATTCTGTTCTCATTTTGTCATGTATCAGTTGGAAATTCTGCCCTCAGTCTTGAATTTAGCTGATCAGTGCATACTTTATGAATGACATCCCACCTCCAACACACAGTGGTCTTCCTCCAGAGTGTTTAGCCAATGCACACACATACATTGGTCTTTCCTCTTTATTCTTCCCCCTGTACACAGAATCTCCAGTTTCCCCTCCAGAAAATTCTCACTGTGCAGTCTCCTCAGTTTTTATATTTCGAGTGAACACCTCTGCACCCTCCCTACAATCCCCTTCCCTGCCCACAAAAGGATAATTTCTGTATCTGTAAAAGAGAAGAGGAAACTGGTTTGTATGTGATGGTCCTACATGGATATAAAAAGTGTACACACCCCTGTTAAAATGTCAGGTTTCTGTGATGTAAAAAAAGGATAAATCAAATCCAGAACTTTTTCCACCTTTTTAATGTAAGCTCTAAATTGTACAACTCAGTTGAACAACAAACTGAAATCTTCTAGGTGGAGGCAAGTAAAAGTAAAAAACTAAAATAATATGGTCTATCAGCATAGCACATCATGACTTGGCAATATTTGCCTGCTCTTCCTTGCAAAAACACTCAATCTGTGAGATTGTGAAGGCATCGCCTGTGCACTGCCCTCTTCAGATCACCCCACTGATTTTCTATCAGATTCAGGTCTGGGCTCTGGCTGGGCCTTTCCAAAACGTTAATCTTTTTCTGGTGAACCCATTCATTTCTTGATCTGGATGTATGCTTTGGGCCGTTGTCATGCTGATGAAGTTCCTCCTTCATGTTTAGCTTTCTAGCAGGAGCCTGAAGGTTTTGTGCCAATATTGACTGGTATTTGGAACTGTTCATAATTCCCTCTATCTTGACTAAAGCCCCACTTCCAGCTGATGAAAAACAGCCCCAAAGCATGATGTTGCCACCACCATGCTTCACTGTGGGTATGGTGTTCTTTTGGTGATGTGCAGTGTTGTTATTGCACCCAAACATAGCTTTTTGGAATTATGGCCAAAAAGTTCAACCTTGATTTCATCAGACCATAACACATTTTCCCACATGCTTTTGGGAGACTTCAGTTGTGTTGTTGCTAAAGTTAGCCTGGTTTGGATGTTTTTCTTTGTAAGGAAAGGCTTCAGTCTTGCCATTCTACCCCATAGCCCAGATATATGAAGAATACAGGAGATTGTTGTCACATGTACCACACAGCCATCACTTGCCAGATATTCCTGCAGCTCCTTTAATGTTGCTGTACGCCTCTTGGCAGCCTCCCAGACCAATTTTCTTCTCGTCTTTTCATCAATTTTGGAGGGACGTCCATTTCCTGGTAATGTCACTGTTGCACCATATTTTCTCCACTTGATGACTGTGTTTCATGTTATGTTTTGAAAATTCTTTTGTACCTTTCTCCTGACTGATACTTTTTAACAATGAGATCCCTCTGATGCTTTGGAAGCTTTCTGCGGACCATGGCTTTTGCTGTAGGATGTGACTAAGAAAATGTCAGGAAAGACCTACTAGGACAGCCGAACTTTATTTGGGTTTTATCAGAGGCACTTTAAATGATGGCAGGTGTGTACTGACTCCTATTTAACATGATTTTGAATGTGATTGCTTAATTCTGAACACAGCTACGCTACATCCCCAGTTGTAGGAGGGCGAGCACAGTTATGCAACCACACTTTTAGTTTTACTCCCCCCTCCAAAAAAAAAAAAAAAAAAGATTTTAATTTGTTTTTCAATTGAGTTGTACAGTTTATAGGTCACATTAAAGGTCTCATTTTTTTACATCACAGAAACCTGACATTTTAACAGGGGTGTGTAGACTTTTTATATCTGCTGTATGTTCGTATGTTTAAAAAGTTCTAGCCAGTGGATCAGGCCATGGCTGATGTGTACTTGATTTGCAAGGTGTTTTTTAAAGTGTTTTGGGGTTTTTTTTTGAGTTCTTAACCCTTGTTTATTTTGGGGTCTGTTGGCAGTTCTGTTTTGCTATGTTGTTGCCATTACAGCTATTACGTCTGTGTGTATCCAAAAGAGATAAAAAGTGGTGCTATCTGAGTGTAGCAATATGTAAACCGCTTTATTCAATAGTATAACCACTTACAGGAAGAAAAACGTAGCAAGCATGTATAATCCCTCTGCTGAGTATGTCTCTGGCTGCTGTGAGGAAGGACCGCTCTTCTGGGTCGCTCTGGATCCCAGTGCTCCCTGGTTGGTGTATATCCAATGCTGACAGCTGGTGATGTCAGTCCAAGAACTCGAGATGAGACGTGACACGTGTTTGGATGTTGCATGCTCCTCCAGGCCATGTAGTGGCCATCTTGGAGTAGGCTTATATGGGCTAAGTCAGAGGACAATGGAGCCCAGCGGACCAAAAACAAAAGACTATCTAAAAAGCCTAATCCACCACTAGCATATGAGTAATACAAGCGATACTAATACCTAAACAGTGGTATGATACAACAGTACATAAACAGTATTTTTACAATAGGAAAGGTTAAAGAATACTTTTTAATACTTATATTGCTACACTCATATGGCGCAGGTTTTTTTTTTTTTTTTTTTTTTTTTTTTTATCTCTTTTGGATTTCCACAGAGCTGCTTCTAACTCCTACATCCGGCTGCCACCCCATATACGCTCATACCACTGAGGTCTTCTGTGGACTGTGTTGTGTTACATCAGTGTTCCAGGTCCAGAAACACATACCCTTGCATGGTTACCTCTTTTTGATTCCAGCGCCACTCTTTGTACTAATTACTTCTGTATCCAGTGTATTCAGTGTTCTAAGAATACAGCTCTCGTGTCCTTGTACCTCACAATTGAAATAGGAATTTTGACTAGCCTGTAAATTCCTTATCTCATCTGCAGTAGAAAACACAGGCTTCACAGTCGTCTTCACTCCTTTTTGTTTACTTAAAAAAAAAAAAAAAAAAAACACCCAGATGATTCACAGAGTGGGTAAGGTTGTACAGTGTGCTCTGGAGGTGGCCCTAGCAAGTTTTTGCCAGTGTCCAATTGTGTGAATGTTATGGTCTGAGAAATCCTGCGTTCTGTACTGCACTACAAGATTTACTTGTAGTCACAACAGAAAGTGAAATTAAATCTCTCCAAAGTGAGGGACATTCCCTCTTAGATATCACAGGAGCAAGAGTCCCCATGAGATTTCCCCTCTTACCTTTTTTGATGAAAGTCAGAATTTTGGTTCTCTCCCTTTCAGTCTCAGTCACCAGGACAAAAAAAGAGGCTGAATCTCCTAAGCTGGGTCATCAACAATAAAAACTTCTACTTGGTGCGCATCTCTACATTAATAGCAATACAATATACACTTAATACAAAAAAGGCTAACAAACCGCAACTTTATTATAAATAAGTGCAATCTGCCATATGAAAAGCAAAACCAGAGATCTGAAAAGTGAAAGAGTGCTCAGTCCAACATATATTCCCTGAGATTGAATCAAAACTTGAAAAGTGGTGAGCAAATGTGATTCCTCCACCAAATCAGCCTCTTACCAAAAATATTGATCTCACTTTCCAGAGATCAATACACTCTTGTGTATGCGTACTGAGGACTCATCTCACTGATGGGATACTTTCACCGTCTCCTCAGCATAATATGACGGACACCAGAAGGAATCTTCTTGTGCAATAAACAGATATTCCCTCCGGAGGAGAAGACCAAAGGACCACAATGGTGTTATATCGTAAAACATTTTTTTATTTAAAATAAGCAGACATATACTCTCAAACATAAGAAACCGGTACCAAGGCCTTGAGTGTCATCCTGTATATGACATCACCAGCTAGGCTCCTCCCAACATGTTTCGGCATCTTCAGGGAAATGGAGCCCCTAGGCAACATGGGACGAAGTACTACATGTGTTTTGTCCCACGGGGGCAGAACAGTGTAAAGCGTTTCTTTAAAGCCTAATGCAAACGAATGTAGTGTATGTGAAAATAAAATTCTGGCTTTGTTCTGCACTCAGGAAGCCCCAAATGCATAAAGTCTGAATTCAAAGAACATGTCTGTATGTTATATGCGGGAGTATGCGGGTACCACCGTATTCCTATGCACACAGCCATTCATGTGCATGAGGCCTAATGCAAAGTTTTATGTCTTACAGCACCAAGCAGAATTCCGCTATTATGCTGTTAAACTACAGTGCATTTAATGATCTTGAAGATTACCATATAGTTTTTGTTTTATAATAGTCTTTTTAATGTTAATGAAACTGAATGAAAGAGGCACATGTATCCAGGATGTTGCTGGAGCTGATTTATCTGTGAAGATAACTCTTGCTGTGCAATTGTGATTCATTTATGCACCATTGTTTTTTTTTTCTGGCACAGCAACAATAATCCGTATTGCTTAAAGGTCAAGCACGCCTTATAAATAAATCAGTTATTCAGCCAATTCATGCTTGTCAAATGCTTGCAATTTTTGCTTGAACTTACAAGTGTATACTTATAACCTTTTCTCCTTGTAGGCAAGTATTCTGACTGGCAGCAGCCATTCTGTGCCAGTGTTTTGATCAGGAACTATTTGGATGAATTCAAAGGTAGATAACTGTAAATGCCACACCTATAAACATGTAGGGATAAGTAGACCAGATCACTTTTACACCCATGTAAGTTCCCTATTGTATGCTATCAGTATAGCAGTCAGTCAAGGAAGCATTTAAAGGCTCCCTTAACAGTAGTAAAGCCTAGCTGTTCAATGCAACATGTCTCAGACCATTTCTTCTAGTGTGTATTTAATCTGTGACAGATTTCTGTAGTGCTACATAGTTAGTCTGGCTGAAAAAAGACAAAAGTCCATCCAGTTCAACCATAACGAAATAAAAAGTTATAATCCTAGACCCGCAGTTGATCCAGAGGAAGGCGAACGCCCCCCCCCCCCCCCCCCAGCAAAAGCATGAAGCAATTGGCTCCTGCAGGGGAACAAATTCCTTCCTGATCCCCTGAGGGGCAATAAGATATTCCTTGGATCAACTTTACCTATAATGTTAGTATCCAGTTATATTCGGTGTATCTAAGAAACAATCCAGGCTTTTTTTAAAGCAATCCACTGAGCTGGCCAGAACCAACTCTTGAGGGAGTCTATTCCACATTTTCACAGCTCTCACTGTGAAGAAACCTTTCCGTGTTTGGAGATTAAATTTCTTTTCTTCCAGACGTAAAAAGTGCCCCCTTGTCCTCTGTGATGACCTCAGGGTAATTAATTCTACACCGAGTTCACTATATGAACCACTGATGTATTTATACTTGTTGATCATATCCCTCCTTAATCTCCTCTTCTCAAGAGAGAATAAATTCAGTTCCTCTATTCTTTCCTCATAGCGGAGCTCCTCTTATGAGTTTGGTTGCCCTTCTCTGTACTCATGTTTGCCAAGCACTACATTGTATATCTGAGGGCTTGTTCACACTTGACTAAATTTCGAACTCTTCAAAAATGCCCGTATAGCCTTAGTATGGTCATTAGACAGACGATAATGAACTTTAGTATGGGCAGTTTACAAGTGTTAAAAATGCTCCCCAAATGCCTATAATCTCTATGGTATTAATGCACAGCACCCACACTGCAAACGCCCCGCAAATGCCTGCCAGGGCATTTGCGGAACGTCGCCATAGACTTGAATGTGAGGCATTGAAAAGCTTCAAACTCCTCCTGACTCGACATGAGGCTTCAATTTTCAAGTGATGCTAATGCTTCATGTTTTGATAATGTGAACAGCACTGTGTGTTGCCCATCGTATCATTTCCAAAGGCATTTGAGGAGCTTTAAAAATGCCCCTCAAATGTCTGCTTTCAAAGCCAGTGGCCATAGACCAAAGAGTACATTTTCCTAATCCAGCTCTTACACCTCTTTCCCTATTCTTGCAGTGGTGAAACACATTAATGAAGGTTGGTTTTGGGTGGAGACATCAATGTATGCAGTCTTTTTTGACAGTTATTAAACTTAGGGTTAAGTTTTGGAGTGTGGCTTACATTTTTTCATACGTTTTGACTGAGAGTAGAGATGGGTTATGGTAGTCACCTCCAGGGTTGTCCATGAGAGATGAAAAGAGCAAGTCTGGAGTGGAGCAATGTGTTTGGTTATGTTCATGAAATAACAGTAACTGTATCAAATATAGCAACTGTATATACCTGTTATAACTAGCAAATATTTTGTTAGTATGATGGCTAAAATGTATAGGAATGGGCTGCCAAGGAAGTAAAAAGTTGGGAGACACTGCTGTAACCTGTAACAGTTGGGTGTCTACTTTGACCTCACACTAATTAAAGAACAAATTAAAACCTGTTAAAGCATTCTGCTGTCGGTTTTGGTCTTGTAAAAATCTGTTAACTAAACATCTAAAGATTTTTTTCATAAAAGCGTAATGTGTGATCTCTGCTTAGTTATGAATGCTTGATGTGTGAAAAGAGAATGATAGAATAGGATGAAAAGGCTAGTCTGTCCAGTGCAGACATGGGTGACCGTTTGACAGGAAGAGATTGAGACTTCCTTCACGGTCAATGTGTATGTCATTAGCCTTTCAATCCTTAAAGCTGAACAGAAATACAAGCTAGTGCTGAGGCTGTGCAAAACTACATCCGATTTTCATGGTGGAGGACGTTACCCCAGTTACTTACAGTAATGACAGTTGTCCAATGTCAACACACAAAACATAATTATCTCTTTGGACAGTGGTATCGTGACACACTTTACTTGAAAAGAAAAGTAGATGTCTCTAAATGCATTTTTGTGTGACGTATTTTATTCATCTTTAAACCAAAAACTGACCGTTTCAAGTAAAGTGAGGTAAAGTTCCATTATTGTATTCTTGCATTGTTCTATATCTACAGAGGTTAAGCTTTTAAGTACATGATGATTTATAAATAAGAAAAGCTATTTATTATGTGAGCAGTGTAAGGTTTCTTACTTGAGAAAGGTTAGTTAATGCAGTTGTACAATGAAAATAAGTTCTTGGAAGCTCAAGAGGACCTCTGCTTACATGGGGTTAAAATAATTTCTTTCAGTGTTCAGAACTTATTGGATAACCCCCGAACAAGTCTTTAGAGCAGTACCATTAAAGACGTTTGTTAATAAAACACTCCATCCATGAAACAAGTGTGAACAGTTTATTAGGTTAAGCATAGTTTTTAGATGGTGATTGGGATTTAGAAAGTTCTCTTTACTGGGTGACTATAAGCTTTTGCAGTCTTTCATGTCCTCAGGCCCAACAACCGTTTGTTTTTCAGATACCCACACAAGTAGTCAAACTGCATTGCTGAAACACTGTGAGGTACCTGGCTATTAATGCTGTTCTAATTACACAGGAGCTGACTGTTTACCTGCATCCACCATCCAGCTTAATGAGTGTAGACTTTCATTGCTATTTTTATGTTCAACCTCCACTGAATCCAAACTTAAAGTGCAAAAATGTTTATTAGCATGTAAGTCATTAGTATGTTTGATTATATTTGTCTTGTTCAGATTCTAAAGGCAAAGAGACTGCAGCAATGAAAGCTGACCTCCTGCGAGCTCGTAATATGAAAAGGTACATCAATCAGTTGACTGTTGCCAAGAAGCAGTGTGAGAAAAGGATCAAACTTCTTGGGGGTCCAGCATATGACCAGCAGGATGATGGGACCTCAGACGATTCAGATTGTCCACAAAGCCAGAAGGTATTGCCTTACTCACAGTACTTAGTGTTTCTTAACCCAGAAGCAAAAATGTAATGTATTGTAGTTTACTGACACTAAGATGAGCTGGTTGTATTCGGTTTAAACCGCGTTCTAGCCCTAGGGCAAGCCATAGACGATGGTTGCAGGAAAGAAAATCGCTTGATTCCTCCATAAACACAGTGTTGATAGGGGAATCCCTCCCGCAGAGCTATTATGTTCTGGCAGGAGGGCGCGGGAAGCTGTCCCTGCTGGGAGAATACAGTGATTGTTAGCAGCTATAGCCACAGGCAATAATCACATGGAAAAATCTGACATGCTGGTTGTACCGAAGTTGTACAGCAATCGAATTGGGTACAATCAGCCTGCCCATAGACGGTTCTAATTTTGGACGGTCCCTGTTGAACTGGCCAAGATTGGAACCATCCATGGCCAGCTTAAGAGAGAACACATCCCATCTCCTTTTCTTTATAACATGGTTGAAATGTGAACTTGGCAGGGCTAATAACACTGTTTGAGGTTTCAGTTCAGCAGAGTGCATAGAAAGTTAGGAGCTCACTGAATTTCTTGCAGGATCAACATTTTTTTCCCCACATATCTTGTATAACAAAACTGTATCAGAACAGAAGGGAGCACATAAGAGAAGTTAATTGTTAGGGTTTACACGTTTCATGCATTTATTTTTTATTGTGTGTGTGTGTGCGCACATATGTGTAGAGATATATTGGATATAAAAAGTCTATACATCCCTGTTAAATTGTCAGGTATCTGTAATGTAAAAAAAAATTAGACAAAGATAAATCTTTTCAGATTTAATGTAACCTATAAACTGTACAACTCAGTTGAAAAACAAACTGAAATCTTTTAGGTGGAGGGAAATAAAAATAAATTACTAAAAAAATAGGGTTGCATAAGTGTGCACACCCTTAAACTAATACTTTGTTGAAGCACCTTTTGATTTGATTCCAGCACTCAGTCATTTTGGGTATGAGTCGATCAGCATGGCACATCTTGACTTGGAAATATTTGCCCACTCTTCCTTGCAAAAACACTCCAAATCTGTCGGATTGCGAGGGCATCTCCTGGGCACAGCCCTCTTTAGATCACCCCACAGATTTTCAATCGGATTCAGGTCTGGGCTATAACTGGGCCATGCCAAAATTTTTCTTCTTCTGTTGAAGCTATTCCTTTGTTGATTTGGATGTATGCTTTGGGCGGTTTCATGCTGAAACACGAAGTTCCTCTTCATGTTCACCTATCTAGCAGAAGTCTGAAGGTTTTGTGCTAATATTAACTGGAATTGGGAACTGTTCATAATTCTCTCTACCTTAAGGCCCCAGTTCCAGCTGAAGAAAAACAGCCCCAAAGCATGATGTTGCCACCACCATGCTTTACTGTGGGTATGGTGTTCTTTTGCTGATGTGCAGTGTTGTTTGTGCCAAACACATCTTTTGGAATTATGGCCAAAACGTTCAACCTTGGTTTCATCAGACCAAATCACATTTTCCCACATGCTTTTGGGAGACTTCAGATGTGTTTTTGCAAAATTTATCCAGGCTTGGATGTTTTTCTTCATAAATCTGGCTTCCATCTTGCCACTCTACCCCATAGCCCAGACATATGAAGAATATGGGAGATTGTTGTCACATGTACCACACAGCCAGTACTTTCCAGATATTCCTGCAGCTCATTTAATGTTGGTGTAGGCCTCTTGGCAGCCTCCCAGACCAGTTTTCTTCTCTTCTTTTCATCAATTTTGGAGGGACGTCACTGGTAATTGTCACTGTTGCACCATATTTTCTCCACTTGATGATGACTGTCTTGACTGTGTTCCATGGTATATCTAATGCCTTGGAAATTTTTTTTGTACCCTTCTCCTGACTGATACCTTTTAACAATGAGATCCCTCTGATGCTTTGGAAGCTCTCTGCGTACCATGGCTTTTGCTGTAGGATGTGACTAAGAAAATGTCAGGAAAGACCTACTAGAACAGCTGAACTCTATTTGGGGTTAAACAGAGGCACTTTAAATGATGGCAGGTGTGTACTGACTGATTTTGAATGTCATTGCTTAATTCTGAACACTGCTACATCCCCAGTTATAAGCGGGTGTGCACATTTATGCAACCGCAGGGGAATGCTTTTCTCTCTGTCACCAAACCCTAGCCACAAGCTGCTGTCACAGGCAGGGCTGGAAAAGACAAAGGTGTCAAAAAAGGATCTATCCAAGCAATTACTGCAGCCTTGCATGAGTAAAGACTACAAAGGGCTGTTTAAAAACCAGCCGTTCTGCACAAGAAAGAGCAGTCGCCAATCATATATAATGGAAACGAGGGGCCAGGGGTTTATTTTTTTTGTAATTGCTTTATATTTTGCTATAAAAGGCAATGTTGATTAAACAGACCACATTTAAAATGATTGTAAACATGTTTTTTTAGAATAACAAACATGCCATAGATGGTTTTGCACAGAGCAGCCCTGATCCACCTCCTCTGGGGACCCTTGCCCACCCCCTCCCATTAAGTGTCCACCATAGCAAGTTGTTTGCTATGGGGGCATTCGTGTGGACTCACTCCTGAGTCAGCTCTGTTGGACCATAGACAGAGTGCGACTTGGCCCCACCCCAGGCTCCCTCCTCACAGGCTGTGATTGACTCCCTCAGAAATAGATAAAATGTATTTCCTCTGTGATGACCAGTGTAGGTTTTTGTACTATACTCTCATACATAAATGAAGAGAATAAAAGAAAATGATTTTCTTCATCTACATGTCCGTTTTGTAGAAAGATGTTCCATTCTAGATCACTAAAGTGGTTGTGAAGATAACAAATGTTATGAAGTGATAGCCTGCGCACATTTCACCCTAGAGAATAGACTGTACCAGATACTGCAGTCATATATTTTGTCTAGCATAAAAGGGCACATTGTGACTCTACAGAAAGGGGGAAGAAAAACGTGTGACCATGTATTCCTATGGAACTCTTCACACTGATCCGCTGTGGGTCCTGTGTGTTTTTCTAAAATCCTGCTTGTTATGTTTTTGGTGTAGTAAAAAAAAAGGCATCAAAAACTCACCGCCCCATTGAAATGAATAGAAAACGTGATTTTTAAAGTCATGTGGCAAACATGGCAAAAACACGCCAATACGCATGTGTGCTTTTGCCACGGATCAGTGTGAAAGTAGTCTTATTGTGGTCTCACAAATTGCACACCCATGCTTAAACAATTGCAAACTATAATCAGGAGGATAGTCCAACAGCTAGATGAAACTGCTTGTAACAGTATTGCTTTATGATTCCAAACTGGAAGCACCTTTTCCACCTTTGTGGTTTTCTGGTGTCTCTTGATTATGGGTAACAACCTATCCTATGCATATTAATTGCTTATGAGTATGGAGAGAGAAATGGGGCTTGAAAATGCAAAGGTATCTACGCTTATTATTATTATATAGGATTTATATAGCGCCAACAGTTTGCGCAGCGCTTTACAATATAAGGGAGACAGTACAATTACAATACATTTCAGTACAGAAGGAATAGGAGGGCCCTGCTCATGGAGCTTACAATCTGAAGGAAGTTGGAGGTGGTACAAAAGGTGATAGCTGTGGGGCTAATGATCTGATAAAGGTGGCTGAAGTACAGTTCTTAGGTAGAGGTGGGGTAGGCTTCCCTGAATAAATTAGTTACCAAAGTTCGCCTAAAAGCAGACAGGGTGGTGGGGGCTGACTGGACATATTGCGGTAGGGAATTCCAGATAATTAGAGAGGCTCTAGAGAAGTGCTGGAGGCAAGCGTGGCAGGAGAAGACAAGAGGTAAAGAGCAAGATGTCTTGGGAGGAGCGGAGTGGGCGATTTGGACGATATCTGCGGATGAGGTTGGTGATGTAGCTAGAGGCAGTGTTGTGGATGGCTTTGTATGTTGTGGTTAATATGTTGAATTTTATATGTTGGGTTAGTGGAAGCCAATAATGGGATTGGCAGAGAGGGGCAGCAGTCACTGATCGGTTGTTAAGTTGTACGAGTCTAGTAACGATTAAGCCCCATACTGGTGAAACATGTTGCAGGGGCTTTCCTGACATTGGGAGAGCCAGCCGAAGCCATTTTGTGATAATTTGTTTTGTGATTCCCTTCATTGGTGTGCAATTCTGGGAAACATTTGTGGCTAGATGGTCAGGCTGTTATCAGTAATCCAGCAGTGTAGCCAAAGTATACAGGCGAGCGCTGATAAGCAGATATATAAGCAGCTAGCACTTAAGGTATAGGCAACAATCCCAACGAGCATATGTATATAAAAGTGCAGCGCTAAAATCACACAAAATTAATAAAATGGAACCGTAAAGTGCAGCATATATAAATAAATAACCTTGCATCTATAGAAATGAAAGAAAACTGCAATAAATGGAGTCCGCAAGGAAAAAGTGCTAATGTGTAATAAAGTGCAATATAGTGAATTAACAATAATAATGTCCATGATTACATATATCAAAATAATATATATTATCTATCCAGCGCATATTCATAAAAACGTCCTTATGTTGATCATGTGCAAAAATGCCAAGTGCAGAGTGTGAACGTGTGAATATTCACATAGGGGATCCACTACCTTGAACGGATCTACACTCACCAGAAGATATACAACGTTAGGCGTATATCATAACATGTCACATCTGGAGTTGCAGAGGCAGCCAAGGGGCTAATCCTGCTGTATCATCCGGGTATAGATGGGAGGGGAGTCCCTTGTCCTAGGGAGATAGCTCAACCACAGGAGCAAAAAATGCTGATATAGTGTAGTATTTTATTATTCAAATCAATGTGTCATATACATAAAATTGCATGTGGAGTATAATAAAAACAGATACCAAAATGTCACGTCAGCAATGTAGGCTCCATCCGACACGTTTCATGCGCATGCACGTCCTCAGGGGTTATTTATTTATTTATGCTGTACTTTACTGTTCCATTATAGTAACCCAACAGTGTTTTGAACTGGCTGGTTAACCAGTTGCAGACCGCAGATAGCCAAATGACGGCTGCATTGCGGCCGGCCAGTTCTGGGAGGGCGTCATATGACATCCTTCCAGAACGTGCTCAGCTGCGCGCCCCCGGCTTTTACCACGTGATGTGGTAAAAGGCCAATGACAGCGGCCTTTTAATATGTGATCAGCCATGTCAAATGACACACTAATCACTGGGAAATGCAATTGCTGGTTCACGGCTGCACTGTCAGAGCGTGAGAAAAGTACTGCCGAGAACCGGCAGTTGTCAGAGCAGGCATTGGCACCGATCATCAGGGCACTGATTATCAGTGCCCTGATGATCGATGCCCAGCAGTGCCACCCACCAGCTCCGCCCACCTGTGCCCAGCAGTGCCACCCACCTGTGCCCACCAGTGCTTATCAGTGCCACCCACCTGTGCCCAGCAGTGCTTATCAGTGCCACCCACCTGTGCCCAGCAGTGTCGCCAGTCAGTGCCCAGCAGTGATGCCAGTCAATGCCGCCTATCAATGCTGACTGTCAGTACCCATCATCAGTGCCACCTCATTAGTGCTGCCTATCAGTGCCGCCTATCAGTGCCCATCACTGCTACCTCAACGCACATCAGTGAAGGAGAAAAATTACCTGTTTGCAAAATTTTATAATAGAAACAAAAACTTTTTTTTAAAGTTCAAATTTTTTGCACTTTTTTTGCTCAAAAAGTAAAACACCCAGCTGCGATTAAATACCACCAAAAGAAAGCTCTATTTATGAGAAAAAAATTTCATATGGGTACAATCTTGCATGACCGTGCAATTTCAAAGTGCGACAGCGCTGAAAGCTGAAAATTGGCCTGGTAAGGAAGGGGGTATAAGTGCCTGGTAGGCAAGTGGTTAATCTCACACGAGCTGTGCTGCTTTTCATTTGAAACACCAGCTTGTCATACTCCTGAGTGATTCCAATAGTGAACTTCTGGATCTGTTATTTCTTCCTGTTGTATTCTGCATAATGTATAATAATTTAAAATCCTTAGGTTCCATGCACACTGGGCTTAAAAAATATGCTAGTTCCCTTGGCAGAAAAAAAAAAAAAGCTTAAAGCATTTTTCCACACATATTTAGGCACGTTTTAGGATGGTTTCACTTTTTTTTTTTTTTTTTTTTCTGCCAGAAAACTCCAATCAAAAACTCAAACCAGAAGGGGTTTTTTTCTTCTGCCTCTAAAGGCTGAGCTTAAACTATGGGGTTGATTTACTAAAACTGGAGAGTGCTAAATCAGGTGCAGCTCTGCGTATAAACCAGTCAGCTTCCAGGTTTTTTTGTCAAGGATTAACTGAACAAGCTGTACTTAGAAGCTGATTGGCTACCATGCACAGCTGCACCAGATTTTACACTCTCCAGTTTTAGTAAATCAACCTCTATGCCTCTAAATGTCCTGATGTGCATGGACACATAGGATAACACTGAGCTGCTTCTACAGGCAAAACACAAAACCTCTGTAGAAGCAGTGTTTAGGCCAGTGTGCATGGACCCTCAGAGAAAGCAGCTGTAGGTGGGCATGTTTTTAAACTAAACTGGGGTGAAGATTTCTATTGCTTGAATCCCTAATGAACGTAGGTGAGCAGCTAAAACCAACTACACGTGCCATAAATCAATATTAATATTAAGTGGAACAATACCCCTATGACCCATGTATGTTCATCCTCCTAGTACTCTTCCATTGCTCCCTCCTCTGTTGTGGCCACTGCAAATCTCCTAAAGTTGGCTGGTGTTGATACTCACAGAGAGCGACAACATTATGTCCTCTGTCATGAGCCAGTGTTTAGGCCTAATGTTGGTCCAGAAGTTTCACACGCACCTCTGTACTTTAAAGCACCATGTATTTTATGGTGGCTGCAGCAGGAGTGGTGAAGAAACCTGTAAAGGTGTAGTATAGTTGGGTTTCAAGGTGGGCTTAAATTAAGGTAATAGGCTCTCTTAAGTTACTAGTTCTTACTTAAATCTGACTCGTGCATGCAGCATACTATTTGATTCATGATCCTGAAATAAATTTGATCTATGAAAAGTAAGCGCAGAAAGCAATGCAGCCCCTGGGTTTCAGTGATGGTTGTGCTGAAGAATAGCACCAAAGCATCACACAAACTGAGCACCCCTTAACACACCATTGTAATGGTGCATTACATTGTGGGAGTTGGCGTGTTCTCAAAACGTTTAGAAAGTCCAGTTGTGCATGGCAAGCACCCCGCAGCAACAGATGTACATGTAATACCAACTAACATTTTGTATTGCCTAGTTTGCCTTTATACTGTCCATTTCACCTGACATTTGTGGTGACATCTGGTTCAGTTCTTGTTCCAAATACCCTCTAGTGAAGATAGAGAAGCAAAGAAAGGAGGAAACATTTCACAGCTAAATAGCTATTAAAGCAAGCATGAAGTAGTGAAAACACTCTGGAACTAGGAGGTTAGAATAGGCATCCCCAGGTGTCTGAAGATTAGCTTCATTTTACGCTTAAGCTGCACCACTGTCAGGATTCCTAGTATGTTTGGAATAAAGAATAAAATATTCAACAGTCTTCCTGGATCAGAAATCTTGACTCTCTTCCTCCACCTCCTTTAACAGGGGCATTGCTAGGCCACTTTGATGGTCAGCCATAAGTAACTAGGAGAGTGCTGCGTCAGACTGCCAAGGGTCTCACTCTGGGAAGCTCAGTTAAAGTTTGTATACCAGAGCACACTGGGTTTCTGGACACCAAGGAGGAGATTTACTAAAACTGGTGCGCTCAGAATCAGGTGCAGCTGTGCATGGTAGCCAATCCGCTTCAAACTTCAGCTTGTTTAATTAAGCTTTGGAAAAAAACCTGGAAAATGATTGGTTTCTATGCAAAGCTGCACCAGATTTTGTACTCTCCAGTTTTAGTAAATTTCCCCCAATGTGTGCTTATTTGGACAATGCATATTTTTAATTTAGGTTGGCTTTAACATGTGAATAGTATTTAAAATCGTATGTTAGAGTGCGCATGCACGGCCGGCCGGACGGGATGGTCCGGCACTAGCTCCGCACATCCCCGGACACAGTGACAGCCCGTGCACGGGCACTGATCCTCCGCTGCTTCCGGGATTTCCACCGGGTGTTGCTTGGACCTTCGTGCCCCCGCACAATGCCGGGGCGGACGGCGGGGAAGAGCTGCGGAGGCTCACAATCATTACTCCTTGCGCAGAGGACGGGACTCAAGATGGCGCTCGGCGTCTGCGGTTCGTGCTGCCTCATCTGCTGTCTGCAGAGCTGCACCTCTCCCACAGAGGGTGACATGGGACCCTGCTTCTCCCTCCATCATGGGCCGGGACCGGACCGCTGATGATGCGCAGGATGGGGTGAGTGAATCTCGGCAGCCCCCTCAGTCACCTTCCAGCCCTACGGTACCCGAGTCCCAGGCTTCGGCCTGTTCACTGGGCTTTGATTCCCCTGCTTCCTCACCACTGGGAAGTGAGATAGCGGCCATATTTTCTAGCCAGCATAGTGGCCCCGAACCTGAGAATGCCAGCCCTGCTCACTCGCTAGCAATCCATCCAGATCCACCACAATATTCGAGTGATGCAACCCGAATAGCTTGGTTCGCTGATTTACTGCAACGCAAACTGGACAGAGCTACTTCAAAATTGGCAGCCGACCTCAAACAGGATTTTCAGGAGTTGGGCCAACGCCTAGACAGTATTGAGACTAAAGTTGATACGATAGTTCATAGAGTTTCCCAAAACTCTAATATGATTACCGACTTGCAAGATCGCTTAGAGGCGGCTTACTCTAAAATTGATTATTTGGAGAATCGGGCTAGCTGCTATAATTTCCGCATTCAAGGTCTCCCTGAATTTGTTAAAAATCTCACTAGCTGCACACACACCCTCATACGATCTGCAATACCCGATAGTCTCCATACTGAAATCGATCGTATCCACAGAGCGCTGATTCCCCCTAGACAAGGCGGGCCACCTAGAGATATCATCGTAAAGCCTCATTTTTTCCAGGTCAAGGAAGCGGTAATGAAGTATAGCAGAGAGACTCCGGATCTGGATTTTGAAGGTCATAAGATACAAATATTCGCTGATGTTTCTCTGACTACTATCCAGAAACGGCGATCCTTTAAGCCTCTGCTTTCCCATTTGGTGCAGAAGGGTATCCGGTATCGCTGGGCCTTCCCCTTTCGCCTACAATTCAATCTTAATGGAAAGTCTTATGGGTTCTCCACATTCCAGCAATTGTTATTTCAATTGGGCATTATATTTCAGAGTCCTACATCTCACTCCCCAGCAAGATCGGCTTCTCGACCTCAGTCGCTCTCACCTTTGTGGACTGCTACAAATCCTCGAAAGACTGGGCCGCGGACATCACCCAGGCAGACTTCCTAAGTTTCTACAGCTTTTCATGGGACTCCTTGGGTGTTTTTTTTTTTTTTTTTTTCTTTCTTCCACGGTTGGGTGGTGGCCTCTCAGTGGTTCCTTGGGAACATTGACCACTACTTTTCTGCTGTTGTGGGAGGTTTGGGGCCTTGGGGTTACCTCTTATCTACATGCTGATTTCTTCATCAGAGGATCGGTTGCATTTTTGACTACTAATTGTTATGTTATTGGTGGGTTGTTGTTGTTGTTGGTTCCGGGGAGTGTCTGTGCGCCCTCCCTGATTGGAAGACTCTTCCCTGAGTTGTTTTCTCCGGGTGGACCCATTCCTTTGCAGGACTATTGCTCTGCTATTATGGGTGTGAAGTTTGATTTGCTTAGGTTACAAAAGCTTGTATATCACCTTCGGTTGCTTGACATGAAGATTTCTCTTTTCCAAATGTCTCTTCTTCCTTCTTTTTTCCTTCCTCTCTTTTCTTTATTGTCCTTTTTTTTTTTTTCTCCCCCTTTTTTTTTTTTTTTTCTTTTTCTCTCCCAGGGTCAGTCGTCAGCGTATCTGGATCCTTTGGACCCTTTTTATGCTCCAGGAGCGGAGGGTCCCCATTCTATCTAGTTTTTTAATTGACGATTATGTCTTCTTTACGGTCTCATAGCGGAATGATCCGTCTACTTTCTCATAACGTTCAGGGGCTTAACTCCCCCTCCAAACGAATAAGGGCCTTTAATTCATACCGCTCTTTTGGGGCGGACATAGTTGCCCTACAGGAGACACATTTCCCACTTTCATTTATCCCACGATACGTACATAAAGATTATCCTGTCTGTTATTTTGCTAATGCCTCAGAGAAGAAACGGGGGGTTGCCCTTTGCTTATCTCGCCGTCTTTCCTTTACCGAATCTAAAGTTATCCGGGACAAGGAGGGACGGTATCTTCTTGTGCAAGGACACCTGGGGGGACATTTGATTACTTTTTTAATTTACTACACTCCAAATACCAACCAGGTGGCATTTTTTCATTCCCTATTGAATTCTATGGCTAGCGAATTCGAAGGTGATGTCATTCTGGCTGGTGACTCTAACTTGGCTTTGGATCAAATTTTGGATCCTTCCCAAACCACCATGCTTCAGCCCCCTTCTTGACAAAGCTGAAAATTGGCGCAGCTATTGTATCGGTTTGACTTTGTTGATGCTTGGAAAGAAGCTAACCCAACCTCTCGAGACTATTCCCATTACTCTAGGGCTCATAATTGTTGTTCTCGCATTGACCATATATTTCTTCATACATATTCACTCCCTAGACTCCTCACTGCTAAAATCCTCTCCACGCCTTGGTCCGACCATGACTCGATTTCTATAACATTGTCATCCAGGCTGCTTGGTAGGACTGCTTATTGGCGCCTTAATGAATCTATTTTGGGTAATTCTTCCTACTGTCAGGACATCTGCTCTCACTTACAAACGTACTTTGAACTTAAGTCAGAGGATACGAACCCGGCCATTAACTGGACAGCCCATAAGGCCTCAGGGGGTTTATTATTCAGCTCTCTTCACGACTTAAAGCCCGAAATGACCTTCTCGCCACCAAAACTCAAGCATATTCTGACTTGGTTGCCCAGCATAAGCAAAATCCCAGTCCAGACTTGTTGCTTAAATTGGATCAAGCCCGGCTGGAACTAAATCTTTGTCTTACTACTACGGCTGACAAACTACGATGGTCTAACCATAAATTTTTTACTTGGAGGGATAGACCTGGTACCTTCTTGGCCCGCAAGTTGACTTCCAGACATTCTCAAACGGCCCTCCCTAAGCTCAGATTAGACGACAGCACTTTATCCCAAGCTCTGGGTAAGATTCTTCGGAAATTTCACTCTTTTTACACTGAACTTTATAGTACGCCTCAGGGAACTGCTTCTTCGTCTTTCGACTCCTTGAGTTCTGTTTCTCTTCCCTGTCTCCAGGAGGCTCATAGGGAGTCGATGGAACGGCCCATTTCGTGTAAAGAGATTAGGGATGCTTTGAAATCTCTAGCTCCTTATAAACCTCCAGGACCGGATGGTCTTCCTCACAATTATTACAAAGTTTTCCCTGATATCCAGGTTCCCCAAATGGTTCAATTTTTTAATTATCTACGGGATGGGGGACTGGTGCCCCCCGACAAAAATAAGGCATTCATTAGTGTCATCCCCAAACCCCTCAAAGATGTTTCTATAGTTTCCAATTACCGGCCCATCTCATTAATTGTCATCTAAAGATTCTCACTAAAATTTTGGCCTTACACCTCCATAAATTCCTAGCACTGTATGTTCGTAATGATCAGTCAGGCTTTATCAGCGGTCGACAAACATCTGAACAAATTCGCCGGACTTTAGCTTTGCTGTCAGCCGTCCATTCTAATTGGGACAAATCTCCACAGAGGGAAATTTTATTGTTATCGCTGGGTATTCATAAAGCGTTTGACAGTCTATCGTGGAACTACCTATTTCAGATGTTAGCTAGGTTTGGGTTTGGCCCTTCTTTTACGACCTTGCTACGGGCCCTCTATTCTAATCATTCGGCTCAAGTTTCCATTTGTGGTTATAAGTCATCCTCCCTGTCGATAGGGCTTGGTACTAGACAGGGTTGTCCTCTCCACTATTATTCGCTCTGGCAATGGAATCTCTTGCGATAGCACTGTTCAACAAATTTTTATTTTTTGCCAGTTTTGGAAACAAAAGGATCCATTTCTTAATGAATTTCACATTCTGAGTTCAAATATAACAATGAAATTTGTCAATTGGCTCTAGTTTTTCTGTAAACGGAAAGTTTTCTACTATAGGCGTAATGACTACATAATGCACAATAATTATATAGATAGATGTCTTTCCACAAATATAAAGCAAGTGATATTGACTACATAACAAAGCCTAAATGGCATAATATATTGCATAGGATTACCAAGAAAAATTATAGCCATAAGCTAAGTTGAATCATTTTAATACTTAGGATTCTCACTAGTTTTGTCTTCAGTTTGTGTCGGTTTTGCTTCTCTTGGTTTTTCTCTTGTATTCGAGGAAAGGGCTATCTCTTACAACTGCACGTGACTACACGCTTCAGGTTCTTCCTCACTTGACTCAACCACGAAGGATTCTGGTGCTTTAGGAATTGGTAGCCCCTCTCCATGAGGAACTGGACGTATTGCCGATGGAATATTTGGATAGTGCACAGATAACTTTTTCTTCTTATTTAGCCCTTTTACAATTGGAGGCACCATACAAAAGTAACAATTACTAACATGATCTGTTGGCTCTCTCCAAATCATTGGCACAGCAAAAGGCATAGATGCCTTTTTTCCATTCAACCATTGCTCCAGTGCCGTCCCACAAGAATTGCAGCATATATGTGGTGCCCAGCTCTTGTCCTGGTCTCCTATCTTGCAGCCAAAATACAAGTTGTAGGCTTTCTTAATCATTCCTGTTATCCTCCTTTTTTGTGAGATAAAAGTTATTTCACCGCAGATATAGCAGAAATTATCTGCTTTATTCACACAAGTTCGAGGCATTACTGAGTAGCCTATATAAGCATAAAACGAAATGTAAAGACGCTGTCGAACTACAATCAGCTACAGATACTGCAGCTTTTATGCAGTGAAGTGATGCAATTAAAGGCTAATATTGCATCATCTCAGTATACATGCAATTTTCTATTGGTCACCAGTATCAATTGCGCAATATGCAGCTGAAGTTGCATCATAATTTTGAATGGCTTACGTCATTAGATGGGTGAATATATCATGGAAACTAGAGCCAATCAACATTTTTTAGGGTCATTTTCGTTTTCAGCACCCCAGAATTATGTAAGATTAGCTAATTTTATGCCCAAAACTTTTTACCTGTTGAACAGTGTAGTCATTCGCTCTGATCCCACTATTTTGGGCATCCGCTGCGGTCAGCGGGATCATAAATGCGCTCTATTTGCTGATGATGTACATATCTGATCCTCGCACTTCTTTACCCGGTCTCCTTCACCTGTTTCATCGTTTCTCAGAGGCCTCCGGTCTTACTCTTAATTCCTCTAAAACAATTGCCTTAAATATTTCATTCCTGGACTTGGAGGTTCGTTACCTTCAGGACAATTTTGATTTCCAGTGGGCCCCTCGTTCTCTCCCCTATCTAGGGATTCACCTCACAAAATCTTTTTCATCCTTATACAAGACAAATTATCTTCCGCTCTTCAAGCGACTTAAATCTGATTTACTAGAGTATCAGGATCTCCCACTTTCCTGGTTTGGTAGAATCCACTCTATTAAAATGACTTTTTTACCACGCCTATTGTACTACTTTAGGACGTTACCGATCATGGTGCCCAAACAGGAACTGATACTATTACAGGCTGCAGTCTCTAGATTTATCTGGAGGGGAAAGCGTCCTAGGGTCAACAGGTCAACTCTCTTTTCCCTAAAGAAGCATGGCGATTTGGGACTTCCTAATCTCCTAGCTTATTTTCATGCAGGTCAGATAGCACAGTTAACTTGTACTACAGCCAGAGGTTATGTCCCCCAGTGGGTTGGCATTAAGGCCTTATCCTGCCATCCTTATGCTATTGGTGCTCTTATGTGGCTCCCCAGTCGCTTACGTCCTCCTATTTTGTGTCCTACGCTGTCCTATTCATTGATGGTTTGGGATAGATGGCGGGCTCGCAAACCTTTCTTCTCCCCACATACTCCATTAGCTCCAGTTTTTTATAATCCTGAGTTTATTCCTGGTGTGTCACCATCAGTATTTCAATGGTGGTTGAATAAGGGTTTGCTGCGTATTGGAGACTTCCTGGATGGACTTCGTCCTCATTCTCTCCAGTATTTTCTGACACAGTACCAGATGCCTCCTGGAGAATTGTTTCGCTATTAAATTATCTCATTTATCTCTAGCAAACTTAAATTAATCGCAGAACCTTGTACACTCCTTTAGAAGTCTCTTGTGGGGCAACTGGGTTGATGAGGGGTCGTTTGTCCATTGTCTATGCTTCTTGTCGATCCTCTCACTAAATTATCCTATATGACTCAATGGGAAAGGGACTTGAATAGCTCCTTAGATCTGGAAACTTGGCAGACTGCGGCCCATTCTCTATCAAAGATACCGATTAATACTGCTCTTATTGAATCCAATTACAAAACGCTACTTCGTTGGTACTTGGTTCCTACGTGCCTCGCTAAAATATGTCCTTCAGTATCACCTAATTGCCTCCGGCACTGCAGACAAGAGGGAACTATGTTCCATATTTGGTGGAAATGTCCGGTAGTGAATAGATTTTGGATCCGAATGTTTAATTTTATCTACTCGGTTACGGGAATTAATATTCGTAGAACACCGGAAGTGGCCTTATTTCATCTGCTACCTGCTACCGTTCCCAAAAACTCGACTAAACTAATTCATTACCTCTTCCTGGCAGCATGTATTACCATAGCTAGAAGTTGGAGACAATCATTGATTCTGCTAGACGAGGTTAAACAAAAACTTAATTGGATAATGGTAAACGACAAGTTAACTAGCATTGTCAATAATGATGAATCTAGATTTGAGGGAATATGGGAACCATGGATCAGCAAAGCATGTTTGTACTATAAAAATGGACCATTTTACTTTTGTGAACCAGCTGCTGTAGTAATGATTTAATTGATCTAATTTTAAATGTATAATTTATACACAACAAGAAAATGTATAGATAATTTACAGATTGGTGCGTTAACTGAGAACTTCATTGTTTATCTACATTGAATGATCACACAAAATATTTAACCTTCTGTATTGTGTTTCCAGGAGCATTATTAGTATTTTCTACACAGTTTTTTGTGTTTTTTTTTTTTCTATATTTCAGATTATTCAGTTTGATGACATTTTGGCAAACTCATCATTTAGAGAACATTTTAGAACATATATGGAAAGAATTGATAAGAGAGCGCTAATCTGTTTTTGGGAATCTGTGGAGTACTTGAAGAATGCAAATAAGGTAAAATAAATAACTATAGCTAAATGCTTTTTTTTTTTTTCACATTGTCTCAACACGTTTATATAATTGGATAACAATTCCATTGTTGAAAAAAAATTTCATATTGGGTCTTTGGTTTTTTTTATGCATCTAATCCCTTCAATGCAATCACATATTGTTGAATACTTGGTTTTATCAACACCAAATAATGCTGTTCTTTTATCTGCAGTCTGAAATACCTCAATTAGTTGGTGAAATCTACCAGAATTTCTTTGTTGAAAGTAAAGAAATACAAGTAGAAAAGTCACTTTACAAAGAAATCCAGCAGAGTCTTGTGGGCAACAAAGGGATTGAGGTGTTCAACAAAGTCCAAGCTGATGTCTATGAGACACTGAAGGACAGGTTCTACCCCTCATTCATCGTCAGTGATTTGTATGAGCAGCTGATTCGGCAGGAAGATACGTCCTCCTGCTTGTGTGTCTCCGATGACAAGGATGAAATGGTGAGTACTGTGTTTAGAACTGTAGATTTGCCTAAGATTGTACAATGTATGGTAACTCTTTTCAGGCAGTTAAACCGCTGAGCAGCTTTAGATCATTAGAAAAATTTCACACGGACTCCTGGTCTCTAATATTACCCTTTACAATTTTTTTTTTTTATTTCAACTAGCATGGGGATGGATTTGAAATTCTGGTGTATTTTAATTGTGATCTTTGTCCTCACTGTGGGGACTAATCCTTTACTAGTTTTGTAATCACAGAGACAGAAGGGAGGGAAAATCTGTCCCCAACAGATGGCACAAACACCAATAAAGTCTAGGTTCACATCTACGCAGCCGTGTGGGCCGTGGTTTGCGAGGACACGACAGCCCATTCTTTTGACAAGCAGAAAAGAAGTCCTTGCACTACTTTGGAAATTGCAGCCCACATGGGAACTGAGGTTCCCAGTGTGGGGAGGGGGGGGGGTGTTCCATTACGATTAATGGCACCCACCTGCAGGTCCCGCATTTCACTATGTGGGTGGTTGCAGCTGTCTGAATGTGTGCGGGTCCCACAGAGGCACCATTCGCGCAGATGTGAACCTAGGAATTATGTAAATCTCTTAAGACGTTTACCGCCTCTCCCCACTGGTAAGATTCCCCTCTTTCTGTGTGTTCACCAAGACAGGAAATATGCGGAAATTTTCCAATTGGGAACTCTTAAAAAAACCTCATAAAAACCTGACAGGTTTTGTCTTTCCCCAAATTATCCAAAGCTAAAAAAGGGGGTTTAGTTAAATGTTAGTTTTTAAAGGGGTTTTTTTTGTTAGGAAAATGGGAAATGTTCCCCAATACATTTTTTTGTGATGTAGGAGTGTCTGTGTAAAAATGCTGTGGAATAATTTCTTTTGGCATTGGACACCATCTGTGCAAAAGTCTGAAGTCTTCATATCACTCTCTCTTCTTATCCAGAATCAGGTGTGTGAAGGTGTGGAAGAGATACTTAATGAGTGTAACAGTGGCATTACTGAACAGGCCAGCTATGCTGTCAACAAACTGCGGCAGCTCACGGAGAAACTGGAGTACAAGAGACAAGCCCTAAGCTCTATCACCAATGCACCTAAGCTTGACAAAAAGGTACAGCCAAGGAAAACGTGAATAATTCCTATTTGCCATATTATTTCTGCTCACTTCATTTTTTTAGAAATCACTAACTGTCCACTGTTTAATTTTTATTTCCATTATCATTGAAATATACACTGCTCAAAAAAATTAAAGGAATACTTTTTAATCGGAGTATAGCATCAAGTCAACTAAACTTCTGGGATGTTGATTTGGTCAGTTAAGTAGTAGAGGGGGTTGTTAATAAGTTTCACCTTCTTTGGTGTTAAGCAGAATAAATGAGTACACCCCAACAAATTTGTCAGAAAACCTTTACTTTCCTTTCAGAATCCTCATTTTCTATGGGACACTATACTACAAAATTCTCCCACAAATGCCGGCCATTTATTGCAAACAAGATTTGTTCATTTGCACACAAAGTATTTTTCCTAACAAATTCATTCAAGACCATGTTGCAAAAATGAATACACCCCCATGAAAGTTTTCAGAGCAAAGTTAAATTTTAGATAACTAAATCCTAATTAACAAAAATTAAACTACAGATTAGTCTAATTATTCATTAAACAGGTGTCCAGCAGACAGTTGATTATAAAAGGGTGTTGCTTAACAAGGAAAACAACTTCCCATTTCATGCTGTCAGTAATGACACCACACAGATGTACTGTTCTATATTGAAAGAGAAGATGCTACCATCACTTCGTGCCCTTGGCCATCGTGCACTTTTCCAACATGACAATGATCCAAAACACACATCTAAGGCCACTGTTGTATTTCTGGAGAACAGGGTGAAAGTGATTGTTTTGTCAAAATTTTGGAAACTGTTCCTGTGTTCATTGAGATATTGATTAAAATCTTTCTTTTCAAAAGTGTGTACTCATTTATGCTGAGCAGTATGTGTGTGTTTGTATGTATATGCAACAACGAATACACCCCACAACAAGAACTATTCCATCTAGTATTTTCTATGACCTCCATGATTTGTAAGCACAGCACCAAGTCTTCTAGGCGTGGAATGAACAAGTTGGTGACCTACTGCAACATCTATTTCCAATCTTCAAGAACGACCTCTTTTACAGCCTGGATGCTGGAAAGAGAATGATGCTAAACTTGTCTCTTCAGAATTCTCCATATGTGTTCGATTGGGTTCAGATCAGGAGACATACTTGGCCACTGATTTGCTTTCACCCTGTTGTTCTTCAGAATTGCAACAGTATCCTTGGATATGTGTTTTGGATCACTGCCATGTTGGAAAAGTGCACGATGGCCAAGGGCACAGAGTGATGGGTGCATCTTCTTTCAATATAGAGCAGTACCTCTGTGAATTCATGATACCATCTATGAAATGCAGCTCCCTGATACCAGCAGCACTCATGCAGCCCCACAGAAGGACACTGCCATCACCATGTTTCACTGTAGGCACCATGCATTTTTTCTATACTTTTTCACCTTTGAAGTGCCATACAGTTTTGAAGCCATCTGTTCCAAAAACATTTATCTTGGTCTTATCACTTCAGAGTACAGAATCCCAGTAGTCTTCTTTTTCAGCATGGGCCCTGGCAAATTCTAGGAAGGTTTTTTTTGTGCATAGGCTTTAGGAGAGGCTTCCTTCATGGACAATACTCATGCAATGCCATTCCTCTGCAGTGTACGCCATATTGTGTCACGGGAAACCATCACCCCAGTTTGTCTTTCTACTTTAGCTAACTGCAGTGAACTTGCATGGTGATTTTCTTCAACCTTTCTCATAAGAAGATGCTCCTGTTGAGGTGTTAACTTCCATGGATGGCCTGGACGTCTCTGTGAGATGGTTGCAGTTCCATCTTTGTTATATTTTTGTATCCCTTTTGCTACAGTATTCTGACTGATAAGTAAAGCTTTGCTGATCTTGTAGCCTTCACCTTTCTTGTGTAAAGAAATTAGTTTCTTTCTCAGGCTTTGTGACATTTCTCTTTCATGTGGTGCCATTACTGACAGCATGAAATAGGGGTTTTCTTTAAGTAATGCTCTTTTATAATCAACTGTCTACTGGACACCTGTTTAATGAATTAGATTCACCTGTAGTTGAATTCTTGTTAGGATTTTGTTGTCTAAAATTTAGCTTTGCTCCTAAGGGCTCGTTCACACTTGACTGTTTTACCAACGCTTGCCAAATGCGCCTATAGCGTTTGGCAAGCGTTGGTCTGGCGTTTGCGGAGCGTGTTTTAACGCTCGGCAAACGCTGCATGCGCGATTTAGCGGCGCTTGCTAGGCGTATGCCGAGCGTTAAAAACGGCCCACAAACGCCTATGGTGAAGTTTAAATGGTGTTACCGCTCCGCAAACACCCCGCAACCGCACCCCAACCACGCCGCCAACGCCGGGCATTTGCGGAGCACCACCATAGACTAGAATAGGAGGCTTCAACGCCTCCTGACTCGACCAGAGGCGTCCGTTTTTGACGCGACGCTAACGCTCCCGTTAGAACAGCACCATGTGCCGCAATGTGCAGAATTGTTCGAGGCGTTTGGAAAGCGGCAAAAACGCTTCCCAAACGCCTCTCTGCCACCTGCACACAACCCTAGTGTGAACGTAACCTAAGACTTTCATTGGGGTGTATTCATTTTTGCAACACGGTTTTGAATTAATTTGTTGGGAAAAATACTTTTTTTTGTGTGCAAATTTACACATTTTGTTTGCATTAAATGGCCCGCATATGTGGGAGTATTTTGTAGTATAGTATCCCATAGAAAATGTTGATTCTGAAAGGAAAGTAAATGTTATTTTTATATATACACATATACACGCACTATATTGTCAAATGTATTGGGACACTCCTCTAAATCATTGGACTCAGGTGTTCCAGTCAACTCAATTGCCACAGGTGTATAAAAGCACCTAGGCATGCAGACTGCTTCAAAGAAACATTTGTGAAAGAATGGGTCGCTCTCCAGAGCTCATTGAATTCAAGCATGGTACTGTGATAGGTTGCCACCTGTGCAGTAAGTCCATCCGTGAAATTTTCTTCTAAATATTCCACGGTCAACTGTGAGTGGTACTATAACAAAGTGGAAGCAACTGGGAACAGCAGCAACTCGGGCACGAAGTGGTAGGCCACATAAAATAACAGAACGGGATCAGCGCATGCTGAGGTGCACAGAAGTCGCCAACTGTCAATAGCTGAAGACCTCCAAACTTTTTGTGGCCTTAAGATTAGCACAACAGTGCATAGAGAGCTTCAATGAATGGGTTTCCATAGCCGAGCAGCTGCATCCAAGCCTTACATCACCAAGTGCAATGCAAAGCATCAGATGCAGTAGTGCACGCAGCCACTGGACTCTAGAGCAGTGGGGACGTGATCTCTGGAATGATGAATCACGCGTCTGTCTGTCTGTCTGGCAATCCGATGGATGTGTCTGGGTGTGATGGCTGCCAGGAGAACGGTACTTGCGTAACTGCATTGTGCCAAGTATAAAGTTTGGTGGAGGAGGGATAATGGTGTGGGTTGTTTTTCAGGGGTTGGGCTTGGCCCCTTAGTTCCGGTGAAAGGAACTCTTAGGTGTCAGCATACCAAGACATTTTGGACAATTTAATGCTCCCAACTTGGTGGGAACAGTTTGGGGATGGCCCCTTCCTGTTCCAACATGACTGCGCACCAGTGCACAAAGCAAGGTCCATAAAGACATGGATGAGCGAGTTTGGGGTGGAGGAACTTGACTGGCCTGCAGAGTCCTGACCTCAACCCGATAGAACACCCTTGGAATGAATTAGAGTGGAGACTGTGAGCCAGGCCTTCTCGTCCGAAATCCATGCCTGTCCTCAGAAATGCGCTTCTGGAAGAATGGTGAAACATTCCCATAGACACACTCCTAAACCTTGTGGACAGCCTTCCCAGAAGAGTTGAATCTGTTATAGCTGCAAAGTGTAGGCCAACTCAATATTGAACCCTACGGACTAAAACTGGGATGTCATTAAAGTTCATGTGCGGGTAAAGGCAGGCGTCCCAATATTTTTGTGTATGTGTGTGTGTATATATATATGTGTATGTATGTATATATATATATATATATATATATCTCCCAGATGTGAGTACACCCCTCACATTTTTGTAAATATTTTATTACATCTTTTCATGTCACAACACTGAAGAAATGACACTTTGCTACAATCTAAAGTAGTGAGTGTACAGCTTGTATAACAGTGTAAATTTGCTGTCCCCTCAAAATAACTCAACACACAGCAATTAATGTTTAAACCTCTGGCAACAAAAGTGAGTACACCCCTAAGTGAAAATGTCCAAATTGGACCCAAAATGTCAATATTTTGTGTGGCCACCATTATTTTCCAGCCCTGCCTTAACTCTCTGGGGCATGGAGTTCACCAGAGCTTCACAGGTTGCCAATGGAGTCCTCTTCCATTCCTCCATGACGACATCACGGAGCTGGTGGATGTTAGAGACCTTGCGCTCCTCTACTTTCCGTTTGAGGATCCCCCACAGATGCTCAGTAGGGTTTAGGTCTGGAGGCATGCTTGGCGAGTCCATCACCTTTACCCTCAACTTCTTTAGCAAGGCAATCGTCATCTTGGTGTTGTGTTTTGGGGTCGTTGTCATGTTGGAATACTGCCCTGCAGCCCAGTCTCCGAAGGGAGGGGATCATGCTCTGCTTCAGTATGTCACAGTACATGTTGGCATTCATGGTTCCCTCAATGAACTGTAGCTCCCCAGTGCTGGCAGCACTCATGAAGCCCTAGACCTTGACACTGCCACCACCATGCTTGACTGTATTCAAGACACACTTGTCTTTGTACTTCTCACCTGTTTGCCGCGACACACGCTTGAAACCATCTGAACCAAATAAGTTTATCTTGGTCTCATCAGACCACAGGACGGTTCCAGTAATCCATGTCCTTAGTCTTCTTGCCTTCAGCAAACTGTTTACGGGCTTTCTTGAACATCATCATTAGAAGAGGCTTCCTTCTGGGATGACAGCCATGCAGACCAATTTGGTGCAGTGTGTGGCGTATAGTCTGAGCACTGACAGGCTGACCCCCCACCCCTTAAATCTCTGCAGCAATGCTGGCAGCACTCATACGTCTATTTCCCAAAGACGACCTCTGGATATGACGCTGAGCACGTGCACTCAACTTCTTTGGTCGACGATGGCGAGGCCTGTTCTGAGAAGAACCTGTCCTGTTAAACTGCTGTATGGTCTTGGCCACCATGCTGTAGCTCAGTTTCAGGGTCTTGGCAATCCTATAGCCTAGGCGATCTTTATGTAGAGCAACAATTCTTTTTTTCAGATTGTCTGAGAGTTCTTTGCCATGAGGTGCCATATTGAACTTCCAGTGACCAGTATGAGAGAGTGAGAGCGATAACACCAAATTTAACACACCTGCTCTCCTTTCACACCTGAGGCCATGTAACACTAACGAGTCACATGACACTGGGGAGGGAAAAATGGTTAATTGGGCCCAATTTGGACATTTTCACTTAGAGGTGTACTCACTTTTGTTAGCGGTTTAGACATTAATGGCAGTGTCATTTCTTCAGTGTTGTCACATGAAAAGCTATAATAAAATATTCACAAAAATGTGTGTGTGTGTATGTGTATATATCATAAAATAGTGCAGCGCTGAAATAGTGACAATATGACAAAAAATTGTCCACTAAAAGTCTTGTTCATATGAACGTATCCAGTGTCAGATGTGAATTCAGAATTGGTGATCCGTGTGGAAATGGCTGGAAAACGCACTCACCAGAAGTAAGACACATAAACGCAGTGTGCATTTAAAGCTCATGGGTCATCAATCCAGAGGGAAGTGAAGCTGGTCCGGTTACAGGAATGGTGGGTCCCTCCTCCGTAAATGCAGCAACAGATCTTCCTTCTCTCAATTAGAAGTAGAATTCCAAGATCCAGGTTCTGCAAGCAAAAGCTCCTCATTCTTGACACCAGGACATTTTCTGTTTCCGCTGGCCACAGTCTAGCCCCCTCTGATGCTGATGCACGATGAATGGAAAGTAAAGTAAGAGCCTCGCATCAACAGCGAGGCTCTTACTTTACTTTCCATTCATCGTGCATCAGCATCAGAGGGGGCTAGACTGTGGCCAGCGGAAACAGAAAATGTCCTGGTGTCAAGAATGAGGAGCTTTTGCTTGCAGAACCTGGATCTTGGAATTCTACTTCTAATCGAGAGAAGGAAGATCTGTTGCTGCATTTACGGAGGAGGGACCCACCATTCCTGTAACCGGACCAGCTTCACTTCCCTCTGGATTGATGACCCATGAGCTTTAAATGCACACTGCGTTTATGTGTCTTACTTCTGGTGAGTGCGTTTTTCAGCCATTTCCACACGGATCACCAATTCTGAATTCACATCTGACACTGGATACATTCATATGAACAAGACTTTTAGTGGACAATTTTTTGTCATATTGTCACTATTTCAGCGCTGCACTATTTTATGTTATTGCTTTTAAGTTTTATTGGTTGCTTAGAGTGCTCAGCCGCTATCAGGATTAGCGCTCACTGCTGTTGTTTTCTTATGTATGTGTATATATAGTTATAGTGTGTATATATAAAAAAAAATTTGTTTAAACTGATCATTGCCATTGATAAGCAGACTGAACTGAGACTGCCATTGCTGACAGCTTCTGAAAATGGCTGTCATGGCTTACCTGGCTGTCATGCTCCTTTTTTCATTGTTTTTTTTTTTTTGTGGTGAGGGCATATCCAGAAAAAAGGGTTTAATTGTCAGCCTTCGTATTTTTTCAGGCATACAGTCGGTTTCCACAAAAGCGGAAGGATTTAGTAGTGTTATTCAGAAAATAAGTTGTATTGAATTAGAGTGACTTCCCTTTGCCTTCTGTGATGAAATGTAAATATTGATGACTAGTTAAACTAAGCCTGCTTTAACATGCACTTTCAGAGATCTCATGGTGTTTACAGCCAGGACAGAAATGCCCATGATTACGTGGGGAAAATGCAAAGTGAATTAATACTACTTGGTGTCATGGAAACAGAAGGCTTGAGGCCTGCTAATGAAAGCCTAATTAGGCATATTTTTGGTAACCATGTTTCCATAGTTATTGATTAACTCTATTTCATACCTGCTTAAATTATTGTTTTGTATGATGTGTCATGCTGGAAAATAGTTTAATCCATCATGTTGCAGTTTTCTCCAAGGAATCTTTCATCCATCATTTTGTGTTTTACTATACAGGATCTATAAAGTAAATTACTGCACATCTCAGAAAGGCTTGTAGGCAAAATATATTGCAGGGAACAACACACAGGCTCCTGTGAAAAATGGACCGATTGCATTTATAGGTTATTTTCTTTTCGGATGCTGTGCTGCTGGCTCCAGAACACATGCAGAGTTATGTAGGTCTGATAGGATACCAGTGCATGCTTGTTTTGTAGTTTGTTGCATTAAATCATTAAAAAAAAAAATTTAAAGAATGTCTAAACCCAGGAACAAACAAAATATGTATTACTGTTTACTAGTCCTTAGATGTGATGGCTGCATTTTTATTTTTTCAAAATGTATTTTTGTTTTTCACCTGGCTGGCCATACATTGTACAGTTTTCTTATTCAATTTCCTTTAGGTTTACCTCCAACTATGTAGTGCAAGGGCCTCCTTGACTGCATACAAATTGAAAGGGTTTAGGTTTGACTTCATATATGGCTTTTGTAAATCTAAAGGAAAATTGTATAATGTATGGCCAGCCTAAGACACTTTCTGATCTAGGATGACAATCCCCACTGCACTGTATTAGAACAGAAACACAATAGGACTGCAGGACTCCACCCATCTGCTGTTCTCAAAACTACACTGCCCAAAAGGAATACGTTTTAATCAGAGTATAGCATCAAGTCAGTTAAACTCCTGGGATATTGATCTGGTCAGTTAAGTAGCAGAGGGGGTTGTTTTCAGCTGCTTTGGTGTTAATGAAATTAACACAGGTGCACTAGATAGGCAACAATAAGACGACCCCCAAAATAGGAATGGTTGTACAGGTGGAGGCCACTGACATTTGTTTCCCTACTCATCTTTTTTAACTGTCATTCACTAGTTTTGCATTTGACTATGGTAAGTGTCACTACTGGTAGCATGAGACGATGCCTGGACCCTACAGAGGTTGCACAGGCAGTCCAACTCCTCCAGGACGGCACATCAATACGTGCCATTGCAAGAAGGTTTTCTGTGTCTCCCAGCACAGTCTCAAGAGCATGGAGGAGATTCCATGAGACAGACAGCTACTTTAGGAGAGCTGGACAGGGCCATACAAGGTCCTTAACCCATCAGCAGGACTGGTATCTGCTCCTTTGTGCAAGGAGGAATAGGATGAGCACTGCCAGAACCCTACAAAATGACTCCCGCAAGCCACTGGTGTGAATGTCTCTGACCAAACAATCAGAAACAGACTTCATGAGGGTGGTCTGAGGGCCCGACATCCATTAGGTATCTGGATGAAATTCTTGGACCCATTGTTAGACCCTACGCTGGTGCAGTGGATCCCCTTCTGTTGAGCTCTTTATTTGTTACTTTTTACAATATTAATACGTTTTTACGAACGGGCTAGGTAGAGATTTACATATTTGGGAAATGTGACCATAAGGCAGGTACATTTTTTGTGGGGCTAGAAATTTGATTTCAATTACATATTTTAACCACTTCCCCCCTCACACCTGTTCACCACCTATGGACCTGAGCAAATTTTATAATTCTGCTAAGGACCTGTTTATTCAGCAATAACTTTGTCATTACTTAACCTCTTAGCGCTGGTCAAACGCAAATGTGCGGCCTCCCGGCATCTGGGCCTAGATGCCGAGTGGCCGCAAATTTGCGTTCTATTAAAAAAAAATATATATAGTGCTGAGAGCGCGCCCCCAGCACACACATTGATACTCACGGAAAGGTCCCAATCTCCACTTTTGATCGGGACATTTCCCGATCATGTGACCGCGAATCACAGCGGTCACATGACCCTAAAACTCTGCCCGCCTCCCAGCTTCTGGAACCCTTAAAGGGTCGGAGGTGCCAAGGGGTTAAGATAATAAGATAATTTATATTTTTAAGGGCAAACAAGGCTTTCTTTTGGGATATTGTCTTGCAAAAATGTTTTTTTTACATGTAATCCTTAGACAATAAAACATAAAATGTAACAAAATGCACTTTTTTATGACCAGTGTTTCAAAATAAATAGTATTACTGCAGATAAAAGTATTTTCTAATCTGTAATTTTGTTTTTAAATTACACTAAAATTATGATTCTGGTTAAAAGCATTGCAAAGTTATTTACAAAAGGCGAAAAAAACTGTGTTGTGCCTTTTTAAAAGTGACAATAAAAAAAATTAACAAAACAAATATAAAAATATAAACAAAAAAAGTGTAAGTATTAATGGTTAATAGAAATGAATGGAAAAAAAAATCGGCAGGAAAAGTAGGCCCCTTTCACACTTGGCAATTTGAAATTGGCAGCAAAATTGTGCTAAAATGTGTCTTTGAAAAAATTGCGCAACACTCGTCACCCAAAAAGGACCATGTCATGCATGGGCCACCCTATGCATGACACACAGAAACGCGTGCAAATCACTGTTAAAAAAACTGCAAGTGTGAGCGCTTGTTGTTGCTATGGTACGTGAGATATGAATGTGTCCTGATGGTTGCATAGAGAATTATTTAGGGCTGACAAAGTACATTAGAGTACTCTGTACACAGCAACTCCAGCATAGATTACTCAGAACCAAGAATTGCTGGGGGGTAGGGAGGGGGGTCTCAGCGGGTGTTCTGAGCATCTCTGTACAGCCATTCCCATTGCATCAATTTGGACACAGCCACTGCTTCCAATTCGACATCCGTGTGGGTGTAGGTGCGTGTTCCCGAATGCACACTGTGTGAGTTTGGGGACATGCATCCACACCCACACAGATGTCCGATTGGGAGCATCAGCTGTGTCAATGCAACTGCTGTGTCCCAATTGACATCAAAGGGGCTGCATGGAACATCCGTGCATGCCTGTGCAGGTAAACACATGCCTCCATGAATGTACATTTTGGTATGCCCTGTGTGAACTAGCACTAAATGTAAAAGATTGTGTTAGTAAGTGATTTCCATAAACTAAGATTCATAATTATACTTTTATAGCGGAGGGAAAATGTATCTTGTTCCAGAAAATGAAAAATATCAACACTAAATTCCAAAATATAAAAATAAAGGAAAATGCTGCTGGAAGATAAAACCTCTATTAGGGCTTGTCTGGATAAAATTCATACCAACATTTCCTGCCTAGTTTTTTTTTTTTTTTTTTTGCCTGTTTTATCCAAACTTTGCAATTGATGTTTCTGTGACTAAAAAAAATGCATATCACTCTAGGTATTGCTGTATTATCAGAAGTAATTTATAAAATATAGCGGAACAGCTCTAAATAAAAATGTCATTTGGTATTGTTCTCGTCTGGTGTAGCAGGTCAATCCAACCTGTAAATGTGAACAATAAATTTATCATGACTGTAAAATAGGAAGGCAAACTTCTGAAAACATGGAGGTAAAAATGTTCCACAAAGACTGCCGTTAGCTGTCTGTTTTGTGTACCATGAGAATTTCAAACCTCTGAACATTTTTTCATGAAATGTCACACTTTTATTAGGTGACGCAACAATTTCTTGGAAATATTGTGAAAAGTGTTGGTAATTGGAAAAAAACACAGGAGAGAGAAATACAGAATACAGTAGCTTAATTGAATGAAACAGGAATACCTTGTGGTCCGTCTTCTAGCCATTACCATGTACATAATCTGCTTCAAGGATTCTGCTGTTGCTAATGAAAGGATATTGCAGATTAGGACTATTCTGTGTAATTCATGGGATGGTTTGAAGTAGGGCTTCTGTTAGTGTTTTAAAGTGGAACTTCACTCTATCATCATTGACTTTTTAATCCTTATGCTGCTAGCATTATGAAATAGGTAAATATATCATATCTACTTGTTTTAAACTTTTTTGTTTTTTTTTTTACTTTTTTTTTCTCTTCAGTTACTTTCTGGTTTCTATGCCTAGGCAAATGTTGTCATACATTCCATAAGTCTTCAGGAGGGAAGGGACCGTTCTAAGCTCAGCTAATGCCTAAGTTGAGGGCAGATGGATTGCAGGAAGTAAAGGCTACATAAATAATTTGCCCTTACTCGATATGGCCACTGCCAGAAATACCAGGGGGTGGTTTTCAAAATGGATTGTCGGCAAAATAAAGCATGGAGACATGGATGGTTGAGGGAGTTGCTTTGAATATTTAATTGCTTTGAACAATGAAATCACATTTATGTTTGTTGGTCTCAGATGCAGTGCAGTTCCACTTTAAGCAGGCACCCTTTGAAGGCAGCCACATAATAGCCACCTTTCTGAAGCCAGCCTCAGCCTAAAAGGGCTATCAGTGACATATAAAATGCAGTTTTTCTTTTTAAGGGTATTTTTCAGCCTTCTTTCAAAAGGATCCCCAACTGTACTGAGAAGATTTACATGGGTAGAGTGCACATAAAGTTCTGAAACTGAGTCCTGTGCACAGTTTCAGTTTACCAGTGTATTCCTACCTTATACACAGATACATAGTTGAGCCTTATGCACACTGGACATTTTTTACAGCTGCTTCTTGGGCTGTCTGGCTTTTTTTTTTTCTCTAAACTCCCCTGCATATTAACCTATGTGTCCTTGCACACATAAACTTGTAGAGGATTTTAGAGGCAGGAAAAACCGCCACTGCCAGTGCATCCAGAAGCAGCAGAGTTTTGGCAGAAGAAATGCTTTACATTTCTAAACCAGGCACGTTTAGCGCTTGAGCGTTAATTTATTTCAGTGGACAGAGTAAATTATTTATTCTGGCCAATGAAATGAATGAACACCCAAACGATTGACATGGCTAAACACGTCACACACTTTTACAAGGGACAGATGTTTTTTTCTGCCAAAACGCTGCTGCCAGGAGGCTTCTAGGAGAGTTAAAAAAACAAAAAAACATAGTGTTCATGAGGCTTTAGGTTGAAAAGAAATTAGTTTAGCCAATAAATGTAATAAAAATAAAACAACCCACTTTTATAACATGCATAAAAGTGTATAGCGATACATATACACAATTTAAAGGTCCATAAACAGCCATTTTGCAATATAAAACTTGGTTATAACTTTCTGGTATTTAAGACATTGGCTGAGCCTGAACTGGATTAGACAATGGGTGGAATAAACCTATTGCATACCTTTTCTGGGGGAACCACTTTTTTCCCCAAAAACAAATAATCCACATTTCTGCAGATGATGCATGATTCTGTTTTTTTTTCTAAAGTTTTGGATATAGTGGGGATGGGTTAACCGTCCATTCAGTGCTTATTGCTGTGTCCTTGTATGGAAGATTAGTCCCTTCGATCTGTACTGGTGACTGTCAGTGAAACAAAGTAATGAAAAACTTTAGGGTTCTCCCAAGAACAAGAATAGAAAGGAAATCTTTCAATGGGGACACCTGTTGTTGGGGATAACTCTAAAGGGGAATTGCTCTCACCATATTAGATTCCCTGTGACTTCTGTTGTATGTCTAGGGCGGGAAGTGACGGGAATTCTCCCCAACGATACACACGGCGCAAAAAATAACTTGAGAGGGCTTTTCATCTTTCACTATTTTATCCAATGCCAAAAAAAAGGATATATATACACTTTAACTTGAGGTTCTGGAACTGTAGACTATATAAAAATCTTTTATTGCACCATAAAAGCAGCAAACACACTTTGGAAGAAGCGAGTAAGATGTCTGTTTACAAATACTGTATCAGCAGCAGCTCACAGCTTTTAAAGGGTCAGAGGCTGGAGGCCCTGCTGCTATATTATTAAAACTTTAAAAATTATTATATAAAACCCCAGTTGTTAAGTGGCGGCAGAATAGGCTTTTCTGAAGATGGGGGTTTTCAGGGATCATCTAAAAGCTGACCGAGATTCGGTAACAGGAATTAATATTCGTAGATCTCCAGGAAGTGGACCTGTTACTGGCGGCACGCATTACTATAGCTAGAAGTTGGAGACAATCACTGATCCCGCTAGATGGGGTTAAACAAAAACTTAATTGGATAATGATAAACGATAAACTTACAAGCATTGTCAATGATGTCTCTCGATTTCAGGTGACGTGGCAACCGTGGATCAGTTATATTTCTATATCTTAAAAGTACTGCAGCTGACCCTCCCTATCTCTTCTCCCCCTTTTGGTATTCCCCCCCCCCCTTTTTTTTTGTTTTGTTTTCTTTCTTCTTAATTCCTTTTTCTCTTCTCTTGAATTGTTTGTATACTTTTGGTGCATTCTGTTGCATTATCTGGGTTTATTGATTAATGGGCAGTTTGCTACATGGTGGAGATGGTTCTTTTTACATATCACCAATGTCTAATAATGTTTTTCTTTCATATGCTTAACTGTTCTATGAATACAGTTGTGCACTCTATTTCACCATGTAGGTGGCAATTGCTGCTATATTTTAGTATTCTAATGTATACCAATTTTACCAAGTATAAAAGCTGACCAAGTAGGAGATAGTCAAAAAAATTGGGGTAGAGAGTTCCATAGGAGAGGCTCATGAAAAGTCCTGGAGGTGAGCACGGCAGGAGGTGACGAGGGAGATGTCTTGGGAGGAACGAAGAGAATGATTAGGTCGGTATTTAGAGACTAGGTTAGTGATGTAGCGGGGGACTAAGTTGTGAATGGCATTGTAAGTTAGTATTTTGAAGTTAATTCATATATATGTACATATAAAGAGTTTACTTGCTTCTGCCAAACGGTTTGTTTTTTGTGTCTGCATTTATGAAGCTGCATTAAAATATTTTGTAGCGTCCACCAATGCTTAAAGTTCATAGCAAGGTACCCTAGCCATTAATGGTGACTGCGCAAATGTTTCAGAATTATACTTGCAGTATATTCTTTTTTCTTTAAGCATGCTTATTAAAGTTTTGTTTTATATTAGAGTTTTAAAATCTTTGTTTCTTTGTGGTAGATTGTTTCCAAGCTGAAGGATGAAATCGCTCAAATGGAGAAAGAGCAGAGTGACCTGGACCTTCACATTTCACGGACAGATCTGTGGTGTGAGAACCTGGGCATGTGGCAAGCACTTATTAACGTCAGTGAGGTGAGCTGCATGTCACAACAAATAAAACTACAATATAAAAACCGGGTGTGTCTCTTTTCTTGTCTAGTGAGAGCGGTACATGTATGTACTGGACATGCATTGGTTGTGAGCATTTATGAATCTCAGGTGCAGCAGTGTTTCTTTTAAGTTGGACTTCAACTTTCTGAAGACATGTAAAGCTGTTCATATGTAAACTTAATTTCTAAGGTTACTATAATAGTTTGCATTCTGCCATAAAAAAATACAGATGAAGTCATGTGACAGATGATGGCTCTACTACCTAAAGAGCAGTTAACTTTAGTAATAATTTTAAGGCTAATAAAGTGAGGGCTTGTTTGCACCAGATGTCTCTAAGTTCACTTGGATGGGAAACTAGGTCAATGCACTTACAACCACATCATGCAGGTTCTTTCACTTAAGCCCTAGGAATGTTGAAGATGGAAAATGATGTACTTGGGTCTTGCACCTAAGCCCTAGGAATGTTAAAGAAGGTACCGCATTTTTCGCTCCATAAGACGCACCTAGGTTTTAGAGGCAGAAAACAGGAAAAAATATATTCTAAACCAATGGACTGCGGACACAGCACAGGAGATGACCAGAGACTGCGGACACAGCACAGGAGATGACCAGAGACTGCGGACACAGCACAGGAGATGACCAGAGACTGCGGACACAGCACAGGAGATGACCAGAGACTGCGGACACAGCACAGGAGATGACCAGAGACTGCGGACACAGCACAGGAGATGACCAGAGACTGCGGACACAGCACAGGAGATGACCAGAGACTGCGGACACAGCACAGGAGATGACTGCTGACCTTTGGGGAGGGGGTGGAGCGAGTATCTGAATTTGACAGGAACCCACTCTTACTTCCGCGGAGTTGTTCTTTTGTTAGTGTCCGCTCTGCAGTGGGACCTTACCTGTTTCTCTATCCAGCGCCGCGCTGTCTTCCTGGCTTCTGTAGTGTGGGCGCTCGGCTTGAGAGCCGGGTGCCCAGTGCGCATGAGCGAGAAGCGCTGCGCTTTGTGATTGGTCCGGCGGCTTCTGGGACCTGTCATGTGTCCCAGGTGCCGCCTTACCATTCACAAAGCGCACCGCTTCTTGCGCATGCGCACTGGGCACCCGGCTGTCAAGCCGAGCGCCCACACTACAGAAGCCGGGAAGACAGCAGGGCGCTGGATAGAGGAACAGGTAAGGTCCCACTGCAGAGCTGAGCGGCCGGCCCTGTATTCTGACACAGCAGCGGTGGAAATAACGGACCGGCCGCTCCATATTCGCGCCATAAGACGCACTGACATTTTCCCCCCTTTTTTGGGGGGAAAAAAGTGCGTCTTATGGAGCGAAAAATACGGTATATGGTGTTTTTTCACCTAAGATCCGGAAATGAAGAAAAAGAAGGTATTTGGTCTACTGCGTCCTCTTACCTGAGTCCTAGGAAGGTTGAAGGTTTTGTGTGTACTTGGTCCTTTCACTTAAGCCCTACGAATGGTATATAAGGTATTTAGTGTACTTGGTTCCTTCACCTATGTCCTAGGAATGTTACAAAAACTATTTGGTGTACTTGGTTCTTCCAGCTAAGCTATAGGACAGCTGAAAAAAATGTATACTGCCCTATGTTCTTACATGTTCATGCCAGAAATGTTCGAGAAGGTGTTTGGTATACTTGGTTCTTTCACCTAAGCCCTAGAAATGTTATGGTGTACACGATTCTTCCAGATGAGTAATATGACTATTACAGAGAGTGTACAGTATAGTATCGTCTGTTCTTTCATTTTTGTGCCAAGGTTGTTAGAGAAAGTATTTGGTGTGCTCAGTTCTTTCACTTAAGCCCCAGGAATGTTGGAGATGGTATATGGTGTACTTGGTTCTCCTAAGCTCTTGGAAGAAGATGTCAATTTGAATCAGTGTAAAGTTGTAACATTTAGACAATTCACATCAGTAATCAAAGCTGAGCATGTGTTTAAATGTATTTGATCAAAAACAAAATGAATAATAGGTAAGTAAAATGTCTGTCATCAGAATCACTGTGTCGGAGGTTTCCATCTTTGGCCGTGCATTAGAAAAATTAGCAATTAAAAATTGAGGCTTGTTTAACTAGGTCCTGTTGGAAGATACAGGTAAAACTCGAAAAATTAGAATATCGTGCAAAAGTTCATTTATTTCAGTAATGCAACTTAAAAGGTTAAACTAATATATGAGATACTCATTACATGCAAAGCAAGATAGTTTAAGCCGTGATTTGTCATGATTGTGATGATTATGGCTTACAGCTCATGAAAACCCCAAATCCACAATCTCAGAAAATTAGAATATTGTGCAATATTCTAGGCTCAAAGTGTCCCACTCTAATCAGCTAATTAAGCCATAACACCTACAAAGGGTTCCTGAGCCTTTAAATGGTCTCTGTCTGGTTCAGTAGGATTCACAATCATGGGAAAGACTGCTGACCTGACAGTTGTGCAGAAAACCATCATTGACACCCTCCATAAGGAGGGAAAGCCTCAAAAGGTAATTGCAAAATACGTTGGATGTTCCCAAAGTGCTGTATCAAAGCACATTAATAGAAAGTTATGTGGAAGGGAAAAGTGTGGAAGAAAAAGGTGCACAAGCGGCAGGGATGACTGCAGCCTGGAGAGGATTGTCAGGAAAAGGCCATTCAAAAGTGTTGGGGACTTTCACAAGGAGTGGACTGAGGCTGGAGTCAGTGCATCAAGAGCCACCACACACAGACTGATCCTGGACATGGGCTTCAAATGTCGTATTCCTCTTGTCAAGCCGCTCCTGAACAACAAACGTCAGAAGCGTCTTACCTGGGCTAAAGAAAAACAGACCTGGTCTGTTGCTCAGTGGTCCAAAGTCCTCTTTTCTGATGAGAGCAACTTTTGCATCTCATTTGGAAACCAAGGACCCAGAGTATGGAGGAAGGATGGAGAGGCACACACTGCAAGATGCTTGAAGTCCAGTGTGAAGTTTGGGGAGCCATGTCATCTGCTGGTGTTGGGCCACTTTGCTTCATTAAGTCCAGGGTCAATGCAGCGGTCTACCAGGAGATTTTTGAGCACTTCATGCTTCCTTCTGCAGACGAGCTTTATGGGGATGCTGACTTCATTTTCCAGCAGGACTTGGCACCTGCCCACACTGCCAAAAGCACCAAAACCTGGTTCAATGACCGTGGGATTACTGTGCTTGATTGGCCAGCAAACTCGCCTGACCTGAACCCCATAGAGAATCTATGGGGCATTGCCAAGAGAAAGGTGAGAGACATGAGACTGAACAATGCAGAAGAGCTGATGGCCGCTATTGAAGCATCCTGGTCTTCCATAACACCTCAGCAGTGCCACAGGCTGATAGCTTCCATGCCACACTGCATTGAGTCAGTAATTGCTGTAAAAGGGGCCCAAACCAAGTACTGAGTACATATGCATGCTTATACTTTTCAGAGGTCCGATATTGTTCTATGTACAATCCTTGTTTTATTGATTGCATGTAATATTCTAATTTTCTGAGATTGTGGATTTGGGGTTTTCATGAGCTGTAAGCCATAATCATCACAATGATGACAAATCACGGCTTGAACTATCTTGCTCTGCATGTAATGAGTCTATCTCATATATTAGTTTAACCTTTTAAGTTGCATTACTGAAATAAATGAACTTTTGCACGATGTCAGCTTTGTCCTTTTTTTCTTAGTGATGAGTTCTCCTAAGTATATTTTGATTTCATGTCAGATAATACTCAGAGACCTCCATTAAAGACCTCCACATCGGGGGGTTGCTATGGCTGCATAAGAAATACAAAGGAATGAATAACTGTGTTCTTCCAGGTGTCTGAGGAAAATGGTGAGCAGATGCCACTGTATTTCGTGTTGGTGAGTTTGCCAGAGTCTAGTGATTCAGATAGCAAGAACTGGACTGTAATGAGGAGGTTAAGCGAATTTCAGAATCTGCACAGGAAGCTCAGTGAGGTAAGTATATACAGAATTCACTTTATTTTAAATTACTGATATTTTTATCAGCTTCTATTACTGATATGTTTGAACTCTTCAGATTTATTTAAGCCTTATGTTTGTGTATATATGCTATAGTTTAAAATAGAAAAGTATACAGGAAGTAAAATGGCATTTTAGTTCCCCCTTAGCTTCAGGTTGAAATGTTGTTAGGTTCATAATTAAAATTTAGTGCAAACGTTGTTTTAGTTGATTAGGCGGTATTCAGCACTAGCACAGTAGAATATGACTTCCTAGGTTGCTAGTAAGCTTGTGCTGATTACCATTGCCTTAATACGATGTCAGGAATATGTTGCTGGGATCTCACACATATATGATAGCGAAAGCACAGACCAGTCACAGGGTCACCTCACTGCCATATTTTTGACCTACAAATATGGAAAGGAGATTCTTGTGTGGCAGTGACCGGTCTTTACTGCTACTAGTAAGCATGCTGGAGAGCTATCGAAATAAATACTTTCATTTTATTCTCACCCCACCCCACGCCACTCCACCCCACTCATTTTTGCCACTCTATCCCACCTTCTTACCATTCATCCACCCCACTCTCACCTTCATTCTGGGCTGGACCCCTCCCTTACAGCTCTGGTGCACACCCATCTGCAGTATGACTGCCCAACACAATCTGCACTCAGCACTCTGCTGCACAGCCTCACCACCGCCACTCTGCCCCCTCCCACTCGCTCTCACTATATAAAATTTTGAGTTTCTTTTTTTTTCCTAGTGTGACATTTTGTTGTTTTTTTGTGCACTTTTCTCTAAAAACCTTTTTATTACTAGCGCTAGTTGGGGAAAATAGGAAAAAAAGGTTTTAAAAAAATTATATACATAGAGATATAGATATATAGATATATAGATATATATATATATATATATATATATCTATATATATATCTATATCATGTGGGGGAAAAAAATCTATATATCATATGTGGGGGGAAAAAAAAAATATATATATATATATATATACATACATACATGTATACACACATGGAGAAATGGCAAGCTTGTCCTTCCATGCTTCCAGCTCTGTAACTAATACACAGATGCTATTTATTTGACTGTTGTCAGTACCTCTCAGTTGTTCAATCCTTTCAGTCAAATTGGTCATTTATGCAGAACAACACATTGTATGACTGAATTACATTTACAATTGGCTTTAATTAAAGTTTAGTATGCCATGCTGACAATGATCTACAGTACTAGTGCAGTGCTTGGCATTCACTGAACTACAAAATGATATAAAAATGAGAGTGAAAGATTTGTACACAACATCAAGTCACTGCATTTTCTCATAACTTTATTTGAAAAATTAATCTAGTTCTTTTTCTCTGAACAGTGTTTCCCTTCATTGAAGAAAGTACAGTTGCCTTCTCTCAGTAAAATTCCGTTCAAATCTGTAGACCAGAAATTTCTAGAAAAATCAAAAGCACAGTTAAATAATTTCTTGCAGGTAAGTCTCAACAGCTTGCACCCTTTTCCCCCAGGCTACTTTGCTATTTTACTGTAGTCTTTAAAGCAAAACTTTGCCCATAACTTGATACCAAATGTTATTTAGCAAGGAACTTACATTCCACATTATTAATTATGATACCAAAATTAATGTGTGCTGTAAATTGCATTGCTTCTGTTTCTTCTTCCTGGAGGCTGCCATTTTGCTGAAGCCCTGAGACCCTGAACAGCAGTAAATCTTTAGGCTGTCAGCAGATTGATCTCTACATTTGTGGCACAATGCTGAAAAATAGAGAGCAACTGAGCACGTGCAGTGCAGGGCGCGACAGTGTATTACTGGATTTTAAACCGTATAGGCACATATTTTATTATTTTCCATAGTTATACCTGCAAAAGGGACCAGCATGAAGTAATCTAGCAAGATTTAATTTTCTGACCAAAGTTCCACTTTAAAAAGGGCTACATCACTCAATTTTAGCTATAACTGCATATTAAATATATGCTAATGTCCTATTGATATATGGAAATGCATTGTTTATATACATGAATTAACTTTTAACAGAGTTTGCATTGTCATTGACCTCAAAATGTTTGCTCACTATTTTCCCCTCATTCCCTTTTTTTTTTTTCTCCCCCCTTCCCTGTTTTCTCCTCCATGGCACTTGAATATCCAGTTTATCCTTCTGCTTCTACTAGTATATGTTCTGAAATATTTCTCAAATGCCCAGTATGTCTTATACTTGTTGGTCAATGTATATGTTTCACGAATGCTTGTTCATCTCTGCTTATTCTACAATAAAATCCTTTTATCAAAACACATCTCAAAATTTTGAAATCTAAAAATTATCTAATTTGCCTAGCAGTACACATTCTTTTTGCTAAAACCACATCCTCTGTCCTAAGCTATACCGTTTTAGGCAGCTGAATATCAATTCTGTCCTTTCATGATAGGGAGAACTTCAACCAAAATATTTATTTCTGGCTGTGCATAGAGTGTGAAAGGGTTCTTTTAAGATTTTGGCGCTATGTTTATGTCCACTGGGGGAATCTCTCTACACTCCCTAGTGAGGAATATGAGCGAAAAACCTTCCTATATTGGGGGAAATCTTGCCTTAAGAGTTGTCACCGTAATTGATGTCCCCATTGGACAATTTCCCCTCTACTCTATTTTTTGCTATAAGTATATAATTTTAGATTTTTTTGTCAATTTTCTGTCCTGGTTAGAATGGTTACTAGGACAGAAGGTGAAAGTAACCAAACAGGGACACAGTAATAAAATCAGGGCTTCTATCCTTCTCAACTCTACCCTAAACTAGAAATAATAAATGTGTCATAAAATAAATATAGGGGACTGTCAATGTGGGCCTTCTCTAGAAAAGAGTTTTTATTGATCAAAAAGAACGGTTTACTTTACCTGTCTCTACTTCTGCTGCTGATCAGAAAATATTTTATTTTTGTAAGCAACACACACCTCGGTACTTTCTGGCATATTCTGAAGTGTCTTGATTTATTCATAAGGCTACATTTATCCTTTCCTCAACAGAAGCTGCTTTCTGATGAGAGATTATATCAGAGTGAGGTGCTCTATGCCTTCCTAAGCCCGTCTCCTGAGCACCTCAAAGTCATGGATGTCCAGGGCAAAAAATCTTCTTTCTCACTTGCCTCATTTTTGGAAAGACTTCCTGGGGAATTCTTCTCTCATCAAGAGGTAAGCACATCCCAGATATCAAAATTTTAGTTTTTTAAAGAATTGTTATGTATTCATAGAATACTGTAGGATTTGGGGCCAGAGCTGTAAAGGTGGAAGTCATTTCAAGCCTAATCCTTTGCTATGGCATTTTATGTTCCATTTTTGATATTTTCTCCCCGATTGGTTCATTGTAGTGTCCAGCCAACAGGAAACTTTACTGGGAATGCATCAATTATATTTACACTCAGTAGTTAATAAAATGTAAAACTGTTTTGGAAATTTTCTGCAAAGCGTGAATCTGGAAGCGCTCATCTCAGCTGTCAAAGTTGCTACTGCAAAGTCTGGTAGACGGCAGTTCAAGCAGTCCATGCTTGGTCAGCTGGAACAGAGGGCAGGGGAGACTTTAGGGATCTAATAGACCCCTGATGTTTCCATAACCAAGTACCTGTCACCTGCCCAGTACTATCACACGGGAAGCTTGTTAGCTTCCTTATGATAGTAATAAAGTTATGTGAAAAAAATTTTAAATATTAAATGAGAAAAAAAAAATTACCAGCACCCCATAAGCAGCCATTGCACAAGACATATTGGATCTCAACATGCACACTGAAGTGAGAAATAATTCTACACCCTTCATTTACGGTTAATGCTAAACTCTTGAGCTGTAAAGGCATTTCAGTTGTCACCTATTGAAAATTTTGGGTACTGTAGTTTTTGGCCATTTCACAGGTGCACGCATTTGAAGCTTGACATAGTTGATATCTATTTACACTGCACTCCCTTATCTTTTATGTTGTACAGAAAATTGGGAATCACATTGTGTTTGTGTGAACTAAAATTCATTTTAGTGCATTTTGTATTTAAAATATAGATTTGATAAACAGTTGCACAAATATCAAGTAACATACAAATGCTACTTTGACTTTTTATTCTACAGAATAAAATAAATATATAGAATATTTGGGAGTTTTTGTGTGGAAAATGAAATAAGTGCTGTGTTGGTGAACTGGTAATAATGAGATTGAATGCTTCAGTAAGCTGATCACTGTACACTGTTACCGTGTTCTGTGTTAGACAATGCTGAGCGCTGTTTCTGCTGATGGTGCAGATACTGGAAAATGAGAACTACTAAATTGAATAAATGTACGTCTGGAAATTACAACATCCAACATCTTCGTTATTGTTACAGCACGAGTAGAGGCTAGCAATTGCCTTTGTCTCAGCAGTTTTTTGCATTGTTAGCTGACACTATTAATTGGCCGGATTCTTAGGATATGACACTTGCTACTTTATGCAACAGTTGCTTTTTTATATGCTGTACTTCTGCCTGACTTGCCTTCACTTAAGATCATTTAAAGCCACGTTTCACTATTTGTTTACTGTCATTAAATGACTTTTTGGTGCATCTGTAGGATGAAACGGAGGAAGACAGCGACTTATCTGATTATGGGGATGATCTCGATGGGAAGAAGGATGCTTTGGCCGAGCCATGCTTCATGCTGATTGTGGAGATTTTTGAGCTGCGAGGAAGTTGGTGTTCCTTATTGACACAGATCACAGATGTTTGTTGTACAGAATACCATGATGCTTATGTGGTGGATCATTCTTCATAGGAGTCGTACCTGTCACACTGCTGCCCTTAGCAATACGCTGTTTGTTATCTATATTATATTGAGAGTGCTGCTGCAACACTGACATCTATAGACAAACATTAATACCACAGTGTAATGAACACGTCTTCATGACAACAGTATTTGGAGACGTTGGAATCTGTACACATGTATTTGCACTTTGTTTCCAATTTAGTCATGTTCATATGGGGTCCATGTATGGCCAGTATAACATTCTATAGACTAGGTATGATAATAGAATGAAGCACTAGTCTTCATTATACTTCATAGCTGGATCTCCAGACATGTACAGTAGATGTTACTATCTGTTTCATATGATGTGTCCGAAATAATATTGCACAATATCTCATGTAAAATAAATGGTTCAAATAATCCAGTGTGCTGTGTGCCCATTGTAGAATACATGACCACATAAGTATCACAGGTAAGGAGTGATATCTTTCCTGACAAGTGTTTGTTTTATTGCAGTGTTTAAGTGGGTGAGAAAGACACTAATTGCACTGGTACAAATTACATTTGGAAGAACCATAAACAAGTAAGCTTTGAATGTTCTTTTTTCAGTTTTATGTTTATCACTGGTGACATTTGGGGATAATGGATTTACTGGTGAAACTTGAAAAATTAGAATATTGTGCAAAAGTTCATTTATTTCAGTAATGCAACTTAAAAGGTAAAACTAATATATGAGATAGACTCATTATATGCAAAGCAAGATAGTTCAAGCCGTGATTTGTCATAACTGTGATGATTATGGCTTACAGCTCATGAAAACCCCAAATCCACAATCTCAGAAAATTAGAATATTACATGCAATCAATAAAACAAGGATTGTACATAGAACAATATCGGACCTCTGAAAAGTATAAGCATGCATATGTACTCAGTACTTGGTTTGGACCCCTTTTGCAGTAATTACCGCCTCAACACGGCGTGGCATGGAAGCTATCACCCTGGGGCACTGCTGAGGTGTTATGGAAGACCAGGATGCTTCAATAGCGGCCTTCAGCTCTTCTGCATTGTTCGGTCTCATGTCTCATCTTTCTCTTGGCAATGCCCCATAGATTCTCTATGGGGTTCAGGTCAGGTGAGTTTGCTGGCCAATCAAGCACAGTAATCCCACAGTCATTGAACCAGGTTTTGGTGCTTTTAGCAGTGTGGGCAGGTGCCAAGTCCTGCTGGAATATGAAGTCAGCATCCCCATAAAGCTCGTCTGCGGAAGGAAGCATGAAGTGCTCCAAAATCTCCTGGTAGACGGCTGCGTTGACCCTGGACTTAATGAAGCACAGTGGACCAACACCAGCAGATGACATGGATCCCCAAATCAACACAGACTGTGGAAACTTCACACTGGACTTCAAGCATCTTGCAGTGTGTGCCTCTCCATTCTTCCTCCATACTCTGGGTCCTTGGTTTCCAAATGAGATGCAAAAATTGCTCTCATCAGAAAAGAGGACTTTGGACCACTGAGCAACAGACCAGGTCTGTTTTTCGTTAGCCCAGGTAAGACGCTTCTAACATTGTTTGTTGTTCAGGAGCGACTTGACAAGAGGAATACGACATTTGAAGCCCATGTCCAGGATCCATCTGTGTGTGGTGGCTCTTGATTCACTGACTCCAGCCTCAGTCCACTCCTTGTGAAAGTCCCCAACACTTTTGAATGGCCTTTTCCTGACAATCCTCTCCAGGCTGCGGTCATCCCTGCTGCTTGTGCACCTTTTTCTTCCACACTTTTCCCTTCCACATAACTTTCTATTAATGTGCTTTGATACAGCACTTTGGGAACATCCAACTTCTTTTGCAATTACCTTTTGAGGCTTTCCCTCCTTATTGAGGGTGTCAATGATGGTTTTCTGCACAACTGTCAGGTCAGCAGTCTTTCCCATGATTGTGATTCCTACTGAACCAGACTGAGAGACCATTTAAAGGCTCAGGAACCCTTTGCAGGTGTTATGGCTTAATTAGCTGATTAGAGTGGGACACTTTAAGCCTAAAATATTGCACCTTTTCACAATATTCTAATTTTCTGAGATTGTGGATTTGGGGTTTCCATGAGCTGTAAGCCATAATCATCACAATTATGACAAATCACGTCTTGAACTATCTTGCTTTGCATGTAATGAGTCTATCTCATATATTAGTTTCACCTTTTAAGTTGCATTACTGAAATAAATGAACTTTTGCACAATATTATAATTTTTCGAGTTTCACCTGTATATAGTGACCCACAGGCCTATTGTTGCCTCAGTCCAGAATTTTTGGGTCTTACTGAAGCAGTGCAGTGCTTGTGGGTTCTCATTTTAAAAGGCACTTTTTTATTTTTCCTAATGGTTACATATGTCCAAAGGCATTACTAAAATACAGTGAAGGAAATCAGTATTTGTTCCCCTGCTGATTTTGAATGTTTGCCCACTCACAAAGAAATGATCAGTCTAAAAATTGAATGGTAGGTGTATTGTAACGCAGAGACAGAATAGCAACAAAAAATTCAAAAGAAATGCATGTCTAACAAATTATGCAGGGATTTGCATGTTCATGAGGGAAATAAGTATTTGATTAAGAAAACCAGGCTGCTTGGTTTTCTTCCCAAATTTCACCAGTTTGTTATCATAGAACTAAATTTCACTTTATAATAATTCACCAATAAGGTCTCATTCAGACAGGGGATTAACCTTGTCCTCCATGCAGAGCCACTGGCAGATGCGTGTGCACCCACCTCTGAGCTTCATGCAGGCAGCCCATAGAAGTGGATGCACATGCAGTGGACACAATTGCTTGTCAAAGTTTGGCATGAGTGCAGGAGCAAGTGCATGGATGTGAACGTAGAGGCTCTGGCATGCGATTGTATCAGTTCAGCCACTGCGTGTGCATCCACTTCTATGGGCTGCCTGCATGCAGCTTAGAGGTGGATGCACACACATCTGCCATTGGCTCTGCATGGAGGACGGGCTTAATCACCCATCTGAATGACCCATAATTCAATTAATTGACTAGCTTAGATTTGTCATTCAGGTACTAGAAATTACAGTTTATGCGTAGAGCAGACAAAGTAGATTCCAATGAACTGTACATTAAACACAAAAAGCAAGCATACATGCTGGCTTCTTAAAAACAGAAGAGAAGATTTTATATATCTACAGGCGATCCAGTACAGTGAAGGAAGTACTGAAATGCTGCAAGGGAGAACAAGGGGGTGCAACAAACTTCTGTGTTACCATAGGTATAAGCGGGAAAACAGGGGAAAAAAAATGTACTCACAAGCATAGGTATGAATAGTGCATATTAGAATTTTCAAATTAGGAGGGTAACTGTTAACTTGTTCACAAAACAATTTCACTCAGGGTGGCAGTCTCCATAGAGATGGTATGTAGGCCGCTAATCTTCACTCTGGTAGCAAAAAGTCCTTGGTTAGTGGAACTTCTCATAGGGCCCAGGCAAATATTTAAGAACATCCTCTCCCCTGTTTGTGACCAGTAGCAGGGTAGCGGCGTGGTTCTGGGTGCATCAACAGATGATCTGTTAATACCTTGAATTGCAACATTCCTGTTGCTTGGTTGTGTCCTCTCCAAGCAGGGCAGCATCCACTTCTGAATTGCTGTATCCTTGGCATTGTGTTTTGGAGGCAGTTGTCCTTTGTCAGTCTAGTGCAGCGGTTCTCAACCTGGGGGTCGCGACCCCTTTGGGGGTCGAACGACCATTTCCCAGGGGTCGCCTAAGACCATCGGAAAACACATATTTCCGATGGTCTTAGGAACCGAGACACCGCTGCTGTCTCCGGCGATGTGTGGGCGGGATGATATGCTGCCCCTGTCACCGCCTCCTCGCCGCTGATTGGCCACCGGAACTGTAGCTCAGGAGAGGCACACAGGCGGCCAATCACCGGCAAGAAGGTGGAGCTTGGAGAGGAGGAGCCGAGCGGCAGCGCGCGGAGATCGAAGAAGATCGAGGGAGCTGCAGGAGCGAGTGAAGAAAGAGGCCAGAGAAGGAAGACAGCTGACAGGTAAGTGCAAATTTTGCTGCTGCAGCCCGGTATGCAGGCTGTAGATGGGAGAGGGAGAGAGCGAGCCCAGGCTGGAGCAGGAGTCAGCAAGGTAAGTATCATTGGTGTCAGTGGAAGGGATAGTGCCCCATCATTTGTGTCACTAATACCAACGATGGGGCACTATTCCTCCCCCCACTGACACCAACGATGGGGCACTGTTCCTCCCCCCACTGACACCAACAGTGGGGCACTGTTCCTCCCCCCACTGACACCAACGGTGGGGCGCTGTTCCTCCCCCCACTGACACCAACGGTGGGGCGCTGTTCCTCCCCCCACTGACACCAACGGTGGGGCGCTGTTCCTCCCCCCACTGACGCCAACGGTGGGGCGCTGTTCCTCCCCCCACTGACACCAACGGTGGGGCGCTGTTCCTCCCCCCACTGACGCCAACGGTGGGGCGCTGTTCCTCCCCCCACTGACGCCAACGGTGGGGCGCTGTTCCTCCCCCCACTGACGCCAACGGTGGGGCGCTGTTCCTCCCCCCACTGACGCCAACGGTGGGGCGCTGTTCCTCCCCCCACTGACGCCAACGGTGGGGCGCTGTTCCTCCCCCCACTGACGCCAACGGTGGGGCGCCGTTCCTCCCACTGCAAAATTACAGTTATGAAGTAGCAACGAAAATAATTTTATGGTTGGGGGTCACCACAACATGAGGAACTGTATTAAGGGGTCGCGGCATTAGAAAGGTTGAGAACCACTGGTCTAGTGCATAGGTGTGATGAGATTGCCTGTTGATCCTGCCAGTAAGCCTGTTATTTTTCAACTTCTTTTAACAGCTTGTGAGTGCAATCCCATCAGTTCCTTTTCCCACATATACTTATTGTAGTACACGAGGGTGCTGCGCACTGTAGTATAACTTCCCCTCTCATGTAGAGATCGTAAGGCTGCCCATGGACATTAGAGGATGATCGGTGTCTAGACATGATCTGATTGCCATCAGTACCACAAGTCTCCAAAGAACTCCATAAACATGAAAATGTGGTTCTGTTGTCTTAGTAAGTTTGTGGGAAGGAAGTAGTCTCTCCAGTTGGACACAGGCAGAAATAAAATTTTATAGGGGTTCTAGCCTTCCTGACTGAAAAAGAAGTGGTATTCTCTATTTTCTTTGTCTATTTATTGCAGGTACTTGTATAGCGCTGTCATTTTACGCAGCGCATTACATACATATTGTACATTCACATCAGTCCCTAACCCTCAAGGGGCGAACAATGTAAGGTCCCTAACTCACATTCATACACACACATATTAGGGCCAATTTAGACAGGATCCAATTAACTTACCAGCATGACTTTGCATTTATCAGACGGTTTCCTCCCACATGCCAAAGTATTTAAAAGCTTGGGATTTTTAATATCTTGCATATTATTACTTTGAAATATATGGGAAACAAGTACTGTATTTCATTATATAACATTAAGAAACATTACCTGATGAGAGCGATAGAGTATTACAGTGCCCAACTATTATGCTGTAAATGTAGATTTACACATGTTTTACTGCAGCATTTTTCACACTGAGATAAGCGACCGTTATTTCCTGCAATCCAGGTTACTTTGCAGTAAGTATTCTGCGGGAGTATTCGTTCCTGGCAAGCTCATCGGGTGAAAATCCTCACCATTTATGATCCTTGCAAAATAAGCAGTAATGACATACAATTGAAGCGTGCACATTTTTCCAATACAGCATAAAGAAAACTTAGAGAGACAAAAGGAGCAGGAATAAGAGAGAGAAGTAGAAAAAAAAACTCACCAGGCGAGTCGCCTCCTGACACCGACTGCATAGTCCCTGATCCACAGACTCCAGGGACAGGCAACAGCCTTATACTGAGTTCTCCTTAAGATCCCAGAGTTCTCAGATTTTTTTTTTGAACTGCTCCAAAGTATCCCTTATGCAGGTGGTTAAGTGCTCCATCAATTCAAGGTCTTTAATGTAATTCTATTAAAGTTGGAGGCTCCACTATCAAACACCTAGCTGCAGTAAGAATGTGTGAGGGTAGTTTCTTAGCAGGCTTAGAGTAACCAGAGACCTAGTAGTAAAAATGTAGGGAGTAGAGAGATCCGTGAATCAAATACTTCATGAGTAAGAGATTGAACAGACTCCCAAAGGTTTAATTAATGGGCATTGCCAAAAAGTGTGATAGTCCGATTCGCATTTGCATTCCCAACATCTATCACTAGAGCTTGCGTATGAGATCTGATGTTTGGTACCAATGCTAAAGTATCTTGTAGAAATTTTCGTATAAAGTCTACTTATTGAGCTTTTAGCCGCATGGGAGAAAATGGTTTGCAAAACCTCCAGGGACAATTCCACCTCAAAGATTTGTTCCTACTTTGCAGATTTTTAATTAATCTGTTTTCCTATATTATAACATGTTTAAAAGATAGTCAAATTTTAACGAAAAGAGTAGCCTCCATTAAAAAAAATCCATGCTAGCATCTATACTGAAATGGCTGGCTGTTGAGATCATTTCATTGCTACATTCATGTATTCCTTTCTGTCCTTCCTTCCTTTTTGATGTTTTTTTTTTTCTCTTTTATCTTCTCCAGTAAAATAAAGTTCCTCATTCTTATATATAGATTCCACTCTTTCTATCCAATCTTTTATTTTTGGGATCTCTTGGGTCTTCCAAAACTTAAGAATCAGCCCCTTTGCTGCGTTAATTAAATGGGGTATCATCGTGTTTTTATATTGTTTCGTTAAATCGGTGTTATGAAATAAACCTACCCACGGGTCTTTTAACCGCCTCCCGCCCGCCATATAGTAATATGATGGACACAAGGTGGTTCTCTCGTTCTGGGAGGACATCATATGATGTCCTCCCAATCTCACTGTGCATGCGCGGCTCCCGGAGCGTGCAGCGCGGCGATCGGCGATGCGCTGTGTCCCTCGGACACAGCGGATCACCGATCCACGGAAAGAGCCAAAGATGTCGGCTCGGTCATGTGATCAGCTGTGTCCAATCACAGCTGATCCCATGTAAACAGGGAAATGCCGGTAATCGGCATTCCTCAGAGACGACATGTACACAGATCATCAGGGCCCTGATGATCAGTGTGCCCTGATGATCTGTGTAGCCCCAGCATCGCCACCTGTCAGTGTCCATCAGTGCTCATCCATGCTACCTGCCAGTGCCACATTTCAGTGCCCATCTGAGCTGCCTTTCAGTGTCACCCATCAGTGCCAATCAGTGCTGACTATCAGTGCCACCTAACAGTGCCAGTCAGTGCCGCCTATCAGTGCCATATATTAGTGCTGCCTTTCAGTGCCACCTATCAGTGTCAATCAGTGCAGCCTATCAGCGCCCATCACTGCAGCCTCATTAGCGCACATCAGTGAAGGAGAAAAATCACTTATTTACAAAATTTTATAGCAAAAACTAAGAAAAAACGTTTTTTCAAAATTTTCAGTGGTTTTTGGTTTGTTTAACCGCCTCCCGCCTGCCATATAGTAAAATGACAGACGCAAGGCGGTTCTCTCGTTTTGGGAGGACGTCAGGAGCGTGCAGCGCTTGGACAGATGTCGGCTCGGTCATGTGGTCAGCTGTGTCCAGTCACAGCTGATCCCAGGTAAACAGGGAAATGCCAGTTATTGGCATTTCTCTCCCTTCGAGCTGTCACGCTGACAGCTCGTGGGGAGAGGAGAGCTGGTAATCGGCATTCTTCGGAGGGGTCATGTAAACAGATCATAAGACCACTGATGATCAGTGTGCCCTGATGATCTGTGTACCCCAGCAGCGCCACCTGTCAGTGTCCATCAGTGCTCATCCATTCCACCTTTCAGTGCCACATATCAGTGCCCATCTGAGCTGCTTCTCAGTGTCACCCATCAGTGCCACCTATCAATGCTGCCAATCAGTGCCAGTCAGTGCCGCCTGTCAGTGCCATATGAGTAATGCCTGTAAATGCCCATCAGCGCCACATATGAGTGTCCATCAGTGCAGCCAATCGGTGCCCATCAGTGCAGCCTCATTAGCGCACATCAGTGAAGGAGAAAAATCACTTATTTACAAAAACTAAAACTTTTTTTTTTCAAAATTTTCAGTGGTTTTTTGGTTTAAGAAAAAATAAAAAACCCAGAGGTGATTAAATACCACCAAAATAAAGCTCTATCTGTCAAAGAAAAATGATAACAATTTCATATGGGTAGAGTATTGCATGACCGCACAATTGTCATTCAAATTGCAACAGAGCTGAAAGCTAGAAATTGGCCTGGGCAGGAAGGGGGTATACGTGCCCTGTAGGCTAGTGGTTAATATACTTTCCCTCGTAATCTCAACTATTTGTTGCACTAATCTCCTGCCAACATTGCTGTATTTTGGGGCATTCCCACCAAATATGTTTTATTATACCTTCCATCCCACATCCCCTCCAACAATACATAGAGTTCTTTGAATGTTGTTTATGAGCTTTGTTAGGTGTAGTATACCATCTTACCAGCAATTTATAGTTCATCTCTTCCGTTCCCACATCCACCACCCCATGGCGATCCTAAGTATCTTCCTCCTCTGTTGTTCACTCAACTGCATTCCCAACTCATTCTCCCCTTCCTTCCTTTTTAAGATCACATTGCCCCTTGCATGAAACCTAGAATAATCAGCAGCCAAGTAGAGCAGTGCTTTTATGTGGTGTACTCTATTCCCCTTATACTTTTTTTATTTCTTTCAGACAGATCCGGGACACCGTGAATTGGATTTTTAGTGAACAGATGCTGGTATACTATATCAATGTATTCAGAGATGCATTTTGGCCTAATGGAAAATTAGCACCTCCAAAAACCTCAAGAACAGAACTGCAGTGTCAGGAAACAAAGCAGAAAGCACAGCAAAAACTACTTGAAAATATCCCCGGTGAGCCAACTGCTATTATAGAGTTGGATGGTGTATTTATACACAGCCGTGTCCTCTTCACTGTCATTAGGCTGTAAAACCTGCAGACATCAAGGTTCTCGGTAAAGCTACAAACCAAAAACCACCTTTTCTCTTTCATTGTGACTTGTCTGCTTTGGAGATGCATACTGGGGCTTGTTACAGTGTGTAATTATGGAAGCTGAGCGTCTTCGTGGTGTGTTGTGAAGAGCCTGTGTTGGCTGACATTGGGGGGGGTTTCTGTTTTGTTACACCGACTAACTTCAGCACTGTAGAAAATAGGGCACATCTCTTTCTACACATTACAGTGCTAACGGAGTGATTGCCGAAGCTGTCAGGGCTCATGCACACTGGACATTTTTGCCACTGCTCTTAGTGGCAGCTGGCATTTTGTTTCTGCCTCTAAATGCCCCCTGCATGTTATCCTATGTATGTGTCTATGCACACACAGGTGTTTAGAAACAGAAAAAAATCCCCAGAGCCAGAGTGTCCAGGAGCAGTGGTGTTTTGTGTAGGAAACAAATACTTTAAGCATTTAAACGCTTGTTAATGCATCTAAATGCTTGTTAACACGTGGTGTGTTTTAGTGTTCAAGTGTTCATTTCAATGGCCAGAATAAAATATTATTCTGGCCAATGAAATTGATTAACACCCAAGTGGTTGACGCATCTAAATGGGTTACACATGTTTAAATTTTTTCTGCCAAAACACCGCTGCCAGGAGGAAAGACATTCAGGAGACATAGCAAACCGATTCAGTGTGCATGAGGCCATAATAACCCATATAGTTTCATGAAAACACAACAATTAATATTTTCTATTCTAAAACCACTTTATTGTAACATTCTGGTTATTTGTTTAGGTTTCCCTTTTCATATGTTGTGTACTACCTTGTGTCCCTTGGTGCATTGCTTTAGTAAGTGTCAAGTGCATACTCTAATTCGACCCGCTCCAATATGCTCAAAACCTCTGCTCTAATCATGTCTCTGACTTTCTGATTACACTTATTTGAACTTAGTCAGTTAACTCTTGTGATGGGTTTTCTTAATGCAACTTTTAAAAAAAAAAAAAAAAAAGAACAAACCATTCTGACAAAGAAAATTAGGTTACCTGTTTCACTTGCCCGTGCCCTGATCTTCACTCTGTTGAAGCTTGCTAAAGAATCTTCTGATCCCTGGCTGCTTGCTCAGAGGCTCTGAGGAAGAGGCTAGTCCTCGAAACACGTCAGCCATTTTGGATGTCCATCATTCTCATCACCATTCAGAAACGCAGTGCGAATTGGACAGAGCGCTCTCATATGCTTATATTCATGTACTTTTGTGAGTAGAATACTTTCTTTTAAATTTAATAAACATATTTTTAAAGGTAATGCACAAGACCGGTGCACCCTCTGTTTTGTTTTTCTCTATTAGTACATTTAGACTCCTCAGTTCTTTGAGGGCAGCAAGGCGTGCATATTCCAAGACATTCGTTGTGTGATTCCTATGACAGAGTCCATCCCTAAGCGCAGGAGTATTTGGGTTTTCCACTTTCACGGCACTATTCCTCCCACTGATATCAACAGTGGGGCACTATTCCTCCCATTGACATCAATAATGTGGCACTATTCCTCCCATTGACATCAATAATGGGGCACTATTCCTCCCATTGACATCAATAATGGGGCACTATTCCTCCTTCTGACACCAACAATGGGACACCATTCTTCCACTGATACCAATGGTGGGCACTACTACTCCTACTGAACACCAACCCTGAGGTCATGTTCTCACGGATGCTGGGCTTGGGACATTTTCTACTCCCACTGGTCACAAGCCGACCCCCTAAATTCCAAAGGACAGTAAACTGGCTCTTTGAAAAGTTTGGAGACCCCTTATTTAGAGGTTAATAAAACAAAATAAAGGAGCTTTGAACTGATTTTTAGTGACTCCCTGAGGTTTGAAGTATAACAGCGTTTGCCACGGGTCCTTGGAAAATACCTTGGACCAAAAAGGGCCCAACCTTAGGTAGGTCCACCAAATATGGAGGATGTCACCAGGAACCTTTCATCTTCTGATACATAGACCTGAATGACATATAAGCCAAATTGGAGGGTACTAAATACCACCTAGTGAGTACCTTGTAGGCTGATTCAAGAGTGAAAACATTAATAGTTAAATTGGCAACCGTGGATCTCATAGCTTGCCAGTCATCTTCTGATATATGGGCTCTCAAGTCCACCTCCCACTTTGCTAAGTATACTTGGAGGGGGAAGCAGAGGGTTAGGTTGGGAGTAAACTATAGAGATGAGTTTAACAATGTATGCAATGAGAAGTTTATTAAAAATGAATGTTGGAAACTAGTTATTCGTTGCCCGTGTGTATTGTGCCTCATTTAAAGTCCCAAGACAAATAAATTGATTATATAGAGATGAGTTTAGGCATCAGAGGGGTGTAACGGCATGTGTGTCCGAAGATGGTCTGTGTCTTAAGCAGGTCTTTGTCCCAAAGGAGTGACATGATCCAGTGCCTGATTTGGGTATCGCAGAATAGCTCTGAGGGGAGAGCCTTAAATTTGTCATGGAGAACTGCCAAGACTCCCGTTCCAGAAGGGAATGGATTGTGATAAATTTGTGTGTTCCACCAAAAGGAGGACAGGGATTCTAAACCTGGTAGACAAAGGGGGTTACCTATAACGGAGTAAGGAAAGTAAATTATTAGAATATTTTAAGGAATCCCAGACTCGTAAGGTGTGTTTGGTTAAAGGGCTAATAGAATGCAGGCAGGAGTTGGAGGGGAGTCCATAGCAGCGATTTTATGTTTACTGGGGTTATGTAATGTGCTTTCCAGTTCAACCCACAGAGGGGCCTCACTGTCTGCATATAGGCCCTCCACTGGTGAAATTTTGGATGGCTTGATAGTAGTTTAAAAAAGTTAGGGGAACCTAGGTGTACCCATCTGTGGATGAACATAGTGAGCGTGGGAATTCTGGGCTTATGGTTATGCCAGATAAAGGACACAGCGTGATTTTGAAGGGATTTGATGGCAAAGGAAGATATTGAGATGAAAGGGTATGGAATAAGTATAGCAATTTAGGCAAGATCACCATGAGAGGGGGTGTCGGGACCAGGAAGAGATCAAAGTTTTAAGGCTACAGATAGCTGATATGCGATTGGCTGTGATTGAGTATAGTTCAGAATAATGAGGGGTTAGTCCATATACCTAGGTATTCCAGACTTTTATGGCCCAAGGGAATTTAATAGAGGACCAGAGGGTCGTGAGGGTAAAAAGATGTTTAGGGCAACTGATTTGTCCTCGTTTAAGTGGAGGTTAGAGATTTGGGCAAATGAGTGCAATGTAAACAGCATGTTTGACAGAGAATTGTGGGTTGGGTCAGTGTCAGTAAGAAGTCGTCAGCGAAAAGGCTGACTTTGGTAGAACAACATCCCACAAGTACTCCGTGGGCAGCCCTGCTGTGTTCCCCTGTGAATAAGGAAAGGGGAGGAATAGTGGTTCAGGTATTTATGCAGGTACTCCCACGTGATAGCATTGAAAGCTTTGTAAAAATCCAAGGACAGGACCATACCCTGTTTGTTTTGGCGAAGCAAATGCATCACATGGATGACCCTATTGACCCTGATGTTGTTCGCAGCCTGTTGACAAGGGACAAAGCCCACTTGAGCTTTGAGTCAAGGTGGAGATAAAGGAGTTTAACTGAGTGGCCTGGACCTTGGCTAATAACTTGATATCGATATTAAGTAAGGATATGGGGTGAAAGTTGTGAGCGTCTAGATGATACTTGCCTGGCTTGGGTAACATAGCTATGTGAGCCCAGAGTGAGGTCATGTGCAAGTCAGGATGTGACTTTAAATGGTTAAATATGTTGAGCAAATGTGGAGCTAAGATGTCCGCATAGGTGTTTTGTAGTAGAGGGCTGTAAAGCAATCAGGCCCCAGTCCTTTTGAGAGTTTGAGAAATTTGATGGCAGAGACAATTTTGAAAGTATTAATATCTGCTTTCATCTTATCCTGCATTTCCCTAGTGGGGGGAAGGGAGGGAGACTTCTGCCAGGATTTGGTCAGCAAAGGAGGTACAGAGAGGAGGCATTGTTTATATAGGTTGGCAGGTATAGAACAGAAACTTAGGGTTTGCCGTGGTTGTGCCATCATGGAGTTTAAGCTTGATTGGCGTGGAGCCCTTCTGATGGGAATTTAAGAGATTGCTGAGCATGGAACCTGGTTTGTTGGATCTGGCGTAAAAGCTTTGTTTTGCCCATCATATTTGTTTCTCTGCTTTATCACTGCGTAGCATATTTAGCTCCACTTTAGTGGCATTTACTTGTTTGCAGAGACTTGGCGATGGGTGAGCTGTCCATTCAGATTCTAGCTGGGCCAATTGGGAAGACAGAGTGGAGATCTTGGATTCCTGTTCTTTTTTGAGGTGGGAGGCCAGTTGAGTGATGGAGCCATAAACTGTCACTTTGTGGGCATCCCATAGGGGAAGTTACAGACCCCATGCTGGAGGCTTCAGATTAGAGAGTTACATTGCAGGAGGATGTGAGAATGGTTGGACCATGAGACAGATAACATCTTTCAGCAAGTAGTGAAGGGAGGAATAGTGGGTTGAGAAAGAAGTGATTTATAAGTGCGAAACTGTCAGTGGAAGATTCTTAATGGAAATTGCACCAAAGATGCAAAAGCCCCCTTTTTTTTTTTCTTTTTTTTTTTAAAAAGCAGAACTCCAGCTTTACAAAAATAAGAAATGTTTTAGGAACTGAGTAACAATGACATAAATAAGAAAATATATTTATAAAACCTGTAGAGCTTTAACACTTTACCCCTCTGGATGTGCCTGTGTTGTATTGAACCTGATAACTTGGTATACAAAGGAACCCAGCTTTGCATATTGTGGTGCTAGATGTGGAATGCACGGTCTGTAAACAGTGTTGCTGTAATTTATCTGAATTGCTGCCCGAGGCTAGTTTTTAAATGTCCCTCACATTTGCAGTAACAATTATTTTCTACAGTTTATTTTAATAGGTAGTGAGCTTTTCATTTCTGACAATAACTAAACACATGCGTACTAAAAACAAGCTGACTCTTTTTGAAGCGTGAAAAGCAGTTTTAATGTCAATTAAAATAGATTGTCTGGTTTTTTGGGTTTTTTTTTTTTGCTTTGGTCTCTGTAGAAAAATTGAAAGTACAATTGCCTTCAACAACTACCCTTATAAGTAAAAGTAATATTGTTCAGGCATACATGAGGCCATTATATTCATTATTTTACTCTTCATGTCGTCTATTTCCAGATGCACTTCAGAACTTGGTTGGACAGCAGAATGCACGTCATGGCATAATCAAGATATTTAATGCACTTCAAGAAAACAGAGCAAATAAGCATCTACTTTATGTAAGTAGAGAAACTTCCTTTTTGTTTGTACTGTAAGTTTTTGTGTTTATGCAGAATTTAAGTCGATGATTGATAATAACTCGTCTCGGCTATTTAAAGTCCCCTCACTAGTAGCAAACTATTACTATGTATGTTTTTAGCCAGCAATGTTCTTTAAAATTAAAAGTGATCCTAGCAGCTATATAGCTACTGGATCACTTTTACATGGGGCAGAAGGTGGTTCTCCCCCCCTCCCCCCCATCCCATTTCACCCCCTCCTATTCTGCTGCCTTCCTGATGGTTCCGCTGGCTTACCATTAGAGATGACCAAAGACCTGAAGTTCCCATATCATCTCAATAGGATGATTTGTCTCTTCTGGTTTTGCTCAGATGTAAACAAGCCGTTACTGCCTTGTGAAGCATTGGTTTGATCAGATTCTTTTAAGGCCAGAGGAGAGAACTGGGGTTTAATAGACCCCAGATGTCTCAGTAAAGAGTACCTGTCACTGCCCATGCTATCAAAAGGGATGTTCATCTATTGTGATATTAATGAAAGTGTAAAAAAAATATTTAAATAAAACAAAAAAAATTCAAGCGCCAACGCCCCTCTTCCCTTCCAGACACAACAGAAGATGGCAGTTAAACATTTTACTCTGATAAGAAATTGGGTCTTGGGCTAATACAAATGTTTTTGTGTTTTTCAGGTATTGATGGAAGTCTGTCTGCTAGAGCTATGTCCAGAACTGAGAAGTCACTTGGAGCAGTTGAAAGCCGGACCAGCCTGCGACAGTACAAAGTGAACCACTACTTCTAATGTCTGTGTAACAATAGACATGCTAATTATTTTCCTCTTTTCCATAGAGGGCTGACTGAGGACTACTTTATGCTCCTGTGTCTTTTTCCCCTTTCTTTATTTTATGTAAAATAAACAGGTTGGGGAAGCCGTTGCTGTAGTGTAGCAATGAGAAGGTAATGCTGCACTGTCACCACTTTTACTCAAAAATAAAAAAAAAACAATAAAAATGTAATGCAGTTACTGGTTTCTGGATCATGAGATGAGGCACTGTAAGGACAGGGGACATCTTTTATCCAAGTCAGTGACATGTGGGACCGTTAAGGCGCTGGACGTACTCAACATTCGAAGAGCAGACATTTCGTAAGATAGTGTTAAATAACTGAATGTTGTACAGATCATTTCCTCATTGAGGATCCTGAACATTCCTTTATTATTTCCGGTGTATTGAAGAATGTTTTGTGCAATACTTTACGTAATGTTATTGTGAATATTTTATTCTTTATTGCTTTTATTTTTACCAAAGACTGCCCATTATTTAAAATATTTGTAAGCAATAAATACAAAAATTAATTTTTGTCCTTTTAGTCTCTTTATTAAACAAAATATAGTAATGTGGATGAACACTCAATAGTCACATAGTAAAGCTACTCAAAAGGAACCTTACCCATTCCATGGAAACACTGAACATTTGTTTCCAAAAGCCATTATTCAATAAAGAAGTTAGGAGCATGTAGCAATAAATCAGAATCCATCTGATACTGATCTCATTTCAGTACAGTGAATTCTGACTGGTTGCTAAAATTTACTGCTTGTAAAGTTTCTAAGTTACAGCAACCAATCATGAGTGTTGCTGAGAAACAACTGTCTGTTCTGCCCCAGTTGACCATAGATATAAAGGTTTGAATCCGATACACCAGACAAGTACATTTGAGAAGACGGTTCTTTCGTCCTTCCATTTTCAAAGATCACTGAAAAAATGGAAGGTATGCAAAAGCATGCTATGATGCAATGTAGACTTTCTTCTTCTTAGGCACTTTTTGAAACATTATCCATTATGACGGTTTCTATCAAGTCCCAAGATGCAATCCATGGAATACATAAAGATTGGCGCAGACAGATTTTCTGAAAGTGTCTCGCATGTGTTCTAAAAGCGATGCACTGTTTGCCAAATTCATGTACCTTTCTAGTACTTGAATTTGGAGCACACTGCACCACTTTAACTTCTTACCAACCGCAGATAGCCAAATGATGGCTACACTGCGGCCGGCTAGTTCTGGGAGGGTGTCATATGACGTCCTCCCAGTGCTCTCCGGCGCGCACCCAGCGATCTCCGTGATCGCTGTGTCCTATGGACACAGCTGATCACCCGATGTGGTAAAAGGCCAATCACAGCTGCCTTTTACCACGTGATCAGCCGTGTTCAATGACACGCTGATCACCAGGAAATGCAATTGCAGGTTCTCAGCTGCACTTTCCTCACGCTGTCAGAGCGCAAAGAAAGTACTGCCGAGAACCGGCAGTTGTCAGAGCAGGGATTGGCACCGATCATCAGGGCACTGATGATCAGTACCCAGCAGTGCCACCCACCAGTTCCGTCCAGCAGTGCCACCCACCTGTGCCCACCAGTGCCACCCACCTGTGCCCACCAGTGCCACCCACCAGTGCCCATCAATGCAGTGCCACCAGTCAGTGCCCAGCGGTTGTGCCTATCAGTTGCGCCAGTCAGTGCCCAGCAATGATGCCAGTCAGTGCCCAGGAGTGATGCCAGTCCATGCCACCTATCAGTGCTGTCTCAGTACCCATCATCAGTGCCGCCTATCAGTGCCCATCAGTGCTGCCTCATCAACGCACATCAGTGAAGGAGAAAAATTATCTGTTTGAAAACTTTTATAATAGAAACAAAGAAAATTTTTTTCAAATTTTTTGCACTTTTTTTGTTTATAGTGCAAAAAGTACCACCAAACAAAATCTCTATTTGTGAGAAAAAAATTATAAAAATTTCATATGGGTACAATCTTGCATGACCACGCAATTGTTAAAGTGCGACAGCGCCGATAGCTGAAAATTGGCCTGGTAAAGAAGGGGGTATAAGTGCCCGGTAGGCAAGTGGTTAAAGAAACGCACACACTTTAACAAAATCTGTCTCTGGACATTAAAAGAAAGTTGGTTCTAATTAGCTCCACTTTTGTAAGATACAAACTGATGGTATTTTATTTTGAATTTAGTGCAGGTGTTGCGTCTCAATGTGGAATTGGAGCAAATTAGAAATGCCTGAATTTGGTGCACAAGCCGCTATCGGAACAAAAACTGTTGCAGATGTTTTTTGAATTAAATACAACACATTATCAAGAGCAATTAACGCCAGAAAAGTTGCACAGCAGCTTTATTGAATTCCCCCAATATGCACAGCCTCTTTTTGGCAAACAGTCCAGCCAATCTTCCAGTACAACACCATCCTGAAACCTGTAAACTTGGGTCTGCCCCCTAGCATTCTGACAGTATTAAAAAAAATTTATTTTCTAAAAGTGGGTAAACATTGGAATGATTTTTATTTGAATTAAAAGTTGATTTTCCTTCCACAAGCTCTATTCAACTCTAAAGCCTTGAACACACTAGCTATCCTGTCCTAGAGAGAGCAAACAAACCACGCTTTTATGACATCATTCCCTCGCTTTTGGAGGACGTTCTGTGGTGCTTTGCCCAGTGTGGCAGTGATGTCCGTAGAAACAAGCAAGTGGGTTATTTGTACTCTCCAGTGAATCTGTTGCTGCCAGTGAGATAATCATTGGTGTGTCATAGCCCTATCGCTGTATAGTATGCAAGTGCAGGTAAAAAGAGGCAAATGTAAGACAGCTCATACATGGTTCATCTTTTTTTGTTCAACCAGAGGTTGAATGAAAAAAAAGAAAAAAAAACAATGATCATATTCCCCCAACCACAGGTATCACTCTCGCTGTGGTACTGTAATCTGACAGTGAGGAACTTTCTCCCAACGCCAGAATAAAATGATCAGTGTTGCTGGCTATAGCTGACAGCACTGATTGTTTGGGGAAAAATCTGACAGACTGCTTGTACACAAGTCGATCGATAGACACATGAATCAAAATTTGCCCAGTCCCCACTGAATCAGCCAAATATTGAGCTATGTATGGCCAGCTTAAGGCTACACACAAAGCTGTTGAGAGAGGCAGGCCTTTGCTGTCTTGAAAGAGGTATCTGTGCAGCTAGGGCACAGGTGTCAAACTGGTGGCCCTCCAGCTGTTGTGGAACTACAAGTCCCATGATGCACTGCAAGGCTGACAATTACAAGCATGACTCCCACAGGCAAAGGCATGATGGGACTTGTAGTTTCACAACAGCTTGAGGGACATCAGTTTGACACCCCCGAGCTAGGGTATAGAGTTCTCTCCTAAATATTCTTGGAATAGCCGAGTAGTGGTTTAGTTTACCTTCTTTTTAACCACTTTGCTACAGCGCAGTCATCCAGTTCTGGAAGGGCGTCATATGACGTCCTCCCAGAAGGTGCCCACAGCGCACACCCAGCGCTGTCTGTGATCACTGTGTCATGGTAAAAGGCCAATCACAGCAGGCTTTTGCCATGTGATCAGCTGTGTCCAATCAGCTGACCACTATGTAAATACACTTGCTTATCGGCAGTACTGTGACAGTGTGAGGAAAGTACTGCTGGTAACCAGCAACTGTCAAAGCAGACATCTGCACTGTTAATCAGTGCAGCCCCAAAAGTGCCCAACAGTGCTGCCAACCTGTGCCAGTCAGTAGCCACCTCAGTGCTGCCTGTCAGTGCCGCCTCTTAAACGCACATCAGTGAAGGAGAAAATTACCTTTTTGCAACATTTTATAATAGAAACAAAACCTTTTATCCCCCCCTAAATTTTTGCTCTTTTTTGTTTTGTTTTTTTTGTTTATGATGCAAAAAAAAAAAACCCAGTGGTGATTAAATACCACCAAAAGAAAGCTCTATTTGTGTGAAAAAAATTATACAAATTTCATATGGGTACACTGTTGCATGACCACACAATTGTCATTTAGACTGGTCTGAAAGCTGAAAATTGGTCTGTGCAAGAAGGGGGTAAAAGTGCCCTGTAGGCAAATGGTTGTAAAGGCTGAAGGTTTTTCACCTTCATGCATGAAGGTAAAAACCTCCTCTGTGCAGCATCCCCCCAGTCCCCCTGATACTCACCTAAGCCCCCTTTTTGATCCAACGATGTGCACTGAAGTCTTGGCTATCCCAGGACTTATTCTCATTGGCTGAGACAGCAGCGGGACCCATTGGTTCCCGCTGTTGTCAATCACAGCCAGCGGGCCAGTGAGAAGTGAGGGGGCAGACCGAGCCATGGCTCTGTGTGTGAATAGACACACAGTGCAGTGGCTGGGGAGTGTGCATGCTTGGGTTCCCCCATAGTAAGCTGCTTGCTGTGAAGGCACCCGATAGGAGAGAAGGGCCAGGAGCATCGGCAGAGGACACAAGAGGAGGATCCAGGCTGTTCTGTGCAAAACCACTGCACATAGCAGGTAAGTATAGACATTTTTATTTTTTAATATTTAAGCCTGTAGAATATCTTTAGGCTAAAAGCTAATATTACTTGTACATGTTACTTTTGCACACTAGCAGCAGACACTTTGGGGGTTATTTACTAAAGCTGGAGAGTGCAAAATCTGGTGCACGATCTGCATAGAAACCAGTCACCTTTCAGGTTTTATTGCCAAAGCTTAACTGAACAAGCTGATATTAGAAGCTGATCGGCTACCATGCACAGCTGCACCAAATTCTGAATGTTCCAGTTCCAGTAAATCACCCCGATGGGAAAGTCTGTCTTTACATTGGATTCCTTTACAAATGTATTCTTATTACAGAAAACATGGTCAGAAGAATTGGAATGGTTTACATACAGGTGAAACGCGAAAAATTTGAATATCGTGCAAAAGTTCATTTATTTCAGTAATGCAACTTAAAAGGTGAAACTAATATATGAGATAGACTCATTACATGCAAAGCAAGATAGTTCAAGCCGTGATTTGTCATAATTGTGATGATTATGGCTTACAGCTCATAAAAACCCCAAATCCACAATCTCGGAAAATTAGAATATTGTGAAAAGGTGCAATATTCTAGGCTCAAAGTGTCCCACTCTAATCAGCTAATTAAGCCATAACACCTGCAAAGGGTTCCTGAGCCTTTAAATGGTCTCTCAGGCTGGTTCAGTAGGAATAACAATCATGGGAAAGACTGCTGACCATCATTGACACCCTCCATAAGGAGGGAAAGCCTCAAAAGGTAATTGCAAAAGAAGTTGGATGTTCCCAAAGTGCTGTATCAAAGCACATTAATAGAAAGTTATGTGGAAGGGAAAAGTGTGGAAGAAAAAGGTGCACAAGCAGCAGGGATGACCGCAGCCTGGAGAGGATTGTCAGGAAAAGGCCATTCAAAAGTGTTGGGGACTTTCACAAGGAGTGGACTGAGGCTGGAGTCAGTGCATCAAGAGCCACCACACACAGACGGATCCTGGACATGGGCTTCAAATGTCGTATTCCTCTTGTCAAGCCGCTCCTGATCAACAAACAACGTCAGAAGCATCTTACCTGGGCTAAAGAAAAACAGACCTGGTCTGTTGCTCAGTGGTCCAAAGTCCTCCTTTCTGATGAGAGCAACTTTTGCATCTCATTTGGAAACCAAGGACCCAGAGTATGGAGGAAGAATGGAGAGGCACACACTGCAAGATGCTTGAAGTCCAGTGTGAAGTTTCCACAGTCTGTGTTGATTTGGGGAGCCATGTCATCTGCTGGTGTTGGTCCACTGTGCTTCATTAAGTCCAGGGTCAACGCAGCCGTCTACCAGGAGATTTTGGAGCACTTCATGCTTTCTTCCGCAGACGAGCTTTATGGGGATGCTGACTTCATTTTCCAGCAGGACTTGGCACCTGCCCACACTGCCAAAAGCACCAAAACCTGGTTCAATGACCGTGGGATTACTGTGCTTGCTTGGCCAGCAAACTCGCCTGACCTGAACCCCATAGAGAATCTATGGGGCATTGCCAAGAGAAAGATGAGGGACATGAGACTGAACAATGCAGAAGAGCTGAAGGCCGCTATTGAAGCATCCTGGTCTTCCATAACGCCTCAGCAGTGCCACAGGCTGATAGCTTCCATGCCACGCCGCATTGAGGCAGTAATTGCTACAAAAGGGGCCCAAACCAAGTACTGAGTACATATGCATGCTTATACTTTTCAGAGGTCCGATATTGTTCTATGTACAATCCTTGTTTTATTGATTGCATGTCATATTCTAATTTTCTGAGATTGTGGATTTGGGGTTTTCATGAGCTGTAATCCATAATCATCACAATTATGACAAATCAAGGTTTGAACTATCTTGCTTTGCATGTAATGAGTCTATCTCATATATTAGTTTCACCTTTTAAGTTGCATTACTGAAATAAGTTAACTTTTGCACGATATTCTAATTTTTCAAGTTTCACCTGTAAGTCCTTCACAGAGCTGGAAAATAAGGTGCTCCCTCCTAGAAGTCCCCAAGAAAAACGAAGTCTTATTCAACCCCCTGCTAGCCACTAAAACTGAAATGTCTGTGTAGGTGGGCTCTTCTTGTGTGCCTTAAAAAAAAGGGATTGCTACAGAATAATATCTCCAGAATCATATTTTGTGTTTAGTTTTTACAATAGGATTAATGTACATTTTAGACCATGTGCGAAGACTTGTTATTAAGAGTCGATTGGAAATGGGGGAAAAAACCACAGACACATCAATGTGATGTGAGACCGGGAAGCAGCTTCAGATCTTTCCAGAAATGACGTCGTACTGCAGATCAGCAGTCACATCTGCGTCCAGGAGGTATGCCTAGAAACCGAATGACACATACCAAAGTGAGATTGTGGATAATGCTGATATATCGTCATACAACCTACCAGTATTCTGAGAGTATAACTAAAAGCAAAACTTTTTTTTTTTTTTAACCCTGCTCAAAAAAAAAATTTAAGGAACGCTTTTTAATCAGAGTATAACATCAAGTCAATTAAACTCCTGGGATATTGATCTGGTCAGTTAAGTAGCAGAGAGGGTTGTTAATCAGTTTCAGCTGCTTTGGTAATAATTAAATTAACAACAGGTGCACTAGATGGGCAACAATGAGACGACCCCCAAAACAGGAATGGTTTTACAGGTGGAGGCCACTGACATTTTTTCCCCTACTTGTCTTTTCTGACTGGTTTTCACTAATTTTGCATTTGGCTGGGGGCAGTGTCACTACTGGTAGCATGAGGCGATACCTGGACCCTACAGAGGTTGTACAGGCAGTCCAACTCCTCCAGGATGGCGCATCAGTACGTGCCATTGCCAGAAGGTTTGCCTGTCTCCCAGCACAGTCTCAAGAGCATGGAGGAGATTCCAGGAGACAGGCAGTTACTCTAGGAGAGCTGAACAGGGCCATAGAAGGTCCTTAACCCGTCAACAGGACCGGTATCTGCTCCTCTGTGCAAGGAGGGACAGGATGAGCACTGCCAGAGCCCTACAAAATGATCTCCAGCAGGCCACTGGTGTGAATGTCTCTGACCAAGCAATCAGAAACAGACTTCATGAGGGTGGCCTGAGGGTCTGATGTCCTCTAAAGGGCCCTGTGCTCACTGCCCGGCACCATAGAGCTCGATTGGCATTTGCCACTGAACACCAGAATTGGCAGGTCTGCCACTGGTGCCTTGTTCTTCTCACAGATGAGAGCAGGTGCACCCTGAGCACATGTTACAAACGTGAAAGGGTCTGGAGAAGCAGTGGAGGATGATGCCTGTAACATCGTTCAGCATGACCGTTTTGGTGGTGGGTCAGTGATGGTCTGGGGAGGCATATCCATGGAGGGATGCACAGACCTCTACAGGCTAGACAATGGCACCCTAACTGCCATTAGGTATCAGTATGAAATCTTTGGACCCATTGTCAGACCCTACGTTAATGTAGTGGGTCCTGGTGTACGACAATGCCCGGCCTCATATGGCGAGAGTATGCAGGCAGTTCCTGGAGGATGAAGGAATTGATACCATTGAATGGCCCCCACGCTAACCTGACCTTAATCCAATAGAACACCTCTGGGATACAATGTTTCGGTCCACCCGACAACACCAGGTTGCATCTCAGACTGTCCAGGAGCTCAGTGATGCAATGGTCCAGATCTGAGCGTAAATACCCCAGGACACCATCCGTCGTCTCATTAGGAGCATGCCCCGATGTTATCAGGCATGCATACAAGCATGCGGGGGCCATACAAACTACTGTGTACCATTTTGAGTTGCTGCAATGAACTTTCAGAAAAATGGACTAGCCTGCTGCATCATTTATTCACTTTGATTTTTGGGGTGTCTTTGAATTCAGCTCTCTGTAGGTTGATGATTTTCATTTCCATCAAACAATGGGGCATCCTTACGTTTCTAGCACATTACCCAGTCCATATCAGTATAGATATCCAGCAGGAGATCTTTCCCCATTGAGATCTGATGTGTTTTTAAAGTGTTCATTTATTTTTTTTGAGCAGTGTAGTTTTGGATGGGTTAAAGAGGGATTAGAACAACTGTCAAGTTTTTATTGTTGTCTGTGCCCCCTTAGAGAGATTCTCTCTCTTTTTGCCCTGGTGGTCGTTAATCACACATTTTGTGCTATCACTACGGTAGAAATAAAGGGGAAATCTTCCAATTGGAATACTAACTTCGGTTGATTAACAGGAATTCCCACACGGTGGAGGGATTTTGTCTTGCTTCCTGTTGTGGCTATGTGGTAAGAAGTGAAGGGAAATCTCTCCAATTATATACAGATAAAAAAAAAAACCCTCACAGGGGTTATACCTTCCCTTACGCTATCCAAAATGAAACTTATTTATTTGGCTGTAGTCCTACTTTCATCAGTAGCGCTGACCATACATTACATTAACGTCTAAATGGAGAAAAAAAAAAGCCAATGTACATTCAAGGTGGATGGCGAAATCCTCCCTGATATGTCTTTGCATTCTGACAGCGGGATGCTCCTGCTGCTGGATTACACTGATCAGCACTGCAGCCCACTGGATGCATGCGCTGATTAATCTGAGATTTTTCAATAAGCCCGTTGTTGAAAAGTTGATCGATTCAATTTAATTCGATTTCTCATGAATAGGAATCGACATTCATGAATCAAAATCTAGCCAGTTACTGCTGAACTGGCTGATTGCGATCCATATACAGTGGGGCAAAAAAGTATTTAGTCAGCCACCAATTGTGCAAGTTCTCCCACTTAAAAAGATGAGAGAGTCCTGTAATTGGCATCATAGGTAGACCTCAAATATAAGAGACAAAATGAGAAAAAAATCCAGACAATCACATTGGCTGATTTGGAAAGAATTTATTTGCAAATTATGGTGGAAAATAAGTATTTGGTCAATATCAAAAGTTCATCTCAATACTTTGTTATATATCCTTTGTTGGCAATGACAGAGGTCATTCCTCCATGCAGATCTCCTCTAGAGCAGTGATGTTTTGGGGGTGTGGCTGGGCAACACGGACTTTCAACTCCCTCCAAAGGTTTTCTATGGGGTTGAGATCTGGAGACTGGCTAGGCCACTCCAGGACCTTGAAATGCTTCTTACGAAGCCACTCCTTCGTTGCCCGGGTGGTATGTTTGGGATCATTGTCATGGAAGACCCAGCCACGTTTCATCCTCAAGCCCTTGCTGATGGAAGGAGGTTTGCACTCAAAATCTCATGATACATGGCCCCATTCATTCTGTCCTGTACATGGATCAGTCGTCCCGGTCCCTTTGCGGAGAAACAGCCCCAAAGCATGATGTTGCCACCCCCATGCTTCACAGTAGGTATGGTGTTCTTTGGATGCAACTCAGCATTCTCTCTCCTCCAAGCACAACGACATTCTCCCAATCCTCTTCTGGATCATCCAAATGCTCTCTAGCAAACTTCAGACGGGCCTGGACACATGTACTGGCTTAAGCAAGGGGACACGTCTGGCACGTCAGTCCCTGGCGGCGTAGTGTGTTACTGATGGTAGCCTTTGTTACGTTGGTCCCAGCTCTCTGCAGGTCATTCACTAGGTCCCCCCGTGTGGTCCTGGGATTTTTGCTCACCGTTCTTGTGATCATTTTGACCCCACGGGGTGAGATCTTGCGTGGAGCCCCAGATCAAGGGAGATTATCAGTGGTCTTGTATGTCTTCCATTTTCTAATTACACTGTTCAACAAATTTTTGTTTTTTGCCAGTTTTGGAAACAAAAGGATCCATTTCTTAATGAATTTCACATTCTGAGTTCAAATATAACAATGAAATTTGTCAATTGGCTCTAGTTTTTCTGTAAACGGAAAGTTTTCTACTATAGGCGTAATGACTACATAATGCACAATAATTATATAGATAGATGTCTTTCCACAAATATAAAGCAAGTGATATTGACTACATAACAAAGCCTAAATGGCAGAATATATTGCATAGGATTACCAAGAAAAATTATAGCCATAAGCTAAGTTGAATCATTTTAATACTTAGGATTCTCACTAGTTTTGTCTTCAGTTTGTGTCGGTTTTGCTTCTCTTGGCTTTTCTCTTGTATTCGAGGAAAGGGCTATCTCTTACAACTGCACGTGACTACACGCTTCAGGTTCTTCCTCACTTGACTCAACCACGAAGGATTCTGGTGCTTTAGGAATTGGTAGCCCCTCTCCATGAGGAACTGGACGTATTGCCGATGGAATATTTGGATAGTGCACAGATAACTTTTTCTTCTTATTTAGCCCTTTTACAGTTGGAGGCACCATACAAAAGTAACAATTACTAACATGATCTGTTGGCTCTCTCCAAATCATTGGCACAGCGAAAGGCATAGATGCCTTTTTTCCATTCAACCATTGCTCCAGTGCCGTCCCACAAGAATTGCAGCATATATGTGGTGCCCAGCTCTTGTCCTGGTCTCCTATCTTGCAGCCAAAATACAAGTTGTAGGCTTTCTTAATCATTCCTGTTATCCTCCTTTTTTGTGAGATAAAAGTTATTTCACCGCAGATATAGCAGAAATGATCTGCTTTATTCACACAAGTTCGAGGCATTACTGAGTAGCCTATATAAGCATAAAACGAAATGTAAAGACGAACTCCAATCAGCTACAGATACTGCAGCTTTTATGCAGTGAAGTGATGCAATTAAAGGCTAATATTGCATCATCTCAGTATACATGCAATGTTCTATTGGTCACCAGTATCAATTGCGCAATATGCAGCTGAAGTTGCATCATAATTTTGAATGGCTTACGTCATTAGATGGGTGAATATATCATGGAAACTAGAGCCAATCAACATTTTCTAGGGTCATTTTCGTTTTCAGCACCCCAAAATTATGTAAGATTAGCTAATTTTATGCCCAAAACTTTTTACCTGTTGAACAGTGTTATTGCTCCCACAGTTGATTTGTTCACACCAAGCTGCTTGCCTATTGCAGATTCAGTCTTCCCAGCCTGGTGCAGGTCTACAATTTTGTTTCTGGTGTCCTTCGACAGCTCTTTGGTCTTCACCATAGTGGAGTTTGGAGTGTGACTGTTTGAGGTTGTGGACAGGTGTCTTTTATACTGATAACAAGTTCAAACAGGTGCCATTGATACAGGTAATGAGTGCAGGACAGAGGAGCCTCTTAAAGAAGAAGGTACAGGTCTGTGAACCAGAAATCTTGCTTGTTTGTAGGTGACCAAATACTTATTTTCCACCATAATTTGCAAATAAATTCTTTCCGAATCAACCAATGTGATTGTCTGGATTTTTTCTCTAATTTTGTCTCTCATAGTTGAGGTCTACCTATGATGCCAATTACAGGTCTCTCTCATCTTTTTAAGTGGGAGAACTTGCACAATTGGTGGCTGACTAAATACTTTTTTGCCCCACTGTATATATTGTGTATATATATATATATATATATATATATATATATATATATATATATATATATATAAAATCTCCAGCTTTCAGCACAGAGCTGTGGGTAATAACTCATGGAAGCTGATTTTAAAATACTGATTGGTTACTAGATGTTGCTACAATTTACACATCAAGCTTCGAACTGCTTGAGTAACTACATTTTGTATGACTGAAAAATTAATTTTGGTGCATACACGGTCCCATTAATAAGAACTAATAAACATGCAACCTGATTTAATTTTTTTTAAGTTAAATAAATAACAGATGTTAGTCATACCTGCACAATATAGTTAATTCCCTACAAATAGAGTCCTTATATATAAATTCTGGTTATATGAATGGACGATTTATCTACTGTACAGTATATCCTTTGCTAAAGGTTACATAAACATACACTATATTGCCAAATGTATTTAGACACCTGCCTTTACACGCACATGAACTATAATGGCATCCCAGTCTTAGTCCATAGGGTTCAACATTGAGTTGGCCCACCCTTTGCAGCTATAATAGCTTCACCTCTTCTGGGAAGGCTGTCCACAAGGTTTAGGAATGTGTCTTTGGGAATGTTTGACCATTCTTCCAGAAGCACATTTCTGAGGTCAGGCACTGATGTTGGACGAGAAGGTCAGGCTTATGCAGGCCATAGATGGGGAGAAAAACTGCAGATTTTTCTTTTAAAAAACGAAAAATCGGTTGTTCAAGTGGCCGACGTTACCATCAATGGTAAAAAAAATCGGCCGATTTTCTACCCGTCTAGAGCCGGCAAAAAGTGTCCCTGCAGAGAGCTCTGCTATTTCTTTGACAGTTCTCTGACAGTTCCTTGACATTTATAGAAGTTGCAACAATGTATCTATTTGTTTCCATTTAGGATACAGATGTTTTTATTCGGAAACAAATAGATACAATGTTTCAACCGCTGTAAATGTCAAGGAACTGTCAGAGAACTGTCAGAAATAGCGGAGCTCTCTGCAGAGACACTTTATGCTGGACTGGAATTCTTCTTATTTTCATCCTACTTCTTCTTCTTCTTCTTCATCCTCATCCTCTTCTTCTTCTTCTTCTTCTTCATCCTCATCCTCTTCTTCTTCTTCTTCTTCATCCTCATCCTCTTCTTCATCCTCATCCTCTTCTTCTTCATCATCTTCATCCTCATCCTCTTCTTCTTCCTCATCCTCTTCTTCTTCTTCCTCATCCTCATACTCTTCTTCTTCATCATCATCCTCATCCTCTTCATCATCATCATCCTTATCCTCTTCTTCTTCTTCTTCATCATCCTCATCCTCCTCTTCTTCTTCTTCTTCTTCTTCTTCTTCATCCTCATCCTCTTCTTCATCCTCATCCTCTTCTTCATCATCATCATCCTCTTCTTCTTCTTCTTCTTCTTCATCCTCATCCTCTTCTTCATCCTCATCCTCTTCTTCATCTTCATCATCCTCATCCTCTTCTTCTTCTTCTTCTTCTTCTTCATCCCCATCCTCTTCTTCATCTTCTTCTTCATCCTCATCCTCTTCTTCCTCATCCTCATACTCTTCTTCTTCATCATCCTCATCTTCTTCTTCTTCATCATCCTCATCCTCTTCTTCTTCATCATCCTCATCCTCCTCTTCTTCTTCTTCTTCATCCTCATCTTCATCCTCATCCTCTTCTTCATCATCATCCTCATCCTCTTCTTCATCCTCATCCTCTTCTTCTTCATCATCATCCTCATCCTCTTCTTCTTCATCCTCTTCTTCTTCATCCTCTTCTTCATCGTCTTCCTCTTCTTCTTTTTCTTCTTTTTGTCTTCCTCTTGCAGGTCACTGCTCATGCGCAGATTTTTTATCGGTAAAAAATCGGCCGATTTGCCCACTAATTGCCGCGAAAATCGGCCGATCGGCAAAATCGGCCGATTTTTTTTCCAACTTTACCGAAAAACAAAAATGGCCAAAATACCGAAAAACGGCCGACCAAATCGCCCACTAACGATCCGAAAATCGGCCGATTTTATTTTCGGCCGAAAAATCGGCCGATTTTCGACCCGTCTATGGCCTGCATTACAGTCTCCACTCCAATTCATTTCAAAGATGTTTAATCATGATGAGGTCAGGACTCTGTGCAGTCCAGTCAAGTTTTTCCACCCCAAACTTGCTCATCCATGTCTTTATGGACCTCGCTTTGTGCACTGGTGTGCAGTCATGTTGGAACAGGAAGGGGCCATCCCCAAATTGTCCCCACAAAGTTGGGAGCATAAAATTGTCCAAAATGTCTTGGTATGCTGATGCCTTAAGAGTTCCCTTCACTGGAACTAAGGGGCCAACCCAACCCCTGAAAAACAACCCCACAGCATAATCCCCCCTCCTCCAATGTTTATACTTGGCACAATGCAGTCAGGCAAGTACTGTTCTCCTGGCAACTGCCAAACCCAGACACGTCCATCGGACTGCCAGACAGAGAAGCATGATTCGTCACTCCAGAGAACACATCTCCATTGCTCTAGAGTACAGTGGTGGTGTGCTTTACCCCACTGCATCCAATGCTTTGCATTGCACTTGATGGTGTAAGGCTTGTATACAGCTGCTCGGCCATAGAAACCCATTCCATGAAGCTCTCTACAAACTGTTGTGCTAATCTGAAGGCCACATGAAGTTTGGAGGACTTTAGCTAGTGACTCTGCAGAAGGTTGGCGTCTTCTGCACACTGTGCACTGCAAGTGCTGACCCCGCTCTGTCATTTTATGTGGCCTACAACTTGGTGGCTGAGTTGCTGTTGTTCTCAGTTGCTTCCACTTTGTTATAATACCACTAACAGCTGACCGTAGAATATTTATTAGCAAGGAAATTTCACGGATGGACTTGTGGCAACCTATCACGGTACCACGCTTAAAATCACTGCGCTCTTGAGAATGGCCCATTCTTTCACAAATGTTTGTAGAAGCAGTCTGCATGCCTAGGTGCTTGATTTTATACACCTGTGGCTATGGAGGTGATTGGAACACCTGAATCCACTGATTTGGAGGGGTGTCCCAATAATTTTGGCAATATAGTGTATAAGTAGTATTATTTCAAAAACATAACTATGAAGAATGTACCTTAGAGTAACATTTTTTAGCAGCTGCCATGTCCGATTTTAGGCCTAAACCAAGATGGAGGCATCTGGCCAGATAGAAGTTGGCTATGGCAATTCCTCTGGCAGTATATGTAGGAAGACAATCTGTAGCCTTTGCCAACAAGTCAATGTTGTCATAGTGTGCGATACTACAAAAGAACAGGGCACAGTAAGTGTGACATCCGCAAGTAGTCAAACATGCTGTACTTCTTTTCCTACGAATCTTGTCATGTTACACTTTATGAAGCTTCACAGGTCTGGATGGGTCACTCATATTAATGTAGTTTACATACTGAGCATTTTCTAAAGCTTATGTCGGGGCATGGTAGAAAAAAAAACAACAAAACAATATGCAGTACATACAAGCACTTTGTTTATCTTTTTAAACACCCTGCAAGTACAGAAAATTACCTGTTCTGCCAGAATTGCACTCTGCTCCTAATTCCTATCGTGGGCTAACAATACACAGCAATTTTCTGGACTCCATGCTGCCTAGTTGGGTTTTACTAAACTACCCAAATCTTCTCCCTAGCCAATTCTCTACAAAAAAAAGGCTAATTGCTCTGTAATCCTAAAATAAGAACTGGGAGGGCTAATTAGATATCTTGAGGTAACACAGGGTGTTCATAGGTCAGCTCTTAATGTCTAGTAGGATCAAGTATTTTTTGTGCTTATTGAACACTTTCAAAGATATGTTTAATAGAGTAAAAGGACACAAAGAAGAGAAGTTCATTATCACTTTATATGTATACATTATGAATGTGGGTGACTTTTTTTGTTTACTTTTTTAATCCTTTTGCTGTCCATATATTGTATTGACCTGACAGTGGGGAGATTTTACACACAACCTAGTGGCTGTAGGCTAAGGAATCGTGTGTAAAACTGACAAGCAGACTCTTGCCTGTCAGGTGGAACCATTCGGGTGGCTGTTCTGCTGCTCGATTGCTTTCACACACCCCCTGTAATGGCACCCCCACCGTGTATTCCAGGCTCTGCTTGATGATCTGTGGGCTCAGGACCAACATGGTGGGTGCCGCCAAGTAGAGTGGAAAGAGGAGAGTGGACACACATCCACTCTCCTTCCCTTCTTGTTGGTGACCTGGAAAGCAATGTGCATGATGTTGCTTCCGGGTCCCTGTATCATGTTCCCCGCATTGCTTTACATTCAATGGAGCACTGAGGACACATGCAGGGTTTTTTAACTGCATATAAATTAAAGTTACACCCTAGCACATAAAATCCCTCCACCCCCCCAAAAAAAAAAAGTTGAGGCCCCCAGGAGTTAGAGCAATAATTGTAGCACAGGATCTCCTCCATTACTTGGTGCAACCTCGTCTTTTATATTTTACCAAAAATGTGGGTAATTTATTGTGTTTGTGTTCCCTAAAGTTCACTTTAGTGTGTTTTTTAATGACATTTTGCATTTCCTAGTCCTTTGCGGTAATATCGCATGTCATAAAACATTTAAACGACCACTGTTTTATTCTCTAGGGTATCTGCTTTAAGAAAATATATAATATTTGGGGGGACAAGGTTATGTAAGCTTTAGGTCTAAAATTATTTTTTTTAAATGTGTACCCATCAACTGTGGGTATAGGATTATAATTTTTTTTTTGGTTGAACTAGATGGACTTTTGTCTTTTTTCAGCCAGACTATGTGTACCACAAATGCAAAAGTGGCTTTGGCAGAGAAAGGGTTAAAGATGTGGCACTGAAAATTCATTCCTTAGGCTGGCCCTACATTATACAATTTTCTAAAGAAAATTGCTTTAGATTGACTAAAAACCATATAATATGAGGTCAAACCTAAACAACACTTTCAATTGTATCCAATTAAGCGGGCCCTTGCACTACATAATTGGACATAAATCTAAAGGAAATTGGGCAGAAATTGAACAGAAAATTGTATAGTGTCTGGCCAGTCTTAGAAGGAAGCCCATCTTGAAAGAAATTTTGAAAGGCTGACCACCTTCTGAAAATGCCAGTTGACTAATTGTCATGTTGTCACTCTGTCTTGAATACTTTGAGTCTCTGACCCAGAATAAGTAAAAGGAAAGTCTTCCTATTGTGGATATTTTTCAGAAAGTTCTGAATACTAAAAAGGTTCAAAAAGTATTGAAGACATGAGGGGTAGACAGCTATCATTTTCTGGAGGAGGTCAATAATGGCAATTAGTTTTCAGTATGCTTAGAATTTTTCCTCACTCTATACAGTTGTAAGCAATTGATGTCTTTGTGACTGCTGCAAATTTGACAATGCAAAGCAATCCTGTGGTGTGGGGGTTGTTTTGTTGGTTGACTTTTTTATAACTGTAGCGTTTTTTCTGGTACTCTTTGCTGCAACTCTGCAGTTTGTTTGTTTTTTAACACATAATATAAAGTACAGCACAATCAAAGTGCAGAAGTTTAGAAACACTGAAAACTGTAGAAATAGTTGAACAAATAAACCTCAAGCTAGGTCACACAGTAGTATAATTGCCAGACTGGCATTGGTTAGGTGAAATATCGGGTATTGCCTTCGCTGAGAAGGGGAGAAACTATTCATTCAGGTTCCATTCTACTCTGTACCTAGGACCTCAGCTAATATCAAGTGATCAATGTACCAATTATTAGTGAGGAAAAATGGAACGTCCACTTGCCATGGCACCCAACTGAGACTGGAGACAATCACTACTGCATCCTCTGCATAGAACATGATCCTGTGCCTACAGGGAATGGATCAAGTAAGAGGAGTTTCTAAAAGGTCCCACATTTCCCAGATCCAGTTGTGAGAAGGAGAGAAGCAGGAAAGAAAATTGCTTGATTCCCCCATCCATCCCTCCCATGAAGCCATTATGTTCTCCCAGCAGGGGGAGCCATCCCCGGAGAACACAGTGATTACTGCTGGTGGGTGTATTACTATTATACCTGCTAGCAATAATCACATGTAAAACGCAACAAGCTCGTTGTACCCAAGTTGATTGATTGATCAAGTTGGGTATATTCAGCCTGTCCATACTTGGTTTGAATCTCAGCCAGTTCCTGCTGAACTGGCCAAGGTTCAAACTGCCTATGGCCATTTTAAGACACTGCCTAGTAGCAGCAGAGTTGTCAGCCTGTCATCTGCAATCCTTCAAGTGGCCTTTGGTCTATCAGATAGGCAGCCCAGTAGCCAGTTGGAAGCTTGTACAACAGGGTGACAACGCTGATGCTAATTGCAAGGCAGTGGCATAGTGTTGTCAGCCTACTGGTGCTGTTACTGCAAGGATCTCCTGGTAGGAAACAACAGAGTCACAAATAGCAATATGCTTAGGGAAAACTGTATATGGAAAGGAATGATTCCAACATACTGAAAGGTAAGTTTAGAGTTTACATCAAATTTAGGTAATACAGTAAGTCTTTGGTGACTGGTGTTACCTTTGAGCTAACTCAGCCGCCTTTCTGTACATCTTCCTGTGATAGTAAAATGTGACCAGATGCCCTTGTGCATATACATTTCCACGCTCAGCTGCTTCCTTCAGACATTCCAGAGCAAACTGTAAATTTCTTTGTATTCCCTGTCCATACAGATACATCACACCAAGAGCTCCCTGTGACTCCACATTGCCATTGCCACAAGCTTCTGAATGCCAGAAGAAAGCCTGCAAGAGACCAGATGACGTTATGGTAACGAGTCCTGGCTGTCATATACCATTAGAAAGAACCTGGTTATTTTATTTATGAAAATGTCATTGTTCAGAAACCATGTCCTGCATAATATGTCTTAATTTTTAGATTGTAAGCTCCAAGGAGCAGGACTCTCCTAACCCTCTTGTATTGAACTGTATTGTTGCTGTATTGTCTCCTGTTATATTGTAAAGCGCTGAGCAAACTGTTGATGCTATATAAATCCTGTATAATAATAATAATTTCATTAGCAGTCTGAAATGGTACACTCTCTGGTCATTTAGCAGTGGAACTCTTGAAACAGAAAACTCACAATAAAATAAGAGACACAAATTGGATCCATCGGTGCTGAATTCAGCAAAGCTGTTTTACTGTTCACAACTGTTTTTTACATTTTATACAAGCACCTTCTGGAAATCAAAATAAAACATGTAAAATATTTTGATATTCAGGACACTAATTGGCAAAACGTTGCCTGAGTGAAGTTATATTAAGCATGTGAGGACCTGATATGTAGGAGATACCCTCAAAAACACATTAACAATGTTTCTAGGGAGATCTCCTTTGTTCAGCCCCTCTCCTCTCATTGCTGCTATTACTGCTATAAAGACAGCCAGGAATTGCTACAAAATAACATAGATGGAGCTGCTGTCAAAGTGCAGTCACTACTGTGTAAAATACACTTGCAGATGGTCTTTAAGTGTCATTGACTAATACAATACAGTGCAACACTGTATTGTTACATTGTATTTACAATTATGTTCATATGTAGATGAAAGGTGTGACCTGTGGCAAAGAACAGAAATAATGTTATACCTAATTAGTAAATTTGGAAAATAAATTATATTTAAAAAAAAAAAAAGTTCCAGCTACAGTAGGCTTGGCAAAACATGCAAACAGTGTAACAATGAGCAGCAATATGACCATAGAGGCAGTCACATGCATCTGGTCACTGTATTCCATTGTGAAGCAGGAGCATAGAAAATGACCGAATTAATAGAGAATTTTATGGTAATTTCATAGTGAGTGGTTGGTTCTCACAGGACTGCAGAGTTCTGTTTATAAATATTACCGTGTAATTTTTCTTTTCTGTGAGGGTTCCCAGATGCGTAATGGATGACGACATGTGTCCAAGCTCAGAGGATTTAAAAGCAGATAAAAATGCACAGAAAGCTATAGAACTATATATACATAATATAAGGTTGTATTTATATATATATATATATATTATTACTAATTAGCCAACTCCAGAACTGTGCATTTCTAGACCCAGTCGATTAGTAATCGGCTGAGTTCAGTTCAGGCAGGGGGTGGTCCGCTGTTCAGGTGCATATTGCCAGACTCATTCACCTTTCCAACCGCTCCATTTCCGCCACCCCCCTCTGCCAATATCCAAGTACTGCCCAGCACGCACACTCCGCTCCTCACAAGACCTCCTTCTCTCTAGTTCCCTGGTCTCCTCCTCCCATGCCCGCCTCCAGGACTTCTCCACGGTGTCACCCATCCTCTGGAACTCCCTGCCCCAACCCATCAGATTATCACCTACTCTCCTCTCCTTTAGGCGCACCCTGAAAACCCATCTCTTCAGGGAAGCCTACCTCATCCCCTGCTAACTTGCTGACCTCCTCCACTCTTCCTACCACTCCATCCACCACAGCTATCTCCTCCTGTACCACTGCCCCATCCCTTCTAGATTGTAAGCTCGAAAGAGCAGGGCCCTCAATCCCCTCATGTTTTGCATTGTATTGGTATTGTTCTGTCACATGTTCTGTCCCCCTTTGTAATGTACAGCGCTGAGCGAACTATTGGCGCTTTATAAATACTGTATAATAATAATATGGAGGGGGCATGGAGGGGACAGGAAGCTTGGGGACAAGTGTAGTATTAGCGGGCACTTTTCTGCTGTTTACAAAGAGCAGAAAAGTGCATTTTTTTTTACTGGCAGCACTGCTTTGGAGCCACCCACAGTGGCAGAATACACCATATTAGGATCCCTAATGAGAGCTCCACTTAGGAGTCCCTCCTTATATCAGATCCTCCTTCCATTAGGGTCCCTATCAGAGCTCCCCATACATCAGAGTCCAGCAGGATCTAGAAACCAACTGACTTGGAGAGAGACGGTGCAATAGAGGGAACCTGTCCCTGCTGGGGCAAGCTTGCCATCGGTTGCAAGGATGCTGGCTGTCCTAGCAACCAACTGATGGGATGATTACAGCACAGTGGGAGCTGCAGGCCAGATGCAATCCTGTGGTAGGTCAGATTTTACCCATGGTCTGTAGTTTGAAGACCCCTCTTAGTAGATCATTCTGTATAACTTTTGAACCATAATTGAATTAGAATGTATTTTCTTGTCAATTTCATGTACAGTTTGATACAAACCAAATCACCTTTTCCAGATTCATGCTCTGAGGGCGTGAATAATACATTCCTAGTGTACTCTGAGCCCTCACACTGGCTTTAGGATTCCCATTGTCAGCAGACAGAAGCCACCACCTAGAGTAAAAGCAAGCAGACATGACACAGGTGGCCTGACTGTTATCTGATCATTTCAGGAAGAGTTACTACCTCTCTGCTTCTTCATCAGAGTGACGAATCCCACAGCCTTCAAAACAGGCAAGTCCCAGATTGTATGCAGCTGCATATTTCAGGTGATTTGCTTGTGAGCTGTCTGAGTTGATAATTCTTTTCATGTACTCCACTCCTTTACTCTGGACAAGAGGAAATAATCAGTTATTACTTAATCCTACCAGGACTTTTTTTTAGTTTTGTAAGGAAGGGTTAGAAATTCTGGCACGTTATTGCTATTCATAATGGATGACTGACATAAAGTGTAGTGACTCTCCCATCTGACAACAATTAATATTATTCATATTTCTAATTTCCATGACCTATAAATATTCAGCACGTATACAGTTCTTCTAAAGCCCAGGTATCTTACCTTACTGCATCCCCTGCATTAAGGTAAAATACATTTTATAGCTTTCTGTCCTCCCACCTTTCCTCTGTAAAGAGGAAAAGAGGGGAGAAGATATCCAGCGCTGTGCACGGTTGCTTCTCTTCTTCTCTCTCTTCCTTTTCACACAGGACTCGGGCAGCAGCAGGAATCATTGGCTCCTGCCGCTGTCATTGAAAGGGTGTGAGGAGGGATCAGTGGCAGGGCCAAACCCCATGGCTCCATAGACACACATAGCTTGGGAGCGAGCACACACTGTGTCTCCATACCAAGCAGCTTGTTATGGGGGCACACAAAGAAGAGGAGAAGCCATGATTGCTAGTGAGGGAACCCAAAAGAGGAGGTTCGAGGCCGTTCTGTGCAAAACCATTGCACAGAGCAGGCGAGTGTTGTCACGGATCCCCCACACGCCATGCCCACAGCGACTAGCTAACCGAGGCGCGCACGTGCGGCCGTGACTGGGGGTATGAGGGAATAAAGGGGTCTTAACTTTGAATATATAAAACCCTATATAAGATCAGCCATGATACCCTTTCACAGCCCGCACTTCCTTTGGCCACCACCAGATGGAGACTCCACTCCAATCCAGCTGGTCGACCACACATTGGCAGATACAAATCTTACATACAATCTGGTGCACTGATTAGAGTTGAGGACCAACTTAGTAATTACACACCCTTCTAAGGTCCCTCCAGCTACCTACAGCTTGAACCCCGGTGTTAATCACCCTTCCACTGTCCACACACCCCCCCCGCACCAGACACACCACAAAAGGTAGTCTGCCACCACCCAACAGTTTATCCACAGAATGGTAGCAATAGTGGTGAGACCCTCCTCGCTCCAAATAATGTGTTTAAACAATTAAAACAAATTAAATATATGAACCCCAAACAGCTGCTAGCATTAAATCATATACCAGTGATCAAGTGAATATAAACCATATAAATGCTGCGCTACATTCAAACTTATTAAGTGAATGTGGAATCCAATGACACAAATCTAATATTGTGACAATAATAATGAAATAAATAATACGTGCTTACTGATAACAAAATTATCAAATAAAACACCCAAAAAGATGAAAAAACACAAACTTAAATCTATACGCATGTGCATGTGCATGAAAATACACATACATATAATTACATCACACGTGCAAATGTGAAGTGAAATAATGGTTACTTATTAAACGCAAACAAAAAGTCCAATATAAAAATGTTGAAGGTGAACAAAACTGTAAACGGTGTTTCCAATAATACTGTAAAGTGACCACAAGTGAAAACAAATCGTGCAGGTATCTGGGTGTAGATAGAGCTTGTGAATCCAACCACCTTCTGGATTAGCCTCTCACCTCATCACTTCGACCCTTGCGGATCAAAGAGCAATAATGGATCCCTCTCACAGATCCTCCAGGCACCACAGCACTCCAAAAACGCTTTTCAGGATTTAATATTCCCACTCAAGCTCTTCTCCAGGTATAGGTAAAATATCAATCTCTCAGAACAAAACAGAGGAATCCTCCCATAGTGTAGTATATTTATTATACCATAGGAACATAGGAACATAAAACTTTTTGGTAAAAATTCCACTTACATAGCAGCCAGTCCACATGAGACCCTCATGCTCTCAGATGAGGATATATCTGTGTTTGTTGGGTGTACAGCTGAATAACAGGTGTACCAAGATGGCCGCCACGCCGGAAATACGTCACCGCGCTTACGCCGACGCGTTACGTCACAATAACACGTGACTTCATCAGGGCTGTCAATCACAGTGACGATCGCTCTTTATATACCCGGCCAGGATAGAAGGAACCACCCACATCGATGTTCTATTCAGCCTAATCGCATCGATACTTCCTGCGGCCATTAAACTAAAGACCACTGGGGACTATTATGCAAGGATGCACAAACTTATATCTACACTGGGCACATTTACACAGGAAACGAAGAGTGTATAATGATGCACCAAAAAAAAAAAAACATTAAAAAGATATATATACTAATTCTGCAGTCGGCACATTTACACAGGAAAAAAACCAAAAAGTGTATAATAATGTACCAAACTGCAATATTAGTTATATTAAGCAAAACAACCTAATACCCATTCCCATTTAAATTATTTTATTATTTAAAAATATAAAAATATATATAAAAAAAACATATCTCACATAATTATACGCCAAACTCTAGTGATCTCTAATTCTGTATGCCAATATACAGCCCGTATCTATTATTATATACATATACATGATACTAACCGGAATTATACATATACTTCTGCATATAAGGACGCATACGTATATATATGATCCTACATATTGAATAATCATAAAATAAATCAAAATAATTAAACCTTGATTAAAAAATTATTTTAATATTTCATTAATGAGAATATTTTAATATTTTTAAAACAGAAAATATTACTTTTAATTAGTAACTACATCCTTCACCAGCGCATAAAGGACAACTCCGAATAAACTCACACACATATATTCTATCTGGAAGCATGAGTTTACATAGCCAAAATTAAAAAATATATAATATATACCCATAGCACCATCTCAAAATACCTCAGAAATCAGAAATAAAACAATTTACATCAAACTCGATATTCAAACCATTAGGGAAATAAGTATGCATACTATAAATCCACTTGGACTCTAATTGGCTCAAAGTACGCACCTTATGGCTGCCTCGCCAATGTCTCTTATATTTAGTAATACCCCAAAATTTTAATTCACTAGGGTCTTTGTTGTGACACTTAGCAAAATGCTTAGAGACGCTATGCTTCGGGAACCCCTTCTTTATATTTTGTACATGTTCCCGGAGCCTGACCCAAAGCGGTCGTTTAGTTCTCCCTATATATTGCATTCCGCAACTACATTGCAGCGCGTACACAACTCCCTCTGTCCTACAAGTAATACATTCTTCAATTTTAAATTCTTTTTTACTCACAGATGAAGAAAAAGTCATCAATTTCTTATTCTTGCCTTTTGTAGCTTTGCACGCATAACAGGTTCTACATGGAAAAAACCCATTTATATCCAAAAAGGTGACATTCTTTTTATTGGGTGGATCAAGAACATTTTTAACAATTTTGTCTCTTAATGATGGGGCTTTTCTATATCTAAAGCTGGGGAAATCTGATATTATCTCTTTCAGGGCCGGATCAGCTTTCAATAGTGACCAATTTTTTCTAAAGATAGTTTCCACTTTTTTATAATGGACATTGAAATCCAAACATATTACAAGCTGGTCTTTCTGTTCCTCATTTTTCTCTCGATCTACCAACAACACGTCTCTATTTGTGTTCCCAACTTCCTGGATCGTGTTACTAATAGAATCTTGCTGATAACCTTTGGCTTTAAACCTCTGGCCTAAATTTTGTGCTTGACTCATAAAGTCCTCCTGCATCGTACAATTTCTCCTGAGTCTAATCATTTGACCTTTAGGTATGTTTAATAACCACGGCGGGAAGTGGCAACTGTCTCGAGGAATGTATCCATTCCTATCAACACTCTTAAAGAATGTCTTAGTGATGATTTTGTTTTGTATGATGTTAATATCTAAATCTAGGAAGCTAATCCGCTCACGGTTATGTTCCCATGTAAGAACAATATTTTTATCATTCCTATTTAAATTCTCATAGAAACATAATAAATCCTCTTCTCTTCCCTTCCATATTACTATAATATCATCTATATATCTTTTAAACAAAATTAATTCTTTCGGGGGACTCAAATAAACTGCCATCTCTTCCCAATGTGCCATGAACATGTTTGACACACTGGGAGCAAAACGGGCTCCCATGGCTACACCCTTAATTTGATTATAAAACACGTTCATATGCCAAAAGTAATTATGTTTTAAACAAAATTCTAAACAGTCCAAAATATATTTTCTCTGCCCTCTTTTCAGATTTCCATATTTTCTTAAACCCCATTCCGTAGCTTCCACCCCTTCTGTATGACCAATGATCGTATATAACGATGAGACGTCAGCTGTTGCCAAGATCACATCATTACCATCTACATTCTCCAACAATTGGATTAGGTGCTTGGTATCTCTCAGATACGACCTAGTTAATCTCACCAATGGTTGGAGAAACATATCCACGTATTGCCCTAATCGTGCCATTAAAGATCCAATCCCATTAACTATAGGACGTCCCGGAGGGCAAATACTATTTTTATGAATTTTCGGGATGGTATAGATAATGGGAATTCTGCACATTTCAGGAACAAGATATCTGGCTTCTTTTTTATTCAGATACTCTTTCTTACATCCTCTTTTAATCAACTTTTCTAGATCTTTCTTATATTTAATCGTAGGATCCTTCTTAATTACTTCGTAGGTATTATCATCACTTAATTGGGTACCCAGTTCTTCCAAATAATAATTCTTTGACATGACCACAATACCCCCTCCCTTATCGGCCGGCCTAACCACTATGTCATTCCTTTGTGTTAACATCTTAATTCCTTTTTGCATGTCTATATTAGGCCGAAACCTAGGGAGTTTGAGGGATTCCAAATCTTGGCTTACCATTTTTTTAAAAGATTCTATTTGACAATTATTGCTAATCTGAGGGTTAAATAAGGATTTATTCCTTAATCGAGTATGTTGAATATTACTAACTGGTGCATTATTAGTCATATTCCTAGTACTAGACAGACCCATAAAGTACTTTTTGATGTTGATCTTTCTGATGAATTTCTGTAAGTCTATAAAAATATCAAACTCATGCTTCCAGATAGAATATATGTGTGTGAGTTTATTCGGAGTTGTCCTTTATGCGCTGGTGAAGGATGTAGTTACTAATTAAAAGTAATATTTTCTGTTTTAAAAATATTAAAATATTCTCATTAATGAAATATTAAAATAATTTTTTAATCAAGGTTTAATTATTTTGATTTATTTTATGATTATTCAATATGTAGGATCATATATATACGTATGCGTCCTTATATGCAGAAGTATATGTATAATTCCGGTTAGTATCATGTATATGTATATAATAATAGATACGGGCTGTATATTGGCATACAGAATTAGAGATCACTAGAGTTTGGCGTATAATTATGTGAGATATGTTTTTTTTTATATATATTTTTATATTTTTAAATAATAAAATAATTTAAATGGGAATGGGTATTAGGTTGTTTTGCTTAATATAACTAATATTGCAGTTTGGTACATTATTATACACTTTTTGGTTTTTTTCCTGTGTAAATGTGCCGACTGCAGAATTAGTATATATATCTTTTTAATGTTTTTTTTTTGGTGCATCATTATACACTCTTCGTTTCCTGTGTAAATGTGCCCAGTGTAGATATAAGTTTGTGCATCCTTGCATAATAGTCCCCAGTGGTCTTTAGTTTAATGGCCGCAGGAAGTATCGATGCGATTAGGCTGAATAGAACATCGATGTGGGTGGTTCCTTCTATCCTGGCCGGGTATATAAAGAGCGATCGTCACTGTGATTGACAGCCCTGATGAAGTCACGTGTTATTGTGACGTAACGCGTCGGCGTAAGCGCGGTGACGTATTTCCGGCGTGGCGGCCATCTTGGTACACCTGTTATTCAGCTGTACACCCAACAAACACAGATATTTCCTCATCTGAGAGCATGAGGGTCTCATGTGGACTGGCTGCTATGTAAGTGGAATTTTTACCAAAAAGTTTTATGTTCCTATGGTATAATAAATATACTACACTATGGGAGGATTCCTCTGTTTTGTTCTGAGAGATTGATATTTCACCTATACCTGGAGAAGAGCTTGAGTGGGAATATTAAATCCTGAAAAGCGTTTTTGGAGTGCTGTGGTGCCTGGAGGATCTGTGAGAGGGATCCATTATTGCTCTTTGATCCGCAAGGGTCGAAGTGATGAGGTGAGAGGCTAATCCAGAAGGTGGTTGGATTCACAAGCTCTATCTACACCCAGATACCTGCACGATTTGTTTTCACTTGTGGTCACTTTACAGTATTATTGGAAACACCGTTTACAGTTTTGTTCACCTTCAACATTTTTATATTGGACTTTTTGTTTGCGTTTAATAAGTAACCATTATTTCACTTCACATTTGCACGTGTGATGTAATTATATGTATGTGTATTTTCATGCACATGCACATGCGTATAGATTTAAGTTTGTGTTTTTTCATCTTTTTGGGTGTTTTATTTGATAATTTTGTTATCAGTAAGCACGTATTATTTATTTCATTATTATTGTCACAATATTAGATTTGTGTCATTGGATTCCACATTCACTTAATAAGTTTGAATGTAGCGCAGCATTTATATGGTTTATTTTTATCCACAGAATGGTCTGCTGGGACACCCCACACACACAGATCTCTGTTTGGCCAATCTGTTACCTTTTACAATCTGCCCGCAATCTGCCCACACACAGTGCAATTGCATACAGATTGGTAATGAAGTTTACCGAGCGTTTAAAGGCACTAAAATACGATACAATCTAATCCAATCTAATCTCTCCAATCTAATCTCTCTGAAGATATGAGCACGTGCTTAAATACACAGAAGTCACTAATTAATTTTAAGATTTAATTTCCTGAAAGTGGGCAGTGCATAAAATATGTACAAAATATAAAAAGTTACAGAAATACAAAAAATACAAGAAGAGACACAAATGACTATTCACTATAAAATAAAAGGGAATAAAAAACAGAGATAAAACTTTTACCAAGATCTATCCTGCGACTGGAGCAAGTCAGAGCGTCAGCAATCCGTCAGTCAAATCGAACTGGCTCCATACGAATCACAAATGTCCCAATGCCCAGGTACTCCTTTTATGGGGATTGACCATGGGGGGCTGCTCCTGTACCTGCCCACAGGATGTTCTGGATGCTAAACTGCCCAAGTTCATTGCACTAAGACCGGCTTGAAACACCAAGTCGGGGAATGGATTTCCGATACCAGCGCATCAGTCCGATCGTGACAGTACCAAACACCATTTGACTGTCGCAATCCAGCGCCACCTAACCATTCCCTGCATTTTCCTGGCATTCTACCTAATCCACAAATATGGTTTTTATATGCAGATGTAGCCTACAGAGTGCCCAAATAGAAGGGAGTATGTTCATCTCTCTGCAACTAATATTTTAGCTTTTATGGGAAATTAAACATACCCCTTTTGATGGATGGATATACCTTTAGCTCCCTGCTGTCATGAAGCCAGAATGTCTGGAGCCACTTCCTTTAAACCGGTTTCACCAGAAGGTGACAACCTTATTAACACAAAGGTGTCACATCCCAGAAGCCGGGCTTTTCAGCCTTTATTGATGCCTCTGTGTCTGAGTACCTCTGACTGAATATACATCCCTAATGACAATGGAATGCCCTTACATATTGTTACTGATCGCATCTACTCAAATCTGTACATTTATGTCACATGCACGTTACATCATGTCACATGTACGTTACAAGTGTAACATCTTTGTTATTTAAATAAAAAAAAATACCTTTAGTAACACTTTAAATAGCACATGCATTCAATAGATGGCAGTATTGTCCCTGGGTAATTATATGACTTTGAACCTAGGTTCACACTTTTACGGGTTGTGCAACCCGCGTTTGCGTGGGCATGGCAGCCCATTCATTTGAATGGGCTGCTGTGCCCGCATTTCCTGCAGAAAAAGATGTATGCGTCTATTTCAAAATGTGGCCGCAGGGAAATCACATGGTGCTTTAGACCATGCAAATTTTCCTGCGGTTCCCACACTTGCAAATTTGCAGCGGGGTGAGATGCATAGGGGTACCATTAAGAATGCATGGCAGCCCTGTGTGTCTCTATAGAGTAGTGCGATTTGGTTGCGGCTCACATGTGGGCAAATGTGAACCTAGGCCAGCGATGGCGAACCTATGGCACGTACGCCACAGCAGGCACACAGAACCCTTTCTGTGGGAACACGAGCAGATCGCTACCCCCCAGCAGCCATCGCCAATGCATATTCTCGGAACCAAGTCGTGGCTCATCCAATGACGTTATCATGCCTGACACCTGAGCGTTCCAGCCCTCTCTTCTGGATCCTTCACACACACAGCGGGCTTCCAGACCCAGCAGAGCAGTGTCACCTGCAGCACAGCGGTATCCATGAGGATTTCTAACCCGGGCACGGCGTGCCTTGTTGTTCCACAGGACGTTGGACTATGGCTATGCCTATACCTGTCTACAAAAATGCAAGTTGCTTTCGTACAGACTTGTATATAGCCATATTTTGAGAACATTTACAGACATATCTTATATGGGTAGGGTTAACAAAATTTTTTTTAAATGTTTGTGTTTTTCTAAATTCCAGGTGTTGAACAACAAAAAATGAGCACATAAAAAAAAAAACAAAACTGAAAACAGATGGTTGAAGATCATTCGAAGAGGCCTAGACAGAGTCATTTGGAGTGATTGGACGCATTGGGAAAGCGTTATGTATTCTGCTTAGTGAAAGTGTTGTGTTTCACACATTAAGTGTCAGAAGGCACTTTGACACCAACCACAAAATGTATTGTGTTTTCTTTTAAGACAAAGGATGTTAATTAGTTCAGACAACTGTATGAGTTGTTTTTTATAAACTAAAACCTCAGTATTTAGGTTTATTTATAGTGTTGGCACTTTCAAATAAATATGTTGTTTTTTTTTGTAGTTTGGGCTCTTGGACTCAAAAAGGTTCGCCATCACTAACCTAGGCTAACATAGAGCTGGTCAACTCTCTTGATATAGGGTTCATCAAGTGCTGCCCCTGATATCATCAAAGGGCCCTTCATATTATATAGTGAATGGAATGCTACAGAAAGCTGATGGAGACTGGGGACATGCTATATGGGACGGTCATAGACTGAAATCACAGGAGGCTGCTAGAGATCAGTGCCTGTACAAAAAATGTTTCCACATTTGTGCTCCCTACAGCCCTGTTAAAAATAACTTTTTAACACATTTGAAATTTCTCTCAGCAAGATCCTTTATAAAAGATCAGAAAAAAATGAAAAGAGGAAAGGGACAGACAACACAGGAAAAAGAAAGACATTGTAAAAGAAATAAGTCAAGTAAATAACTAAAAGAAGTTTGAAGAATATTTTCCTTCACCAGCCCTAGTAAGTAACTTGGTAAGGGAAACACAGACTACACACCCTTAGGTCATTACAAAGGACAAGGGGCACTCTTTACGTCTGGAGGAAAAGAGATTTAACCTCCAAATATGGAAAGGTTTCTTCACAGTGAAAGCTGTGAAAATGTGGAGTAGACTCCCTCAAGAGTTGGTTCTGGCCAGTTCAGTGGATTGCTTCAAAAAAGGTCTGGATTCTTTCTTATATTCCATAATATAACTGGATAACATTTATAGGTAAAGTTAATCCAGGGAACATCCGATTGCCTCTCGGGTGATCAGGAGGACTTTTTTCCCCTGCAGGAGCAAATCGAATCAGGCTTTGCTAGGTTTTTTTTTGCCTTCCTCTGGATCAACTGTAGGTATAGGATTATAACTTTTTTTTTTTTTTTTTTTTTTTTAATGGTTGAACTACAGTAGATGGACTTTTGTCTTTTTTCAGCCAGACTAACTATGAAACTATGTCTGGGGTGGGGGGGCCTCAAGGGCCACACAGTAAGCACCAAAGGACCATAGGTTGACCACCAGAGCTTTAGTAATATAACAAGCTACTGACAAGTCATTCTGTGTTATATCTACCCCTGTAAAATAAGCCCATATTTTAGTGTACTCTCACAATAATTCCACCTACTGACAAATAAATGCCAACCCTAAACTTGCACAAGAGCTTATCAATCACAGAATTCAAGGAATTGTCATTTTAATCTTACTATTATTATACATATTATAGAGGCCCTATAACCAATTTAAAGTGCAAACAAAAATCAAGCATTTTTGCCATTTAATAAACAATTTATTAACTTGCAATGTGCCTTTGAACTTGCTAGCATATTTGAAAGCCCTCTCCTCTTCTGGGAGTGTTCAGGTGTGTAAGGAGGGGGCTTGGAGTGGAGAAGAAGCTCAGGGACAAGAGTAGTTTCCACCTCTACTCCCTACATAGCCTGCTGGGGAAGGACCAAAGGGAGTGTGACTTGAGTGCCAGCCTTGAGTCTACTGGAACTGTTGACATCCATGATGACAGTGTCCAGCTGCAGATTCTGGCTTTTGGACATCTTTACAAAAGCTGTGGACTTTTGTAACTAAAAGACAGGCTTGATCCACTGGCTGGCTTTCTAACAATTTTTAGTCAATTTGGGGCAATTTTTAGGCATTTTGCCAAGGAGAACCCAGAAGTCACCCTGGTTGAAAAAGCTTGCCTTAGAATATTTTAGTCAGAACTCAGCAGTCAAAGTCTGCCAGTAGGTAGTGAGAGGTCCCAGTTGTTATTAAACTTAGTCATAGTATTTGAATGTTTTACTGTCAATTTCTCATTAGAAAGAGTCCAGTGACGGCAGGTTTTAATGTTATTCATCAAAAGTGAGTTGGACAACCAGGATTTCACTATAGTTTGCTTTGTGGCTGTCAAAACGTGTCATCAGTTTGAACTTGTGTTTTTTGCGATGCTGTCAGCTTTTATATTAAGTAACATACTGCCTAGATAGGGGCGCCTTGTAGCATGTCTAACATTTTAAAACCAGGCTTCCACTGGGATTAAGATCAGACAGATCCACCACCTAGGCAGATTTTTTTAAATGCACACATCGTATAGTTAGTTTGTTGGAATGAATGGTCTGATGACAGGGTCTCTTTAAAGGGCTGTCAATACACACCTGATCTTCTTGAATTCCTAGACCATCATAATACATCACCCCAACCTGATACAAAGCTTGATAGTCATCATCTTTGACTTTATGAAACTGCAGCAGTGCATCTTCATACCACCCCTACAAAAAATATATGTAAATCAGTTTAAATGAAGCACAGTGAACCTCCATTGTTTGAGACCTTCTACAAACTGTTTCTATAGACTCAGATACACATGAACCACAACCCACATTTCAACCTGATTACACCTGTAGTTTAAAGCTGGCCTTACACTGAGTGATTGTGGCCAGTTCCCAATAAACTGGACAAAATTTGATCAGTGGGTGGCCCTGTTGACACCAGTCTACCAGACAACCTTCAATGGAAAAATCAAAGGAGCCAGGGGGAAAATTGTTGGACAAACAGCACCAGCATCCAATCAGATGCAGACACCATTCAGGTATATACAATAGCTACTGTAAGAAATTAATCCATCTGCTATATTTAGTGTGAATGGAGGAATCTGATTTTTCTTCACTACAGGCTGCACAAATGAAATATTTACGTGTTTAGCCAGCTTTACTCAGCGTATAGATTTTACCCACAATCCTACCTCAAAGCTAGTTTTACCACCATCATAGTATGAAAATCTGCTAGATTACAGGAAAGAGCTATGAAGTTACAAGAGACTGATGCATGATACAACAGACTGTTACTTTAAAGACAGAGATGATTGGTAGACCAGAATGTCAGGTAAGAAATTACTGCTAAACTACAAGAGACTATAATGCGCTTTGGCCATGTAGCAAAATACTTCTAAACTATGAGTGATTACAAAACTGAGGAGATTGCTAGATATAGCTACCAAATTACAGAAGACTTCTCATTACTGCTGCTATGGGATAACTTTTGTATGGGATTCTATCTTGTAGCCTCTGCGTGTTATAGAAGAGGAAATCAATCTATGGTTCTGAACTGATCTGCAACCGTAATAAACTCCAACCCATCCCATGACCCACATCTAATTTATCTTACTGTGATACTCACTTTACATTGGTGGTAACCTGTAAATATTGGACCCACTGCAAGTCTGTACATTAGTCTTATACAGTTTACTAAAATGATGGCGCACCCTTATATATTCTGCGATAAAAAATAATACTACAAGAAAATGTCTTACCTCTTCAAAATAGAGTTGACCAAGAAGAAAAGTTGCCTTTTTATCCCCTTCTTGTATTCTCTCTTTTAAGTAATGTTCTGCAGTCTCTACTAACTCAGAATGATTATAGCCTAGCAATAAGAAAAAAAGATATTTGCCATCATCATATCAGTCATGATTCCAATATTAGTAAAACCACACATATTATTTTACATAGAACATATGGGTCTGGTCAGTAATGCTGAATCCTGTAATTATCCCTACAGCATAGACATGAACAACAGCACAGAAACAAATTGACTGACAGATTGACAGCAAGCGTTACGCTGGCATAAGAAATTCTGTTAGCAGTTTTCTCCAGACCCTCAGTCAGGGGTGTATTTACCACAAGGCAAACAAGGCAATTTCCTAGGGTGGCATTTTTCCCGGAAGAAGGGGTGGAAGAATGGACATATGTGGCATGGGGACCAGGTGGGATCTGACAGAGGTTGCGGGCTGCTTGATGGTGTATGGAGAGCCCAACTCATTCCAGGGGATGTCCAGAGCTGTGAAGGTGTCTTTCTCTCTCACCGTGGGGGGGTTTTAGTGGAAGGCTCTCTCAGGTGGTAGGGCAGGGGTGTTGTTGGTCAATGTCAGGCTCTCTCCGTGGGGGGCGCCCAATTTTTGTGTTGCCTAAGGCAGCCCAAAACCTAAATACACCACTACCCTCAGTGTGAGTACAGTCTTTTTTTATAGTGTGTTATGGAATGAAGTTAGATCTTGTACATGGAATGTAAAAGATCTGTGGCATGATTTTTTTTATCATCATGTTATTATTGTGCAGAGAAAATAAATGTAATGGGGAAGTTTATGCGTACATGGAAGACAAAGACACCAGCAACAACCACTCTAAGCCCTCCCTTCCCTGTTTCATATTTTGATTATCATGCCTGGTATCATTTAATTCCTTAAGTTAATAAGTTACTAAATAATTACTACCAATTAATAGTTATTAATATTTATAGTTATTAAAAGTTATTATTATTATTATTACCGTATTTGCCGGCGTATAAGACAACTGGGCGTATAAGACAACCCCCTACTTTTCCTGTTAAAATATAGGGTTTGAGCTATACTCGCCGTATAAGACTACCCCTCTTCCAACACACACCAAATAAAAATGAAAAAACATCAGATTAGATTTCAATATGGTATGCTATTTCAGTATGGTATTCCAATGATGGGGTGCTATTCCTCCCACTGACACCAATGATGGGGCACTATTCCTTGCTCTGACACCAATGATGGGGCACTATTCCTCCCACTGATACCAATGATGAGGCACTACTCCTCCCACTGACACCAATGATGGGGCACTATTTCATCCACTGACACCAATGATGGGGCACTATTCCTCCCACTGATACCAATGATGGGACACTATTCCTCCCACTGACACCAATGATGGTGCCCCATCATTAGTGTCAGTGTGTGAGGAATAGTGTCCCATCATTAGTGTCAGTGGGAGGAATAGTGCCCCATCATTAGTCAGTGGGAGGAATAGTGCTCCATCATTGGTGTCAGTGGGAGGAATAGCGCCCCATCATTGGTGTCAGTGGGAGGAATAGCGCCCCATCATTGGTATCAGTGGCAGGAATTGCGCCCCATCATTGGTGTCAGTGGGAGGAATAGCGCCCCATCATTGGTATCAGTGGAAGGAATAGTGCCCCATCGTTGGTATCAGTGGCAGGAAAAGTGCCCCATCATTGGTATCAGTGGCGAGAATAGTGCCCCATCATTGGTGTCAGTGGGGGGGGGTGGAATAGTGCCCCATCATTGGTGTCAGTGTGGAGGAGGAATAGCGCCTCATCGTTGGTATCAGTGGGGGGAGGAATAGTGCCTCATCGTTGGTGTGAGTGGGGGAGGAATAGTGCCCCATCGTTGGTGTCATTGGGGAGGAGGAATAGTGCCCCATCTTTGGTGTCAGTGGGGGAGGAATAGTGCCCCATCGTTGGTGTCAGTGGGGGAGGAACAGTGCCTCATCGTTGGTGTCAGTGGGGGAGGAACAGTGCCTCATCGTTGGTGTCAGTGCGGGAGGAACAGTGCCCCATCGTTAGTGTCAGTGGGGGAGAGGAATAGTGCCAAGAGTGTCACAGCATGGTGCTGCTGCACACTTACTGGCCGCTCCCTCACTCGATTTTCGCGGGGCCGCTCGGCTCCGCCTCCTCGCCGGTGATTGGTCGCCTGTGTGCCTTTCCAGTGCTGGCGCCCAATCACCGGTGAGGAGGCGGAGCCAAGCGGCCGCGCGACCATCGAGCGGCCGAACTGAAAGAAGGAGCAGTCGCGCTTCCTGGACCGGATCGCCGTGGGACCAGGACCGGAGCCAGGTAAGGTACAGCAGCCCCCTGCCCGCCCCTGTACTTAGTGTCCCTTCCGCCACCGCGCCGCCCCTCGAAAAAGTGCCGCCCTGACACCGGCTCGCCGTATACCGGCGTATAAGACGACCCCCTACTTTTCAGAAGATTTTCATGGGTTAAAAAGTCGTCTTATACGCCGGCAAATATGGTAGTTATTAAAGTGATACTAAATGCACACTATTTAATTTACATTATCCCTTATTTTTTTGTATGTGAATGATGACACCGTAATAATTTTAATAAAGAGAAACATCTAAGTACCTTTTTCCTAACTGATATACAGCTGTCACATGACCCAGCTCTTTCCCTGCCTGTCTGCAGGGAAACAGTGAAAGGAGGAGCTTTAAGTCCTCTGCTGCTGGTCACATGTTCAAAATTAAAAAAAAAACAGCCTTTTGGATACAGAGTAAAAATAAAGACATAATAACAATAGACTGTTTTAACTTGTCATACAAATACATATTTGAAATAAAATCTTTATTATTTTTTGGCAATAACATGGTGTGGGTGGATTTCTGCCAGTCACAGGCTGTGGCATACCCCTCCAGTCTATATTAGAATACCAGGGAGGTGAAGCCTCTGTCAATCAAGTTGTAATATCCAACCAACATTGTGTTTAGGTGGTTAGTAGGCATGGAGGAGGAGGGCTACTTAAATGTGACTTGGAAGAAATACTCAAGCTGGAAATACACTGAAAATTTAGCATGTGCACTAGCTGCAAACACTGCTCTGCAAAATCCCCAACTGCAGTGGGGACATGGAACAAGAGGGGGACACAAAGAACAGCAGGATCAACCAGTTTTTTTGCAGAATGCAGAAAATGAATCCCATAATGAGTATGAACAGCATGCAATATAGCATTTACTGCTAGTTTTTAATTAATTTAATTTAATCGTGGATTTATTGACGCTTTAGGTTACTAAATAGAAAAAAAGGTTCATTGATTATCTTCTAAAAAGTTTTTTCTATTTTGTCATAACTTTATAAAACTACAAAATTATTAGGCTTGACAGCATTTTCTGAACACAGATGTACAGTATGTGTGGATATATCTGATATACATGATCAGATAGACGATAAAATTAATAAGAAAAATTAACAATATTTTAAGGCTTACCTGCAAGTTCACATTTTTCACCCTCTACTTTGTCTGGGAAACCCAATAACTGGGTGATTGCATATAAGATGTCTCCTTCTTGTTTCCGGGGCAGAGGCTCAGAACTCAAGTTCTCCATTCTCCGCTCTCTGGGGACAATCAAAACATGTACAGCCAACTAGTTCATTGCTGTAGAGAAGCAGAAGCAAAGAAGTCCAGAACAAAAGTGGAGCTGTTGCTCTTATAATAAATGGGATGCCTCTTTGTATTTGAGAGTGGAAATTCACTTGGAAACTAATTTGCTTTTTTCTATTTTTTTTTCACTACAATTTTTGTAAAATGGCCATAATATTTTCTAAAGACAGAAAGACTACCATAAAAATCCAAACTACTCACCATGTGTCCATGTCTGAGAGAAGAACCATGTGAACTGTCATATAGTCATTAATCACATCCAAACCTGCAATCATACTGTATACAACAGCTTCAATCTAAAATTTTGAAATGGATTTGCCTATAGGCTCCAATGATGAAAATCTAGCCTTGAGCATTCATTTTACCATAAGTGTATACCCCACAGTCTACTTGTCATCTCACAATGTAAATAATAGACCTAAACCATTATCAGACTGTCATTTCACCAGAACTAGTAATATCATAGCTCAGGGTATTGCATACTACTCATATGGAATAATACACTGAGGGGAATTAGTGGAGCAGCTGTTAATGCAACCAATCAGCTTCTACCTTTACTTTTCAAAGAGTAAAGTGGATTTAAACCCTCCTATACTTTTCAGCAAAGGAAGCTGCCAGCTTAGCCTCTGTTTAATGTGCAGCTGCCATTGTGCTGCACATATGATCAGCTATGACACCAGACATTTAATGGCTTGACAGTTCAGTTGAGAACACAAGCAACTTTGACAGTCAGTTATCATTCACAGAATACCTTGAATATAACTATTTTGAGAAACCGCTAAATCAATGGGTTTACTTCTGCTATAACTAAGATGCTGAAGATAGAAGCTGATTGGTTGCCATGCACAGCTGCTCCAGTTTTTTTATAAATCCCCCCATCCTAGTGATTTTAAGGTTGAATTCACACCAGACTCATATACATAATAAAAGATATATATATATATATATATATATATATATACGCTATATTGCCAAAAGTATTGGGACACCCCTCCAAATCATTAGATTCAGATGGTCCAATCCCCTCCATGGCCAAAGGTGTATAAAATCAAGCACCTAGGCATGCATACTGCTTCAACAAACACTTATGAAAGAATGGGTCTCTCAGCAGGAACTCAGTGAATTCAAGCATGGTACCGTGATAGGATGCCACCTGTGCAATAAGTCCATCCATGAAATTTCCTTGCTACTAAATATTCCACAGTCAACTGTTAGTGGTATTATAACAAAGTGGAAGCAACTGGGTACAACAGCAACTCAGCCACGAAGTGGTAGGCCACGTAAAATGACAGAGCGAGGCCAACACATGCTGAAGCGCAGTGTGCAGATGTCGCCAACTGTCTGCAGATTCAATAGCTAAAGACCTCCAAATTTTTTGTGGCCTTCATGGAATGGGTTTCCATTGCCAAGCAGCTGCGTCCAAGCCTTACATCTCCAAGTGCAATGCAAAGCGTCGGATGCAGTGGTGTAAAGCACACCACCACTGGACTCTAGAACAGTGGAGACTTGTTTTCTGGAGTGAACAATCACGCTTCTCTGTCTGGCAATCCTATGGATGTGTCTGTGTTTGGCAATTGCCAGGAGAACAGTACTTGCCTGACTGCATTGTGCCAAGTGTAAAGTTTGGTGGAGGGGGATTATGGTGTGGGGTTGTTTTTCAGGGGTTTGACTTGGCCCCTTAATTCCAGTGAAGGGAACTCTTAAGGCATCAGCATACTAAGACATTTTGGACAATTTCATGCTCCCAACAGTTTGGGGATGGCTCCTACCTGTTCTAACATGACTGCGCACCAGTGCACAAAGCAAGGTCCATAAAGACATGGATGAACAAGCTTGGGGTGGAGGAACTTGACTGGCCTGCATAGAGTCCTGACCTGATAGAACATCTTTGGGATGAATTAGAGCGGAGACTGCAAGCCAGGTCTTCTCGTCCGACATCAGTGCCTGACCTCACAAATGTGATTCTAGAAGAATGGTCAAATATTTCCATAGACACACTCCTAAACCTTGTGGAGAGGCTTCCCAGAAGAGTTGAAGCTGTTACAGCTGCAAAGGGTGGGCCAACTCAATATTGAACCCTATGGACTGGGATGCCATTAAAGTTCATGTGCGTGTAAAGGCAGGCATCCCAATACGTTTGGCAGATAGCGTATATATATATATATATATATATATATATATATATATATATGCTGATGTTTGCTGCCCTCAACTGAAAGAAAAGTAGAACAGGGCCTACTTCTTTTAAAATGTAACAATCTAAATGCATGTAAATGAATTGCAATGCATTTATACGCAATAGTCAAAACAGACTGTTGAAGTTTCCCTTAAAAATGACTGAAGTTAATAGAAAAGTATTGCAGTGCATGTTAAATGAGACACAGCATGCCAATGCACATCAATTCCTATGTTTACCTGAGCTCAGTGCACACACTAGGGTATGAATGGACTGTAAAGCAGATCTGTCAGGGTACATTCACACCATGTGAAGTAGATCTGTGTTGGGTGGCTATTCCAGCACAGTCCCACTGTAAGAAAAGACAAAATGCCTTGCCTCCTACCTGACTGGTTCATACCATCTCCTTGCGGTGATGTGTGCTGAAAAAAAAGTGCATCAAGCCATGCTTTTTTCCAGCGCAGTGTGAGGCAATCTGCCACCTCACACAGCACGAAGGCCAATAGAACATAATGAATTGTCACTGTGTGACCTTTCAATAAATTTTGTTAAAAAAAAGTGAACAGTGTGATGCGGCGCAACTGGCGCATTGGCACTGCTGTCATCCTACCACACACCAGCCATTGCATTGTAACACAGCAGTTGTTGGGAATGTACCTTCATATAAGAAACAGAAGAAATCTCTGCTACACTCTCCTGCTATAAAATGCTAGTCACCTGGCTTTAATGCAGAACCATTTTGTTCAATACTTTCATCATTAACCAGAAGTATACGAATGACCGACTTCCCATGACTTTTCTGATCTGCATATATACTCCAGATGGTGACTCAAAAGTTAGTAAAACTAGAGGGTCAGCTGAAGAGCCAGGCAACTGTCATTTTCAGAAGGATGTCAGCAATGGCAGCTTCCATAGTTCTCCTGTGAGGACTATCACACAAAGAAAAATGGTCTGATACTCTTTGGCCACTTCTGAGGCCTGGTTCACACCTATGCATTTTTCAGTGCATTTTCAGTTTTGTAGAAACGGACTACAATCCATTTAACATGGTTTCTTATGGGTCACGTTCACATCCATGCGTTTTCCACCGGTGCGTTTTTTGGAAAGGGTCAGGGACTTTTTTTTCAGCAGCAGGTTGTGTTTTTGGTTCTATAGACTTCAATGTAAATGCAGTGGAAACACATCACAAATACATTTGATGCTTTCTGCTGCGTTTTTGCTGGTTTCTCCAGCAAGACAGCAGACACCTCCCAAAAACACATTATAAACACTTCAAAAACACAAAATGCACTGGAAAAACGCATCAACCACAGCTTGCATAGGTGTGAACCAGGCCTAAGGGCTCATTCACACCAGCCTGTATGCTGAATTGCATGTGTGCTGCTAACGTAGGGGTGGTGTGATGGGTTGCTACAATACATCACACCATTTACGTTTATTTATTAACTTTATTAGTGTCACAAAATGACACTTCATGTCTATGCGCCACAGTATGTTGTGACGCACTGGAGTGACAGGAAGTGACATGTAAACACACAGACATGCTCCATGTTTTTGCAGTCACCTCTGCGTTGTGTGAACAGGGCATAGACAAGACAGTTGTTTTTCATGCCCCTTTGCCTTGATCTATGCAGATGGTGTGAATGAGCCCCAAGGCTGCACTCACACCTGAGCATTCCATGTCATGCTTGTGATACCATTGGCATCCCATATGTGGTATGCAGATATGCAGTTTTGTGACAGTCAAAACATGCAAATAAAAAATACGCAAACCTTAAAGCCTAGAAAAGGTGCATGAGTTTCTTTGGTGCATTTGTCATGTGTAGGGTAGTCCCCTGAAATGAATGGGCTGTCCTTTGCATGTAGCATGGAAATGCACGTTTACGGAATGCCAGGTGTGAACCAATCAAACATTGCAGAGTACATGAGTGCAGGCCTGGAGGCACTTCACTTCCACAAACACCAACCTCACCACCATTCCTCTCCAAATTAAAGAGCCAGAGACAGCCTGCCTCCAGTCACGGCATGCTGCCAGTGCTCAGCCCTGTCTTGTTAGGGAAATGCTGGGATTTGTAGTACATAGCAGTGCTCAGCTCTCCCATCATCACAATCTATACAAACCTTCCTTCATGCAGCAAGTGCAGCTCCCCGGGGCACACAGGACAATGCAAAGCATCCCTGATCATGTGATCATTGTGTGTTTGTTCCATCGCCCCGGCAACTGTTGCCTGGTTACCCTGGCCCAGTGTTCAGCATATGTCATGTGATCAGACCAGGAAGGGGGGGGGGGGGTCAGGAGATTCCAGCCTGATAAAAGCACATGGGGATCAAGAAAAGCAGAGTTCCTGATTGCAAGAATTCACACACACACCTTGCCATTGTTATTTGTATACAAACATTGCAGAGGGATTTCCTGTGAGATTACTGGGACTGTGTCAGTTTAGTAATCAGAGGGTACTAGATACTTTTAAAGGTACAGAAGTCAGGAGTGTACTGCTCCAAATATATATATATATTGCATTATTATTTATATAGACTATTACAAGTTGTACAGACATTTTACACAGTGCTTTAACCACTTGAAGACCATTTTCTGGGACGTTTTGTTCACAAGTTTAAATCCGTATTTTTTGCTAGAAATCTACTTCTAACACCCAAACATTACATATGTTTTTAGCAAAGACCCTTGAGAATGAAATGGTGATGGTTGCAATTTTTTATGTCACATGCTATTTGCGCAGTGGTTTTTCAAACGCAGCTTTTTTGGAAAAAATACACTTTAGTGAAATAAAACCCCATATACACCCCAATTTTAGTTATATATGATAGAGGATGTTACAGCGAGTAAATAGATACCTAACATGTCACACTTTAAAATTACGCATGCTTGTGGAATGGTGACAAACTACGGTCTCCATAGGTGATTCTTTAACCATTTTTATAGGTTAGTTGTCTAGAATTACACAGCAGCTTTAGCAGTAGAATGACTGCTCTTTCTCTAACATTTACGGCGATACCTCACATGTGCTGCGAACATTGTTTACATATGCGTTCACAATTTACGCGTGCGTTGCTTTAAAAAGGAAATAAGTTGTTGGCTGCCGCCCAGATGTGATGTCATGACTTCGCTCTGGTCCTCCATCATGGTAGAGGCGATCAAAAACCACAGTCTTTCATTGCCTCCATCTTCAGCCAGCCGGACCGTTGGATTGTTTCTCAGGCCTGCCGTTTCTAATGGTAAGCCCAAGAAACACAGGCAATGGTGGGAGGGGGTGGACATTCCCCCTCTTCCGCTACAGAATGTGATCCAGTGGCTTTTACAATCTGCTTTAGATTTACCAAACCTAAACAATCCATTCCATTTGTATCAAATCAAGCAGGCCCTTGCACTACACAGATCTACAGGTGATTGTACAATCAGATTGTATAGTAGATGGTTAGCCTTATGCCTAGTACACATGATCAGATAATTGGACGTTTTATCGTTAATTTTTTGTTGCATGCTAGTCTCGTATGGAAAATGTAAAGCTTAATAAAGTTCCGAAAATTCATGTAAGACAGAATACAATTTTGGAAGTGATATAATGTATTGTAATGTATTCTTTCATTTCTGAGCATGTGTAGTCTTTCTTGGTGTCTAGATTTTTTTCATAAGAATACTATACTGATTAAACAAAAATTGTTAGCTCTGTTGTAGTACAAGAACATTTTTGTGCTTCTCCCTTTGGGTATTGCAATGTGAACTGTCAGGATCAGCTGTTGAAAGCTGTGTACTAATGATCAAATCATCGTACGATCCCTACAAAAATGATTTTTGTCGATTTTATGATTGCAAGTACGGGGCATTACACTTTGTCAGGTGACGACAGTCAGAATTATAACCAGCAGGGGGCAGTAGACATGCACACACTTGATCAGACACGCTCTCAAATTGCAATGAACAGCTACAATGTAATCTGAAGGAGCAGGATGGAGTATTTTGTATCAAACTAAGGAGTTTGTAAAAGTATATGTGCTTGGGAAAGTCCATTCATTCCAAAATCAAGTGCTAAAAGTAAATGGAAATTTTAAGTACTTTTGAATGACATTCAAGTCATCAAATGTACTGAAAATTTTTCCTATGGAAAGTTCATATGAATGATCATTAGATAATCTACTAGTATATGGCCAGCTTTAAGCACCTCACAACTGCTGCTGTGCAGGTTTTAGAATGAATGTGCAATGCAAATTAGGTTTCACTACAAATTGAAAAAACAAAACAAAGGAATCCAAATGAGCAGCCAAAAATGGTGAATTCAGTGGTTCTTCGATTATGAAGAATCCAAGATGGCCACGGCGAGATTGTGTATGCTTAGTGGCGTGTGTTCTGCATATGCAATATGAGTTGTTCATATGATATGAAGTGCCTGGCTGTCATCTTTTCATTGTAAGTGCATTTACCACATTAAATTGTTTTAACCACTTGATGACAGGGATATAGCTGAATGACGGCTACAGTGTGGTTGTCTAGTTCTGGGACGATATGAAGTCCTCCAGAACTGCGTCTCCCACAAGCACCCTGGAGCGCGCACCCAGCAAGCTCTGTGATCGTTGTGTCCGATGGACACAGTGGTCACATGACATGGTAAAGGGCCCATCACAGTGCCCTTTTGCCACGTGATCAGCTGTGTCCAATGACACAGCTGATCACAATGTAAATACAATTGCCGGTTATCGGCTGCACTTTCCTCACGCTGTCACAGCGTGAGGAAAGAGGAGAGCCAGTAATTGGCAAGTGTATTTAAAAAATCAGAGGCAGTCCATTACAGGCCCAACAGTGTCCATCAGTTCCGCCAGTCAGTGTTAATCAATGCCGCCTGTCAGTGATCATCAGTGCCACCAGTCAGTGTCTGTCAGTCAATGCTGCCTATCAGTGCAGCCTCATCAGTGTCTCCTATCAGTGCTGCATATCAGTGCAGCCTCATCAGTGCATATCAGTAAAGGAGAAAAATTACCTGTTTACAAAATTTTATAACAGAAACTAAGAAAAAAAAAGTTTTTTTCCAACATTTTTGGTCTTTTTTTCATTTGTTTAGCAAAAAATAAAAACCCAGTAGTGATTAAATACCATGAAAAGAAAGCTCTATCTGTCTAACAAAATGATACAAATTTCATGTGTGTACAGTGTTGCATGGCCATGCAATAGTCATTCAAAGTGCGACAGCACTGAAAGCTGAAATTGGCCTGGGCAGGAAGGGGGTGAAAGTGCCCGGTAGGCAAGTGGTTCATCGAGATCACACTATGGAGAGTATGTCTTCTCCATTTTCATGATACAATGTGATACTATGTCTAAATCTGTATATATGCACAGAGATCTGACAATGCAGCAGTACCATCATTTGACATGTGCTTTTGAGGAAAGCTGGATATTTTGGATTGATGCACAAGCATTGACTGACCACTCTTAACTTGGGGTCATATGATTCTGGTGAGCCTCCCTTTGTTGTACACCGAGGCACTGTGTGGTTTATCATTAAGAAGTTTGTTGGTGTTTGACATCCACATCTGTTATTTCCCTCATAATCAAAGAGCCACTGAATTCACAGTGTTGGCTTCATATTTGGAAACCTTTGTTTTATTTTTTTCCAATTTGTGGTGACACATAAGAGTTTGATATATATTTTCATTGCACTATTGTATTGCACATACATTTTATGTATCTTAGCGCTGTACTATTGTTTTGTGGTGTTATGCTATGTATTACAGTATTCTGCTAGTGGCTATTTTTTACCATCCAATAGAGCCCTAGCACGGGTTTTAATTTCTGATCTAAGTTTTATAATGGCCATGATCTGTGACATGTTAGGCTTAAAGTCGTTCTAGAGGAAGACTGATTATTACCTTATTGCATTCTGTGCTTGAAGGTAGAAAACCTGCCTGCAGCTCCCCCCCATGCAGTCACCCCTTATACTCACCTGAGCCCCGACTCTATCTTATTTCATGAAAACAGTTTTTCTTTCTCTTCTTTACCACTATTGCGAATGGAAAATATGACTGTCAAATGTGTCACCATTACACCTTTATTGGAGTTAAGTACAGTGTTGATATGCTGTCTTTACATTTATTGTACATTTGCCCTTAGCTATATCACTTGTTAGTTTTAAAACCTTTAATAAAAACCAGAAAGTTTTTTAATAATTAAAGAAAGTGACTTCAGGTGGTAACCTGGTGGCAATCACTGTTCAGGTATTCAGGCAGCCATGGATGCTGCAGTTTCCCGAATACAATAGTCGGCAGTGGAGATTCCTGCATCCACACTATCCAACACTTTATGTCCTAATATTAATCCTCTTTTTAAAGTATTACTAAACCCAGGAACCTGTGTTCACTATATCTGGTCTCCACAGTACACACAACATGGAAATGCAATTATTTTAGTAAATATAAACTGCTAAATACCTTTTCTCATCAGCAGTTAGAGCAGTCTTGTGACTTCTATCAGTGTCTAGCTAAGCACATATTAAAGCTTTTAGGAGGAGTTTTCATTTTGCTCTAGGATGATGCAGGACCCCTGACCTCTCTCTGTACAGTGCTGATTGGCCCTGTGCTGATCACATGCACTCTCCCCAAAAAAAAACAAAAAACAAACAAACAAACTGAGCATGTGCAGAGTGACTTCACACAATATGTCTTATCAGGAGATAAGAGCGGGACATTGGAAGAAGGGGAGGATCAGAGAAGTAGAGTCAAACGGCTTTTTTACACAATGCAGAGGATTAACCCCTTAGGTTCCACAGTGAGTATATCAAGCATGTTTTACTGCATATACAGACTGATTTTACTGTTGTAGGTTTAGTAACACTTTATGCCTGATATACAGATTGCATGTTTAAAATGAAGAGTTTCACATGAAGGAGTGATAAATTGTTGTGTTGTATTTCACATAAACCACTTACTAAAGTAAAATAAATAAACAACACATTTGGATGTTGGACATCCAGAAAATGGCTGCTGTATTGGAAGGGTTCTATTGTAATGGAGGTAGTTGGTGTCTCAGTGTTTGGCTTCTATCTTCCTCTCAGCCCAGAAGTGTGCACCTCCCTCCCCCAGGCACATGCCAATGTACACAGATCCCCCAGAGGACTGATTGGCCTCTACAGACTGCACTGGGGAGAAGATTATGTCACCAGAGAGCAAAAAAGTGGACTGAGATCACAGAAACTCTACATGGTCTTGAGGACATTGTTTTGCTGCTGCACATATGCAGTCGTATCAACTTATAAATGATCAGTGACATATAACAGCCATACCTAGTGAGAAGCACATCCAGGACAGCAGTTGAATCTGTGTTGCAATAGGACACGCCTTTCTAATTTCTGGTCCCATCAGCTCACATCACCTGTCTACCTCCTGGCTTCTGCTGTAAATTAAACAGGCACTTTAATCTGCAGCCTGGCAGCTAACATCTCCAACTCCCCTGCTGGCTATGAAGACTGCACCAAGACAGACAGGTTTTCATGGGGGCACCATCATGCCTGCAAAACTCCATCCTCTAAGTCACCATTGTACCTTCCATCCCCTTCTCACCACCAGGCCTGAAATGTCCCCACCACTGGACCTTCACACTCTCACTGGGCCCCATTTTCCTTCCTCTGAACCATACCTGCACACAAACCATCATTCCCAGTGCTGTGCCTGACCCCCATCCTTTTCTCCTGCTCTCATCACCTTTCCCACATGTCCCCTACTTAATTTGCAACTGCATCACACCACTGTGCTTGCTGCAACGGCACCAACACATGCCTTAGCACTCACTGCCATTGTATCAATGCACACTTCTACAGTGACAAGCACTTCCGTATTTTGCCCTTTTAAACTGCCTTTTATCACAGAGTATGTTGGAAAGTTTCTAACAGAACATCATAATTAATACAGATTCCCAGTACAGATTTTCCTGGTTTTAATTTAATATTTTTTAGTCATTTTCCAGTCTTCAGTTCTCTTCTCCAAGCTCCAATTAAGTCTTTAATTCGCTTTTCCAAACCCTGATGAAGGAGGAGCTTTGTTGCCCCCGAAGCACATTGTCTTTTTATGGTTAAATTGTGAGCTATTAAAATCTTCTTGGATTCTTTTATGCCTGCCACTAATGTAAGTGGATCATTCTCTGCCGACCACTACTGTAACGGCATCCATCTCCGCCGACCACCACTGTAAGGGGGCCCCTCTCCGCTGACCACCACTGTAAGGGGGCCCCTCTCCGCCGACCACCACTGTAAGGAGGTCCCTCTCTGACGACCACCAGTATACAACTGCACTGTATGCAAGAGGTGTTTTTCACTCCTAAACAGTTAAATCCTTTTTTTAAATAATTTCTTTGCTTACAAAATATTTGAACATTTTTTTAATTATATGACTTATTCACATTATATGAAAGTTATTTGTATGTTATAAATGATAGGCAAAATGTTTGTGGTAATTGAAGCAGGGTAAAATCATGGTACATATGATGGTACAGACAATTTGGTGCAGGACAGTGAATGGTTCAAACAATATAAAAACAAGTGAAAACTTTTAATTATGCAAGTTGCTTTTAAAAAGCTATGGGGAGGCACACCATGGCAATCAGGATATATTTTCAGAAGAAATCACTCATATCTACAGCAGGCCAAGTAACACACTACTCCATTTCACTTGTGTTGAGCACATTGTTGTTTAATGCTGATAAATGGTTGCGTTCCGAAGATAAAAGGCTATATAATAACCAAAAAGGCAAATGCTCTTTATGGAAACTGCAAACTGCTCCAGAAAACACATTATTTTTTTATTCTTTAAATAAGGCTATTGCCTCAAATGATCTATAATGCCTTAATGTAGTTCTGTAAAGAGAATGAGTAGTAACTGTTTGGATTGTGCAGTCAGCCACTGAACTGACCATCACATTCTTCTAACTGAGGCAGGGTGAGCAGTGGAAATGATTACTTCGTCCGGATGTCATTGTGACTCTGAAAGCAAGTATAACTTTATACAGAAGATGATCTAATCACCCTCCATTTAAAACTAAACTTTCAGTTTTCGGTAAAAAATGTCTTTAAATTAATTGCATATTTACAACACCAAATGCAACTTCCACAAACAGATCATATAGCTACAGGTCGCTGTGGTAAACACAGGTTATAGTAGGCATCTGGCGTCCAGAAATCCATTCCTTTCCAGCCACACCATCCCTGCAAAAACAAGAAAAATCATCAGCTATCAACTTTGTATTATTCATTGCCAATAAATGTGGCAGAATCAGCTAGGGAAATCTTTCCTTGCTGACTGACTGTCTTGTAGTAGGATGTATGCCCACTAATATTGCTTTACATGGTAATCCTCTGTAAGCAGGCTAGACCTTTAGCAAAGCATGAGCCAAGAACACTATGAAGCCCCACATGTTTGGTATCAGATTCAAATGTCTGATTGTGCTGGTAGAAAAAAGATCTGGTGATACAGTGCCATGTATACAGACAGATATGACCAGTGCACAAGTTTGTATTTTTCACAGTATGTATTATTATATGTTCGTGCTAGCTTGCCTGTATCATTGTAAGAGAAAGGGGGAAGGAATTTTCCATACCAGTATGTGTAGTAATGTTGGCTACTTACAAGAATATTTGTGTTCAAAGACAGATACTCTGCTTGTTTGTTTTCCCAGTACCATATTGTGCGGAGAAATTTGTCAACTCATATATACTGTATAGAATTTTTATTTCAATTGTGGAGAGATAATGTAAACAGCTTCAATGGCTGCTGCTTTATTACTTTCTTTTTCATAAGCTTTGGACTTTCAAAAATAAATATTCAATAAATAAAGAATGCTGCTTCAAATTTGTGGCTCACTACAACACTAGAAGATCTAATTTTAAATGTTTTAGCACAAGAGTTACAAACATTTCACTTAAGATTCACACACTTTTCTAATTGGAAAAATGTGTGAATCCTAGCTGAACTTTGTGTGAAACCATTTACAGATAAAACACTAGGTTTTCATTTGCCACCAACATATGTAGCATATTCTCCTGTCAACTGCCAACACACAGAACACAGGCTTTCATCTTCACAAGGTAGCGGCTGACAGTTTGATACTCATCTCCTACATATCTCACAGCAGTGCAGAATTTTGTATCAGACTTGGTAATGAGGTAAAAGGAAGCTGAAAGGGGGGCGATTCATTACTACTGGTACAAATGAAATGTGTGACATTTCAAATACGTTTGGCAGGGTTGCCCCTGCCACAAAAGCCCTTGCCTTTTTGTAGTGCAGCATAGGAAAGGACACATTGCCAGTCCACATTGATGCTCTGTCCTGCATACTGATGTACTATCCAATGCAGCAGAAATGCAAACGCACTGGATTATTATTGCATGCTGCATTTCTGACGTGTCAATCTGCATTTTGCAACTCAAGACAATTCAAAAATTAATATTGGGAAAATGAAATGCATGTTAACAGCCATAGTGTACCAACATTATACAACACTTCATGCGTGTGTCTGGGCCCTATGCAGTGAAAGTGTAGACTGAAAAAACTGACATTTCTTAGTTTGCCCCTTTATGTGTACTTTGCGTAGAGTATGCTACTTTGCATAGCATAATCAGAGTGTACACACTGTGCTGTACTTGCAGCATAACCTAGTCTATAAGCCACCAGATAACTAAATCCAATAATTATCTACACTACACGGCAAAATTATGTGGTCACTCTTTCAAATTATTTAGTTCAGTTGTTTTCAGTGAAAGATACGGTCAATGCTACAGCATACAGCACAAGACAATTATGCACTTCCAACCACATAGCAACGGTTTGGATAAGGCTCTTTTCTGTTCATGTCCATAATGACATGGTTTGAGGAGTTTACTGGTTATATTTTACAGTAAACAGGAATTCAGCCTAATCATGTATCCAGTAAAGTGTTGGGAAACTCAACAAGCATACTTCCTAAAGGTTAGTGAATTGCTAAATAGTAAAACAAAAATAAAGATTGTACCTTTAAAACTTAGTACGAAATGGCAGCTCCTGACATACAAATTCACAATAAAGGTTATACTGTAGTCATCACACACACACACACCAATCTGGCCTGATTTACTGCACACCTGAGCACCCACAGATCTGGACACATAAAGTTTAAGGTGATTGCATGTTCTCTCCCTGCGCCTGCATAGGTTTCCTCTGGGAACTCCAGTTTCCTTCCACACTCCAAAGACGTGCTGGTATTAAATAAATAATAAATATGATCGAGTCATACTCACCTTGCTAAATTCCTCTGCCGTGTAAAGTTATGTGCATTGCCCACATGCAGTTATGAAATTGTATTTTTCAACCTGAGAGCATGAGTTAATAAGACAAGGCAGCTGGCCTGCCCGTCATTCACATGTAGCTTAGAGCAATCAGTTTTCGATTCTAAGGAAAGTATGATTTATGGCAGGATCATTTTTGGCACCATTATAACACGCATTACTGAAAGGCTTAGCACTGGAGCAACCTTTCCTGACTAAGCCTAAGTAAGGAAATGTGCTGGAGAGACCACCAGTGCAAGGTAATCTGGGAAGAAAACATTAGCAGCACTAGGGTCATCAGTTCAAATCCCAACCACGGCACTACTTGCCTGGCGTTTGCATGTTCTCCTTGTGTCTGCGTGGGTTTCCTCCGGGTACTCCGGTTTCCTTCCATACTCTAAAGACATGCTGGTAGGTTAATTGGATCCTGTCTAAATTGGCCCTAGTGTGTATGTATAAATGTGGGTTACGGACCTGAGATTGTGGGTTAGGGTTATGTGAATGTACAATATATATAGTATCTCCCAGAAGTGAGTACACCACCCCTCACATTTTTGTAAATATTTTATTATATCTTTTCATGTGACAGCACTGAAGAAATGACACTTTGCTACAATGTAAAGTAGTGAGTGTACAGCTTGTATAACAGTGTAAATTTGCTGTCCCCTCAAAATAACTCAACACACAGCCATTAATGTCTAAACCGCTGGCAACAAAGTGAGTACACCCCTAAGTGAAAATGTCCAAACTGGGCCCAAAGTGTCAATATTTTGTGTGGCCACCATTATTTTCCAGCACTGCCTTAACCCTCTTGGGCATGGAGTTCACCAGAGCTTCACAGGTTGCCACTGGAGTCCTCTTCCACTCCTCCATGACGACATCATGGGGCTGGTGGATATTAGAAACCTTGCGCTCCTCCACCTTCCGTTTGAGGATGCCCCACAGATGCTCAATAGGGATGAGAGACTGAGAGCGATAACACCAAATGTAACACACCTGCTAGCCATTCACATCTGAGACCTTGTAACACTAACGAGTCACATGACACCAGGGAGGGAAAATGGCTAATTGGGCCCAATTTGGACATTGTCACTTAGGGGTGTACTCACTTTTGTTGCCAGCGGTTTAGACATTAATGGCTGTGTGTTGAACTATTTTGAGGGGACAGCAAATTTACATTGTTATACAAGCTGTACATTCACTACATTTCTTCAGTGTTGTCAAATGAAAAGATATCATAAAATATTTACAAAAATGTGAGGGGTGTATTCACTTCTGGGAGATACTGTATATATATGTAAAGTGCTTCATAAATTGACAGTGCTATATAAGTACCTGTAATAAATAATAAATTAGGACTAAGTGAATGACATGGAAGGAGCTTGATAACCTTGTTTGACTTAACCACTTCCAGTCCGGACACTTTCACCCCCTTCCTGACCAGGGCAATTTTCAGCTTTTAGCGCTATCACACTTTGAATGACAATTGCGCGGTCATGCAACACTGTACCCAAATGAATTTTTTACCATTTTTTTTGAGACAGATAAAGCTTTATTTTGGTGGTATTTATTCACCACTGGGATTTGTATTTTTTTTGCTATGTAAATGAAATGTCCAAAAATTTTGAAAAAAAGTGTTTTTTTAAATAAAATTTTGCAAATAAATAATATTTCATCATAAATCTTAGCCAAAATTTATTCCGTTATCTTTTTAGTAAAAAAAAAAAAAAATCCAAATTAGTTTATAAGCAAAAATTACAATGTTTAAACATTTTTTTTTACATTTTTATTTTATTTTTTTATATTATTATTATTATTTTTTTTTTTTTATATACTGTCACCCTAGCAGTACAGTGTCACCATGGTGACACTGTGCTACTTGTGGGGGGTGATTTTTTTTTTTTTTACACTGATTGCTTTTACACCCATATAGGATGTAAAAGCAATCATTTCTCTTTCTCTCTGTGCATTCTTGCACTCATTGAGAAGTACTGAGTGAGCTGTGATTGGTCACAGCTTGTCACATGGTACAAGGCTTTTGTGAATAGCCTTGTACCATGTGACATCTGTGATCATTCACAGATTTCACACATAGTAAGCAATGATGTCAGAAGTGACATCTTGCTTACTACTCTGCATGTGATCACTGATTGGCCAATCAGTGATCACATGATCGGGACCTCGTACAGAGGTCCCGTCCGACGATCGGTGTTTCACTGTGTCCGGAGGACACAGCGGGGCCCCGGATCGCTCCCAGGGAGCGTGCACAAGCAGGGTGCGGGGAGGCCGTTTATAGACGGCCACCCGACCCTGCAGTGCCACCGTCCAGCCGTTTATTTACAACGGCCGGACGGGAGGTGGTTAAAAGAGAAAAGCCAGTATTGACTGTACCAAGTCTTTCTGCTTTACATTGGGAATATGGCCAGAAATATTTTTCTAAGAATACAAGAATACCTTCTCTAAAATTGTCTGAAGATCTTCAGCTCCTTTGTAATGTGGATCGAGTATGAGGAATCTAATTTCACCAGTGGATTCACTCCAGTTCACTCCAAGGATTGTTTGAGCCAGAACACCTCCCCCTAATTTGAAACAAATAAAACAGCTATTTTCAATTGTTATAAGCAGCTACAAGGTTAAGAGTTAAAATAAATGCTTACAGCAACACTAAAGCCTCCTTTTTTTAAAAAAAAAATAAAACAACAAACATGGCATACTTACCTAAGATAAAGTGCAGCGCTATAAATAAGTACATATAAGTATCAAAATCACTAAGATAATAAAATCACTGTATTAAAAATAGTTCATAGAGTGACTAATAATGTGAACGGAAATCCTGTGTTCATCTAGAACTCCCTGCTTGTGCAGTCAAAAATGAGGCGAATGCGCACTCACCAGAGCACATAATAAAATGCGCTTTAATGTATAAATATCCTGATGTCATCAAGGTCATCCAGGTCTGGGCAGGAATGAAGTGAAATACCTCACTGGGTAAGTCTGGATCCTGAAGCATCTGGTGTATCCTGGGAGGATACCAGAGATCCCTTTAAGGGATGGACGGGTCAGATCACCAGGTATACAGGGGCTCCCTCTCTGGATCCTGGGTATCTGCAAATTAATCCTCTCCAGGGGAGTTAAAGCAGAGAGATCTCCATAGTGTAGTAAGATTATTTTATTGATCTTATTTTGTCTGTTTGAGGTTTATTGGTTACCTTTAGTGCGTAGCAGCTTTTAAGTGCGCTCGCAATTATTTATTTTTATTTTATGGTATACTTACCTGCTCTGTGCAAGGGGTTTGCACAGAGCAGCCCGATCCTTTTCTTCTGGGGCCCCCCTCTGGTGCTCCAGGCTCCTCCTCTTTGAAGGGTGCCCCCATGGAAGGTTGCTTTTCATTGAGGAACTCGTGCGGGTTCGCTTCTGATCCACCCTATCTGCGTCCATTGACACTGCACAGGAGACCCGGCCCCCCACCCCCCAGGGTTCGCTTGGCACAGCATTTGTTTGACACCAGCAGGAGCCAACGGCTCTCACTGCTATCATCCTGCCCAGTGAGGAAGGAGACAGCGGCCAGATCCTCTGCTCTCATGCACATCACTGGATCAGATTGGACTCTGGGTAAGTATAAGGGGGATCTGGGGGGGTTGATCCTGCAGCACAGGTTTTTCACCTTAATGCATAGAATGCATTAAGGTGAAAAAACCTTAAGGCTTTAGAACCACGTTAAAGAATAAAAATGAACCCAACAATGGTAAAATATGATTATTTAAACAGTTTCCTCACAATTCTGGAGTATATTAACATGGAGTACTCCCCTAGAAACTCCAGGCCAACAATATCCCTACAGTGTCCATGATAAGACAAAATCATCACTGTCCTTCTGATATAACAGTCCATACAATAAAGTCTTTGTTCTGTGATCTGTAATTTTCTTCCTTCTGTGTATATTCACCAGTTTGGTTGTGCACCTGTTTTTTTTTTACCCTACATTCAAGTATGGCCAGTTGTCGTCTTAAATAATGCACATCCTCCACTAGTCATGAATGGTGTATTGGCTCAAGTATCCTGTGTGCTTCAACCAGTTTTTTTCCATGTTCTCCACAGTGCTTTATCCTCTAAAAACTCTTTAAAAATCTACCGTCAATTTAAAACTCACATTGGCAGTAGATTAATACAGAGTTTTTAAAGGATAAAGCAATATTGTAGCTTTTATGATTTTTGCACGTGGCTGCAAGGGAAACAGGATTGAAAGGTTTCCATAGGAGAGGATTGCAGATATATTCTGGCTATGTGTCTTAATGGTAAGGTGAGGGGTCACCTGATGAAGAGGGAAAAATCTCAAAATAGAAACACATACCATGCAAAAACGTTGCATATTTTTCTTTGTTTGTGAGTAGCGATTTGCATATTTATACAAATGGATGGAATCCAAATATAAGGCACTAAGTATATATTATTTCCCTTGCATGCAGAATGAGTGAGAGAAAGAGATAGAGAGAAGGATTTAAAGAGAAAGAGTTGTATTTTTCTGGCTAAGGTGAGAGAAGATTCATTTTAGTTGACCTATAAAGTTGATATATTAAAAGGGACCAGGTGAGGGCACATCTAGTGAAGGTGGGACATTGGTTAAATTACATGCATGGTGGAGTTTTACTTATGTAAGTAGCACTTACTTGAAGTATTATGTTTCTAGAAGGAAAAGGCACTATATAGTTTTATTTTTTCACATGTAACACTGAGTACTGTGGAGAACGTGGAACAAATTCGTTGAAGCACACACGATAATTGACCCAATACACCATTCATGTTGCTAGTGGAGGATGTGTATAATTTAAGGCGATAACTGACCATGCTTGAATGTAAGGTAAAAAATAGAAAAACAGGTGAAAGCACAATCGAACTGGTGAACAAATACAGGAGGAAGAAAATTACAGATCACAGAACAAAGACTTTATTGTAAGGACTGTTACATCAGAAGGATAGTAGATTAGGTTTATGTTACATAAGTGGGAGTAGTGCTGCCCTGATATTGCAATTATGAGCTATACATAAACCACCTTAGATTAAAGGCAGTACAAATAGCAGAGCAATGATCTACTAAGTTGAGAAACCTGTAGCAACCAGAGAAGGAGAAATTCTTTTGTTGACTGTGGTTACACTCTTTGCTGTATTAAAGAGGATCAATAATTATTACTGGCTAGATGTCAGGATGCTACATAATGAAATACAAAATGATGGAAGGATTGTAGTTATACAAAATAGAATACAATACACTAAACTCCTTTTTCTATTTGGAACACATATTTTTTCTTTTCACATTATAACAATGTTTTCTACAAATAGAGCCGATAACAGCCATGCTAACAAAATTTTAAATTTCCATTGACCTCATACTCATACCAAACATCAAGACTTAGCAGGTCACAGCAGATGTTCTGTACAAACATTGAATAAAGAGGTGAAAGCTTTTTAAACACACTGACCATTTTATTTTCCAGTGTATAGGAGCAGTCAGATAACTGACCAGTCTGTCAAAAAAATAGCATATACAGTATTTCCATACTTAATTGAATGCCTCAAAAATTAATTACATAATTACAGCTTCAGTTTTATAAATTGCTTGTTTACTGACCAGCTGCAATGTTCATGTACAACGTACTTACCAATCATTATTGGTGTTCCTTCAGTTTTGAAATGATTAACAAGTTCTCTGCCTTTGGATGCCAGCTCTGTGCCCTGGCTGCAAAAATAAAATGAAAATTACTGTCACAATAACAGCAGCAATTATGGAATGGACTTCATATAGACATTATTTTCCATAAAGCAGTATGAAAAAATGCAAGGAGTAAACAAAAAGCATGATTTAATTAAAGAAGTCTGCAAAATTTAGGAGCCCATAACTATCAAGCAAAATTACCCTCTAAGGCAATGGTTGTCAACTCAACTTCTCAATGGCTACCCATAGTGATTTTTTTATACGAGGGTCCTTCAAAAAGTCTCTTTTTAAAACTGTAAGATATTATATATATATATATATATATATATACATACACACACACACACATATAAACGCAGAAACTTTTTGAAGACCTCTTGAACATGGAGTTCAGTGCATTCAATCACTGGCCTTGGGACTGATCTCGGTGACTTCAGGAGCTGGAAATCCAAATTTAATATATACCTACCTTGTAGAATCAGCCCCCTGCTACAACAGTGTCCATGTGTACCCAATCCTACTGCTAAGGAGCAAGACTTTAACCACTTCCGCGCCACCCTATAACAGAAATACTACTACAGGGTGGCACGGGTGCACAAAATCACGTATATATACGCAAGTTTACAGTTCCAGGTAGGGTGTGCCGCCATTTGCGGCCTCGGCTGTCAATCACCGGGTCCTGTCATTCCCCGCCGACACCTGGCGATCTCCAAGGATTTCCGATGAGGGAGAGACCTGTATGTAAACAATACAGATCTCTCCCCTGTCAGCTCCTGCACACTGCTTTGTATGACTCTGCATAGCAGAGCTATGCAAAGCAGTGTGCTTACAGTAACACACACATAGCCCCCATAGTAAAACAGCACACAGTTAACCCTTTGATTGCCCCACGTTAACCCCTTCCTGCCCAGTGCCATTAGTATAGTGTCAGTGCTTTTTATTAGCACTGATCACTGTATTGGTGTCATTGGGGATGTCAGTGACACCAAGTCAGTTCCCCCCCAGTGTCAGAATGCCCACTGCAGTCCCGCTATAAATCACTGATCACTGCCATTACTAGTAAACAAAAAAAAAATCCCAGTATATATACACCGCCATTTGTAAATGCTATAACTTTCACGTAAACCAATTAATTTACACGTATTGGGATTTTTCTTTTAGCAAAGACATGTAGCAAAATACATATTGGCCTAAATTTATTACGAAATTTGATTTTTTTACTGAACATGTTTAAAAAGTCTACAATGTTGTTTTTTTTTTCAAAATTGTTGGTCTTTTATTGTTTATAGCGCAAAAAAATAAAAACCGCACAGGCAATCAAATACCACCGAAAGAAAGCTCTGTTTGTGGGAAAAAAGGACGTAAATTTTATTTGGGTGCAGTGTTGCATGACAGCGCGATAGTCAGTTAAAGTAACGCAGCACCGTATCGCAAAAATTGGCCTGGTTAGGAAGGGGAGTAAATATTCTGGAGGGCAAGTGGTTAAGAGAAAAGATTTATACTACAGAAGAAAATGGCTGAAAACATGCTGCATCTGCTCAACCACACAGGCCATTAAGAGACACACAGAGTTAGCTCTAGTTTGCAGCACATCAGCTGAGCAACACCGATCTGCACAGATCAATGCAGGCCTAATGCCAGGGCACATAGAGAACAAATGCATTGAAGTATATTGCAGTGTGTTGCACACAAATGGCATTTTTTTCCCAATGCAGCACAACTCTCCTCATTTTACCATATAGAAGCAAACAGAAATGTAAACAATATCCTGCACTGTAACAACACAAAGCATCTCCCCTATACAAGGGACACCAGCCTGCACCTGTTATGCTATCAATCCTGGTATCACCCTGTACTGATCTGGTTTACTTACTGCATGTTTTACAGACATCTGATTATACTCTTTCATTAGGAGAAAAACAGCAACTTTCCCTCATATGCACAGTGCCCATAAATAAAATCTCTAACATATCTAATATTTTACAGCTATTGAGGACAGACACACAAATATGTTTTTCTTATCTACTACTGTCTTGGAAGCGACTGGCTGCACAGAACATGAAATCAACGGACAGGCAAGAAATAGTCATAGTAGACACTCAAAAATACTTTTTAACTAGAGATTCACGAAGAAGATACAGCCTTATAGTGCCAGAGTCCAGGGCTGAATTCTGAAGGGGACAAGCAACAACATATTGATTCCATTGTGTCTGTAAATGATTTTGCCAAGTCCATGGAACTAAACCCACATGCAAAAAACATTTTGGTAGGCTGGCTGATTTCTATCTGAACTGAAAATTCTTGGTCAGCCACAGTTTACACTGAACACTGCAAGCAATCAAATCCTAAATGAAAACTACTTTTCTATAGCAACGCCATGATATGAATGAAAAGGTGTGAATTTACTGGTATCAGCTCATGATGTCTGGTCTTCTTTCTCTGTAAACACGGTTCATTGTACCGTAGAGAGTCATTCTGTTAACAGTTTTAAATTCTTCTTTAGGCAATGTTGTGAGAACGCATGGTATTGTGATTATGTTAGCATTATTATTGCTATGTACTGATCAGGGGCGGACTGACAACTCATGGGGCCCCCGGGCAATAGGGGATCATGGGGCCCCTATGTTCTTGCCCACACTCACAAAAGCCTATGAAAAAGGTATCAGGGGCATCTCATGGGGCCCCCTACTGACCCCGGGCCCTCGGGCAGTGCCTGAGTTTCCAAATGGTCAGTCCGCCCCTGGTACAGATGTGAGTGGTTTGCATTCTCTTCAAAATGCACCAAACTCTCTTTGCATTATATAAATGACTAAAATAAACCTACCCACATCTGACAGCAGTAAAGTGCCATACAGACCAATTATGTTTCATGTATAAAAAAATAGCAAGCTGTCTGAGTTGCCTATACAGCCAACACATTTCCTTTTGTTTTTAATCTGCCCTGGAAAAATGATAGCTGGGATATACCTGCTTCACAGGGCAATACAAACAATGTTCCATTCCTCCAGCTTATATACATTAAAAGGTTTCTACTGCTCACCTAACAAACATGATTTTTGATGTAATGCCAAACAGCTGGTTGAGTACGAGCTGAACCTCTATGGAACCAATCCACTGCCGAGATCCAACAAAGGCCGCAGGTTTATCTCCAACATCCACCAGAGCCTGCAAATGCGCAAAGTATTACAATGTATGTCAGGGCAAAACACACATTATATTTCTGCAATACATTCACATTTCTCTACAGAAAAGTTTCTGTAAATATGCCAGAAATGCCAAAGACTTCCCATAGCTTCTGATCAGATTTGCCTGAAAATCTGACAGGAATACCTGATCAGACTGCCTGTTGAAATGATCCTAAAGATGACTGTACAATTAGACTGTAATTTTTTCTGGCACCAAAGTCATTGGGTAAAATAACTGGATTCAAGAACAAAAAATGTATTGACAAAATGTGCATAGTGACTTCAGGGCAGGACAAATACCATTTATTTTATGATGCCCAATATCAAGCATTTGCTAAACGAAGTAACTGTAGACAGGATATATTTTTTATTTGCTCTTTCATGTGTATTCAACCCCTTCACACTGACGTCACACAAATATGCGCCTCACGGAAATGTTTTTTTTTTCCATGGGGCTTTATATTTGCATACCTGTCTTTGTGCCAGGATCAGTGTCAGTTAGTGTCAGTGTGTTTAAGGTAAAAAAACAAAATGCGCACTATTGTTTCTGGGCTGTAGTACAGGTACAAACAACAAATTACATACACATATATGGTATCGCTGTGATCGTCAAGAGCTGTAAAATTTATTTTGGGTTGTTCTTTGGTGGTAGGTTAGAGTAGTAACAAGAAACACAGCTAAATTACAAAAAAAATTTTTTTTTACTATATTGGACCAGTTTTCCTTTAATAATAAAAAGAAAATCAGGAGATATCCATTAACATTTACCACCAAATGAAAGCCCAATTTGTCCTGAAAAAAAAACAAACTATGGTATAATTCAGATGTATAAAGTAGTTGTGATGATATGTACGGTTTTACTAACACATGTCAAAGTTGTAAAATTTTACTTAGGCTTTAAGATTTGTTTTACCCTTAGGTGTGAAGGGGTTAATGTGCAATTACATTCAGGACCAATATATTACAAAAGTGAAGTTTGCCAGGAGAAAAACAGAAGTGTTCCCCATTGAGAAGCTTCTTCTGTAAATGCTGGTTCCCTGACTCTCATGCTGATTGTGTAGGTTTGATTCCTCTAGAATCACTGACCTGGGAAAAAAATATTCAAATCAAGAGTTTTGACTTGACTTGCATGCTTGTTCCAGGTGTATAACTCAGAATACACAAAAGCTACAGACAGTCAACAAGCATCTTCAGAAATAAGTCAGTGGTAAAAAATTATGTGCTTTAGTGAGGACACATTTCCTGCATATCCAGTATGTGAGACATGATCAGTAGATTTAAAGATATAGGAAGCTAATATATAAAATATGCAACTCCTGACTTTACTGTATAGCAGAAGGGAAAAGGCCAAGCACATCGCTTACAGGAATAAAGGTTGCATATAACCGTTCTAGATATACCGATTGTTTCCATTTCCAGTGTGGAGTTATAAATACGTTCAGATGCTTAATTTCCAAAAGATCTATATGCTGAATGCAACAATTACCACATTTGCCCCATTTGGACAGAGTTATACTTAAGAGTATTATCAACTTCCAACTTAAGTTTGTGCTCTGCAGTCAAGTGATTACTTGGAACAAATGTAATGCTAGCCTCTTACTCTCCTTGGCAGAAAGTGTTTAGTTTGATGAACTGTAAAAAAAAGCTAACCTGTTGAATCTCTTTGTGTGTTGGAATAGGCTTGTCTGTGTAACCTTGGTAATTAAACCAGGAGCAGATGGTCTGTAGAGAACGGTACGCACACCCCCAACCACTGTCATCCATGTGATCTTGCATGTAGTGATGGTAACTGTATATTCCATGAACCAATGAGACCTACAAAGAAAAGAGCATTGATAGGTTTACTGCTGCATGAAAAGGTGCAGTATATTACATTTCAAAAGGAAATATGTAACAATATACTATTTGCTTCATTAGGTCTTGAATATCACTGCATTCAAAATGCACATGGACTAATATAATTTAGAAGAATTCTTATGATAAAAGATATTTAAGTGTTGTTACTAATTATACAAAAGGAGTATACTAATTCAAGTAGAACTGAGGGCAACATTTTCTCAATAGAGTAAGATAATCCATGTGAGGTTTTTTCGCTATTTGTGTCCCATTGGGGAGATTTTCCTTCACTTCCTGTCCCACAGCCAAAACAGAAATTGTGATGAAATCACTTTAAAGTGAGGGAATCACTGGTTGTCACCAAGGTCACCAGAACTAGTGTCCCTATTGGAAGATGTCCCCTCTATTCCTGTTAACAACCCCAAATTTGTGATTTTCTTTTATTTTTACTCTCTATGATAGCTTTAAACAGGATAAATAAAGAGGGGGAGTATCCCTAACAGGGGCATAGTTATAAAGATCTGACAGGTGTTCTCATCCCTCTTATCAAAACCTAAAAAAAGTTTTGCCCTTAGTAATAAACTATGGACCATCAAAAGCAACCATAGGGATCAATACACTGACCACCAATAGTTTCTATTCAAACTGTAAAACAGGAAAAACAGGCAAAGCTGGTTGATACTGCATGAAAATAGAGGGCTCCATGCAATAAGCTGCATCCTGCAAAAACATTGGCAATTTAAAAAAAAAAAATATTCATATTACAATGAATTTGAAATGTCCTGCATGCTGCAGTTTTGGTGCACTGGAATGGAGTTTTCCAATTTAAATGGTTCTAAAAGGCAGAAAGCTGTTTACCTTCATGCATTCCATGCATGAAGGTGAAAAAACCTTCTGTGTGCTGCTCTCCCCAGAGCCCCTATAATACTTACCCAAGCCCCTTCCCGATCCAGCGATGTGCACGAGAGCCTCGGCTGTCCCTGGACTCTCTCTCCTCATGGATAAGACAGCAGTCAATCAGAGCCAGTGAGCCAATGAGGAGAGATCGGGGGGTGGGGCCGAGCTGCGGCTCTATGTGTCTTATGGACGCATAGTGCCTGGCTCAAGAGCAAGCACGCATCAGTGTCGCCATAGCAAGTTGCTTGCTATGGGGGCACTGGTCAAGGGGGAGGAGCCAGGAGCACTGGCAGGGGAGCCAAGAAGAACAGGATCGGGGCTGCTTTGTGCAAAACCACTGCACAGAGCAGGTAAATATAACATGTTTGTTGTTTTAAAAAACAAATCGGAACCTTTAATACCACTTTAGGTCAATTTCCTCTTTGATTTCCATCCCTGGCCAAACTCAAACAACAACTTACTACACTGAAAAATCTTGTTTTTGTAGAACGTATTGAATCTATAAAAATTACTTTATGATTACGAGTATTCATAGAGAAGAATATGACCAAAACTGTATAAACAGTTACATAAAAGCACAACTTCTGTTTTCTTCTTATGAAGTGTTTACTTACTGTGCCTCCTTCTATAGTAGGATGATTAAAATGTAAATGTGGATTACGGAGATATCCATCCTTGTACAAGTCATCTGGAAAATGATAGGCATTTGCTCTTCTAAAGTATGGTCTATCCAATTGAAGGTTGTTTTGTGTGTGTAACATCTGGTAAAATATATAAATAAAATATTGCAAAGGCAATGGGGTTTTAATCAGGCTTTATTTCTATCTACATAGCTACTTAGGTAAAATAACAAAAAAAAAAAAAATCTTCCCTTACTACAGCAACCTTAAAGTTCTAGGCTTTTCTCACAGCATGCTGCAAAGTCAATAGATTGATCATCAAGGACCTCATGGTCTCAAAACAGCTTTGAGATGTCATTTTGGATTCTAGCTATTCAATTTTTGCATATGGGTAGGATACAGCTCAGATAAAAAGCACACTTTTGGGTAAATGGTATGGGGTGTTGTTCCTACCTGCACCTTGTGTTTTTTACCTGCATTGATCATGACGTTTCATGGTGTCATTTTTGGCCTCTACATACAGCCTATAGTAGAGTAAATCTTCACATTCTGGTGTCAAACGTTTGTGTTCAAACATGGCACTGCACAGGTTAATGCATGACCTCTGTCTGTAGTCTTAAAACAGACACTAAGGCCCCTTTCCCACAGGCGGACCAATCGGGTCTGCCTCTTTGTTTTTCAGGCAGACCCATTCAGACCATCCACTGCCCTCTATGGAGCGGCGGATGTAAACAGACATGTGGAATTGTTCCCCATCAATCTAGTGGATTGGTTGACAGTTGGATGCAAACGGACAGGTGGTCTGTTAACATCTGACTGCCCATAGAGGAAAGTGAGCTGTGTCCATGTCCACGTCCACTGTGCATAAGCGGAGAAAAGGGGGACTGATCACCCCACTGAGCAGGTGGATCAGCTGGTGGACTTTGCCCGTGTGAAAGGGGCCATACTGTGAAGACTCCACATATGCCACAACCCCTAGGTCTCTTAGTCTAGTGCTCTTCAGGTGAGAGCTGATGGATAATGAGACAGAGCAATTAACAGAAAGCTCACCGTGTAGTCTTTCATTGCATTATCATTACCTAAAGTGTTACTAAACCCAGGACCCTATATTCACTATATCTAGTCTCCCACAGTACACAGAACATGGAAATGCAATTATGTTAGTAAATATAAACTGCTAAATACCTTTTCTCACCACCAGTTAGAGCAGTCTTGTGACTTCTATCAGTGTCCAGCTAAGCACATGTTAAAGCTTGTAGGAGGAGTTTTAATTTTGCTCTAGGAGGATGCAGGACTCCTGACCTCTGTCTGGACAGTGATGACTGGCCCTGTGCTGATCACATACACTCTCCCAAGAAAAAAAAACAAAAACAAAAAAAACCTCTCTAGCGATACACACCAAACTGAGCATGTGCAGAGTGACTCCACATAGTATGTCTTATCAGGAGATAAGAGGAGGACACTGGAAGAAGGGGATCAAACAGCGTTTTTACACAATGCAGAGGATTAACCCCTTAGGTTCCACAGTGAGTATAACAAGCAGGCTTTACTGCATATACAGACTGATTTTACTGTTTAGTGGGTTTAGTAACACTTTAACTGTGATGCAGGAAATGATGAGGCATGCATTGTGACCCAGAAAAAGAAGTTGCCTGTCTCTTTAGCGAATATAGACAATGCAGGTGAATAAATACATGGACACAGGGGTATGATCAGCCATGGAACTACAAACTGCAGCCACAACATGTGAGCCCATCATTACAGGGTAAGACAAACAAACAGCACAGAGAATACAACTACACTGATACCTAGGTAAAACAACAAAACAATTGAAAGTGTACTATGCCTCTCCTGCTTCCTGTGCTGTCTGTGGTAGTAAAAAGATACCAGTGTCTGAAGATCCCACAGAATCTGACTTTTCCAGCAATATAGATTTTTTGACCCTAGTGCTCCGTGGTTCCTCCTACATCATTACAGAACACAACACTGACATAGAAGGAATCAGTCAAAGCACTGGACATAGTAAAGCACTAGGGAATTTATACTTTTGGAAATGTGGAATCCTGCAAAATCTTCAGGCATTGGTATCTTTTCACTAATACAATGAATGGAGGCATGGTCAGCAAATGGGCTGCTCCTGAATCAGTAGCAGTACATCACAGTTTTTACAAAACCTTATTTTTCATACTACACACCTAAAGCTTTTTTGTTACTGATTTAGATGCAGTAAGTTAGCAAGTCTTGTTTTTTATCTTATTTTTATTTATAAAAATATTCTAGCATCTATCAAACGTGTTTTTCCTGGACTTTGGAAATGTTTTATGTGTCTCTCTTCATTTTCTGTTGGACATATGCCATCTGGTACACAAAATACCTTTCTGTGGTCCTCCAGTTGAGACTCTGCTACTCCTGCTGGATAGACCACTGTCAGAAAGCCTTTACTTTCTGGTAGCATGAAGTGAAAAGGTTCTGCCAAACAAATTGATGTTCCCTTTATATATTTCAGCATGCATCTCTCCATCTCAGTCAACTGTTGTTTGAGTGCTTTCACTAGAATTCCACAAACACTGTTCAAAAGAAAAATAACATTAAAAAACGGTTATAAGGTCATACAATATATTGCATACTGAACAAAGATCAGAAAAAAATATATTGTCTCACACACTGATTTACTGTAATGTAGCAGAGATCAGTAAGTAAAATCAAAACAGTGTCAAAAATACACAGCTGTGTAACTGGGTCATTTCATCTTCATCAGGTCTCTACATAAAAAGAATTACTCTACCTGTATACAATTATTACATCAAAGGACCACATCTTACAGCATAGTCTGGCCTTTGACAAGTTGACTTGCCTTCATAACTCACACAGTGTATAAATATTATAATCACATGAGAGGAGTCAGCAATCAGGCTCTGTCCTGAAGGCTGTAGATCTTTCTTGTATGTAGACCACCCCTCCTTCAACTGATATGATATCTACCAATCACGTCATACAAAATGACGTCCCTATGGGGTGTAAAAATTGGGACCAGATTTTCTCTGTTAGGAGATAAAACTGTTCAAACTAGAATAATGTATCTACTGTAATAGTTTTAACATAGTCTGCTTTCACATATGCACATTCATTGCAATATACCTAATGAAGTAATGATCATGCATAGTTTAGGATCTGCCCACAACCTTAGTCTATGGCACCAATGTACATTCACAGCTGACCAGTATTTGGTTGGCAAAATCAAGATTTTCAAACTTGTCTAAGTAGTTTCCCCTGGAAGTAGAAAGTGTGGTGTTTACCTTTAGGCCCCATGAACACATGATGTTTTGCTAATTATCTTAGAAGTCTTCTCCCTGGCAGCAGCATTTTGACAGAAAAAACTCCTGATGCTTGTAAAAGTGTATAACATGTTTAGGCACAGCAAGCGCTTGGCTCTTAATTCAATTAATTGGCCAGAATAATAATGTAATCTGGTCAATGAAATTAATTAATGTTCAATCATTGCTGATCATCACTTCCAGTTAGTTCCAAGGGGGGCCCACAGGAGCAGATCATCACTGTCAGTTAGTTCCAAGGGGGGCCCACAGGAGCAGCCTGTACCAGTTGTGGTTTATAAAATGGTGCTGGTTCAAAAAGGGGTTAAGAACAACTCTACCCCAAGGCCTGAAACTAATAAATAAAATGAAATCAATTTCCCCAACTTTAAGTTTAAATTTAAAAAAAGATTATTGCACTCACTGTAAAATCCTTGAATTTGGAGTCTTTTGAGGGGAACAGGAGGTCTTTACCTTCGAGTTACACTGCTGACTACAGAAGCATTAGACAGTGGCAAACAAAAAATCTGTAGGCCAGCCCAGGATAACTCCCCCCCTTCTACTACTGGTATATTTCAGTTTTGAAGCAATGCATTACCAAAAGCATGATCATAAACACAGACTGGTGGAATTTGTGTCCCTCTAAATGGACTCCATGAAAATAATTTTACAGCAAGTACACAAATTTCAATTTTCTTGTTCATTGAGAGACACAGAAAGTCTTTAGCCTTTAGGTGGTTCAAAGTATTCCAACTGAGGGGTGGCGAATAGAAAAAACACTAACAGGCCCAAGAAGAACAAAAGCAAACTGGGGACTGCCTGCAGCTCAAGTTGCAGCCTGAAGGACCTTACACCCAAAGCTGGAATCAGATGAGGCTGAAATGTTCACTTGGTAGAACTTAGACAACATGTTAACAGACAACCATTTGACAGTCTTGGAAAACAGTTGCTTGATGCCAGAAAGAACTCACAGATCTAGTAGAGTGCTCCATGACAAGTAAGCTTGGATAATGGTCTGCCTAAGCCACCTAGAGATGGTGAAACCAAAAGCCAAAGCACCATTGTGAAATCAAATGGGATGAAAAAAAAAAGTTAAAATTAAATCTTTCTGAAAGAAGAAGTGGTTGAGAGATAGACTTCACAGCCTGATCCACATCTAGACAATGGTGGACTCAAGATGAACTTGAGCCTGAGGTGAAAGGCAGAAACAACCTTAGGGAAGAAGTAGTCCCAGGCCCCAAAACTACATTGTTCTTATGCAAAACCAGAAAGACTACCAGTTCAGACACAAGTCTTGTAGAGGTGATGGCTACAAAGAATACCACTTTGTAGATAAGAGTAGGGATTATCTCTAACAGGTTCAAATGGTGGTTTCTGAAGTGCAGAGGGAACCAGATTTAGATCCCACAGAGTCACAAGGGACAGGAGAAAAAAAGATAAGAGACCCTATGTACAATGGTTTAAAAAATGTGAGAGGCCAAGGGGCTCAGGAACTGGATAGAAAGGTGCAGAAACTTGGCTTTTGCTAGTGCTGAGAGAAAACCACTGGTCTAGACCCTGCTGCAGGAAGAAAAGACTGTATCATATGGAGAAATTCCAAGGGTGGAAGTCCCAACACTCACACCAAGGTCTAGATTGGAGCATCATAGCAATCACAGTTTCAGAGATGCCCCACCTCTCAGAACCAGGGCTTTACATGCCTACTGTATATGGGTAGATAAAGTGCTGTGCAATCAAAGACCCAGCTGCAGGAAGGAAATAAATTGTGCCACAGCGAATTTCTGAGGGTGGAAGCCCCAAGAATCACAACAATTTCTAGCTTTGAGCATCATAGGAATCACAGATTCAGTGTATAGCCAGTTTTAGTGAGACCAGGGCCTGGTAAATTCTTCCAATATCTTCTATGCCCTAACAGTTAAAAGAGAAAAAAATCGTATACTATAGATGCAAGGACTACTTGTACATCAAATATAAACAGCAATAAATATTTGTTTATTACTATATGATATGAGGAAATACTAACATTTCACCTCAATATTCTGAAATAAATGATGAATAAGTTCCCAGGCATACAGTGGGGCAAAAAAGTATTTAGTCAGCCACCAATTGTGCAAGTTCTCCCACTTAAAAAGATGAGAGAGGCCTGTAATTGGCATCATAGGTAGACCTCAACTATGAGAGACAAAATGAGAAAAAAAATCCAGACAATCACATTGGCTGATCTGGAAAGAATTTATTTGCAAATTATAGTGGAAAATAAGTATTTGGTCAATATCAAAAGTTCATCTCAATACTTTGTTATATATCCTTTGTTGGCAATGACAGAGGTCAAACGTTTCCTGTAAGTCTTCACAAGGTTGGCACACACTGTTGCTGGTATGTTGGCCCATTCCTCCATGCAGATCTCCTCTAGAGCAGTGATGTTTTTGGGCTGTCGCTGGGCAACACGGACTTTGAACTCCCTCCAAAGGCTTTCTATCGGGTTGAGATCTGGAGACTGGCTAGGCCACTCCAGGACCTTGAAATGCTTCTTACGAAGCCACTCCTTCGTTGCCTGGGCGGTATGTTTGGGATCATTGTCATGTTGGAAGACCCAGCCACGTTTCATCTTCAATGCCCTTGCTGATGGAAGGAGGTTTGCACTCAAAATCTCACGATACATGGCCCCATTCATTCTGTCCTGTACATGGATCAGTCGTCCTGGTCCCTTTGTGGAGAAACAGCCCGAAAGCATGATGTTGCCACCCCCATGCTTCACAGTAGGTATGGTGTTCTTTGGATGCAACTCAGCATTCTCACTCCTCCAAACATGACGAGTTGTGTTTCTACAAAACAGTTCTATTTTGGTTTCATCTGACCATATGACAGATCATCCTGGATCATCCAAATACTCTCTAGCAAACTTCAGACGGGCCCGGACATGTACTGGCTTAAGCAGGGGGACACGTCTGGCACTGCAGGATCTGAGTCCCTAGCGGCGTAGTGTGTTACTGATGGTAGCCTTTGTTAGGTTGGTCCCAGCTCTCTGCAGGTCATTCACTAGGTCCCCTGTGTGGTCCTGGGATTTTTGCTCACCGTTCTTGTGATCATTTTGACCCCACGGGGTGAGATCTTGCGTGGAGCCCCAGATCGAGGGAGATTATCAGTGGTCTTGTATGTCTTCCATTTTCTAATTATTGCTCCCACAGTTGATTTGTTCACACCAAGCTGCTTGCCTATTGCAGATTCAGTCTTCCCAGCCTGGTGCAGGTTTACAATTTTGTTTCTGGTGTCCTTCGACAGCTCTTTGGTCTTCACCATAGTGGAGTTTGGAGTGTGACTGTTTGAGGTTGTGGACAGGTGTCTTTTATACTGATAACAAGTTCAAACAGGTGCCATTGATACAGGTAATGAGTGCAGGACAGAGGAGCCTCTTAAAGAAGAAGGTAAAGGTCTGTGAGAGCCAGAAATCTTGCTTTTTTGTAGGTGACCAAATACTTATTTTCCACCATAATTTGCAAATAAATTCTTTCCAAATCAGCCAATGTGATTGTCTAGATTTGTTTTCTCATTTTGTCTCTCATAGTTGAGGTCTACCTATGATGCCAATTACAGGCCTCTCTCATCTTTTTAAGTGGGAGAACTTGCACAATTGGTGGCTGACTAAATACTTTTTTGCCCCACTGTATGGGTAGACAAAGTGTTGTGCTAACCTAGAACCCCCTCTAGCTGCTGTCCCAGTTTTGTGATCCCCTCCAGCTCCATGCAGAGTAGCATGCAGGACAGAAAATAATGAGGTTCTGACAGTCTGGGAAAGGGAAGAGCAGACGTAACAGGCAGAATAGCCTGGAATAAGATATGTTGTTACTGCAGGCTTGAAGCCTGTGCAGGGAGTGGGAGAAGTCACTAGAGCAGCTGCGACTTTGATCTGACAGCAGTTAGCTGCAGCTAATCAGAAATATTTCATCTCTCTCCTCCTAAGGCCCATACACCATGGTTGTAGCTTGCGTGGTTCCTCCATCTCAGATTGCACTGGCAGGAACTGACCCAGACCCATGAGCTACGCTCATTGTGCATTCGGTGCTGTGGAAAAACTGATGCTGGGTCAGTGCTGCCCAATCCTGAGAAAGCAGGAGAACTAAGTCTGACTACTAACAAACCAGTTACCAGGCACTTTTAGAGTACCATAATAGTGATCACTTTTACATGAAAGTCCATCGCTGGCTTAAAATCTCAATACCAAGCTCAAGGCAGATGCAGCAGCAGAGGTTTATAAATGTACCTTGGTAGACAAGGGGTTAAAGACAGGCACATCTTCAACTGGAATAGCAAGCACCTTGATAATGTGGGACACTACCAGTAAACAGCGTGTCAGGGTGTTTCCAATCTCCATATAGAAAGCGTTGAAATAGCAAGGGTAAAGCATATGCGGCCTTAGGAGCTTAGAACCAAAGACTGGAAACAACACTGGTAAAAACAACAGGCTGATCCTCTAATTTAAGAGTGTCACACATCACATCACAGTCTGGAGACTGGAGAGACTTAGAATCGGACAAGGCCTTTGAGGCCGATGGCTATGAAGCCACTAAGGCCATGGGTAAATCAGATACAGAATCTGCGGGAGAAGGTGCAGAAACACCCTTGTGGCTTCTGCATTCAGAGTCAGCAAAAATCTGGGTTTGGACTATAGAGTCTTGCTTGACTGTTGCAAAAGCATCATCTAAAAGTGCAGAGAATCCAGCCACACTCAACAGAGCTAAAGAAGACTCCAATAAAGAAATTCTAGGAGTAGAGGGCAAAATGTTTCCTGACTGCAGACATCAGCACTGTCAAAAAGCGTGCTGCAAGCATTCCCGGAGCCATTACCAGAGTATTAGCTGATGACAACCGGCAGAGTGGGACTGCCCCCTCATGTTAACAAACATGTTGCAATGGTGGTAAAGCAATGGCTCAGGGTAAGGGACAAAGCCCCAGGTACTCGTGAAACTCAACTGTCTGTAGCAGGTGAGGGTTAGATAGCCTGAAGTGACCAAAGTCACTGTAGGGAGGTAACAAGAATGAAGAGAAGTTCTATTTGACTTTTTTTCAAGCAGGAGTAGCATTAAGAAGGTGCTTCCTTGAAGTTGTAGGATGGGAAAGAGACAGCAGAGCATGTGCAAGGCGAATGCTCAGTCCCACAGAGTTAACCTTTTCTATGGTTGAAACCGGTAGAAATGGGGAATTTAAAGCCTATACAAATGAGGTAGCTGCATTGCTTGGCAAGACTTGCCTACTCAAAAACTGAGTCCTCGGGAACAGAGCAAGAGCTGAGACAATGCCAGCAGCTCTAGACATGGAAAGCATTTTTCATCTAACTTTTACCAGTTCCCCACCAATTCCAGGCTACCCATACAACATTCAGTCCAGTGGAGTCCATACATGGCATTCCAGAGACCACATGAAGGACAGCTGGACCAGAGAATTGGTGAGACAAGCTCTATCAGCGAAGTAGAGAAGAGTCTTGATTGAAGAAAAATAACTGAAGAGAACGGAAAAAAAAAGTGCTAGTAAAAATAGGTTAGTCTTTAAAGAATTCCAGGAATATTTTTCCCCATGCAGTAGGGCTGTGCCTGCACTGCATAGGTTAAATGCTCGTTTTTGTCTAATGGTGAGGAGAGTGGAGATATACTTACTTAATCCACCGATCCTCCCAGCGCAAGACCGGTTCCTGCTGCTCCTGTTCCCCAACCCCTGCGGTGTAGCAGTTTTGTGCGGTGGACTGTTCCTGACATCATCACACCCATAGACCGACTCTGGACATCAGGAACAGTCCACTGCTGGATGTGGGGGAGCGCCATTTTCTGGAGGATTGAAGGATCGGGTGAGTAAGCCTTTCATTGCACCCCTGGAAATAATGAGTAGTTAACCCATACAGTGCATGCACAGCCTCACTACATAGGAATAAAAAAACATTCCTGGATTTCTGCTTTAACACAGCAGAGGTGATAAAGAGCTGTTCATCCCACAAGGACACTAGCAAAAACTGAGGCATGCTGGACTGGCCTACAGTTTTTTTGCCAACTCTCCTAAAGGCAGCAGTATTACGTGAAGGTTAAAGAGACTACTTGCGCTCCACAAGAAAGAAAAATCAATTACCATTCAAATGGACTATAATTTTAAATTAGAAGAAGCTCCACTAGTACAAACCCCAAGTGTAAAAAAAAGAAAAAAAAAAAAGAAGAAAAAAGACAAATACCTCCTCCATTTTTCTTCTGAAGAAACAGAGACAGCTGTGTCAATGGGCAATGTCAAGCTCACACAATGACGACTCTGCTTGTTGTATGTAATTATTGGAGTTACCGCTTTGGAGGAGGTAGACAACTCAAACATGATGCTGAGGTTAACAACTTGTTGCTGTAAATGGATGAAAAACAACATTGATACATACATAGTAGATTAGAATTGAAAAGAGTATGAAAATCATGCAAACTAATATTACATTTACATCTCAGTTAAAGTATAACTAAAGTTAAAACTTTATTTTTTAGCTTTGAATAGAGTGGAGGGGGGATTAGAACACCTGTCAGGTTTTTATTGCCATCCATGTCCCTGTTAGATCTGTTTACTGCTATCACCGACAGTGAAAGAATATCCCACATTTTGGGTTGTCACAAGAAACGGAATAGAGGGGAAATCTTTCAATAGGGACATTAGTGTTGGTGATCCTGGTGACAACCAGAGATTCCCTCTCATTTCCAGTCTTGGCTATAAGATGGGAAATGAAGGGAAATCTCCCCAAGGAGTCACAAATGCTGAAAAAAAAAAGAAAAGTAAGACATGCGTTACAGCCCTTTCTTACTCGATCCAAAATGAAAAAGTTTTGCCTTTATCTCTACTTTAAGCTAAGTTGGTCCTTCCCATTTTTCAGAAATCCTCTTTTACTAGAACCTGAACACACCTATGTAGAAACAGGAAAACTGTTAAGTGAAGAAAACAAATTTAATAGCATTATAACACTAAAGGGGCAAGGTTAAACAAAACCTGAGCCTACGTATTATATACACACACCACATATGCCAGTCATTGCACCATACATGCCTTAAAACTACAGTGTCACTAGCAAGAGTCTAACAAACATGTGCATACCTCAGAACAATCATCTTTTTAAAAAATAAACTCTTTCATATTTAGAATGCACAGCACAACATATATAAGTTCAACATACATAAGCAAGTAAGTTCCTGAACCATGTGACAATTTCATTTACTCACTTCCTGAAACTGGAAGGGGGTCCTTGGACATCCAAATAAGTTGCTTACCACTTCACACACATAGCCACAGCATCAGTTACTTTTTAGTACAGTAGTGGCAGGGAGACACCAGTTTGGGGTCAGATGCACACCTGCTTACTCCACCGCTGGCATAGCAGTAGAAAATATAAATGTCAGGTGTTCATGGCACCGAGAACAGAGACACCCAATAGGAGAGTCGGGGAATGTGCCCCATGGCAGGCACTAGGGGCATCCACGGTGAGAGCCAAAAAGACCCAATTACAGTCAACAGCTTTTCTCCCCAGTGTTTGTCAGTAGTGTCTGCTCAAATATGCAAATCCAAAACAGTCGATTGTACCCGATTGTACAAACTGCAGCAACTTCAGCAAACAACAGATTAAAGTGTATAAAAATCCAAGAATAATAAAAATATGATATACTGTAGCCTACCAGTCCTTAGAAAAAGACATTGCATTAGTTTTCATTTTTGGGGATTTTTTCTTTTTACCCGATGACCATAACAGTAACATGCATTAAGGTAAAAAAACTTTGGGTGCAGCTCACCCTCAGCCCCTCATTATACTCACCTGAGCCCCCTCTCAATCCAGTGATGTGCATGAGAGCCGGTTCTCTCTGTGTCTCTCTCTCATCACTGGCTCACACAGCAGCAGGAGCCATTGGAACCTGTTGCTTTCAATCACTGCCAGAGAGTCAATGTGGAGAGAGCGGGGGCGGGGCAGAGCCTGCTTGAATGTCCCCATATCAAGAAGTTTGCTATTGGGAGCACTCTGCAAGGGGGAGGAGCCAGGACCACTAGCAAGGGACCCAAAACCATTACACAAAGCAGATCAGTATAACTTTTTAATTATATTTTTTTTTTAAATAATTTAGAATTACTTTAATGTGGCTTTGTATTTTCGCATACGTTAGCAAAAAAATATGTAGTCTGCGATTGCGGACTTCCTTTCAGAAATGCTAGTTATCTGGCTTTAATGCTGATCAATTAGCTTCAGTTCCTGGCAAATCATTGACCCAGAACAAGTATGCAGGTCAGGAGTTCTAACTGTGCTCTGAGTTAAAGTGAATGTAAAGATTTTTTTAAAAATAAACATTGTATACTTACCTGCCCAGTGCAATGGAGAAACCTCCTCTTCTGGAGACCTCCTCTGATGCTCTGGGCTCCTCCTCTCTTCCAAGTTGGGGCACTACTTGCTATGAGGACACTCGCGCTGGCTCAATCCTGAACCGGGCTGTGTGCATATATTCAGACAGAGAGCATGGCTCGGCCCCAACCCCGCTCTTTAGCAGCAGGAGTCAATGAGAGAGGGAGAGAGAAGAGCTGCTGCAGACGGGCAAAGCGCTGGATTGAGATCGGGCTCAGATAAATAAATGGTGGGCTGGAAGGGAATTATTATTGAAAGGTTTTACCTTAATGCAGAGAATGTATTAGGGATACAATCTTTTACATTTACAACCACTTGAATTAGTTGCATGCTTGTTCTGTGTCAATGACTAGTATCAGCAATGGCAGCCTACATATTTATCTCACCATAGGTCCCCTTTAATATTGGAGCCAAGGTTAAGTCTGGTTCATTGGTTGGCTAGCAGGACACGGTGCTATAAAAAAGATTTTATTCTTCATTTGTTGATAAAACTACATCTACTACTAAAAAGTTGCTATGTGTGATAGCACTGGTTTGACAGTAAATACATTAAATGACATACCATTTTTTGTTGCCTTTTCTCTTTCCGTTTAGAGTTTTTGCGCCTGTCATCATCATCATCAAACCTTTAAAAAGCAGATTATAAGACAACACATTTAGAATGGTAAACCAGTATATATTTAAAAAAAATACTATATCCTCTGTTTCTTACTGGATAAAATTCAAGATGTCTTTGCAGGGAGAGTCATCTGTCAAAGAGGAAGGTGATGTGCTGACTCCAGTGTTGGGCCATACATATAATGAACTGTGCCTGACACTAAGCACCAAGGACTCAGACTGAAGTTTTTCAGAAAGATCGGTTAATTCTTGCACAAGTGCCTTCTTGCAGGATGATTCTATATTAAAATAAGATAGAAAATGTAAACAATAATCAATTTACAAATTATAAAATCTACACAAAGTTTGCAGACAAAACCTAAGAGTTGTGTAATCTGACAAACTAAGTCATCCTGGTTTTATATGCTGTGTGTTTTCCCCTGATGGGATTACAGAAAAGAGGACAACAGAACTGAGTGATTAAAGGATAAGTTCACCTTTGGGAACATGTTACATATTCCACCTGTTTTTAGGGTGGAACATGTAACATGTTCCCAATGCTGCAGCCGTTGCCCGTCCCCCTCCCCACACCATCACAGCAGTATGTGGAGAAATTCCCTGTACAAGCTGTCACTTTTTATAAACAGCACATCCGTGCAGGGCTCCGCCCACACAGCCCTGTCATTCATAGAGTTCTGCGAATGAATGAACTACAAGTACCGACACCCTTAGCGGCTGTTCCCTTGTAGTTCTCAATCAGAACATCCAGTATAGGCAAGCACATATACTCACAGGTCTGCATGGCACCGGTGATCTGCTAATCTTTGGTGCAATGCTTTACAAGCTCCTGCAACAAAAAATAATAAATGCACATTTTTTTCTGCCTGCAAAAAAATGTGCATTTATTATTTTTGTCAAAAGGTGAACTTATCCTTTAACAGTGCAGTCTGCAGACATGAAATTGCAGTTGATTGATCTGGTCATTTTCAGTTTTGGTGATTATCTCACATCTATGCTGGCAGGCAGACACCTAATGATTGCTGCTCTTAAGGGAACATTGGGTAGGTTTTTTAATCTGCTTGGTCAATCTCCAGCACCTACATTGTTGAAGAAATTTGATAGGCCAGTACAACCAAGCTTGCAACTTTATGGAACACTGTGCAACACATGGAAAAATTGCTGCCTTGAGGTAGATCAGAGGATGCCTGAATATCCAATCACCTGTCAAAGTTCATGGGATTAATCCTGATCTGGTTTATTTCAGTCATTGAACAACAATCCAGTGGGTGACCATACTTAACCAGACACCCATACTGAAAGATCTTATAGAAAATAAAGGAGTGATTCTGAATATCTTTGTAGGACTAATATTATTTAACCCAAGATAAGTTGCCCCCCCACCCTGCTAACATAAACATGTACATAAACCCTGCACATAGACTTTAGTCCAGGCACAATCCAACTACCTCAAGACAAGCAGAGCACTTTGTTAACCTGTAAGCTCATCTGAGAATAAAAAAACTTCTATGGGAACGGAAGAGGAATCTCACTCTAGATTACTGGAGGGGGAACAATAACAATTTGGACAGTTTTTCTAACCCATACTCTGGGCTCGAATGATTTTGTACACTGTTTTCTTTCTGTGTGTGTACTGTAGGAGAGACAGTAGGGTAACCTCATGAATATACCGCTGCTCCTTCATTGTCCAATCACAGGTTTGAATAATGAAGCACAACATCTTATGCTTTTTCCTATAGCAATCCTTCAGGTAGGTGATTACCAATACACCAATTAACAGGAAGGGAAAGTTATTAAGCTGTTCAATTGGAGGATGCTTGCAGCTAAAATAGGGTACGGCATATATGTGGAACATAAAACGCAAACACCGAAATTAGGATTTTCATTCGGAGGTCTGCATTAAGGCAACAGGTTATACATACCATCAGCTGCTGGCAAGTCAAATGACACACTGAGACCACCTCGTGTTCTAAAAATTATTTCTGGAGCTTCAGAATTAACCTGTATGATTACAAAAGATGAGCTTTACTTGATGAGAATAAACATCGTAAGACTAGACAAGTGATCTTTGACTGTCTGTATGTTATTACGTGCAAGCTTTGTACAGGAGAATGTTGAGTTCAAAAGATTTTCTCATACCTAAAAATTTCTTTCATTACAAATGGAAAATGACTAGGTGTGATTAATCACTGAATCAGTAAAAGATAAAAAGAAAAAAAAAACACTCCTACAGTGACCCATTTGGAGCACTGAACTACTCTCTGCAACCACTGCTATGACCACGTGACAGAAAATCACCCATGGAGCTGTTGCTATAACAAAAATAAAAAAGCAGGTAATCATTTGATTGATAGTGATTTTAGTCACATGACTGCTTGATCTCTGTCATCTGTGTGGAGCTAACCTCTGAGAAGTAGCAACTGCTACATGGCATGAATCAGCCAGTTCTTATATCTCTGTACCACACTGCCATCATCCATTCATTCAGAATATGCATAGCATTTAACAGTACTGTGTTGAAGGACAGCCTAATGATTATCATGCATAACCAGACAGTGGAGGTAGGTTAGATCCTGTTCACATCTGTGCAATGCAATTTTCTTGGTGTCAAGTTTTAATGCACAGTTTACACACCTTTTTAAGTGTGCTGCAATTAAACTCTATTAGAACGTAAGATTTCATTTAATCGCATCAAAGTCCTGCATACTGCATCTTTAATGCTCTTTTATAAAATGCACGTTCTAATACAGTTGTGACCAAAATTATTCAACCCCCACTGAAATTGAGTGTTTTGGCCAGTTTGACATTGCTTTTGATCATTCAGTCATCTTGCTTACATTTACATTAAAGAGGCACTTGTAGGTCAGACAAATATAACATAACAGTTATAATGAAATAACCACAAATGTCTTTTCTGTGCTCACAGCATTATCAGTTTTATTCAACCCCCAAGTGACATTCAATCTTAGTACTTAGTACAGCATCCTTTTACAGTTATAACAGCTTTTAAACGTGAAGCATAGCTTGACACAAGTGTCTTGCAGCGATCTACGGGTATCTTCGCCCATTCTTCATGGGCAAAGGCCTCCAGTTCAGTCACATTCTTAGGCTTGCGCACTGCAACTGCTTTCTTTAAGTCCCACCAGAGGTTCTCAATCGGATTTAAGTCTGGTGACTGCGATGGCCACTCCAAAATGTTCCAGCCTTTCCTCTGCAACCATGCTCTAGTGGACTTGGAGGTATGCTTGGGATCATTGTCCTGTTGAAAGGTCCAACGTCTCCCAAGCCTCAGGTGTGTGACGGACTGCATCACGTTTCCATCCAATATCTCCTGGTACTGAAGAGAATTCATGGTACCTTGCACACGCTGAAGCTTCCCTGTACCTGCAGAAGCAAAACAGCCCCAAAGCATGATTGACCCTCCACCATGCTTCACAGTAGGCAAGGTGTTCTTTTCATCATAGGCCTTGTTCTTCCTCCTCCAAACATAGCGTTGATCCATGGGCCCAAACAGTTCTAATTTTGTTTCATCAGTCCACAGAACACTATCCCACAACTTTTGTGGTTTGTCCACATGGCTTTTGGCATACTGCAGTTGACTCTTCTTATTCTTTGGAGACAGCAAGGGGGTACGCCTGGGAGTTCTGGCACGGAGGCCTTCATTACGCAGTGTGCGTCTTATTGTCTGGGCTGAAACTTCTGTACCCACATCTGACAAATCTTTTCTCAGTTCCTCAGCAGTCACACGGGGACTTCTCTCCACTCTACGCTTCAGGTAGCGCACAGCAGTCGAAGTCAGCATCTTCTTTCTGCCACGACCAGGTAGCGTTTCAACAGTGCCCTTTGCCTTGAATTTGCGAATGATGCTTCCTAAGGTGTCTCTTGGTATGTTTAACATCTTTGCAATCTTCTTATAGCCATTGCCCTTCCTGTGAAGAGAAATCACCTCTTCTCTTGTCTTCCTGGACCATTCTCTTGCCTTCACCATGTTTGTAACCACACCAGTAAATGTCTAGAAGGAGCTGAGTATCACAGTCATTTTAAAGCTGCCTAATTGGTGCTTATTATGCTTGATTGCTGCTCGGTGACATCCACAGGTGTTTTCAATACCTGATGGAAAGCACCTGTATGAACCTCTGTTCTTCAGAGTGGTAGTCTTTAAGGGGTTGAATAATTGTGGCAATGAAGAAACCACATAAGAACCATTTACTACTGTATTACATAAACAATTGATGTCATTTTAGTTGCATTTGGGTAGTTACAACGTCCTTGTAGGATTTGATTCTGAATACAATTCCAAATGTACACTATAGTCCCTAAACCCCTTTACAGCATTGGGGGTTGAATAATTTTGGTCACAACTGTAGAAGGTAATGGCAGTGCACCTAAAAAAAAAAAAAAAAAAAGCATATTAAAATAAAACATGGCACAGTAAAACACATCACACAGCTATAAATCCAGTCTAAGTCTGCATTTCATATTAGCACGGACTATTTGTAACTCTTCTCATCTAGCCTCTGAGAAAAACGTTTACACTTCATTCTTGAACATTTCTGAAAAGTTAATAACCCATGGCTCCCATTTTGTGTGGTGTACACATTTAAAACTTTCTGCAATTGCCAGGTTGTGCAAAAAAGATGATTCAATATGTGCCGGCTTTATTGTAAATTATAAGATAGCTATTAAAGTGGTATTAAACCTAAAAGTAAAAAAACAAAAAACAAGCTGACAGGCAGGGACTGACCGTGATGGCCTCTTCTGCCATAAATTCTTCCTCCTGCCTCGCAGCAGTAATGTACAGTGGTTTGAGTATGGGCAGCTTAGAGTATATTAAGGCACCTGATGTTCTGTACCATGGTGATGTGACTCCTGTGTGCACGAGCGGGAGTGACATCATCACGACTCGGCCATTCAAGTGGCCAAACAGAGCAAACCTGGAAAAAAGACTGGGTGAAGATGGAAGCGCCAGAGCACTGACAGCACTAATGCTAGTATGTGGTCTCTATACGAAAAATGACAAAATTTAGAAGCACTTTAAAGCGGAACTTCATTTTCTCAATCAGCATTGACTATTTTTAATCCTTATGCTGCTAGCTTTGGTACAGATAGGAAGGTATATTATATTTACTTATTTTAACCTTTTTTTTCATTTCTTCAGTTACTTCCTGGTTTCCATGCCTAGGCAAATGATGTAATACATCCCAGGAGTCTTTAGGAGGGGTTTGCTCAGTTAAGCACACCCCCCCCGTCTTGTAGTACCAGGAGTGGTCTGATTACTCAAACGCACAGATTTGTGCGCTATCTGGTTAGTGCATATTATATACACACCTATGAGCATGGGAATCACGGATACCTCACTTGCTGTTGGATGTCCACTATCACAACGTTGGGATGCATCAATATTGATTATTGATCACTATAAGCACATACTGCTGTTATTATATTGTACTTTTTGCATAATTTATAAAGACAAGTTTATATGTATATTAGTCTACATTGCATTTTATTTAGCGCTGCATTTTCTACATGATGTTTATTTGAAGGTTTTTAGGCTGTACCTTTATGCTAGCTGCTCACACTAATGTCCAAGCGCTCGTATTGACCCTCTATCGAGTTACATACACCCCCCCGTCTATTTGCCTGAGCTAAGGGCAGACTGACTCCAGGAAGTAAATGCTACATGAATCATCTGCCCTTACTCAATATGGCCACGACCAGAAATACTAGGAGGGTGTTTTTCAAAATGATTTTTTCAGTAAAAAAGTATGGAGACATGGATGGATGGGGAAGTTTGCTTTGAATGTTAAAAATGTATAAAATTGTGTTTTTGATTTGCAGTACTCAGGTACAGTGTACTTCCACTTTAAGGGCCTAATTACACCATATGAAGCGGGATGCATCCAAGTGCATAAACAGTCCAAAATAAATAGTTCACACCATTACAGTGGTCAAAAAAGTACAGCAAACTGCATGCCAATGCACTGCAATGCAGTGCACATAAACATCCCAGGAAGAAAAAGATGGAAGTGACCTCATAGGAAAAGTGAGCTTAAGAAAAATGCACTGCAAATGACAATAAAAAAACATGCATCAAATGTACGTCACTTCACATGCAAAAACGCACAGTAAACACGCAGTTTCTGGTGTGATGGGCCCTTATATGGCTTATATGGACTGATGTAATTATGCACAATACGTTCATAGGTTTGGTTTTTCAACCAGGGTACCTGGGCACCCTGGGGTGCCTTCTGGGTCCTTCAGGGGTGCCTAGCCAAAATGCCTAAAATTTGCTCCAAATTGGCCAAAAAATTTGTACAAGCCAGTGGGTGCATCGAGCCTGCTTTTTTGTTACACGCAGGTTTTCATTGTGCACCATGATGATTTTTGGCACTGTGCAGACCAGCTGCCAGTGCCCTAACAACCGCTGACATCATTGGTTGATAAGGAGGACATGCAAAGCATCCCTATTTGACCCCCTGCACCTCTCTGTCAGCACTGAGGTCACATTAGCTGCATGGGGGAGAGATAATTAAATGCTGAAATACTATTCAGTACTAATGTGAAAAAGTGTATTTGCTTTGAAAGAACAAATCCCCTCTAATGTTGGGTGTCCTATGTGTGTGGATGCTGCTGCGTTATGTAAAACTACTAGTTTATTCCATTTCACAAGGGGTGCCTTGACTGGAAGGAGGTTGAGAAACACTGGTATGGAGGATGTGTGGATACTTTGTATGAAAATAGTCGTTTGATACACTGAGTTGTTTCTAGTTTGGGAGTGACACTGATACATTTAGCACACTGTGTATTTAGATATCTCACCTGTGATTTTACAACACTACAGCTGACAATCGAAGGGTGGATAAAGTGTTTCCAAACCCACCACAGTAAAATCAGTCTGTATATGCAGTAAATCATGCTTGCTTAGAAAAGCACCTCCCCTCCCACTCTTAAGGCCCCTTTTACATGGAGATCCCGATATGGTCCGCCTGCCCGTTTTCCAGGTGGACCTGATTTGACCTCTATTCTCCTCTATGGAGCAGCGGGTGTAAACGGACATGTGTCCATTTATACCCACCGACATCCAATCCAATCTAATAAAAACCGACGGATGGGGATTCATTACTCTTCCGTCCATCAGATCCAATGGAATGACACTCGGATGAAAACAGACAGGCAGACCATTTCCATCCGACCACCCATAGAGGACAGCAGGCTGTGTCTGTGTCCGCTCTGCAGCAGAGTGGACAGGGACCTGTCATCCGCGTGCTCAGTGGAGAGATCCCCCGCTGAGCAAGCGGATCCACTGACGGGTCCACCATGTGTGAAAGGGGCCTGAACAGTGGGGTAGACCACATGGACATTACTCTTAGATATGAGCAGATTATTTTTCAACATTGGGGATGCCCAACGAAGTTTAATAAAGTGTGGGGTAACAGCTTGGACATCCACCGGTAGACCTGGTTATGGATAGACTGTTTGGCTGACATTTCATCATGCATTCCTACTACATTTTCCTTGTGTATTTGTAAGGATATTTGTTGGACCATGTAACTGCTGCATCTATGCCTTGAGTTATTTTCAGACACTGCATTGTAAGATCTGCAATGTTTGGTCTTTTTCTGTAAACATGACCTTTGTCTCAATAAAACCTTTTTTCTTGCTTGCTATTCTCATTGTGAAGCCTAAATGGTTAATCCTCTGCATTGTGTAAAAATTATGTTTGATCCTGTCTTCTCAAATCCTCCCCTTCTTCTACTGCCCCCCCCCCCCCCCTTCCCATCTGCTAATAGAACAGAGCCTTGGGGACAAGCTGTACATGTTCAGTTTGGTGTGTATAGCTAGAGTTTTTATTTTTTTGGGAGGGTACGTGTGATCAGCACAGAGCCAATCAGCATTGTCCAGACAGGGGTTATTCAGAGGTCATGCAGCCTCATAGGACAATCAGGGGAAAATGAAAACTCCTCCTACAACCTTTAACCAGTGCTCTGCTGGACACTGATAGAAGTCACAAGACTGCTACTGTATTTACTGCTGATGAGAAAAGGTATTTAGCAGTTTATATTTACTAAAATAATTTCCATGTTGTGTGTACTGCGGGAGGCCAGATATAGTGAATGCAGGGTCCTGGGTTTAGTAACACTTCAAGGGTCCTTTCAGATGGGCGTTCTGTTTTTTCATCAACTCAGTCACGGTTATTCGACAAAAAAAACGGATCAGTTTACATATTCTCATCCGTTTACATCCGTTATTCATCCATTTACATCCGTTTTTCGTCAGTTCAGGGGTTTCTTCTGTTCAAAAGAACGGATGCGGACATTAACAGATGTAAACGGATGATCATCCATTTACATCCACTAGTCCATAGAAATACATGGGTGTCCGTTCTTCATCTGTAAACGGACATACGGAACGCCCGTGTGAAAGAGGCCTAAGGGAAGAGCTGCACTGAGCAAGATATACTGCATGTTCAATAAAGTGTGATGAAGGAGGTGATTTGTAGATCTCATTCTTCATCCCAGTGACAGTTCTCTCCTGGCTGCTGGTTCTGAGTTACTGACTCAAAGCCTTGAAGCCAGAGGCCCCCAGGGCCAGTAAATATCATCTGCGGAGTGAGGAGTGCTCCAGGTGTTCCTCTCCATGATGATTACACTCACCATGTCGCCGACCTCTCCTCTCTGTAGTCCAGCCGCACACAACGCCGATTCCTCTCTTTCCTCCAATCACATCACTCCGCACACAGCACGTGTCACTCACCAGGCCCAGAGGTGACTATCTCGCGTCTGATTGGTTAAACGTTCCCTGGAACCTCCCATCCTTTCCGACAACCTCGCTACACATACGAGTGTAAGACTACAAGTCCCGGCATGCACTTTTCCAGAGAAAACCAATCACAGACGGGCGCTACCAAGGTTGACAAAGAGGGAGATATAAATACACGTTTGCCATGTTATCGGCCGAAGGTGCACCACAGATCCACAATGAGAGTTGGGAAAAGTTGTACTGAGATGGCTACGAGTCTTATTTTTATATAGAAATGTTCGATTGGCTCTGACATTCTGATTGGCCGTGAGCAGCTCTCACTAAGAAAGAGCTGGTCTGCAGCCATGGCAACCATAGCTAACAGCAGGAGTCAGCAAGAGAACACCTGAAGAGGGAGCCAGAGGCAGCAGGTAGAGTTAGTCAATGGGGGGACAGGGAGGTTCTACTGGGGGGGCTCATACACTGCCATGGAGCAGGCACACTATTCTGGGGTCCCTATATCTACATAGCATGGTCCACCTTCATCCTCAGCGCTGAAGAGTCTACATCCAGATGAATGAAGAGTGAACAGTGCAGCACTGAGATCCAGGACTTCACTACTGGACTGACAAGCACAGCCCCTGCTCTGATCACTGAGCATATTTATTAGGAAAACACGCCAAGAACAGGAATAGTCTGACTGATACAGAAGTCATTGGCATGCAAGCTTTAAGGCAATGAGGCCCCCTAGTTGGTGCCAACCTGTGCTGTGTCTGTGCAGGGGATGGCAACAGGTTCTTCTTAAAGCCCAACGCCAGGGACAGGACAGATGCTCCTTTGTGGTGGGGCTGCACCAGCACTGCAGGGGTTAAATGGTCATTTATGTCTAATGGACCAGCAGAAGTTCTTCTGCTTACCCAATCCTCTGCTCCCCCAGCACCTGGTGGACCATCTTTTGGCACCTTCATGTCCTGTGCACTGCTATGGGCTCTGCATTGGACTTGATGACGTCAGAGGTCTTGTGACCAACCGAGCATAGGGGAGCAGAGGCTCTAGCAACACAAGACATTGGCTAAGTAAAACAGCATCCCATGTCAGCTCTAAGCCCAGGAACTGAGCAGTCACATGACTGCTGATCGCTCTGTTCTCAGTCTTCTCGGAGTGGACAGCAGTGAATGTCAGCCACCACTCTCCACTCTGGCACTCACTGGAGCGCCAGACAGGAGAGGGGGCGGGAGCATTTGGTTTTGGTTTTTAGCTGAATGCCAGCTGTCAATCAGGCAGCTGGGTAGATCCCGACAATATTGTCAGGATCCTTTCCAGAGCCTGGAGCTGCTCTGTGATGTCAGCTGATAGCAAGTGACAGGAGTGTAAATGTAAGTGTGCTCCTGTGACCCACAAGAGAAGTATGACCAGAAAGGCTTTGGTCATACTTCTATTTGAACCTTTGCAGGACAGAGGATATTCCCACTTCAAGGGAGCATTTTACTTTCCCTGGAGTTCAGTCTTAAAGATGAATTGCAGGTGCATCACCGCCCTGCTGCTCTACATGGTCCATTCAGAGTATACTTTGAATTCATTTAGAGGATGCAAAGCATTCTCTGAATGGCTCTCATGCTGAGCAGCCGGCCTCCTGTGTTTACAGTGCAGCAGAGCAGACACTCGGCATTGGACTCAGAAGTAAGTGGAGATCCCTGGTCCCTGGAGTGTCTATTTCAGTGATTTCCAGCTTCCACAGGGATTGGCCTGGTATGTCATATACATAATTACATTGGTCCCAGCTGGCCCAATGTAACAATGTATAAAATATCCATACCTCAAATTCTTACTAAAGGCTGAACTCCAGGAATGATCTTTTTTATTAACTTCATTGGTTACATTTAATCCTACATATCTCACATTCGGAGAGCTGCTAGGGATGCTTGGTGATTGGAATAACACTTTCACCTGGGGGCAGGGAAAAAGTCTTCAACCCTGTGTAAGCTCTACCTAGTTCTGACTCAGAGCTTACACAGAGCTCCCTTCCTTTTTTCTGGTGGCTGATTGATTCAGCTTGACTACATCTATACTTCATATGTTTCTGCTGGGGATGCAGAAATTCAGTACAGCAGCCTGTGCTATATGCTGGTCTCTTCCAGGTGCTGGAGTGACTTGCCATCTGTATACTGAACACAGTAACTTGCTCAACACCTCTGCCATTCAGTGTACATCTTGTATTATTTTTAGTGAAATCAAGGTATTCTCTGACTGGATGAGGCAGAGAGCAGGGGTGAATGACACCACAATCTCCACCTCAACCAATCAGAGAAGGTCTTAGATGTTCTCTGAATGGCAGAGGTGCCGAGCGAGTGACCCCCTGTGTTCAGTAGACAGATGGCAAGTCACTCCAGCAGTACCCAGAAGAGATCAGCACTGACTGTATTTAGTTCATTCTACTGCAGTAAATTTCTGTATCCCCAGTGGCCCTCCTGATTTGAGATACGGAGTATTAGATGTAACCAAGCTGAACCAATCCGCCACTAGGAATAAGGAAGGAAGCTCTGTGTAAGCTCGGAGTCAGAGCTAGTAAGAGCTTACACAGGGCTGAGGACTCTCTCTCCGCCCCAAGGTGAAAGTGTTAAGCCAAACATCAGCGCTGTCACAGAGGATGCAGAGTGATTCGCATGTTCCTCTACACCCGGAAGTACCAAGTATTTTCTTCATTTACTCCTGCCAACTAAGCGATGTGGTTGGGAAGTGAACAGTAAATATTTATCACTGAGGAGGGGTAGACAATGGCTGCAGAGACCACAGTAAGTGTGGACCTACCCGGGCAGCAGACTAGCAGGAACTTCAGTCTGCCATACCCCCACCCTTCCCAACTAAGCAAGCTGTAAAATACCACTTCAAGCAGACCCCAGATTCCCAGTGTGTGTGCTGTAGTACATGTTGTGGCAGCACAGAGAATGTGTCACCTCTGCAGCCGTCACTCACCCGCCTTACTCATTAAACAACGACACCTACACTTGTTAGTTAGTGTTAATAATGCATAGTCCTCTAGTATGTGCCTAATAAATAATTCTTGTCTGTACTCACACAGCATTTTCACTGATTTGTTGTGACAGCAAATAATTTATTGGTTTCTTGCAGCTTATATAAAAATATTATTCTGATTTAGGTCACAGCATAGCGTGCCATATCTGCATTGCGCAACAATGCCTTTAGACGGAAAAACCGATATGGATCGGATTGGTCTATTCCATGAGATGGGCTATATCAGTATTGGGGACAAATATGTCACTCCTGCCTCTAGTAAGTATTTTTCAGCAAGGATTCTTCACCACATCAGAGAGCAGTAGAAAGGTATTTTATTATGGTGTATGCTTGAAAATATCAAATGTGTACATATAAAATGAGGCAGATCAGGTACAGTGTAGGATGCTCTCTCTTTCCTTCACTCTCCATGTATGACTGTGTTGGAGATATTCCCACACTAGTTGTCACAGTGACTAGGCCATTCAGAAAGTAAAAGAAAATCTACAACCAGGAAAGCTACAGCAATAAAAAGCAGAGAGGACTTCTAGCCTTCCCCTGCTCTACTGATAAAAAGTATATTTACTTCTGTGCTGCTGTTGGAGATTTTGTCTCACTTCCTATCTGGTAAAAACATTGTCACCATGACAGTAGAGCTTCATCGTTGTATTAAAAACCAAACAAATACATTTTGACTACATATACTTTAGTTCTAATGCCAAACTCCAGCACAAAATAACAAGATAAAATTTAATAACCCATTAAAATTATATTTTTATTCTCCAAAATGAATCCATACTCATCCACTACTTTCTGGCCCCATAATCTATTTTTCATGAAAATGTTTCTTACTGTGTTTTTCTGCCTCCTTGTAACATCTTCATTGGGTTCCTGAACCACTCCTTTTTTAGTTGTGGTCATGTGCACTGCTCTATGTACATTACAAATCCCATAGTCCTTAATCCATTTAGTAAGCGAGCAAGAGAGGGTGGCCACGATCCTGCACACAGTTCGACCATGGAGAACAGACATAGCCACCCTCTAACAGGAAGTCAGATCTGAGCAGCAAAAAAAAAAAGAATCTGGAAATTTGAGGAGACTGAGAGCAATAGAAGGTACTTTTTTGAGTAAAATTAGAAATAGTAAATTTTTTTTTTTAGTTTTGGATAGAGCAAGCAGGGATGTTTGATTCCTATCGCCCGATGCCTGGGACATGTAGTTCCGGGCGTCGGGCAGGTCGTTTTTTTCTACCTTAGCTCTGATGTGAGCAAGCAGTGGGCTCACTTGTCAGGTGGAAGCATTCGGGTGGCAGTGCTGCTGCCCGATTGTTTCCACACAGTGCCAGTATCTCGCCCGCCATAAAGTCTACCGGGCTACGCTTGCCCATCTGCTCATCGCCTTCGGCTAGAGGGGAGGGAGGAGAGCGGACACGTCCCCTCCCCTTCTTCTCATGACCCGGAAGTAACGTTATGATGTCACTTTCGGGTCCCTGTTGAGAGATTCCAGGCCATGGAAGCCGGGAAAAAATGTAATGCGGTGCGATGTGCACCGTATTACATTCAGTGGAGCACAGGGGAGACATGCAGGGTCTTTTGGACCCTGGATGCCTCAATAAAAAGAACCTGGCACCAAAAAATCATCACATGGCCTATGTGATGAAAAAAAAAGTAAAAAGAAACAAAGTTATTTCTTAATTGTAAAAAATAAAAGTTACACCCAAGCACATACCATCCCCCCACAAAAAAAAATTGAGGCCCCCCCCACCCCCACATATACGAACGTACAAACGTTAAAGCACACGCTAGGGCGCCTACGCATGAAAACATCCATTGCGATACACATGTCACATATCGCTGCACACGCTAGAATGAGAGCAATAATTCTAGCACCAGACCTCTTCCGTAACACTAAACTGCTGACCTATAAGGAGCTTTAAATGCGTCACCTATAGAAAATTGAGGGTACTGAAGTTCGTCGCCATTTAACAAGTGGGCACAAATTTAAGGTTTGACAAGTTGGATATCTATTTACTCAGTGCAACCTCATCTTTTATATTTTACAAAAAATAGGGTAATTTATTGCTTTTTTGTTCCCTAAAATTAACTTGTATTTTTTACTGAAATTTTGTGGTAATATCATGCAACATAAAAAAATACAACTTTTATTCTCTAGGGTCTCTGCTTTCAGAAAATATATAGTGTTTGGGGGTTTTATGTAATCTTCAGGCCTAATATTATTTTTTATACTTGTGCAAAAAATGCAAACATGGCTCTGGCAGCGAAAAAAAATATCTGGACAAGTAGATTGTCATGAGGGACAAGTAGATTGGGGCACCGATTTAGTCCCTGGACAAGTAGTTATTTTAAAAAAATTCCACACCCCGGTAAGGGAGGTATTATAAACCGTCAATTTATTTTTTGCTATCTTTGTCCCATTGGAGAGATTTACCTTCACTTCCTGTCCCATAGCCAAAGCAAGAAGTGAGAGGAAATCCCTGCAAATTAAGGAAATTCCTTGGGGACCTCAAGTCACCAGAACTAGTGTCCCCATTGGAAAATTTCCCCTCTATTACTTTACTGGGGACAACCCAAAATTGGAGGGTTCTTTTACTTTCACTTTCAAAAGAAGAGTAAACAGGACATATAGAGAGGGTGAATCTCCCTAATGGGGCACAGACAACAATAAAAACTGGCAGGCATTCTAATAAAAACTAATCTAAAACTAAAATAAAAGTTTTGCCTTTAGTTATACTTTAACCTCTTTATGCCAACGGTACGCAAATATGTGGCTGGGCCTTGACGCCTAGTGGCCGCATATTTGCGTACCATTTGCAAACAAACGTGTTGAGAGTGCACACCCTGCGCTCTCTCAGCACATGTCGGTGTCCGACAGAAAGGTTCCGATCTCTCCTTGCGATGGGGACCTTTCTGATCATGTGACTGCTGTGACAGCCAATCACGGCGGTTACATGACCCTAAACCCCGCCTCCCGGCATCAGAAACCCCTTAAAGGGCCAGGAGGCGCCAGCGTGAAGGGGTTAAGAATACATACTTCAATAGAGTTTGATGTCAATTTTAAATATGAAATAGCAAGACACAAATTTACAACAATTCAGCTCAAGGCCTTCAGATGGCCAACATTTAATCTACTTGAACCCAGGCACTCCCCCTCCTACCCTCATCTACCCCCCAGCCTGTGATTGGACAGTGAAAGAAGATGAGGAGAGTACAATGAGGAGCTCATCTTTCTGCCACTCTGCATTCTTATCTTATCAGCAGCTTTAAAGGTTTAGCTCACCTTTTTTTAAAAAAATTAATAGGTAAACTAACACCCTACACCCTCCCAATCCCTGCTGCACTTACCTTCATCAGTGATTAGCTGTCCACGCAGCTTTTGCAGCAGACCAGAGATTTGAAATCCCCACTCTTCTTCCCCTTCTTTGGAAGGACTTCTGGGACAGCTCAGAGCAGCTCTGATTGGTCAGCACCGGCACGTGACCACTTTGGCCAATCAGAATCACTCTCTTCTGTTCCAGAAACCCTACAGGAAGAAGGGAAAGAAAAGCTGGAATTCCAAACCACTGGACCGCTTCACCAGCTGCATGGGCACTGACCGCTAATCACGAAGGTAAGTGCAGTGGGGAGGGTGTAGGGCAGGGCTTGAAATTTCCACTCGCCAGCGTTTCCCCCAGTGCCATCTTGCTGAGCAGGCTCGGAGCTCAGGCCGGATCTGTCATTGGCACTGGGAGCCGTCAGACTGCTCAATAGCTGAGCGCAGTGAGCGGAGTGTGTGCTGTGCTCTCTGCCTCCCCCTAGAGTGCAGTACTCGGCTCTGTGAGTGAACAACGAAGTACTGCAACTTTTTATGGGGGGGTAGTGGTGTGTGTGTCTGTGTATGCATGTACATGTGTCTGTGTGTATGTACATGTGTGTATCTGTACATGTGTCTGCGTGTATGTACTTGTGTGTGTGTGCATGTACGTGTGTGTGTGTGTTTGTGTGTATGTACATACACGTGTCTGTGTGTATATACATGTGTATTTCTGTGTATGTACATGTATCTGTGTGTATGCATGTCTGTACGTGCCTGTGTGTGTATACATGTGTCTGTATGTGTGTGTACATGTGTCTCTGGGCGTGTGTGTAAATGTTTCTGTGTGTGTATGTACATGTCTGTGTGTGTGTGTGTACAGGTGTCTCTGTTTGTGTGTGTTTGTTGGTGGCGATTAACTCTTAAGACCTGGCTAGTAGCTCAGGACTTGAAATTTTAAGCCCTGGTGTAGGGTATTAGTTCATCTTTTCATATTTTTTTTCTGAAAAGGTGAACTAAAGGTGGCCATAGACGGTTCAAATCTCGCCCGGTTCAGCAGAGACCGGCCAAGATTCAAACCGTGTATGGGCAGGCTGAATGTACCCAAGTTGATTGGTAGATCAACAAGCCTGTCAGATTTTACATGCGATTATTAGCCACTAGCAGTAATCACTGTTGTGTTGATGGGGCAAATTAATTGATTTTCTTTCCTGCAACCCGTTGTTGCAGGAAAGAAAGTCGCTTCATTTACGGCCATCTTCGCACTTTAAGTTAATGGTTGGTTTAGTCAGTCTCTATTACTGAAAAATAATGTGTTGTATGTGTACCGTGCACAGGTCATGGATTATTTTCTTTAAAACTCCAGTAATTGGGATATTCACTTACATGCATGCATGCAAACAAAGTAGCCCTTTTGGAAGGGGGTATTTGCAAACATTTCTGAGGGAGCAGTCCCTACAGTCACTGTGCTATCTGAAACATGAACTTTATTTTGGTTGGAATTTTCTTTTAAATCCTGACATTCTATGTGCTCGGCTCTGCATATCCTCTGTTACAATATGATTTGTTAGTCTGGTTCCCAGGTCTCTTGGTGGACTACAAAACACCCCCCTCTATGGTATAGAGAAGAGGTGAGGGTGAGGTGTTCTGTGGTCTTAGCACACATCCTGTTCTATACTGAAAACACTGCTCCTCCTTAGATACAGTACAGTGAATGAGCATTGTCACCTTAGGACAGGAAGTGTCTAAAAACTTGTAATCTGCAACGTATGACCTTTTCATTTTTTTGTTCTGGGGTTTAGATATACTTTAAAGTTTAAAGCAGTTGTAAAAGCTAAATGTTTTTTACCTTCATGCATTTTATGTATGAAGGTAAAAAACCTTCTGTGTGCTACTTACCTGAGCCTGATCTTCATCCAGTGCTGTGCAGGGGAGCCTTGGCTGTCCCAGGACCCCCTCTCCTCATTGGCTGAGACAGCAGCAGGAGCCATTGGCTCCCACTGCTGTCAATCACAGCCAGTAAGCCAATGAGGAGAGAGTGGGAGGCAGGGTCAAGCTGCAGCTCTATATGTCTTTATGGATGCATAGAGCTGAGCTCGGGAGAGAGCATGCACCACCGCCCCCGTAGCAAGTGGCTTTCTATTGGGGACACTGGTCAAGGGGAAGGAGCCAGAAGAGCTGGCGGCGGACCCGAGAAGAAGAGTATCGGGGGTGCTCTGTGCAAAACTATTGAACAGAGCAGGTAATTATGACATGTTTGTTATTTTTTTTTTAAACTGAACCTTTACTACCACTTTAACTAAGGAAAAAAATTTTTTTTTTTTGTTTTGATAGAGCAAGGGAGAGCTATAATATATAGTTATGGGTTTTTTTGCCATCTGTATTCCTTTGTGGAGATTTCTCTACACTTCTAGTCCCATAGCCAAAAAAGGAAGGAAATTCCTCCAAAGTGAGGGAATCCCCAGTTGTCATCAGAACTAGTGTCCCCTTGGAAGATTTCCCCTGTTCCTATTCTGGTAACAATCCAAAATTTGGGATGCTCTTGGATTTTCATTCTTGGTGTTAACTGTAAATGGGACAAGTAAAGAGGGTGAATCTCCTCAATGGGCCACACATGGCAATAAAAACTGACAGGTGTTCAAATCCCTCTCCACTCTGTTATGCTTTAATGATAAAAAGTGTTTTTTTTTCTGGTAAATTACACAGTTGCAGTATATTGTGATATGCTAGGAATGTATTCATAAAAAATATTAATATATTTTGCTGCAACAAGCAAATTATTAGAGAATAAGTTAAGCTGTATTCTGGTTTTAAAAAACATAAGATATTTACTGCATCCAACAGAAGATCCCTTTCACCCTTGACCAGGACTGCAATATCAGATGTCTCCAGTGTTTCTGCAAGTGTAACCTTGCATTGCTGTACCTGTACAACAAATTGTCAATGCTGTTAGATAGAATTAGTGAGCCAAAGCAATATAAATAACAGTAGGATGACACTAATGCTAATGCTTAAGCCTTCTATGTTAAACAGCAATGTGTAATGCAGGGGTTCACATTTCTGTTAAGGCTGAAAACCTCTGAGCTTAATAGGAAAGAAATTGTTGAGTCTTACCAAAATATACAATTTTTGTTGTGTTATATTATTCATATGCAGAACTCAAGTATAATGTGTATGTTATTCCAGGGCCATTTAATGAAGCCGCAAGTAAAAACAGACAAATGCTTCCCGGTGGTTCCAAGTCCATGGCTAACACCTTGGCAGGATACTTTGATGCTCAGTTCAAACGTACATTTGAAGGTGAAGCTTATTCAGATCCCCTGAAACAAAGAAGGCAGTATATTATGCAGCAGAACAAGAAGAACTTGGGAAAAGCATTCCTCCCAGCTAATGGGGAAAAAAAGCCGTAAGTAGTGAATCCTTTAATTTAGGAAGATCATGCTAGGTCACCAACATTTTGTGTGCATTTCAGTTTTATAGTCCATCCAAGCATTCAGTCAAAATTTTCCAATGTGGATTAGACAAATTGAAAGCAGAATCTGCTACAGATTGTATTTATTCAAGAGGCCCTATCAAAAGGTTGTGTAATATGTGAAAAGTGGACACTATGGTGTTTATTTACTAAAGTTGGAGAGTGTAAAATCAGGCTCACTTCTGAATAGAAACCAATCAGCTTCTAATCTCGGCTTGTTTACCACTTGGTAACCGCGCTATAGCTGAATGACGGCTACAGCGCAGTTACCCAGTTCTGGGAGGGCGTCATATGACGTCCTCCTAGAACGCGCCCTCTCGCACGCCCCCAGGGGTGCGCACCCGGCGATCTCCGTGATCCTACGGACACAGCTGATCACGTGATGAGGTAAAAGGCCAATCACAGCGACCTTTTATCACGTGATCAGCTGTGTCCAATGACACAGCAGATCACGGAGGAAATACAGTTGCCAGTTATCGGCAGCACTTTCCTTACGCTGTCACAGCATGAGGAAAGTACCGGCGATAACCGGCAGCTGTCACATAGGAGATTGGCCCTGCAGTGCCATCCAGCAGTGCCCACCAGTGCCACCTATCAGTGCCCAGTAGTGCCGCCTAGCAGTGCCACCAGTCGGTGCTGCCAATCAGAACTGTCTGTGGCGTCAGTCAGCGCCACCCGTCAGTGTCGTCCATTAGTGATTATCATTGCTGCATATCAGTGCCACCTCATCAGTGCATCCTATCAGTGCCCATCAGTACTGCCTATCCATGCCATCTCATCAGTGCCCAGTGCTGCCTATCAGTGCCCATCAGTGTTGCTTATCTGTGCAGCCTTATCAATGCACATCAGTGAAGGAGAAAATGTACCTGTTTGCAAAATTCTATAATAGAAACAAAGAAATTGTTTGCTCTTTTTTTTGTTTATAATGCAAAAAATAAAACACCCATTGGCGATTAAATACCACCAAAAGAAAGCTCTATTTGTGTGAAAAAAAATGATAAAAATTTCATATGGGTACAGTGTTGTATGACAGCGCAATTGTCATTCAAAGTGCAACAGGGCTGAAAATTGGCCTGAGCACGAAGGGGGGTATAAGTGCCCAGTAGGTATGTGGTTAATTAAGCTTTGTCAATAAAACCTGGAAGCTGATTGGTTTCTATACAAAAATGAGCCTGATTTTTCATTTTCCAGCTTTAGTAAATAAATCTCAGTTTGTCACTCTACCAGCAGAAATACATGTATGGTACAATATTAACCTGTCTATGGCCGAAATAACACATATATGTAGCATCCAGGAAGTGAGTTTCTTCCTGGGTGCCACATATATGCACTCCTACGTTTTGCGCTGGATGTGCACTTGATCGAGTATTCCCAGTACAGAAACTGAGCTGTTACCGACTGCTCCGGTTGGCAGCTGGCAGAACCTGCTCCAGATCACTGTGATTAGCTAATTAAAGTGATTGGTACTGTAAAGTCCTGTCCCAGTGTTTCTTCTCCTCTGTGGGAAAGAAGGTCTGTTGAAAATAAATAAATATGACCCTAAACAGGGCTGAATCAAGTTTAGGGAGTGTTAGTATCAGTGTACGTGGCAGTTAGTGGCAGGGTTAGGGTTATTGTGTTTAGGCAAGGTCAAAAAACCCCAACAAAATGCATACTATTCTTTGTTGGCTGTACTACGGGACCAAAAACCACATTATGCACACACTTGTGGTCTCGCTGTGATCACCAGGCGTAAGAGAATTTATTTTGTGGATTTTTTTGGTGGTGAAACATGGCAATAGCCAAAAATAGTATTATTGTTATTATTATTATACAGGATTTATATAACACCAACAGCTTGCACAGCGCTTTACAAAATTAAGGCAGAGATTACAGTTACAGCACAATTTGGTACAAGAGGAATCTGAGGGCCCTCCTCAGTAGATACAGCTAAATTAAAAAAAAAATGTTTTACTATTTTGGGCCAGTTGTACTTTAATAATAAAACAAAGTCAGGAGATATTTAATAACATTAGGCACAAAATTGAAACACAATCAGTCCTGATAAAAAAACAGACACAATCCACCTTGACACACCAAGTAGTTGCAATGAGATGCAAAGTTTTACTAACACACGTCAAAGTTGTATAATTGGGTTTGGGCATTAAGGTTTGTTTTGATTTTGGTCCTGAGGAAGTTAGGAAAAAGAAGATGAAAGGATGTTAAACCACTGGAAACAGGCCCATGAAAATTAATAGACATATGAAAGAAACTTGAACTGAATGAAAAAAATAAATCATATCCATTTATTTATATCACAACTTTATGATTTTGTTCTGTAGTCTACAGAGCATTGTTTTGCTGTGCATGTATTATTATAGTTTTCATAGAAAGCATGTATGTGAAAGTAATGTGGTAATCATACAATCTTCTCCCTCTTTTTTAGATCTGGTCTGGGTGGCTTTTATGGAACTTTGAGTGGTCCAGTTCCAGCTTTTAGTGCAGAATTAAAACCAAGGAAGGCATATACTGCACCAGGGAAGAACATCTATTCCAACCCTCCCAAGATGGGTACAGGATATGGGTAAGGTATTACATACAGTGGTGACAAAAACAGGATCTACAATAACCAGAGCAAAATTGGAACGGTAACCTATAGTAATTACATTTAATCTTTAGGATCATGCAGGGAATCTAATTTGGCAATTGAAAGCATAACTACTACATATATGATCTTGTTCTTGTAAATCAGGCCCTGTATTTTTTACTGCAGGCTGCTTTACTGTGCATTGAAATTACGGATTGCCTTTTCACAGGTATCCAAACCTCACTATAGGTAAACAGTACCCATATACTTCTGATGACTATGACAGATCAAGAGAACTGATGAAGGTTAGTACACTCTAACATACTCTGTTTCTCCCTAGCTAGGTGTCCTCCCCCAGTCTTTTCTATTTGTTGTATTGCATTTTTTGTAAAAGATATTCCATCAAACCATAGCATGCAGCAGGCAAAACTGGCCTTTGGAGCAGCACTCCATTAGCAGAATGCTGTGGCTTCAAGGGGGCCTCTTCTTTTCTTGTTAAACTTTTTTCTGCACTAAGTGGCCAGATATGTAGCTCCTGAATAAGAAAGTCACCTTCTTGGTTCTGCTTCAAATGTCATCTCTTCCTCAGTGGACAGCGAATCAGCATCTTCATCCAGTGAGATGGGAGCAAAAGTATTTATGCTAAACCAGGAACTAACCAAGTTATCTTTTGTGTATGTGTATCATAAAAATGGTCAGTCAGCATTATAAATCCCTTGGCAGCCAAAACAGTAAATCAAGAATTCAGGACTTTACTATTACTACAGTCTGCAGGGGCAGCAAGCTGCATTTTTGTAAGTTTCAGTTCTAGCAGTGACGGTACTTTTTGCTTAAGGTTTGGTATATGCATTTGTTTCTAGCTTACAGCATGTGGATGAAGCTGGGAAAGTGGGTTATGCTAGAGCTAGTAAACATGCTGACCTCATTAATGGATAAGTACACGTTCAGAACATGTTACATATTTCACTCGTATTTAGAGTGGAATATGTAACATGTTTCAGCTCTTGCCACCTCTCCCTGATCCCTTTTCCCCTATGACAGCTGGTGGGGGTTCTTCTCCCTGTACCCACTGTCCCTTTATCCTTTCTGAAAAAAGCAGGACTGTGTGGGGTTTCGCCCACTCAGCCGCATCATTCATTCACAGTTTCCTGTGACTGAATAATCTACAAGTACCGTCTGACACTGTGACAGATGGACTTGTAGTTTCGAAGGGCTGCAAGGGCACTGATAAGCACTCTCATAGTCAGTTGACATGTCCTCCAGGTTTCAAACAGCCCATACAGAGGTATGGACTGAAAGCCAAAGGACATGTCTGCAGGAGCCCACATTGCACCCATGATCTACTGATCCCAAGTACAATGCTTTCCAGGCTCCTGCAGGAAAAAAATAATAAATGCCCATTTTTTTCACTGCAGAAATATGTGCATTTAATATTTTTTTCCAAAAAGATGAACTTATCCATTAAAGTATTTATATATGCTGAACAATTGCATTAAAAACACATGAAAACAAGCCCTAATTATGTAGCTACAGATATGGAGAAATTAATATTCAAAATGAATAACAGAGGCACTGAAATTACAGTTTCATTCTTCTTACTTTCTTTGGATGCAGAAGCTTGGCATTCTACCAGTTCTATAATGTAAACTCACAGTAGTTAAAAACGAATTAAAACCCCAGTTTAGAGTCTGAATTACTTAACACTACATGGAGCTAGAGAGATCAGTGGTGCTTTGTATTAAAGCTCTATTGCTTTTTGTTAAAGTATATCTAAAGGCAAAACTTTTTTTTTTCAGTTTTGGACAGAGTGGAGATGGATTAGACCCCTATTAGGTATTTATTGATGTCTGTGTCCTTGTTAGGGTGATTCACCCTCTTTATTTATCCTGCTTACCATTATCATCAAAAGTGAAAGTAAAGTAAACCCCAAATTTTGGGCTATCCCCAGAAAAGTAATAGAGGGGAAATTTTTTAATTTTCCAATGGGGACCCTAGTTCTAGTGACCTAGGGGTTCCCAAAGAATTCCCTTAATTTGCAGGGATTTTGTCTCGCTTTCTTTGTTGGCTATGAAACAGGAAGTGAAGGTAAATCTCCTTAATGGGGCACAGATGGCAAAAAAACTGATGGATTATAACCCTCCCTTACTGTATCCAAAATGAAAAAAAGGTTTAGTCCTACTTTAGGAATTTGTAAATACTCTAATATTCTTATTCTGGGCTTGGGTGCACTTTAAAGCAGCCAAAACTGTTTTTTTTTCTCTAGGATGGAGTGGGAAAAAGTTGGACCCCCATCTTTTATTGCTGTCTCCCACCCTATTGGGGAGACCACCTCTCACTGCCTGTCCCCCTGTCAACAGGAAACAAAATAAAGCAAAACCTTTCTAACAAAGGCACTTCAGCAATAGAAACATTCAGATTATGATGTACAAACCTGACATTTTTACAGGGGTGTGCAGACTTTTTTTATCCAATGTATTTGAAATACCTGATAGGAAGTTCTAACTGTCCCTTACATTCAAGACTAAAAATGTAAAAAAATGGCTGCTAATGAATCTGATACGTTGTGTAAGGCTTCTGAGCTGTGATGAGCACATAATGATTCTCTGTAATTTTCATTTCAGAAAGAGTTTGAGAGCCACAAATCTAAGTTAAAAGGTGGTGCTTTCCGATTAAACCTTTATCCAAAGGATTATTTTGATGTGAACCCTTATCGGTCTGATAAACCTCTGCCACCACTCAAGAAAAAGACAGAGAAAAAGCAGCTTGTGAAACCGTTTAAGCCAAGTTCACCTGCTAAAGATGTAGGTAAAACAAAGATGCCATCATGCAATGTTTATCTTCAGTGTCAGGGTGAGGTCTATTCACAAAATGCACATGCACAAGGAAGATGTTTGTTTCAAACATTTTACACATAGACATGCTTAGACTGGCCAAAGACAAAATATTATTTTTTAAAATGATTAAGAATAATCAACCAAATGCAACATACTTTGTTTTATGTGAATGCAGAGCATGTCATTCTATACAATTTTTTGCTTTGAACAAAATTAGACCAGTACTGCTTCAAACCTCGGCCCATGGGCCAAATGCGGCCCTCGGAGTACTATTCCTTCCACTGATACCAACAAAGAGCTACCATTTCTTCCTCTGGCACCAACTATGGGGCATTTTTCTTCCACTGACCGTTGAAGGGGCACAATTCCTCCCACTGATATAAACAGTTAAGTACTTTTCCTCCAACTAATACCAACGATGGGGCACTATCCCTCCAATTAATACCAGGGATGGGCACTATTTCTTCCTCTGATACCAATGCTGGGGTGCTATTCATCCCACTGACACCAATGATGGGGCACTATTCCTCCCCCTGACACCAATGATGGGGCACTATTCCTTCCACTAACACCAATGATGCGACATGATTCCTTCTACTAATACCAATTATGGGGCACTATTGCTTCCTCTGATACCAGTGATGGGTCACTATTCATCCCACTGTCACCAATGATGGGGCACTATTCAACCCACTGACAACAATGATGGGGCACTATTCCTCCCACTAATACCAATGATGGGATACTATTCCTCCCACTGGCACCAATGATGGGGCACTATTCCTCCCACTGGCACCAATGATGGGGTACTATTCCTCCCACTGGCACCAATGTTGGGGCACCATTCCTCCCACTGACACCAATGATGGGGCACTATTCCTCCCACTGACACCAATGACGGGGCTCTATTCCTCCCACTGATACTAATGATGGAGCACTATTCCTCCCACTGATACTAATGATGGAGCACTATTCCTCCCACTGGCACCAATGATGGGGCACTATTCCTCCCACTGACACCAATGACGGGGCTCTATTCCTCCCACTGGCACCAATGATGGGGTACTATTCCTCCCACTGGCACCAATGTTGGGGCACTATTCCTCCCACTGGCACCAATGTTGGGGCACTATTCCTCCCACTGACACCAATGACGGGGCACTATTCCTCCCACTGACACCAATGACGGGGCTCTATTCCTCCCACTGATACTAATGATGGAGCACTATTCCTCCCACTGATACTGATGATGGAGCACTATTCCTCCCACTGGCACCAATGATGGGGCACTATTCCTCTCACTGACACCAATGACGGGGCTCTATTCCTCCCACTGGCACCAATGATGGGGTACTATTCCTCCCACTGGCACCAATGTTGGGGCACTATTCCTCCCACTGACACCAATGATGGGGCACTATTCCTCCCACTGACACCAATGACGGGGCTCTATTCCTCCCACTGGCACCAATGATGGGGTACTATTCCTCCCACTGGCACCAATGTTGGGGCACTATTCCTCCCACTGGCACCAATGTTGGGGCACTATTCCTCCCACTGACACCAATGACGGGGCTCTATTCCTCCCACTGATACTAATGATGGAGCACTATTCCTCCCACTGATACTAATGTTGGGGCACTATTCCTCCCACTGACACCAATGACGGGGCACTATTCCTCCCACTGACACCAATGACGGGGCTCTATTCCTCCCACTGATACTAATGATGGAGCACTATTCCTCCCACTGATACTAATGATGGAGCACTATTCCTTCCACTGGCACCAATGATGGGGCACTATTCCTCCCACTGACACCAATGACGGGGCTCTATTCCTCCCACTGGCACCAATGATGGGGTACTATTCCTCCCACTGGCACCAATGTTGGGGCACTATTCCTCCCACTGACACCAATGATGGGGCACTATTCCTCCCACTGACACCAATGACGGGGCTCTATTCCTCCCACTGATACTAATGATGGAGCACTATTCCTCCCACTGATACTAATGATGGAGCACTATTCCTCCCACTGGCACCAATGATGGGGCACTATTCCTCCCACTGACACCAATGACGGGGCTCTATTCCTCCCACTGGCACCAATGATGGGGTACTATTCCTCCCACTGGCACCAATGTTGGGGCACTATTCCTCCCACTGACACCAATGATGGGGCACTATTCCTCCCACTGACACCAATGACGGGGCTCTATTCCTCCCACTGATACTAATGATGGAGCACTATTCCTCCCACTGATACTAATGATGGAGCACTATTCCTCCCACTGGCACCAATGATGGGGCACTATTCCTCCCACTGACACCAATGACGGGGCTCTATTCCTCCCACTGGCACCAATGATGGGGTACTATTCCTCCCACTGGCACCAATGTTGGGGCACTATTCCTCCCACTGACACCAATGATGGGGCACTATTCCTCCCACTGACACCAATGACGGGGCTCTATTCCTCCCACTGATACTAATGATGGAGCACTATTCCTCCCACTGATACCAATGATGGAGCACTATTCCTCCCACTGATACCAATGATGGAGCACTATTCCTCCCACTGACACCAATTATGGGGCATTATTCCTCCCACTGACACAAATGATGGGGGCACTATTCCTCCCACTGATACCAATGATGGGGCACTATTCCTCCCACTGACACAAATGATGGGGGCACTATTCCTCCCACTAATACCAATGATGGGGCAATATTCCTCCCACTAATACCAAGGATGGGGCACTGTTCCTCCAACTAATACCAATGACTGGACACTATTCCTCCTTCCACTGACTGCAAGCACTGTCATTTTTTTTTTTTTTTTTTCATTTTGACGCTGGGACATTTTCTACTCCCACTGGCCACTCCAGCCCTCCTAAAGTCTGAAGGACAGTAAACCAGCCCTTTGTTTTTTAAGTTTGGAGACCCCTGCTTTAGACTGTGATCACTTTGTATGCTAAATTATTGTACTGATGCAAGTTGTAAAATACCTTTGATATCTCCCATTCTGTCAGCCGTCAGTCATCATTTTTGTAACTTAAATGGAGCAATATTATTTGTTAGTTAAAAATTAAAACAATGTATATAGAATCTTCTTAAATTTGGATTACATCCCAGAAAAATGCTGGCAAGACTAATTGCAAGATTTCCAGGGAACATTTTTCTGGCAGATTATCCAGTAAATTTTGATATTTTGTAAGCTCTAACGAGCAGGGTCCTCGGTTTCCTCTTGTACCAAATTGTATTGTAACTGTAATGTCACCTTCATTTTGTAAAGCTCTGCACAAACTGTTGGTGCTATATAAATCCTGTATAATAATAATAATAATATTTGCCCATGTCTTGTACAAGTTATCTTGGAAGACTTGCATCTTAGTCTAATGATGCATCTCCAAGTGTATGTACAATATTAAAGCTTTTTTGTCTTTTGCAAATCAGTGGTGGCTGTTTATAAATGTCCTTAGGATATACAGTAGAGAATTGCTGCTTTCAGTGCCATTCTCACTCCTAAATTGAAACAGGGAGGAATAGTAGAATTACTGGTCCAAGTTGTAAGCAAAATCCTACTTGGATGAACCATGTACTGTATGTATCTCCAAAACAAGAATAGAGAGCAAACATGTTTTTAAATAAAAGCTAGCAAATATCAGCTGTGAACATGAGGTAAAAATCATTGCATGATTACATATATTACATACATACATACATACATATAGCACATAAAAGAGCCAGCCCTATCCCATCTGTTCTCATGGAACTTGTGGTATAGGTTTGGCTAACATGGGATAGAGGAATTGTTGCTGCTTCCAGGAAACTCTGAGCTTACACTTGGGAGGTGGGAATTATATATCACTTGTACACAGAGTGTACAAATCAATGATAATCAGTGTAGCGCTATTACATACAAAATCATAATGCAAAAATAAAAAAAAATATAAAAAAACATATGTGCCCCTATATTCAGTGTAATTTTGTGTTTTTCTATGTATTTCTAATAAAAGATGAGGTCAGCTTTGAGAACATGTTACTGTACAGTACATGTTCCACCTGTTTTTGGATGGAACATGCAACATGTTCCCGCTCCTGCAGCGAGTCAGCAATCTGAGCTCTCTGTACGACAGTAGTACAGGGTGGCCCTGTTGAGCGCTCTAGTAGTCAATTGATTCTTTCTGTCAGTGTGAAAATGCATGCCCATATGATGTATGGGTAGAAAGCCTACAATGACAGTCTGCAGGAGCTTTGCATGGCACCAGCGATGCTGGTGCAATGCTTTGCAGGCTCCGAAAAAAAATAAATAAAAGTAAATGCACAATTTTTTTTTACATGCAAAAAAAGTGCATTTATTATTTTTTGTTAAAAAGTGTACTTATCTTTTAAATAAATATCCTACATCCAGCAATTGTCTTTCTGTAATTTTCATCCAATTGTTATACTCTACACATCATGTGCCTGAACCATTTTTCTCCATCTCTGTGACCAAAACCAGTTATTCTCTCAAGTTCTGTCCATGACCCACTGATTACAATAGGTCATATATAGCATGTTTCCCCTTTCTTTAGGGTCCCCAGATATTCAAACCTTCTTTCTCCTCCTCTGATCCTAATAATAGGAAAACTCGACATAGTGCTTTGCTGCTTTAAAAAGACTTTATTAAAAATCTCATTCCAGTTAAAACCATATTTCTCTTTTACGCAATTCTGCCAAGCCACATCTTGTCTAACCTGGTCTAGTATATATATCATGTATGAAAATTGTATTTTGTATGTCATTGGCAGCCAGGTGGCATGAAAGCAGGAACATTTGATCCTTACCCAACTCATTCCAATGATGCTTATGGGAAAAGACTTACTAAAAGTGCAACCATTGTTAAAGGGGGAAAGATTTTCCAGCCTCCAGCAGGACCCAAATCTTTTCCTATTAAAAGTGTAATTGCATCACACGTTCTCAGGTAAGTACTGTAAGAATGAAATACTACTTTGATGTTTTAATGTATTCTGATTTATGCAAATTAATTGAGAAAATAACAAGCATCCCCATAACATAGCAATGATTGTAATAATTATGCACCCTCCCTCTTGCTGAACAGCATTGCTTGGCAGCTTACTGGAAGATCCTAAAGTGGAACTTCACTCTCTCAATCATCATTGACTATTTTTAATCCTTATGATCCTGACATTAGAAAATACATAGGATTGTATATTATATTTAATTGTTTAAAACTTTTTTTTACATTTCTTCAGTTACTTCCTGGTTTCCAGGCCTAGGCAAACAATATCATATATCCCATGAGTCTTCAGGAGAAGGGGGGGGTCTCAGTTAAGCCTGCATACCTGAGCTAAGGGAAAATGGATTCCAGGAAGTATGAATCATTGCCCTTACTCAAGATGGCCACAGCCAGAAATGCTAGAGGGGTGTTTTTCAAAATGATTTCTCAACAAAATAAATGATGGAGACATGTATGGATGGGTGAGTTTGCTTTGAATATTAAAAATTAATAAAATAGCATTTTTGGTTTGTGGTGCTCAGGTGCAGTGTGGTTCCACCTCAAGTATTTTAAACTTTGGTGCAGTTACACGTTTTATCACTCTGCCCCTAGCTCTCCATCTCAGTTTTAAAGTAACAGATTTGTAAATGATATTACACTTGAATATACCATGTGTCTGGTTTAAAGTTGTAATCCAGGTACACAGCTTTATGCACAATTTTGCTTTTATGTAAAGACTACCTGCCAAGAGAATTGTAATTCTGCTTCGCTAACCTTGTGACCCAGACACTACTTCCATATAGCACAGCCAGATACCAATCCTCTCTGCAGAATATAATTACTTTTAATAAGAAATCCAGCCGTTGTTGATTTTTGGATACGGAGTGACTAATGCCCCCTGGATAGAACATGGGTACAAATCTACATAGTAGTTACTGTATATAGACATCCTTATGTAAGGGATTACTGGAGGTGGATATCAAGGTAGATTTAGGTATGTATGCTAGTTCTGTGTAAATATATATTTTAGAGGTTTTATATATACTTAAGTTTTAAGGATTACTTTTTTTATTCTACATCCATGTATACTCTTATTTAAGCAATAGCAAATATGAGATATTGCATATGAATATTTTATCTTTTCATTTTTAAACTTTTAATAGTTAGTAATTGTTCTACTATTTATATAAAGTAAATATTTTATACATATAGTATATTAGATAAAGAGGACATTTTTTAAACCCTGCCACTAGTGGAATCTGGTGCCAGTCGAATACTTGTTCCCAATATGAGTCATTTTTGTTTCTTTATTTTCTGCCAGTATATTGCACTGTGCATTACAGGATACAAACAAATGTTCACATCCATCTCTGACCCCAAACAATACCGCTCTAGATACCTTTCGAACAGCAACTGAGCACAGTTTTTGGGCCTTTTAGAATCTGACTCCTCCCCACAAAACAAGCCTAAGTGAAGGTTGTATGAGCAAAACAAACAAAGCACTGTGCAGCCTACACTATTGCTTGTTTAGTCTCTGACCCCAAAGAATACACAATATTAAGAAACTGTTTTGTTCAGATGCTAGCTCTAGAGTAAGATTTTTTTTAATTTACTCTCTCTCTCTCTCTCTCTCTCTCTCTCTCTCTCTCTCTCTCTCTCTCTCTCTCTCTCTCTCTCTCTCTCTCTCTCTCTCTCTCTCTCTCTCTCTCTCTCCAGCACAAGCCTGATCATTGCAGGAGAGCAGACTATGTTCTCAGCACAGCTAGAAAACTAACCATGCTATGCTGTACTGCCTAGTGTGCTAATTTTTTAAATAGGAAAGTAGAGTGACTGACAGGCACACCAGGTATTTCGCACAAAGAAAGTAAAACAAACAGAACAGGATACTTTTTTTTTTTTTTTTTATACAAGTACATGGTACAACAGACACATATCAAGAATACGAAATGTTGGGTTTACATATTCTTTAATAGGAACTTTTAATGAAAGCAGTATAATAAGTAAATTGCTACTGCAGGATGCCTTCTGAAAATGTAAGTTGGCTGGCTGTCTCTGGTTTCACAACTTCATGATTTTATCTGGAAAAACACATTAGCAAAGTCAGAAATCTTGATTTGAATACTATCTGAGTAATGTTTGTAGTCAGTAACCCAGAAAGAACTGAAGCCAAAGGGTAAGAATGGCACTACAAGCAAAGCATGTTCTGGGCTCATCTTTAGTTACTTTTTTTTTTCGTTACTGGGGCATTGCTATGCTGGCTTTTGGACAAAGTCTGAACAGTCAACATCAGTCTAATTTCACACTGGCATCATCCAGTTAAATTTTTCATAGAAAAAATAAATTCAGTTTATATCAGTTCAGTTGTTTACCAGTTTTTTTATATCCGTCAGCAAACGTCTTTAATCACTAGCCTACAGGGCACTTATACCCCCTTCCTGCCCAGGCCAATTTCCAGCTTTCAGCGCTGTCACACTTTGAATGACAATTGTGCAGTCATGCAACACTGTACCCATATGAAATTTTTATCATTTTTTTGTGACAAATAGAGCTTTATTTTGGTGGTACAGTGGGGCAAAAAAGTATTTAGTCAGCTACCAATTGTGCAAGTTCTCCCACTTAAAAAGATGAGAGAGGCCTGTAATTGGCATCATAGGTAGACCTCAACTATGAGAGACAAAATGAGAAAAAAAATCCAGACAATCACATTGGCTGATTTGGAAAGAATTTATTTGCAAATTATGGTGGAAAATAAGTATTTGGTCAATATCAAAAGTTCACCTCAATACTTTGTTATATATCCTTTGTTGGCAATGACAGAGGTCAAACGTTTCCTGTATGTCTTTACAAGGTTGGTGCACACTGTTGCTGGTATGTTGGCCCATTTCTCCATGCAGATCTCCTCTAGAGAAGTGCTGTTTTGGTGCTGTCGCTGGGCAACACGGACTTTCAACTCCCTCCAAAGCTTTTCTATGGGGTTGAGATCTGGAGACTGGCTAGGCCACTCCAGGACCTTGAAATGCTTCTTACGAAGCCACTCCGTTGCCCGGGCGGTATGTTTGGGATCATTGTCATGTTGGAAGACCCAGCCACATTTCATCTTCAATGCCCTTGCTAATGGAAGGAGGTTTGCACTCAAAATCTCACGATACATGGCCCCATTCATTCTGTCCTGTACATGGATCAGTCGTCCTGGTCCCTTTGTGGAGAATCAGCCCCAAAGCATGATGTTGCCACCCCCATGCTTCACAGTAGGTATGGTGTTCTTTGGATGCAACTCAGCATTCTCTCTCCTCCAAACACGACGAGTTGTGTTTCTACCAAACCGTTCTATTTTGGTTTCATCTGACCATATGACATTCTCCCAATCCTCTTCTAGATCATCCAAATGCTCTCTAGCGAACTTCAGACGGGCCCGGACATGTACTGGCTTAAGCAGGGGGACACGTCTGGCACTGCAGGATCTGAGTCCCTGGAGGCGTAGTGTGTTACTGATGGTAGCCTTTGTTACGTTGGTCCCAGCTCTCTGCAGGTCATTCACTAGGTCCCCCCATGTGGTCCTGGGATTTTTGCTCACCGTTCTTGTGATCATTGTGACCCCATGGGGTGAGATCTTGCGTGGAGCCCCAGATCAAGGGAGATTATCAGTGGTCTTGTATGTCTTCCATTTTCTAATTATTGCTCCCACAGTTGATTTGTTCACACCAAGCTGCTTGCCTATTGCAGATTCAGTCTTCCCAGCCTGGTGCAGGTCTACAATTTTGTTTCTGGTGTCCTTCGACAGCTCTTTGGTCTTCACTAGAGATGAGCGAAGTATTCAAAAATTCGATTCGGCTGATTCGGCGAATTCGAGGAATAAATTCGATTCGAGGCGAATATATTCGCTGCGAATTTAACTTATAAAAGGGTGTTTCTAGGCTTCAGAGAGCCTTTATATTAGTGCAGAACACTGTACCTTTAATTTAAATGCCCTTGGAGTCTGCTGGGGAAGAGAAATAATACTGTCAGTCAGTATGACATGCAGATGAGTGCCGTCGATCTTAGAATCACCGCACACTTCACTCATTTGGGCAGTCACGGGGCCAAAACCAGAGTGTGGAGCCACAGTGTGGCGGTGGAGGCAGCAGCAATGGGAGGCCATACAGCACCCTATGACAAAAATGGAACCCACCAGCAGTGTGAGGAGACCTGAAAGTGGCACATGGCAGAGTGTGGCGATGGAGACAGCAGCAATGGGAGGCCGTACAGGGACCCATGACACACTCTGGACCTGGCAGCAGCATGAGGAGGCGGTACAGGGGTCCATGACAGATTACGGGCCTGGCAGCAGCATGAGGAGTCGGTACGGGGGCCCATGGCAGATTACGGGCCTGGCAGCAGCAATGGGAGGCCATACAGCACCCTATGACAAAATGGAACCCACCAGCAGTGTGAGGAGACCTGAAAGTGGCACATGGCAGAGTGTGGCGATGGAGACAGCAGCAATGGGAGGCCGTACAGGGACCCATGACACACTCTGGACCTGGCAGCAGCATGAGGAGGCGGTACAGGGGCCCATGGCAGATTACGGGCCTGGCAGCAGCAATGGGAGGCCCGTAATCTGCCAGCACCCTATGACAAAATGGAACCCACCAGCAGTGTGAGGAGACCTGAAAGTGGCACATGTTTGGGGCATGATTCATGGCGGATTTAGTCAGTTGTGTCAGGAACTGGTGGTTTGAAATCCAGACTAATCCACGCCTGATTCATTTTCACAAACGTGAGTCTCTCCACACTTTGGGTGGACAGTCGTGTCCTCCGCGGAGTTACAATACCTCCTGCCGCACTAAACACGCGCTCCGATGCCACGCTACTGGCCGGGCATGACAGCCTTTCAAGGGCAAATTCAGCTAGTTGGGGCCAAAGGTCAAGTTTCGTTGCCCAGTAGTCAAGGGGATTGTCTACCTCGGTTGGCAGGGTGCTGTGCAAGTAGGCCCAAGCCTGTTGTTTGAGGTCCTGCTCCAGGTCCACCTGATGCTGCTGCTGCTGCGGCTGGTTAGTAGTTTCCTCACTGCGCTGGTGAAGAAAGCTACTCATCATCGACTGCAGACTGAGGCAGCCGCTGCTGGTGGAGCTGCCACTGCTCCTACCACCCCACCGCTCCCCTGCTGCCATGGCAGTGGAACGCGAGCGCACAGGGCCCACAGTGTCTGAGGATGGACGTTGGCGCAGAAAGGCAGAGACCAACTGACTACATAGGTGTTTTTTATAGTACTTTATTTTGGCCTCCCTCTCAGCAGGTGTGAAAAAGGCCACCATTTTTGAACGGTAGCGAGGGTCCAACAAGGTGGACAGCCAAAAGTCATCCCTCTGTCTGATGGTTATTATTCGGCTGTCGCTACGCAAGCAACCGAGCATGCTATGGGCCATTTGTGCCAAGGAATGCGAGGGACTCCCTGCCTCCATCTCCACAGCATACTGCCACGGTGCGTCTGGGTCCTCTGTCTCCTCCTCCTCCTGCAGATGCTCCTGCTCCTCCACTCCTGTCCGCTGAGTGGAAAAACCACCCATTTCACTCAATAATTCCTGAGCACCAATGTCCTCCTCTACCTCCTCCTCTTCTTCCTGTCCTGCCTCCACAGGGGTCATGTGGCGTTGAGATCTGTGCGTCACGTCTACCGCACCCTGACCAGCCATTGTTAACAGCATTTGTTCCAGGACGTGCAACAGAGGAATGACGTCGTTCATCCCATAGTCCTGCCGACTCACGAATAGCGTGGCCTCCTCAAAGGGCCTGAGCAAGCGGCAGGTGTCACGCATGAGCTGCCAATGGCTGACATCTAAGTTACACAGGGGAGTACCTTTATCCGCTTGTAACATCAGGAAATCGGTGATGGCCTTTCGCTGTTCGTAAAGGCGGTCTAACATATGTAGGGTTGAATTCCACCTTGTTGCAACGTCACAGCATGAGGAGTCGGTACGGGGGCCCATGGCAGATTACGGGCCTGGCAGCAGCAATGGGAGGCCCGTAATCTGCCAGCACCCTATGACAAAATGGAACACAACAGCAGTGTGAGGAGACCTGAAAGTGGCACATGGCAGAGTGTGGCGATGGAGACAGCAGCAATGGGAGGCCGTACAGGGACCCATGAGACACTGTGGACCTGGCAGCAGCATGAGGAGGCGGTACAGGGGCCCATGGCAGATTACGGGCCTGGCAGCAGCAATGGGAGGCCCGTAATCTGCCAGCACCCTATGACAAAATGGAACACACCAGCAGTGTGAGGAGACCTGAAAGTGGCACATGGCAGAGTGTGGCGATGGAGACAGCAGCAATGGGAGGCCGTACAGGGACCCATGAGACACTGTGGACCTGGCAGCAGCATGAGGAGGCGGTACAGGGGCCCATGGCAGATTACGGGCCTGGCAGCAGCAATGGGAGGCCCGTAATCTGCCAGCACCCTATGACAAAATGGAACACACCAGCAGTGTGAGGAGACCTGAAAGTGGCACATGGCAGAGTGTGGCGATGGAGACAGCAGCAATGGGAGGCCGTACAAAGACCCATGAGACACTGTGGACCTGGCAGCAGCATGAGGAGGCGGTACAGGGGCCCATGGCAGATTACGGGCCTGGCAGCAGCAATGGGAGGCCCGTAATCTGCCAGCACCCTATGACAAAATGGAACACACCAGCAGTGTGAGGAGACCTGAAAGTGGCACATGGCAGAGTGTGGCGATGGAGACAGCAGCAATGGGAGGCCGTACAGGGACCCATTAGACACTCTGGACCTGGCAGCAGCATGAGGAGGCGGTACAGGGGCCCATGGCAGATTATGGGCCTGGCAGCAGCAATGGGAGGACCGTAATCTGCCAGCACCCTATGACAAAATGGAACACACCAGCAGTGTGAGGAGACCTGAAAGTGGCACATGGCAGAGTGTGGCGATGGAGACAGCAGCAATGGGAGGCCGTACAGGGACCCATGAGAGACTCTGGACCTGGCAGCAGCATGAGGAGGTGGTACAGGGGCCCATGGCAGATTACAGGCCTGGCAGCAGCAGTGGGAGGCCCGTAATCTGCCAGCACCCTATGACAAAATGGAACACACCAGCAGTGTGAGGAGACCTGAAAGTGGCACATGGCAGAGTGTGGCGATGGAGACAGCAGCAATGGGAGGCCGTACAGGGACCCATGAGACACTGTGGACCTGGCAGCAGCATGAGGAGGCGGTACAGGGGCCCATGGCAGATTACGGGCCTGGCAGCAGCAATGGGAGGCCCGTAATCTGCCAGCACCCTATGACAAAATGGAACACACCAGCAGTGTGAGGAGACCTGAAAGTGGCACATGGCAGAGTGTGGCGATGGAGACAGCAGCAATGGGAGGCCGTACAGGGACCCATGAGATACTGTGGACCTGGCAGCAGCATGAGGAGGCGGTACAGGGGCCCATGGCAGATTACGGGCCTGGCAGCAGCAATGGGAGGCCCGTAATCTGCCAGCACCCTATGACAAAATGGAACACACCAGCAGTGTGAGGAGACCTGAAAGTGGCACATGGCAGAGTGTGGCGATGGAGACAGCAGCAATGGGAGGCCGTACAGGGACCCATGAGAGACTCTGGACCTGGCAGCAGCATGAGGAGGCGGTACAGGGGCCCATGGCAGATTACGGGCCTGGCAGCAGCAATGGGAGGCCCGTAATCTGCCAGCACCCTATGACAAAATGGAACACACCAGCAGTGTGAGGAGACCTGAAAGTGGCACATGGCAGAGTGTGGCGATGGAGACATGGGCTCCCTGGCCACGCTTGACTTTCTGGCCACATAGTCGACATACGGCTACGTTTACTTCCTCGGGCGGCTTGACGAAAAATTGCCACACCGCCGAGTAGGAAACTTTGCCCCCGCTACTCCTCACTGGCTGACTGCTACTTCCTCCGTGCACACCGGCACCACTACTGGCCGTGGTGGTAGGCTGCAGTGGAGCTGGTGCTGTACTCCGTGGCCGTTTGCCTCCACTGACACTGCTGCGACCCTGCTGCCTCCTGGGCAACCCACCGACTATTTTGCTCGCTGCCAAGCTGCCACCCTCTTCTCCTGATGATGCGGAAGCAATAGCCTGATGACGACGAGGCTGCCAAGTGCGATCAGCCTCATCATCATCAATTAGGGTCTCCGCCTCACTACTAGCCCCCTCGGCTGCGTGTGGGTCAGGAGACAGACCTGTCTCTAGACCGGCTACCGAGCCACTCTCCTCGCCAGTACTTCTTCGCCTGGCTGCTGAAGAGGCGGATGTCTCCCCCCGTTCCTGACCGCCCTCTGTTAGCTCTTCCTCACTGTACAGTGGGGCTGAGCCCACAGCATGCGATACTTCGCTTGGTGAGGGAACACCAAAGGACAGGGGCAGGTAGAGGACACGTGATTTCAGTGGGCTTGCTCCCGGGCCATGCCAACTAACGGTTGTGTCTGACGTACCCACCGACCGTTGGCTGTAGGTGTCAGAGGTGACCTGGGAAGAGGAAGACGACCGAGCCAACCAATCGATGACGGCAGGGTTGTCGGTGGAGACACGACCGCTGGATGACACCGGGGGCACTGGCCTCTGGCTGCGACTAGTGCTGCCTCGACCCCTTCCTCTGCTGCCACGTCTGCTCGCTCCTAAAACATTGCCTCCTCTGCCACTCCTCTGCATGTTGTCTGACATACTCTTTAATTCAAAGATTCTGTGTCCCTGAATAACAATTCTGTTTCCCTCAGTAACAATTCTGTGTCTGTCCCTGAGTAACAATTCTGTGTCCCTGAGTAACAATTCTGTGTCCCTCAGTAACAATTCTGTGTCCCTCAGTAACAATTCTGTGTCCCTCAGTAACAATTCTGTGTCTGTCCCTCAGTAACAATTCTGTGTCCCTCAGTAACAATTCTGTGTCTGTCCCTCAGTAACAATTCTGTGTCCCTCAGTAACAATTCTGTGTCTGTCCCTCAGTAACAATTCTGTGTCTGTCCCTCAGTAACAATTCTGTGTCCCTCAGAATTGTTACTGAGGGACACAGAATTGTTACTGAGGGACACAGAATTGTTACTCAGGGACAGACACAGAATTGTTACTAAGGGACACAGAATTGTTACTGAGGGACACAGAATTGTTACTGAGGGACACAGAATTGTTACTGTGTCCCTCAGTAACAATTCTGTGTCCCTCAGTAACAATTATGTGTCTGTCCCTGAGTAACAATTCTGTGTCCCTGAGTAACAATTCTGTGTCCCTCAGTAACAATTCTGTGTCCCTCAGTAACAATTCTGTGTCCCTCAGTAACAATTCTGTGTCTGTCCCTGAGTAACAATTCTGTGTCCCTCAGTAACAATTCTGTGTCTGTCCCTGAGTAACAATTCTGTGTCCCTGAGTAACAATTCTGTGTCCCTCAGTAACAATTCTGTGTCCCTCAGTAACAATTCTGTGTCTGTCCCCGAGTAACAATTCTGTGTCCCTGAGTAACAATTCTGTGTCCCTGAGTAACAATTCTGTGTCCCTGAGTAACAATTCTGTGTCCCTGAGTAACAATTCTGTGTCCCTCAGTAACAATTCTGTGTCTGTCCCTGAGTAACAATTCTGTGTCCCTCAGTAACAATTCTGTGTTTGACCCTGAGTAACAATTCTGTGTCCCTGAGTAACAATTCTGTGTCCCTCAGTAACAATTCTGTGTCCCTCAGTAACAATTCTGTGTCCCTCAGTAACAATTCTGTGTCCCTCAGTAACAATTCTGTGTCTGTCCCTGAGTAACAATTCTGTGTCCCCGAGTAACAATCCTGTGTCCCTGAGTAACAATTCTGTGTCCCTGAGTAACAATTCTGTGTCCCTCAGTAACAATTCTGTGTCCCTCAGTAACAATTCTGTGTCTGTCCCCGAGTAACAATTCTGTGTCCCCGAGTAACAATTCTGTGTCCCTGAGTAACAATTCTGTGTCCCTGAGTAACAATTCTGCGTCCCTCAGTAACAATTCTGTGTCCCTCAGTAACAATTCTGTGTCTGTCCCTGAGTAACAATTCTGTGTCCCTCAGTAACAATTCTGTGTCCCTCAGTAACAATTCTGTGTTTGACCCTGAGTAACAATTCTGTGTCCCTGAGTAACAATTCTGTGTCCCTCAGTAACAATTCTGTGTCCCTCAGTAACAATTCTGTGTCCCTCAGTAACAATTCTGTGTCTGTCCCTGAGTAACAATTCTGTGTCCCTCAGTAACAATTCTGTGTCCCTCAGTAACAATTCTGTGTCTGTCCCTGAGTAACAATTCTGTGTCCCTCAGTAACAATTCTGTGTCTGTCCCCGAGTAACAATTCTGTGTCCCTCAGTAACAATTCTGTGTCCCTGAGTAACAATTCTGTGTCCCTGAGTAACGATTCTGTGTCCCTGAGTAACGATTCTGTGTCCCTCAGTAACGATTCTGTGTCCCTGAGTAACAATTCTGTGTCCCTCAGTAACAGTTCTGTGTCTGTCCCTGAGTAACAATTCTGTGTCTGTCCCTCAGTAACAATTCTGTGTCCCTCAGTAACAATTCTGTGTCCCTCAGTAACAATTCTGTGTCCCTGAGTAACAATTCTGTGTCTGTCCCTGAGTAACAATTCTGTGTCTGTCCCTGAGTAACAATTCTGTGTCTGTCCCTGAGTAACAATTCTGTGTCCCTAAGTAACGGTTCTGTGTCCCTAAGTAACGATTGTGTGTCCCTAAGTAACGGTTCTGTGTCCCTAAGTAACGATTCTGTGTCCCTAATACAGAGAGATCTGTCTCTCTTGAATGACCAGAGGCAAATGGAGAATTGTAAGATGGCCGCAATTTATAGCTCCACCATTACACAGTGCTGGCTGGCTGGCTGCTGATTGGCTAATGCGATCACATGTCATGAATGAATGCATTATGGGTCAGCGCGCCTTGTCTGCGCGCCTTCCCAGAGATCCCTGCTCCGTCGCCGCACATGTCGCCGCCATTTTTGGAAAAATTTCGATTCCATCCGAAGTCTGCTAATTTTCGGATTCGACGCGAATCGAAATTTTCCTAATATTCGAAACGAATTCCACTTCGCCGAGTTCGATTCGCTCATCTCTAGTCTTCACCATATTGGAGTTTGGAGTGAGACTGTTTGAGGTTGTGGACAGGTGTCTTTTATACTGATAACAAGTTCAAACAGGTGCCATTGATACAGGTAATGAGTGCAGGACAGAGGAGCCTCTTAAAGAAGAAGGTACAGGTCTGTGAGAGCCAGAAATCTTGCTTGTATGTAGGTGACCAAATACTTATTTTCCACCATAATTTGCAAATAAATTCTTTCCAAATCAGCCAATGTGATTGTCTGGATTTTTTTTCTCATTTTGTCTCTCATAGTTGAGGTCTACCTATGATGCCAATTACAGGCCTCTTATCTTTTTAAGTGAGAGAACTTGCACAATAGATGGCTGACTAAATACTTTTTTGCCCCACTGTATTTAGTCACCTCTGGGTTTTTCTTTTTTCTTAAACAAACCAAAAACCACTGAAAATTTTGAAAAAAAAACTTTTTTTTCTTAGTTTTTGTTATAAAATTTTTGTAAATAAGTGATTTTTCTCCTTCACTGATGTGCGCTAATTAGGCTGCACTGATGAGGATGCACTGGTAGGTGGCACTGATGGGCATTGGTAGGCATCACTGATGGGCACTGAAAGGCAGCACTGATACATGACACTGTTAAGCGGCACTGACTGGCACTGTTAGGCGGCACTGATTGGCAGCACTGATAGGTGGCACTGATTGGCATTGATAGGTGGCACTGACTGGCACGGATGGGTGGCACTGATATGCACTGGTAGGCACTGATATGTGGCATTGATATGGCACTGATGAGCACTGACACAAGGCACTGATGGACACTGACAGGTGGCGCTGCTGGGGCTACACTGATCATCAGAGCACACTGATCATCAGTGCCCTGATGATCAGTGTACATGTCCCCTCCGCGGAAAGCCGATTACCGTCTCTTCTCTCAAGCTGTCAGCGTGACAGCTCGAGAGGGGAGAAATGCCGATAACTGGCATTTCCCTGTTTTACATGTGATCAGCTGTGATTGGACCAGGGGTGGACTGACCATTTGGAAACTCAGGCACTGCCCGAAGGCCCGAGGCCAGTAGGGGGCCCCATGAGATGCCCCTGGTACCTTTTTCATAGGCTTTTTGAGCTTGGGCAAGGACACAGGGGCCCCATGATCCCCTTTTGCCCGGGGGCCCCATGAGTTGTCAGTCCGCCCCTGGATTGGACACAGCTGATCACATGACCGAGCCGACATCTTCGGCTCTTTTCGTGATCGGTGATCCGCTGTGTCCGAGGGACACAGCGCACCGCCGATCGCCGTGCTGCACGCTGAGAATGGGAGGATGTCATATGACGTCCTCCCAGAACGAGAGAACCACCTTGCGTCCGTCATATTACTATATGGCGGGCGGGAGGTGGTTAACAACCAGTGACTCACCTCTGCTGCCAGCAGGGTATTCCCGCTGACAGCTGAATGTAAACAGACCTGAAAAAAAAATGCCATACGCACAAACACACAGTGAAGTAAATAAGTATTTGATCCCCTGTTGATTTTGAATGTTTGCCCACTCATAAAGAAATGATCAGTCTAAAAATCGAATGGTAGGTGTATTGTAACACTGAGAGACAGAACAGCAACAAAAAATTCAAAATAAATCATGTCTGACAAATTATGCACTGATTTGCATGTTTATGAGGGAAATAAGTATTTGATCGCCTATCATTCAGCAGGATTTCTGGCTACCAGGTGTCTTTCATACAGGTAACAAGCTGAGATTAGAATCAGTCTCTTAAAGGGAGTGCTGCTAATTTCATTTTGTTATCTGTATAATAGACACTTGTCCACAGGAGCAATCAAACAATCAGATTCCAAACTCTCCACCATGGCAAAGACCAAAGAGCTGTCCAAGGATGTCAGGGACAAGATTGTAGACCTACAAAAGGCTGGACTGGGCTACCAAACTATCATCAAGCAGCTTGGTGAGAAGGTGACAACAGTTGGTGCAATCATTTGAAAATGGAAGAAAGAAAACCACTGTCAGTCTCCCTAGGTCTAGTACACCATGTAAGATCTTACCTCGTGGAGTGTCAATGATCATGAGAACAGTGAGAAATCATCCCAGATCTACATGTGAGGATCTTGTCAATGATCTCCAGGTAGCTGGGGCCACAGTCACCAAGAAAACAATTGGTAACACACTACGCCGACAAGGATTGAAATCCTGCAGTGCCCGCAAGGTCCCTCTGCTCAAGAAAGCACATGTCCAGGCCTGTCTGAAGTTTGCCACTGAACATCTGAATGATGCAGGGGAGGACTGGTTGAAAGTGTTGTGGTCAGATGATACCAAAATTGAGCTCTTTGGTGTCAACTCAACTCGCCGTGTTTGGAGGAGGAGGAATGCTGCCTATGACCCCAAGAACACCATCCCAACTATCAAACACAGTGTTGGAAACATTCTGCTTTGTGGGTGTTTTTCTGCTAAGGCAAAGGGACAACTGCACCGCATCAAAGGGATGATGGACAGGGCAATGTGCCATCAAATCTTGGGCAAGAACCTTCTTCCCTCAGACAGAGCATTGAAAATAGGTTGTGGATGGGTGTTCCAGCATGACAATGACCCAAATTACATGGCCAAGGCAACAAAGGAGTGGCTCAAGAAGAAGCACATTAAGGTCCTAGCCAGTCTCCAGACCTTAATTCTATTGAAAATCTGTGGAGGGAGCGGAAAGTTTGAGTTGCCAAACGTCAGCCACCAAACCTTAATGACTTAGAGATGATCTGCCAAGAGGAGTGGGCCAAAATCCTTTGTGAGATGTGTGCAAACTTGATGGCCAACTACAGGAAATGACTGACCTCTGTGATTGCCAACAAGGGATTTGCCACCAAGTACTAAGTCATGTTTTGTGAAGGGGATCAAATACTTATTTCCCTCATAAACATGAAAATCAGTGCATAATCTGTTAGACTGATCAAATACTTATTTCCTTCACTGTGTGTATGTATGTATGTATGTATATATATATATATATATATATATATACATATATACACACACACACACACACTATCTCACAGCAGCGGGTACACCCCTCACATATATACATACAGTTGTGTTCAAAATAATAGCAGTCAGACATCACTAACCTGATCAATCACTGTTTTTGGTAGAAATGATATTTCTACATGGCAAATAATTTACTAGCAGGTGTAGTAGAGTAATAGAAATCCAACAGACCCAACAGTCATGACATGCATGCTACTGATTCTGTGTAATTGAATCACTAATTGAAAGGGGCATGTTCAAAATAATAGCAGTGTGGAGTTCTATTAGTGAGGTCATTCATTCTTTGAAAAACAGGTGGCAATTATTGCCCTTATTTAAGGAAGGAAGGCAGCAAATGTTGTCAGCAAGGAAGTGCAGAAAATGATAGGCTGCTCAGCTAAAATGATCGCAAATGCTTTAAAATGGCAACCAAAACCTGAAAGATGTGGAAGAAAGCGAAAAACTACCATTCGAATGGATAGAAGAATAAGCAAAATGGCGCGGACTCAGCCAACAATCAGCTCCAGGAAGATGAAAGAAGGTCTAAAGTTACCTGTGAGTACTGTTACAATTAGAAGATGCCTATGTGAAGCCAAGCTATCTGCAAGCAGCCCCCGCAAAGTCCCACTGTTGAAAAAAAGACGTGCTGAAGAGGTTACAATTTGCCAAAGAGCACATTGACTGGTCTAAAGAGAAATGGCGCAACATTTTGTGGACTGATGAAAGTAAGATTGTTCTTTTTGGTTCTAGTGGCCGGAGACAGTTTGTCAGACGACCCCCAAACACTGAATTCAAGCCACAGTACACTGCGAAGACAGTGAAGCATGGTTGCGCAAGCACCATGATATGGGGATGTTTCTCATACTACGGTGTTGGGCCTATTTATCGCATACCAGGGATCATGGATCAGTTTGAATACATCAGAATACTTGAAGAGGTCATGCTGCCTTATGCTGAAGAGGAAATGCCCTTGAAATGGGTGTTCCAACAAGACAACAACCCCAAACACATCAGTAAACGTGCAACATCTTGGTTCCAGACCAACAAGATTGATGTTATGGAGCCGCCAGCCCAATCCCAGGATCTTAATCCAATAGAAAACTTGTGGGGTGACATAAAAAATGCAGTTTCTGAGGCAAAACCAAGAAATCGAGAAGAACTGTGGCATGTAGTCCAATCATCCTGGGCTGGAATACCTGTTCACAGGTGCCAGAAGTTGGTTGACTCCATGCAACACAGATGTACAGCAGATCTCAGAAACAGTGCTTATACAACTAAATATTAATTTAGTGATTCTAAGGAAAGCAAAATCTTCAAACATTTTTCAGTTTATATAGTGAATGTTTGAGTTTGTAAAGAAGAATACAAACACTGCTATTGTTTTGAACAGTCTAATATTCACTTTTCTTAAATTTTTTTAGAGGAACAACACAAATTTGATATATTTTTCTTCATGTTTTGATTTGGAATAGAATGTGTAGTGTTCCCAATGCATTTGTGTGTATGGAAATAAAGGCTTTTAGACGGATTTTGAGCTTTATTCACTTATTCAACACACTGCCATTATTTTGAACACAACTTTACATACTGTGGGAACTAGCACTAAGAGTAGAACTTTTGAAGCACAGTCACTGACTTCCTTCTTTTTTAAAGGCCGTTTTTGCCCAGTTTTATTTAAAAGAAAGTTCCATACACCATAGGTTTCCCACGCAGGGGTATCCACCATCAATGCAAACAGAAACAAAGATTCAGCCTCCTGGCTCTCTTTAGCAGCACCGTTGCTCAGGCTTCATGCCTCGGTCCTCTTGACCATCACATGCAACACATTGTACCTGGGTTAGCACCTTTTCTCAGCACTCCTGTTTTTCCAGCCCACAGGCTTGGGCCCTCTGTCAGACTTCTCTGTGCCACTATGCACATTTGTGGCTGCTCCCTTGCACCCACATGGACTCTTCGGGAGGGTGGAGCCCAGAACCCTGGTCCTGACTCTAGACGAAGCCCACACACACCTGACCAATCAGTCTCCTGGCCATTCCCAAAACCTGGTACGAGGATTGGAGATTTCATCCCTCCCAAATCACTTTGAAATCTCCAGGCTTCAGGTCCCAAAATGGACTTTACAACCAAATGAGGAAAGTGAAAAGCCAGTTTCCTCTGCATTAAACAAGTACCCTGGAGCCCCTCAACCTGCTTTGTTGAGAATTCCGGGTGAAATATCCTTTGTACACTGTGACAGGTCACCACACTGTCACTATATATATATACACACACTATATTGCCAAAAGTATTGGGACACTTCCCCAAACCATTGGATTCAGGTGTTCCAATCACCTCCATGGCCACAGGTGTATAAAATCAAGTACCTAGGCATGCAGACTGCTTCTACAAGCATTTGTTAAAGACTGGGTCGCTCTCAGGAGCTCAGTGAATTCAAGTGTGGTACTGTGATAGGTTACCACTTGTGCAATAAGTCCAACCGTGAAATTTCCTTGCTACTAAATATTCCATGGTCAACAGTTAGTGGTATTTTAACAAAGTGGAAGCAACTGAGAACAACAGCAACTCAGCCAGGAAGTGGTAGGCCATGTAAAATGACTGAGCGGCGTCAGCATGCTGAAACGTACAGTGCACAGAATTCGCCAACTGTCTGCAGTCAATAGCTTAAGACCTCCAAAGTTCATGTGGCTTTCAGATTAGTACAACAGTGTGTAGAGAGCTTCATGGAATGGGTTTCCATGGCCGAGCAGCTGCATCCAAGCCTTACATCACAAGGTCAATGCAAAGCGACGGATGCAGTGGTGTAAAGCACGACGCCACTCGGCTCTAGAGCAATGGACATGTGTTCTCTGGAGTGACCGTTCACGTTTCTCTGGCAGTCCGATGGACGTCTGTGTTTGGCAATTGCCAGGAGAATGGTACTTGCCTGACTGCATTTTACCAAGTATAAAGTTTGGTGGAGGGAGGATTATGGTGTGGGGTTGTTTTTCAGGGGTTGTGCTTGGTCCCATAGTGCCAGTGAAGGGGACCCTTAGGGTGTCGGCATACCAGGACATTTTGGACAATTTCATGCTCGATAGAACACCTTTGGGATGAATTAGAGCAGAGACTGAGAGCCAGGCCTTCTCGTCCAACATCAATGCCTGACCTTACAAATGCGCTTCTGGAAGAATGGTCAAACATTCCCATAGACACACTTCTAAACCTTGTGGGCAGCCTTCCCAGAAGAGTTGAAGCTGTTATAGCTGCAAAGGGTGGGCTCAATATTGAACCCTACAAACTAAAACTGGGATGCCATTAAAGATCATATGCATGTAAAGGCAGGTGTCCCAATACTTTTGGCAATAAAAAAAAGTATGTGTGTGTATGTGTATGTATGTATATATATATATATATATATATATATATATATATATATATATATATATTCTGATTTATCAGTTTAACCAATATTTTCATATATGTTCAACTATTTGGATTAATTGTACAATTCTCTTTAGGTCACTGAATCCAGTGAATTACAAGACTGTGAACCTAACATCATACTAAAAGCTGACAAGCCGAAGCTGTGGAATTTAACGCCAATATTCACTTGATAACACTAAGACAATCATAATAGTCCTCTGTACAGTTTTTATTTTTCTAAATAAACATTGCTGGTGGTATGAAATATACAAAGGTTTTCCATTAATTTAAAATATAAATGTATTTTTTATTTGTTGTCTTATAAATGCTATAAGCATTTGTACAACTGACAGTCTGAATCACCAAAGTGGAAAAAAAAAAAGTTTATAGGAAGTTCTGACTGCACTGGGTTACAAAGGACAGGTAAGATTTCAGATTATGTTATAGAATATTTGCAAATATCTTTTCCAAAATGGTGAAATTACTTCTTGGCAATTCCACTTTTGGATTTCAGGCCTTTATTGAATTCCCTGTTCACAGGAACCTTAGTGTCCTGTGAACTGTGGTTCCACCTGTCCTATAGTGACATACAGTACAAGCCAATGTTAAAGTGGAACTTTAGGTTAAAAAAAAAAATGGTGAACAGGCAGGAATTTTAATGCAGAAGAGACATGCTTTGTCTCTTTTGCATTAAAGTTAGTTACATGCCTGTCCGCCCCTATACAGTGACCCACGCATGCGCAGCTCACTATACACATTTGGTAATGCCGAATATGACTGAACTCCCATGTATGCGCGGGAGTGACATTATCCACTGACAGAGGCCAGTTATCGAGACCCAGAAGCCGCCTGCCTGAAGATGTCAGCAGCCGGTCGGGGAGCAGTGAGACACCTCATCATTGGAGCTGAGGTGAGTAAAGTTCCACTTTAAGATAGCCAAGTAGAAATCCCTTGACTCATCTGATGGCTGAATGCTTGCATGGGCTAAGGACCGGAGAATCTGCTGCTTTTTCTTAAATAGGCTGCTGCAAAGGTAAGTAAATGAATGCTTCTTTTAACCACTTGAGCTCCTGAGGATTTACCCCCCTTAATGACCAGTCCTCTTTTTGCTACTCGGCGCTGCACTAATTCAACTGATAATTGCGCGGTCATGCAACGCTGCACCTAAACGAAATTTATGTCCTTTTTTCACACAAATAGAGCTTTCTTTCGGTGGTATTTGATCACCTGTGCGCTTTTTATTTTTCACGCTATAAACAAAAAAAGACCAAATATTTTGAAGAAAAACGATATTTTTTACTTTCAGCTATAAAAAATATATAGTAAACTCAAAGTTAGTTATAAATTTAGGCCAAAATGTATTCTGCTACATGTTTTTGGTAAAAAAAATCCCAGTAAGTGTATATTGATTGCTTTGTGTGAAAGTTATAGCGTCTACAGTCTATGGTATAGATACTGCAATTTACAACATTTTTTTGCTATACAGCGCTGCGCTAGTTTAACGGACAATTGTGCGGTCATGCAATACGGTAAATAAATGAAATTTATGTCCTCTTTTTAACACAAATAGAGCATTCTTTTGGTGGTATTTGATCACCTGTGCACTTTTTATTTTTGGCGCTATAACCAGAAAAAAAACCCAATATTTTCTCATTTTGGTCATAAAAAATATCTAAAAAAACCCCTAAAATTTCGTCATAAATTTAGGCCAAAATGTATTCTGCTACATGTTTTTGGTTAAAAAAATCCCAATAAGTGTATATTGATTGCTTTTTGTGAAAGTTATAGTGTCTACAAACTATGGTATAGATAATGGAATTTACATAGCTTTTACTTTCTGGCTGCCCATCACATTTCTTGAGGTGCTAAAATACCAGGATAGTACAAACACCCTCAAATTACCCCTTTTCGGAAATTAGACACCCTAAGCTATCTGCTGAGAGGCATATTGAGTCCATGGAAGATTTATTTTTTTTCCACAAGTTTCTGGAAAATGATAAAAACTTTTTTTTTTTTTTACACAAAGTTGTCATTTAAATGATTTATTTCTCGCACAAGCCATGGGTATATGTGGAATTACACCCCAAAATACATTCTGCTACTTCTACTGAGTATGGGGATACCACATGTGTGAGACTTTTTGGGAGCCTAGCCACATACAGGAGCCTGAAATCCAATGACCACTTTGAAAGCCTGAAGGTGCGTAACTTCCTCATTACTCTTCCTCACTACCTATCACAGTTTTGAAGGCCCTGACATGCCAGGATAGCCCCGAACCCCCACCAAATGACCCCTTTCTGGAAAGTAGACACCCCAAGGAATTTAAAAAGAGGCATGGTGAGTATTTTGCAGATCTCATTTTTTCTCACAAGGTTTTGAAATATAGAAAAAATGTTTATTTTTTTTCATTTTCCAAAAACTTGTGGCAACAAATGAGATCTGCAAAATACTTACCGTGCTTTTTATCAAATTCCTTGGGGCGTCTACTATCCAAAAAGGGGTAATTTGGGGGGGTTAGGTGCTATCCTGGCATTTCAGGGCCTCCGAAACTGTGATAGGTAGTCTGGAAGTGTAATGAAAAAATAAAGCCCTTTAAAAGACTGAAGGTGCTTATTGGATTTTGGGGTCCTGTACTTGGCTAGACTGCCAAAACGTCTCTCGCATGTGGTACCCCCATACTCGGGAGAAGTAGCAGAATGTATTTTGGGGAGTAATTCCACATATAACCATGGCATGTGTGAGCAGTAAATCATTTAAGTGACAATTTTGTGTAAAAAAAAAAAAAATATTTATTTTTGTCATTTTCCAAAAACTTGTGGTAAAAAAATAAATTCTTCTATTGATTCAAAATTCCTCTCAGCAAATAGTTTGTGGTGACTACTTTCCAAAAAGGGGTCATTTTGGGGGGTGGGGGTGTTTTATGCCCAGCATTAGAAGTTTATGCCACACATCATTCACTCTTCTAACCACCTGAAGACCAAGCCTTTTTGTTCATATGAAAAAAATCTGTATTTTTTGCTAGGAAATTAATTTAAACCCCCAAACATTATATATTTTTTTAAAGCAGACACCCTAGTGAATAAAATGGTGGGTACTACAATTTTTTATGGCACATAGCAGCGATTTTTACCATATCTGGTACGCTGGCGGCCAGAAAAATTAATAAGGGACTCCTCAACGCAGATGTTTTGCTGGGGAGTATAGACATCTGCAAATTTTAGATTAAGGTGATTTGCGAGGGGCTGAATTTTGTGGAGCCGGTCAAATTCAGGGTTACCCCAAGGATGACAGAGTGTATTGTCGCTGAAATGCATAAAACACATTATACTCTCATATTTATGCCTGGCCATGGCAGCAGAGAACACGGCATATGATGAATCGGGTCTGAGGACCAATACAACCGCAATTCATTTCTTTTAGTAATGCCCATGTTGAGGGTTAGGCCCCAAAAAATGTAAATTTGAAAACCGTAATGAGTTTCCATGCGAATGGTCTGGCAAGGTTTGAATTTGGGTTGGCGGCAATAAATTGTTGTGCATATAAACTGCTTTGATCCACAATCAACGCATACAGATATTCCGTGAAAAACAGCTCCAAAAATCAAGGCGGTATGTGAAAGACCAGGATGCACTAGACCGCTGGTACTCGCCAGATCACCAAAATGTAGAGCAGCACTAGTATTGGCACTCTGCTGCATATGAGAGTCATCAAAATTTACCGGCAAGTGCTAACAGAGATCAGGCCTGATTCTGCGAACACTGCGGTTTTGTGTGCAATGTATCAAGTGACAGTGACCTACTGACACTGCACTTGCTGGGGGAGAAGGGGGGGGGGGGTAAGCGTAGGGGCTAAATGCAAGTGCTGGCAGGTGCCGGGGCTGATCCCGCTAACACTGCGTTTTTGGGGACGCTATACTAATGTGAACGCTGGTATAGTGCTGACCTGATCAAAGATATTGACCCCTTCAGACACTATACTAGCAATGGAGGCTTATTGTACATGAGCGTACTCCTGGCTGTCAAGGGGTTAAATGTGATGACTGGTGTACTGACGGGCAATCTGACGCTATCTGGGAGGGGTGTGAAAACCACGGGAGCGCAAATCACGTATATATATATATATGTGATTTTGCATACCCATGCCGCCCTGTAGCAGTATTTCTGCTGTAGGGTGGTCAGGAAGCGGTTACAGAAGAGGTTTGTGTTACGGCGCTGCGTTATTTTAACTGACAATTGCGCGGTCATGCAACACTGCACCCAAATTAAATTTACATTCTTTTTTTCCCACAAATTGAGCATTCTTTTGGTGGTATTTGATCGCCTGTGCGGTTTTAATTTTTTGCGCTATAAAAAAAAAGGCTGACAATTTTGAGAAAAAAAAACAATATTTTGGACTTTTTGCTATAAAACATGTCCAGTAAAAAAAATTAAAAAATCGAATTTTCATGTCTTTGCTAAAAAAAATCCCAATACGTGTAAATTAATTGGTTTACATGAAAGTTATAGCGTTTACAAATGGCGGGAAAGATACTGGGTTTTTACATTTTTTTTATACTAATAATGGCGGCGATCAGCGACATATGGCGGCGATCAGCGACTTATGGCGGGACTGCGGCGGACATTTTGACAGGGGGGGAACTGACTTTGGTCAGTGAAAAAAAAACCCACTGACACTGTACTAATGGCACTGGGGAGGAAGGGGTTAACATTTTTAGTGTTAACTGTGTGAGGGGAGTGTTTTACTAGGGGGCGGGGGTGTGTGCTGGACGGGGGCAGGCTGATCGAGAGAGAGAGAAACTCTTCTCTCCCTCTTCATCTTGTCATGAGCTGACAGGCAACTGACAGAAAGCAGGGCTGTGTATAAACAATGCAGCCCTGCTCTCTGTCAGCGATCACCGCTAATCAAGGGGAAACGGCCGGTAATGACCAGCCGTGACCTGGCGGCGGAGACCCGCTGGACAGGTAGGGCGGGCGCACGCCCCCTACCTGTTTTGCAAAACCACATTTTAAAAAGTGGTTTTACCCAGCCGTGCCGCCCTGCAACCGTTTTTATGCAGTGGCTGGGGCTGAAGAAGTTAAAGCTGGGTTTTTTTGTGTAAAAGTGACCTTGTGGTGACAAGATGAATTTAAAGTATTCCATGGATTTTGTTAACCTAAAACACAAAAGGCAGTACTGCTTAAGCCTGCAAAAGGAAAGAACAGGATGCCAGATTAGCATAAAGTAAAATCAAAACATGTATTTCCAATCTCACTTACATGTAAAGGAAGTTCTGTACTACTCCAATGGTTGGAGTGGAACTCAGTGATCTGAGCAAACTGATGGCAGCTGCAGGGCATGGGAAAGAAACTGCTGTGGAGTGACAGGTCGGCGGCGTCTCTCCCCTCACTTGTCCTCACTAGGAGGACATGACAGGCACACCCCTTCTACCTCTGGCATTTTGGGGTTTGTAAGATGGAAGAACTTTTATCATCTTCCTTTTGGTAGCTTGGTTACAAGAAAGATGTCAAGAACTATGTGACCTCTTGTCTAACCTGGGTCCACGCACCACCCTGATCTTTTCCTTTGGGGTTACTCCACCAAGTCTCTGTTCAATCAAGACCATGGGGGTCAATTTCTATAGACTTTGTGGTCAATCTTCCTCCCTTGAAAGAGATGATCACTATCTTAATAGTGACTGCCTCACTAAAATGGCTCATTCTGGCTGTCACGTAATAGGAGATTAACTAGAACTGGTTGACTCAGAATCTTGGGCACCTGTGCATGGTAGCCAATCAGCTTCTAACCTCAGCATGTTCAGTTAAGCTTCAGCAATAAAACCTGGAAGCTGATTGGTTTTTATGCAGAAGTGGACAAGATTCTGAGTCAACCAGGTTTAGTAAATAAACCCCTATATGTCAGTGCCGGCTTTTAAATGTAATTACCGGCTTTTTATTTCTTCACTCTAGCTCCGAGAATTAGCTGTCTATCTCCCCGGAGTTAAAGGAAACTTTGTTTATCTGGGGAAAAAACTAAAAGGAAACTTTTTGTTTCTTTTAACTCTGGGAAACAAACTAAAAGGAAACTTTGTTTCTTTTAGCTGGGGGAAAGTGAAAGCTAATTCTGTGAGCTATAGTGAAGAAAATAAAAAACTCGATAATTACATTTAAAAACTGGCACTGACCTATAGTGACAGCCAGTCACTGTATACACTGCTCCACTCCTGCCTTTCTTTCTTAGCCATCCCCTTCACATCTGCAGTACATACAGTCTCCTGTATCGGCTAAACTTTTCCTATCGGCATTTTCGGCCGGTGTGTTTCGGTGGCCGAAATTTCCGTGCATCCCTAGTTTATAGTGCACAAAGAACAAACATATTGCACCCAAGCACCAAAATTCCATCCTACACAGAAAAATAAAGTGAAATAAATCCCCTAAAATATCCCCATCATGTAATTGTGAGGGGTTACAGTGTTCAGGCACAACCAACACCCAATTCTTCTGCACCTGTTTCACAGGTGCATATAGTTTACATTTTTCACCATTTTTCTCTAATTGTTAACAATTTTTAACTGCTGGGCCCATTCCTGCGGCCAGCAATAGTAACTGTGAGGAGTTACAGTGTTCAGACACCACCAACACCCAAGGTCAAATTTTTCTGCACCTATATGACAGGTGGATATAACTAGAATTTTTAGAGCAGGGTCCAATCCTGCACTCGTCAAGAATAACTCTGAAGGGTTATGGTGTGAACGCACCACCAACTGTTCGCCCGTCAAACACCCCACAATGCACTGCGCCCTCACAGTGCACAGTATCCACCCCACACTATATAAGATAGAAGGGAGAATACTCTCCCCGAAAACCCCCCAAAAACAAACAAATAAGAATAATTTAAAAATACAAAAAAAAAAAATCTAGAGCTTGGCCAGGTGCTAGATCTGTAAGCATTCAAAATGAATGACAAGCAGCTTTTGGGAACACATTGGGTGCAGCTTTATTCAACATTATTACCGCCTTTTTGACAGTGATAGAGCACAACTAAAATCTACATATATTATCGTGCTCCACTAACAATTACAATAAAAAGTGAAAAGAATATTTTGAATAAAGTGAAATTAAATTAAAGCAGTCCAACAACAAATTAAATGTGATAATGCAATCACGCTTCTGCTGCATAAATGTCCTTAATCAATCCGTGACTTTGACATTCCTTCTAGTGATGTGATAGGAAATGATTTTGCGTGCAATCCACCAGTCATAAAATTCTGTACACCTTCAGCGACTGTGCTCTCACCTGGCATATATGACCAAACCGTTAAGTGAGATCATATAGAGCTCGTGTCCCTTTAATTGGACTTGGAGATGGATGGGATTCTCCCTCTTCACAGTTAGGGGTCTCCTTACTTCCTTAGGACTATTTTAAGTCTTGAAGCTTCTTTGAGAATGAATACCACTCAGGATAAATCTCCTCTGCAATTTCCAGCCATCCCTGGTCTTTTTTTCTATAATCCTTGTATTGTGGATCAGCACAACTGTAGAGGTATGGTCTGGGTCTCACCAGGCTGATCAGAACCTGTCTTGATCAAGTTTCTTGCTGCAAGGGCTTGAACTTCCTTTATGATTTTTGGTCCACTATGACACATTCGTATCAGTATGTGTAGAGTGTAGGCGACCCACTTATTTCAATTTTCATTCATATCTTTATTGTTGTAATTTTTATTTGAATTAGCATTTTCACAATATTGATTTAATACACTAAGAACACTTTTTTACACCATAGTAGCTCACAAGACCCCACAATTTAAAATCTATATATCCCATTGCTTCATGTCTGACTGAATGACAGCAATATCAAGGGAAGGATGCGGTTATTGAAAAATGATCCATGCTTCCCTTTCATTAGATACAGCATCACCTCACAAGACCCTCAGCCAACACCTGACAACTGTAAGATTAGTATGGCTGTAGGTCAGCTTAAGGCAGATGATGACCCTGTTATTGGATTACATCAGATGTTTTTTTATTAAGGAATGTTCAAGATATCTGGGTCTGTACAAACAACATGTTTCAGCTAGCCCTGCACAACTTTGATTGCATTTTGAAAGCTCATAGAGAGGAATATAGCATTGATCTGTCCTTATGGCTTTTTTTTTCTACTAAATGATGCTCCTTATCTAAACTTCTCTCTCTTTCTCTGTCTCTCTGTCTCTCTCTCTCTCTCTCCCTATCTATACACACACACACACAGCAGAATACTGAATACCAAACCTGTGGCTGATAAGTGTACCAGTTCAATCCTTGGAATTTAAAAGTAACATTTGCAATTAAATCATTTTGCCTTTCAACTTGGATTGCTCTTTATGTAACCGCCATTTAGTGATCAAAAATTGGAAACAAAATACAAAGTATGTCTTTCTGCTTTTCTGATAAAAAAAAAATCTGGTATAGATTGGGGGGGACCCCATGCTGTTTTTTTAAAATAAAAATTTAATTAAAAAAATGTCAGTCCTGCTGAAGCAGATTCTATGAATTGTACAGATGTGCAACTTTGCAGGTAGTTTTCGGGGGCCGCCCCACGCATGATATTTAACAGAATTTTTAGTTTTTTTTTTTTTTTATTACTTTAAGCAATGAAAAATGACTGCCCCTTTAAAAACAATACTTTTGGAAATGTTACTTTTCACTGATTCATGTTCCTCAGGGCAGTCCCAATACCCATTTTTTGGCCAATAACATATAAGCCTTAAAAATGGGCACTTTTTAATTTACAAGTTCGAGTTCCATAGACTTGCATTATGTTCGATGTTCGTGGTAGAACTTTTGTTCGGTTCGAATGTTCTGTGAACCGAATGGGGGTGTTCGTCCCATCACTGCTGACAAGCTTTTGTATCTGAATATTTTCAGAGATTAAATATTCTTTCACTTTTGAATAGATGTTTTCTCCCCTGGTATGGCCTTTCAAAGGAATGATTTTCATCACTTCTTCCTTTACTTCAAAGTTATTGAAAACCATTCTAAGAAACATAACTATTTGTGAGGTATCTGTAACATCAACTCATTCATCAAGTTGAAGGGAGAATTAGCTGCAGTCATCCAAGTCTTTTTTCAGTTGTGAATTGATGTCAGCTACCATGACTTCAACTCTTCTTGTAACTGTTTTAGCAGAAAGTTGATGAGAATTTATTGCAGATTTTTTTTGTTTTTGCTTTTAAAGGCACCAAAGAGAGAATCGGCAGCTTCCTCTTTAATCATCTCACTGTCCTCAAATTATTTTTTTCTCTTTGCTACGAGCTGAGACAGACAATAAGAGGCCATAGTTGAGGCTATGCTTTTCTCTGCAGGCCTAGTGAACATCCTTTGCTGTGTAGTAAGAAAAGTTTTTTCAAATATTGCACTGTTTTCTTAATTCAGACTTAGGTGGAAAGTCAAGTATTCTGAAGTGTCTCTCAACATTTCCTTTCTTGGCTTAAGCAACTGAAACTTTGAACAACAAACGCACTTCCCATTCACTTCCGTAAAAAAGTTGTTGATGTTCCCATTCTCAATGAAAATGATAGTTTGGGTTTTTTTTTTGTTGCTTTTTTGCCATTGTATTGGAGGCTGAACTGCCCTGCTTGGCTGGCTGGTCTTTGCTTTGGCTTAGCTGGCTGGTCTGTGGTCTGGCATGACTGGATGGTCTGCGTTCTGGAACGGTTGGCTGGCCTGAGTTCTCTCCTGGCTATTTTGGGGTCTGTCCTGATGGGCTGCTCTGAATTCTCTCCTGGCTATTTTGAGGTCTGTCCTGATGGGCTGCTCTGAATTCTCTCCTGGCTATTTTGAGGTCTGTCCTGATGGGCTGCTCTGAGTTCTCTCCTAGCTGCCTAGTCAGAGTTCTGTCCTGACTGGCCTGGCTGGCTGGTCCGAATTCTGGCTTGGCTGGCTGGTCTGACTTCCTGCCTGGTTAGCAGGAGTTCTGGCTTTGCTGGTTGGCTAGCCCGAAATCTGGCCTGGTTGACTTGCATCACTAATCTTCAGTGTTCAGATAAAAGCTCAAAGAAAATATAGAAAGGCCATCATATCACTACTATAGTGTATATTATAGTGCATACCAGGGGCGGACTGACCATTTGGAAACTCGGGCACTGCCCGAGGGCCCAGGGTCAGTAGGGGGCCCCATAAGATGCCCCTTGTACCTTTTTCATAGGCTTTTTTGAGTATGGGCATGGACACAGGGGCTCCATGACCCCCTATTGCCCGGGGGCCCCATGAGTTGTCAGTCCGCCCCTGGTGCATACTATATAAAAACCTTACATTTTATTAAAATTAACAAAAAGACACCCTCTTCAAAATTCCATGAAAAGTAATTTTGTGATTTAATGTACAGTATTTGCAACTGTCAAGGCACTACATCTGACTTGCCTGTGCTTTCTCCTGTGGTATACATGCATATACCATCTTTATCATTCGATCATTGTTCATCTGTCCTGATGTTGAACTATTGTATCATAAGATGCCTTTTCACTGTACCTGGCTACCATTCTATTGTTTTAAATAATTTCCAAAAAAAACCCTAACACATTCTATTTGAGTAAGTATTAATTTCAAAAAGTACCTTCTATTGCTCTCAGACTGAGCTCTATGAACTATGGCATTTGCAGTGTGCATAGATCAATGCATATAACTGCAACTAACCTACACTGCTTGTTCCAAACAAACCAAATGGAGAGGGAAAAGGAATGGTTTGGGAGCTCATGGAGGATATTACAAGAAGGCAGAGGAACACAGTAGGAAATTATTTCATGGAAAATCGATTACAGGGCCATTATGTGGAGGATATGTAAGGTTTATTTTTGGAGAATAAGGATATGCATTAGCTGAGTGTCACTTTAAAACTTGGGACCTTATCCACTGGGACTGTCGGGGTATTACTTTAGTTGAAAATGACCAGGTCAAAACCTAAGAACCCCATTTCTTGTAGAATTCCTCCTCCATGGAGTACAGCTGAGCGAGTCACTTCTGAGGTGAAAACACCTCCTCTGGGACCCTGGACACAAAGGAAATGTCAGATAGGGGAACAGATTGAGCCCAGGTTCACATCAATGCGATGCTGGAATTCTGCGAAACCTGTGCGTTTCCCACAACGCACTGCAATCGCATCATGTTCTGGCAATCTGGTGCTGGTGTCAATAAATTAATGACACCCCGATACAGATCGCAAAATGCAATGCAGTTGCCATAAATTGCATCACATGGGTGAGAACACCCATGGAATGCGATTCAGGTGTGGATTTAAAAAATAGAGTCCTGCACCTTTTTGGTGCGGATGCGATGCCATTTGCACCATACAAAGTCACACCCGCATAGCGGGAACCAGCTGTAAGAACTAGTCTGACCCTTTGGGGAGCCATCGTAGGGCAAACTGTGCAGAGGATGCTCCCTTTATGATTGAGGTCTTTGGGAGCCCACTCTATCATAGCCTTCCCTCTCCTCTCTGCCTGCATGAGGCCATCGATTTCTGAGGATCTGTAGGCCAATTACACTGGAAAGGCAAGGGATACCCAGCTGAAAGGAGTGTATGTGTAAATCATAGCACTTCAGTGGCAGTCACCCAATGTAGTATGGTATCCCCAATACCTGCACCCTGTGCTGAAGCCCCTGTACTGTGCAGATGCATGAACTGACTGTCCTGAGTTACAGGAACTGGAAGCCCATGTGGCCAAGTGTAGATAACAAGTAAAATGGTATATACATACTGTGCTCAGCATAAATGAGTACACCACAACAGATTTATCAGAAAACCTTTACTTTCCTTTCAGAATCCACATTTTCTATGGGACACTATACTACAAAATACTCCCACAAATGCGGGCTATTGATTGCAGACAGGATTTGTTAATTTGCACACACAAAAAAAAGTATTTTTTCTAACAAATTCCTTCAAGACTATGTTGCTAAAATTAATACACCCCAATGAAAGTCTTAGGAGCAAAGCTAAATTTTAGACAACAAATTCCTAATTAACAAGCATTCAACTACAGGTGAGTCTAATTATTCATTAAACAGGTGTTCAGCAGACAGCTGATTATAAAAGGGCACCCAGGACCCTGCATCCACTATATCTGATCTCCCACAGTACACAGAACATAGAAATGCAATTATTTTAGTAAATATAAACTGCTAAATACCTTTTCTCATCAGAAGTTAGAGCAGTCTGTGTCTGTGTCCAGCCCAGCACTAGCTAAAGCTTGTAGGAGTTTCCTTTCTGCTCTAGGAGGATGGAAATCCCCTGACTTCTGTCTGGACAGTGTAGATTGACCCTGTGCTGATCATATGCACTCTCCCAAGAAAAAAAAAACCTCTGGCAATATACACCAAACTGAGCATATGCATGCCTACGGTTCAGTCTGGAGATAAGCGGTGGTCGCTTGAAAAAGGGGAGGAACAGAGAAGAAAGGATCAAACTGCATTTTTACACAATGCAGAGGATTAACCCCTTAGGTTCCACAGTGAGTATAACAAGCATGCTTTACTGCATTTACAGACTGATTTTACTGTTGTGAGTTTAGTAATACTTTAACAAAGAAAACCCCTTCCCATTTCATGCTGTCAGCAATGGCACCACATGGAAATGTCACAAGGCCTGAGAAAGAAAATAATTTCTTTACAAAAGAAAGGTGAAGGCTACAAGATCAGCAAAGCTTTACTTATCAGTCAGAATACTGTAGCAAAAGTGATCCAAAAATTTAACAAAAGTGGAACGGCAACCATCTCACGGAGATGTCCAGGCCACCCACAGAAGTTAACACCTCGACAGGAGTGTCTTCTGATCAGAAGGGTTGAAGAAAATTGCCATGAAAGTTCACTGTAGTTAGCTAAAGAAGTAGAAAGCCAAACTGGGGTGATTGTTTCCCGTGACACAATATGGCATACACTGCAGAGGAATGGAATGCATTGGTGTCTTCCACGAAGGAAGCCTCTCCTAAAGCCTATGCACAAAAAAGCCTGCCTAGAATTTGCCAGGGCCCATGCTGAAAAAGAAGACGACTACTGGTACTCTGCAGTGATGGGACCAAGATAAATGTTTTTGGAACTGATGGCTTCAAAACTGTATGGCGTCACAAAGGTGAAAAGTACAGAAAAAAATGCATAGTGCCTACAGTGAAACGTGGTGGCAGTGTCCTTCTGTGGGTCTGCATGAGTGCTGCTGGTGTTGGGGAGCTGCATTTCATTGATGGTATCATGAGATTTTTATGAGATTTTGGAGCACTTCATGCTTCCTTCCTCAGACGAGCTTTATGGGGATGCTGACTTCATTTTCCAGCAGGACTTGGCACCTGCCCACACTGCCAAAAGCACCAAAACCTGGTTCAATGATCGTGGGATTACTGTGCTTGATTGGCCAACTCGCCTGACCTGAACCCCATAGAGAATCTATGGGGCATTGCCAAGAGAAAGATGAGAGACATGAGGCCGAACAATGCAGAAGATCTGAAGGCTGCTATTGAAGCATCCTGGTCTTCCATAACACCTCAGCAGTGCCACAGGCTGATAGCTTCCATGCCACGCCACATTGAGGCAGTAATTGCTGCAAAAGGGGCCCAAACCCAGTACTGAGTACATATGCATGCTTATACTTTTCAGAGGTCAGATATTGTTCTATGTACAATCCTTGTTTTATTGATCGCATGGAATATTCTAATTTTCTGAGATTGTGGATTTGGGGTTTTCATGAGCTGTAAGCCATAAAATCATCACAATGATGACAAATCACGGCTTGAACTATCTTGCTTTGCATGTAATGAGTCTATCTCATTTATTGGTTTCACCTTTCAAGTCGCATTACTGAAATAAATTAACGTTTGCACGATATTCTAATTTTTCAAGTTTCACCTGTGTGTATGTATATGTATATATATGTGTGTGTATATATATATATATATATATATATATAGTATTTCACAGAAGTGCGTACACCCCTCACATTTTTGTAAATACTTTATATCTTTTCATGTGACAACACTGGAGAAATTACACTTTGCTACAATGTAAAGTAGTGAGTATACAGCTTGTATAACAGTGTAAATTTACTGTCCCCTTAAAATAACTCAACACACAGCCGTTAATGTCTAAACGCTGGCAACAAAAGTGAGTACACCCCTAAGTGAAAATATCCAAATTGGGCCCCATTTGGCCATTTTCCCTCTCTGGTGTCCTGTGATTCGTTAGTGTTACAAGGTCTCAGGCGTGAATGGGGAGGGGAGCAGGTGTGTTAAATTTGGTGTTATCGCTCTCACTCTCTCATACTGGTCACTGGAAGTTCAACATGGCACCTCAAGGCAAAGAACTCTCTGAGGATCTGAAAAAAAGAATTGTTGCTCTACATAACGATGGTCTAGGCGGGCATGCGGCTCTTTTTCACCTTTGCTGCGGCTCCGGAGCACACTGTCCACCAGGTGACAGGCAATAGGGTTGCCGTAGCTACTAAACGTGGTTCAGCTCCGCCTCGCCACGAGTACAGTACCTGGTGACGTCAGGCCGCCTGTGTGCAAGAGGGAGGAGTGACAGAGCCGAAACCAGCGTGAGCTAGCGTTGCATGAGCGTGAAGAACACAGCACTGCGCGGGAGTGAAGAACAAAAAAAGGTAAGTTAATTTAACGTTTTCTATGAAAAGTAGTTCTGAGGGGGGTTAAAAAAATATTAATAGAAAAGTGACAATAATATAATAATATATTTATAATTTGGATTACATGGGGCCCTCATATTTACCTAAGGCTATGATTGTGATTATGACGATACACTGTGGCCCTGATTAACCCTTTGCTTACTGGGCCCTTAAACCCCCTTCATGACCAGAGCGCTTTTTGCGATTTGTCGCTGCGTCACTTTAACTAACAATTGCGTGATCGTGCGACGTTGTACCCAAACAAAATTGGCGTCCTTTTTTTCAAACAAATAGAGCTTTTTTTTGTGGTATTTGATCACCTCTGCGGTTTTTATTTTTTGCGCTATAAACCAAAAAAGAGCGACAATTTAGAAAAAAATAACATTTTTAAATAATTGTTTGCTATAATACATATCCAAAAAAATATTTAAAAAAATGTATTCATCAGTTTGGCCGATATGTATTTTTTTACTTGTTTTTGGTAAAAAAAAAAATCGCAAGCGTACATTGATTTGTTTGCGCACACATTGCCGCATCTGCTGATTTATGGCATTTTTATTCTTTTTTTTACCAGTAATGGCGGTGATCTGTGATTTTTAGCGGTACAGTGGTAGTGCGGCAGACATATCGAACAATTTTGACACAGGTTGCAGGGAAACGAGGGGAGGGGGTGGCTGGAACTTGAGGGGGGTGGGCATAGCAAATTTTGGCATGGGCCCTGTGATTTCTACTTACGTCGCTGTTTTCGACCCCCTGGTAGGTCAGCCATGGATAAAGGCAAGAAGAGAAAAATTTCTGAAGAAAACAGAGTGTTTAATGATACATGGACAGAATCATTTGCATTCTCTACTGACGAGATTGGTTTACCAGTATGCTTAATATGTGGTGAGAAATTAGCAAACCACAAAAAGTCCAATGTTGCAAGGCATTTCCAGAATAAACACACAGCCTTTGCTGAAAAATATCCAGATGGAGATGAGAGACGAAAAGCCGTTGCAGAACTTATGAGGAAGGTTAATATGAGCAAAAATAATTTCAAGAAGTGGGTGAAGTCTGCAAATTCCACAACATATGCTAGTTTTGTGGCCGCTCAGGAAATAGTCAAGCACGGGAAGCCCTTCACAGATGGAGAGTATATAAAAGAAACATTCATTAAGATTTCGGAACATCTATACATGGACTTCAAAAACAAGAATGAAATTGGACAGAAAATCAAAGACATGCCACTCTCTGCGAAGACTGTCAAAGACAGAACCCTAAAAATGGCAGAAAACATTAGCAAACAGCAAATTCAAGACATTAATTCAGCTGTGGCGTACTCCATCGCCTGTGATGAGTCCAAAGATAAAGGTGATATTGAACAAATAGCACTGCTCTGTCGTTATGTGAACTCTTTTGGGCCACAGGAAGAACTGATTGAGCTGATACCACTAAAAGACCAAACAAGGGGTGAGGATATCTGTAAGGCTGTTCTGGACTTTTTAACTGCTAAAAAAATAAACACCAAACACCTGGTCTCAGTGGCTACTGATGGGGCACCGAGTATGAGAGGTGCACGGAAGGGCTTTGTGGCTCTACTGCAGAAGGCGCTTGGTAGAACGCTGCTGTCATAACATTGCATCCTGCACCAAGAGGCATTATGTGCTCAAACATTTCCGCCAGAATGCACAAAAGTGATGGATGTGATAATTCAAATTGTTAATAAGATAATGGCAAAGGGTTTAAACCACCGCCAGTTCCGTTTGTTATTGGATGAAGTGGAAAGCATATATTCTGACCTCCTGCTCCACAACAAGGTTCGGTGGCTGTCCAGAGGCGAGGTGCTAAAACGCTTTGTCACATGTTTAGAAGAAGTAAAAACCTTCCTGGCCAGCAAAGAGCTCACCTTTGCTGAGCTGGAACAGCCAGAGTGGCTGGAAAAATTACATTTTATGGTAGACATGACAGCACATCTAAACACGCTAAATACAACCCTTCAGGGGAAAGGAGGCACAGCTCTGCACATGCTGGAAGAGGTTTTGGCTTTTGAGCGCAAGTTGACAGTGTTTATCAAAGATTTACAGAGAGGTACACTGTCTCACTTTCCCTCTTTGAGAGAGTTCAAACAAAGTCATGATACAATCAATTTGGAATATTTCAAGTCTGCAATCACCACAATGCAAAGTTCGTTTGGGAAACGATTCTGTGAGTTCAGAGAGGAAAAAAACACATTATCCTTCCCTGTCATTCCCCTGGCGATCGATCCATCCCTATTGAATATGACTGCATTTGCAGGTGTAAGTCAACCTGATCTTGAGATGGAATTGGCCGATATAGCCGACAAAGATATATGGGTGTCCAAGTTTAAATGCTTGACCGCTACTCTTGAGGATGTTGCCCGGCAGAAGGCCATTCTGGCACAGAATCATAAATGGAGTGATATTAAAAACCTTCCCAAACAGGACAAACTTGTATTTGAACCCTGGAATGCTATCCCCAACACTTATATAAACATGAAAAAGTATGCATTTGGAGTGCTTTCGATCTTCGGCTCCACATATGTATGTGAGCAGGTCTTCTCCAACATGAACTATATTAAAAACAAACATTGATCACGCCTCACAGATGACAGCTTGCAAGCCTGTGTGAAAATGAAGGTGACGCCTTACAGCCCTGATGTGCAGACACTGTGCACTGAGGTTCAGGAGAAAAAATCCCATTAACCAGATAAATTAAATATTTTAATTAGCTATTAATGTGCAAAAATATATTTTACATTGTTAAGTGAAAAAGTTCTTTTTTTCTTCAGATTGACAGCTAACTGCATGATCCTGTATAAAGCATTAAGGTAAGAAACAATATATGCAGTGTCGGATTTGTTTTAAATGTTGCAATGGTTTTGCGGCTCCCAGTCTTTTTTTCCCTTCGGAAACGGGTCCAAGTGGCTCTTTATGTCTTAAAGGTTGCAGACCCCTGGTCTAGGCTATAAGAAGATTGCCAAGACCCTGAAACTGAGCTGCAGCACGGTGGCCAAGACCATACAATGATTTAACACGACAGGTTCCACTCAGAACAGGCCTCGCCATGGTCGACCAAAGAAGTTGAGTGCACATGCTCAGCGTCATATCCAGAGGTTGTCTTTGGGAAAAGACGTATGAGTGCTGCCAGCATTGCTGCAGAGGTTGAAAGGGTGGGGGGTCAGCCTGTCAGTGCTCAGACCATACGCCACACACTGCATCAAATTGGTCTGCATGGCTGTCATCCCAGAAGGAAGTCTCTTCTAAAGATTATGCACAAGAAAGCCCGCAAACAGTTTGCTGAAGACAAGCAGACTAAGGACATGGATTACTGGAACCGTCCTGTATTCTGATGAGACCAAGATAAACTGATTTGGTTCAGATGGTGTCAAGCTTGTGTGGTGGCAACCAGGTGAGGAGTACAAAGACAAGTGTGTCTTGCCTACAGTCAAGCATGGTGGTGGGAGTGTCATGGTCTGGGGCTGCATGAGTGCTGCCGGCACTGGGGAGCTACAGTTCATTGAGGGAACCATGAATACCAACATGTACTGGAACATACTGAAGGAGAACATAATCTCCTCCCTTCGGAGACTGGGCAGCAGGGCAGTATTCCAACATAACCCCAAACACACCTCTAAGATGACCACTGCCTTGTTAAAGAAGCTGAGGGTAAAGGTGATGGACTGGCCAAGCATGTCTCCAGACCTAAACCCTATTGAGCATTTGTGGGGCATCCTCAAATGGAAGGTGGAAAAGCGCAAGGTCTCTAACATCCACCAGCTCCGTGATGTCATTATGGAGGAGTGGAAGAGGACTCCAGTGGCAACCTGTGAAGCTCTGGTGAACTCCATGCCCAAGAGGGTTAAGGCAGTGCTGGAAAATGGTGGCCACACAAAATATTGATACTTTGGGCCAAATTTGGACATTTTCACTTAGGGGTGTACTCACTTTTGTTGCCAGCAGTTTAGACATTAATGGCTGTGTGTTGAGTTATTTTGAGGGGACAGCAAATTTACACTGTTATATAAGCTGTATACGCACTACGTCACATTGTAGCAAAGTGTCAATTCTTCAGTGTTGTCACATGAAAAGATATAATAACATATTTACATAAATGTGAGGGGTGTACTCACTTCTGTGAGATAGTGTGTGTGTGTGTGTGTGTGTGTGTGTGTATATATATATATATACAAGTGAAAAAGTGTTGCACTGCGCAAACAATATTAATGATGTGAAAACAAACAAATAATATAAAGACAATTCCAAGGTAAGTCCAGCGTAAGTAAAAAGCGCTTCAAGAAATCCAGATGGAGAAGAGCATCTTCCTACTGGTGACTGCACCCAAAATCCCAGTGCTGTAAATCCTCAATGTAAATGCATCATTACAGTGAACATATAGATCCAGGTGGACCGTCACCTTCTTACATGGACCTGTGTAGGTAAACAGGTCAGATAGGCATCTCCCCTTTTAGTGGGGGTAACACATAGCTTTCTCCTCTGTGGGAAGTCCTCCCTTTTATATGCCACTGTGATCCTGCAATAGCACCTGATATCAATGCAGCTGGCTCTGTGGGTAAAGCTCAACAACCACAAAGATGACCATAGTACTATCCCTGATGAAGTCACGTTGTGCGTGAGGGTCCACCTGGATCTACAGTTGTGACCAAAATTATTCAACCCCCACTGAAATTGAGTGTTTTGGCCAGTTTGACATTGCTTTTGATCATTCAGTCATCTTGCTTACATTTACATTAAAGAGGCACTTGTAGGTCAGACAAATATAACATAACAGTTATAATGAAATAACCACAAATGTCTTTTCTGTGCTCACAGCATTATCAGTTTTATTCAACCCCCAAGTGACATTCAATCTTAGTACTTAGTACAGCATCCTTTTACAGTTATAACAGCTTTTAAACGTGAAGCATAGCTTGACACAAGTGTCTTGCAGCGATCTACGGGTATCTTCGCCCATTCTTCATGGGCAAAGGCCTCCAGTTCAGTCACATTCTTAGGCTTGCGCACTGCAACTGCTTTCTTTAAGTCCCACCAGAGGTTCTCAATCGGATTTAAGTCTGGTGACTGCGATGGCCACTCCAAAATGTTCCAGCCTTTCCTCTGCAACCATGCTCTAGTGGACTTGGAGGTATGCTTGGGATCATTGTCCTGTTGAAAGGTCCAACGTCTCCCAAGCCTCAGGTGTGTGACGGACTGCATCACGTTTCCATCCAATATCTCCTGGTACTGAAGAGAATTCATGGTACCTTGCACACGCTGAAGCTTCCCTGTACCTGCAGAAGCAAAACAGCCCCAAAGCATGATTGACCCTCCACCATGCTTCACAGTAGGCAAGGTGTTCTTTTCATCATAGGCCTTGTTCTTCCTCCTCCAAACATAGCGTTGATCCATGGGCCCAAACAGTTCTAATTTTGTTTCATCAGTCCACAGAACACTATCCCACAACTTTTGTGGTTTGTCCACATGGCTTTTGGCATACTGCAGTTGACTCTTCTTATTCTTTGGAGACAGCAAGGGGGTACGCCTGGGAGTTCTGGCACGGAGGCCTTCATTACGCAGTGTGCGTCTTATTGTCTGGGCTGAAACTTCTGTACCCACATCTGACAAATCTTTTCTCAGTTCCTCAGCAGTCACACGGGGACTTCTCTCCACTCTACGCTTCAGGTAGCGCACAGCAGTCGAAGTCAGCATCTTCTTTCTGCCACGACCAGGTAGCGTTTCAACAGTGCCCTTTGCCTTGAATTTGCGAATGATGCTTCCTAAGGTGTCTCTTGGTATGTTTAACATCTTTGCAATCTTCTTATAGCCATTGCCCTTCCTGTGAAGAGAAATCACCTCTTCTCTTGTCTTCCTGGACCATTCTCTTGCCTTCACCATGTTTGTAACCACACCAGTAAATGTCTAGAAGGAGCTGAGTATCACAGTCATTTTAAAGCTGCCTAATTGGTGCTTATTATGCTTGATTGCTGCTCGGTGACATCCACAGGTGTTTTCAATACCTGATGGAAAGCACCTGTATGAACCTCTGTTCTTCAGAGTGGTAGTCTTTAAGGGGTTGAATAATTGTGGCAATGAAGAAACCACATAAGAACCATTTACTACTGTATTACATAAACAATTGATGTCATTTTAGTTGCATTTGGGTAGTTACAACGTCCTTGTAGGATTTGATTCTGAATACAATTCCAAATGTACACTATAGTCCCTAAACCCCTTTACAGCATTGGGGGTTGAATAATTTTGGTCACAACTGTAGAAGGTAATGGCAGTGCACCTAAAAAAAAAAAAAAAAAAGCATATTAAAATAAAACATGGCACAGTAAAACACATCACACAGCTATAAATCCAGTCTAAGTCTGCATTTCATATTAGCACGGACTATTTGTAACTCTTCTCATCTAGCCTCTGAGAAAAACGTTTACACTTCATTCTTGAACATTTCTGAAAAGTTAATAACCCATGGCTCCCATTTTGTGTGGTGTACACATTTAAAACTTTCTGCAATTGCCAGGTTGTGCAAAAAAGATGATTCAATATGTGCCGGCTTTATTGTAAATTATAAGATAGCTATTAAAGTGGTATTAAACCTAAAAGTAAAAAAACAAAAAACAAGCTGACAGGCAGGGACTGACCGTGATGGCCTCTTCTGCCATAAATTCTTCCTCCTGCCTCGCAGCAGTAATGTACAGTGGTTTGAGTATGGGCAGCTTAGAGTATATTAAGGCACCTGATGTTCTGTACCATGGTGATGTGACTCCTGTGTGCACGAGCGGGAGTGACATCATCACGACTCGGCCATTCAAGTGGCCAAACAGAGCAAACCTGGAAAAAAGACTGGGTGAAGATGGAAGCGCCAGAGCACTGACAGCACTAATGCTAGTATGTGGTCTCTATACGAAAAATGACAAAATTTAGAAGCACTTTAAAGCGGAACTTCATTTTCTCAATCAGCATTGACTATTTTTAATCCTTATGCTGCTAGCTTTGGTACAGATAGGAAGGTATATTATATTTACTTATTTTAACCTTTTTTTTCATTTCTTCAGTTACTTCCTGGTTTCCATGCCTAGGCAAATGATGTAATACATCCCAGGAGTCTTTAGGAGGGGTTTGCTCAGTTAAGCACACCCCCCCCGTCTTGTAGTACCAGGAGTGGTCTGATTACTCAAACGCACAGATTTGTGCGCTATCTGGTTAGTGCATATTATATACACACCTATGAGCATGGGAATCACGGATACCTCACTTGCTGTTGGATGTCCACTATCACAACGTTGGGATGCATCAATATTGATTATTGATCACTATAAGCACATACTGCTGTTATTATATTGTACTTTTTGCATAATTTATAAAGACAAGTTTATATGTATATTAGTCTACATTGCATTTTATTTAGCGCTGCATTTTCTACATGATGTTTATTTGAAGGTTTTTAGGCTGTACCTTTATGCTAGCTGCTCACACTAATGTCCAAGCGCTCGTATTGACCCTCTATCGAGTTACATACACCCCCCCGTCTATTTGCCTGAGCTAAGGGCAGACTGACTCCAGGAAGTAAATGCTACATGAATCATCTGCCCTTACTCAATATGGCCACGACCAGAAATACTAGGAGGGTGTTTTTCAAAATGATTTTTTCAGTAAAAAAGTATGGAGACATGGATGGATGGGGAAGTTTGCTTTGAATGTTAAAAATGTATAAAATTGTGTTTTTGATTTGCAGTACTCAGGTACAGTGTACTTCCACTTTAAGGGCCTAATTACACCATATGAAGCGGGATGCATCCAAGTGCATAAACAGTCCAAAATAAATAGTTCACACCATTACAGTGGTCAAAAAAGTACAGCAAACTGCATGCCAATGCACTGCAATGCAGTGCACATAAACATCCCAGGAAGAAAAAGATGGAAGTGACCTCATAGGAAAAGTGAGCTTAAGAAAAATGCACTGCAAATGACAATAAAAAAACATGCATCAAATGTACGTCACTTCACATGCAAAAACGCACAGTAAACACGCAGTTTCTGGTGTGATGGGCCCTTATATGGCTTATATGGACTGATGTAATTATGCACAATACGTTCATAGGTTTGGTTTTTCAACCAGGGTACCTGGGCACCCTGGGGTGCCTTCTGGGTCCTTCAGGGGTGCCTAGCCAAAATGCCTAAAATTTGCTCCAAATTGGCCAAAAAATTTGTACAAGCCAGTGGGTGCATCGAGCCTGCTTTTTTGTTACACGCAGGTTTTCATTGTGCACCATGATGATTTTTGGCACTGTGCAGACCAGCTGCCAGTGCCCTAACAACCGCTGACATCATTGGTTGATAAGGAGGACATGCAAAGCATCCCTATTTGACCCCCTGCACCTCTCTGTCAGCACTGAGGTCACATTAGCTGCATGGGGGAGAGATAATTAAATGCTGAAATACTATTCAGTACTAATGTGAAAAAGTGTATTTGCTTTGAAAGAACAAATCCCCTCTAATGTTGGGTGTCCTATGTGTGTGGATGCTGCTGCGTTATGTAAAACTACTAGTTTATTCCATTTCACAAGGGGTGCCTTGACTGGAAGGAGGTTGAGAAACACTGGTATGGAGGATGTGTGGATACTTTGTATGAAAATAGTCGTTTGATACACTGAGTTGTTTCTAGTTTGGGAGTGACACTGATACATTTAGCACACTGTGTATTTAGATATCTCACCTGTGATTTTACAACACTACAGCTGACAATCGAAGGGTGGATAAAGTGTTTCCAAACCCACCACAGTAAAATCAGTCTGTATATGCAGTAAATCATGCTTGCTTAGAAAAGCACCTCCCCTCCCACTCTTAAGGCCCCTTTTACATGGAGATCCCGATATGGTCCGCCTGCCCGTTTTCCAGGTGGACCTGATTTGACCTCTATTCTCCTCTATGGAGCAGCGGGTGTAAACGGACATGTGTCCATTTATACCCACCGACATCCAATCCAATCTAATAAAAACCGACGGATGGGGATTCATTACTCTTCCGTCCATCAGATCCAATGGAATGACACTCGGATGAAAACAGACAGGCAGACCATTTCCATCCGACCACCCATAGAGGACAGCAGGCTGTGTCTGTGTCCGCTCTGCAGCAGAGTGGACAGGGACCTGTCATCCGCGTGCTCAGTGGAGAGATCCCCCGCTGAGCAAGCGGATCCACTGACGGGTCCACCATGTGTGAAAGGGGCCTGAACAGTGGGGTAGACCACATGGACATTACTCTTAGATATGAGCAGATTATTTTTCAACATTGGGGATGCCCAACGAAGTTTAATAAAGTGTGGGGTAACAGCTTGGACATCCACCGGTAGACCTGGTTATGGATAGACTGTTTGGCTGACATTTCATCATGCATTCCTACTACATTTTCCTTGTGTATTTGTAAGGATATTTGTTGGACCATGTAACTGCTGCATCTATGCCTTGAGTTATTTTCAGACACTGCATTGTAAGATCTGCAATGTTTGGTCTTTTTCTGTAAACATGACCTTTGTCTCAATAAAACCTTTTTTCTTGCTTGCTATTCTCATTGTGAAGCCTAAATGGTTAATCCTCTGCATTGTGTAAAAATTATGTTTGATCCTGTCTTCTCAAATCCTCCCCTTCTTCTACTGCCCCCCCCCCCCCCTTCCCATCTGCTAATAGAACAGAGCCTTGGGGACAAGCTGTACATGTTCAGTTTGGTGTGTATAGCTAGAGTTTTTATTTTTTTGGGAGGGTACGTGTGATCAGCACAGAGCCAATCAGCATTGTCCAGACAGGGGTTATTCAGAGGTCATGCAGCCTCATAGGACAATCAGGGGAAAATGAAAACTCCTCCTACAACCTTTAACCAGTGCTCTGCTGGACACTGATAGAAGTCACAAGACTGCTACTGTATTTACTGCTGATGAGAAAAGGTATTTAGCAGTTTATATTTACTAAAATAATTTCCATGTTGTGTGTACTGCGGGAGGCCAGATATAGTGAATGCAGGGTCCTGGGTTTAGTAACACTTCAAGGGTCCTTTCAGATGGGCGTTCTGTTTTTTCATCAACTCAGTCACGGTTATTCGACAAAAAAAACGGATCAGTTTACATATTCTCATCCGTTTACATCCGTTATTCATCCATTTACATCCGTTTTTCGTCAGTTCAGGGGTTTCTTCTGTTCAAAAGAACGGATGCGGACATTAACAGATGTAAACGGATGATCATCCATTTACATCCACTAGTCCATAGAAATACATGGGTGTCCGTTCTTCATCTGTAAACGGACATACGGAACGCCCGTGTGAAAGAGGCCTAAGGGAAGAGCTGCACTGAGCAAGATATACTGCATGTTCAATAAAGTGTGATGAAGGAGGTGATTTGTAGATCTCATTCTTCATCCCAGTGACAGTTCTCTCCTGGCTGCTGGTTCTGAGTTACTGACTCAAAGCCTTGAAGCCAGAGGCCCCCAGGGCCAGTAAATATCATCTGCGGAGTGAGGAGTGCTCCAGGTGTTCCTCTCCATGATGATTACACTCACCATGTCGCCGACCTCTCCTCTCTGTAGTCCAGCCGCACACAACGCCGATTCCTCTCTTTCCTCCAATCACATCACTCCGCACACAGCACGTGTCACTCACCAGGCCCAGAGGTGACTATCTCGCGTCTGATTGGTTAAACGTTCCCTGGAACCTCCCATCCTTTCCGACAACCTCGCTACACATACGAGTGTAAGACTACAAGTCCCGGCATGCACTTTTCCAGAGAAAACCAATCACAGACGGGCGCTACCAAGGTTGACAAAGAGGGAGATATAAATACACGTTTGCCATGTTATCGGCCGAAGGTGCACCACAGATCCACAATGAGAGTTGGGAAAAGTTGTACTGAGATGGCTACGAGTCTTATTTTTATATAGAAATGTTCGATTGGCTCTGACATTCTGATTGGCCGTGAGCAGCTCTCACTAAGAAAGAGCTGGTCTGCAGCCATGGCAACCATAGCTAACAGCAGGAGTCAGCAAGAGAACACCTGAAGAGGGAGCCAGAGGCAGCAGGTAGAGTTAGTCAATGGGGGGACAGGGAGGTTCTACTGGGGGGGCTCATACACTGCCATGGAGCAGGCACACTATTCTGGGGTCCCTATATCTACATAGCATGGTCCACCTTCATCCTCAGCGCTGAAGAGTCTACATCCAGATGAATGAAGAGTGAACAGTGCAGCACTGAGATCCAGGACTTCACTACTGGACTGACAAGCACAGCCCCTGCTCTGATCACTGAGCATATTTATTAGGAAAACACGCCAAGAACAGGAATAGTCTGACTGATACAGAAGTCATTGGCATGCAAGCTTTAAGGCAATGAGGCCCCCTAGTTGGTGCCAACCTGTGCTGTGTCTGTGCAGGGGATGGCAACAGGTTCTTCTTAAAGCCCAACGCCAGGGACAGGACAGATGCTCCTTTGTGGTGGGGCTGCACCAGCACTGCAGGGGTTAAATGGTCATTTATGTCTAATGGACCAGCAGAAGTTCTTCTGCTTACCCAATCCTCTGCTCCCCCAGCACCTGGTGGACCATCTTTTGGCACCTTCATGTCCTGTGCACTGCTATGGGCTCTGCATTGGACTTGATGACGTCAGAGGTCTTGTGACCAACCGAGCATAGGGGAGCAGAGGCTCTAGCAACACAAGACATTGGCTAAGTAAAACAGCATCCCATGTCAGCTCTAAGCCCAGGAACTGAGCAGTCACATGACTGCTGATCGCTCTGTTCTCAGTCTTCTCGGAGTGGACAGCAGTGAATGTCAGCCACCACTCTCCACTCTGGCACTCACTGGAGCGCCAGACAGGAGAGGGGGCGGGAGCATTTGGTTTTGGTTTTTAGCTGAATGCCAGCTGTCAATCAGGCAGCTGGGTAGATCCCGACAATATTGTCAGGATCCTTTCCAGAGCCTGGAGCTGCTCTGTGATGTCAGCTGATAGCAAGTGACAGGAGTGTAAATGTAAGTGTGCTCCTGTGACCCACAAGAGAAGTATGACCAGAAAGGCTTTGGTCATACTTCTATTTGAACCTTTGCAGGACAGAGGATATTCCCACTTCAAGGGAGCATTTTACTTTCCCTGGAGTTCAGTCTTAAAGATGAATTGCAGGTGCATCACCGCCCTGCTGCTCTACATGGTCCATTCAGAGTATACTTTGAATTCATTTAGAGGATGCAAAGCATTCTCTGAATGGCTCTCATGCTGAGCAGCCGGCCTCCTGTGTTTACAGTGCAGCAGAGCAGACACTCGGCATTGGACTCAGAAGTAAGTGGAGATCCCTGGTCCCTGGAGTGTCTATTTCAGTGATTTCCAGCTTCCACAGGGATTGGCCTGGTATGTCATATACATAATTACATTGGTCCCAGCTGGCCCAATGTAACAATGTATAAAATATCCATACCTCAAATTCTTACTAAAGGCTGAACTCCAGGAATGATCTTTTTTATTAACTTCATTGGTTACATTTAATCCTACATATCTCACATTCGGAGAGCTGCTAGGGATGCTTGGTGATTGGAATAACACTTTCACCTGGGGGCAGGGAAAAAGTCTTCAACCCTGTGTAAGCTCTACCTAGTTCTGACTCAGAGCTTACACAGAGCTCCCTTCCTTTTTTCTGGTGGCTGATTGATTCAGCTTGACTACATCTATACTTCATATGTTTCTGCTGGGGATGCAGAAATTCAGTACAGCAGCCTGTGCTATATGCTGGTCTCTTCCAGGTGCTGGAGTGACTTGCCATCTGTATACTGAACACAGTAACTTGCTCAACACCTCTGCCATTCAGTGTACATCTTGTATTATTTTTAGTGAAATCAAGGTATTCTCTGACTGGATGAGGCAGAGAGCAGGGGTGAATGACACCACAATCTCCACCTCAACCAATCAGAGAAGGTCTTAGATGTTCTCTGAATGGCAGAGGTGCCGAGCGAGTGACCCCCTGTGTTCAGTAGACAGATGGCAAGTCACTCCAGCAGTACCCAGAAGAGATCAGCACTGACTGTATTTAGTTCATTCTACTGCAGTAAATTTCTGTATCCCCAGTGGCCCTCCTGATTTGAGATACGGAGTATTAGATGTAACCAAGCTGAACCAATCCGCCACTAGGAATAAGGAAGGAAGCTCTGTGTAAGCTCGGAGTCAGAGCTAGTAAGAGCTTACACAGGGCTGAGGACTCTCTCTCCGCCCCAAGGTGAAAGTGTTAAGCCAAACATCAGCGCTGTCACAGAGGATGCAGAGTGATTCGCATGTTCCTCTACACCCGGAAGTACCAAGTATTTTCTTCATTTACTCCTGCCAACTAAGCGATGTGGTTGGGAAGTGAACAGTAAATATTTATCACTGAGGAGGGGTAGACAATGGCTGCAGAGACCACAGTAAGTGTGGACCTACCCGGGCAGCAGACTAGCAGGAACTTCAGTCTGCCATACCCCCACCCTTCCCAACTAAGCAAGCTGTAAAATACCACTTCAAGCAGACCCCAGATTCCCAGTGTGTGTGCTGTAGTACATGTTGTGGCAGCACAGAGAATGTGTCACCTCTGCAGCCGTCACTCACCCGCCTTACTCATTAAACAACGACACCTACACTTGTTAGTTAGTGTTAATAATGCATAGTCCTCTAGTATGTGCCTAATAAATAATTCTTGTCTGTACTCACACAGCATTTTCACTGATTTGTTGTGACAGCAAATAATTTATTGGTTTCTTGCAGCTTATATAAAAATATTATTCTGATTTAGGTCACAGCATAGCGTGCCATATCTGCATTGCGCAACAATGCCTTTAGACGGAAAAACCGATATGGATCGGATTGGTCTATTCCATGAGATGGGCTATATCAGTATTGGGGACAAATATGTCACTCCTGCCTCTAGTAAGTATTTTTCAGCAAGGATTCTTCACCACATCAGAGAGCAGTAGAAAGGTATTTTATTATGGTGTATGCTTGAAAATATCAAATGTGTACATATAAAATGAGGCAGATCAGGTACAGTGTAGGATGCTCTCTCTTTCCTTCACTCTCCATGTATGACTGTGTTGGAGATATTCCCACACTAGTTGTCACAGTGACTAGGCCATTCAGAAAGTAAAAGAAAATCTACAACCAGGAAAGCTACAGCAATAAAAAGCAGAGAGGACTTCTAGCCTTCCCCTGCTCTACTGATAAAAAGTATATTTACTTCTGTGCTGCTGTTGGAGATTTTGTCTCACTTCCTATCTGGTAAAAACATTGTCACCATGACAGTAGAGCTTCATCGTTGTATTAAAAACCAAACAAATACATTTTGACTACATATACTTTAGTTCTAATGCCAAACTCCAGCACAAAATAACAAGATAAAATTTAATAACCCATTAAAATTATATTTTTATTCTCCAAAATGAATCCATACTCATCCACTACTTTCTGGCCCCATAATCTATTTTTCATGAAAATGTTTCTTACTGTGTTTTTCTGCCTCCTTGTAACATCTTCATTGGGTTCCTGAACCACTCCTTTTTTAGTTGTGGTCATGTGCACTGCTCTATGTACATTACAAATCCCATAGTCCTTAATCCATTTAGTAAGCGAGCAAGAGAGGGTGGCCACGATCCTGCACACAGTTCGACCATGGAGAACAGACATAGCCACCCTCTAACAGGAAGTCAGATCTGAGCAGCAAAAAAAAAAAGAATCTGGAAATTTGAGGAGACTGAGAGCAATAGAAGGTACTTTTTTGAGTAAAATTAGAAATAGTAAATTTTTTTTTTTAGTTTTGGATAGAGCAAGCAGGGATGTTTGATTCCTATCGCCCGATGCCTGGGACATGTAGTTCCGGGCGTCGGGCAGGTCGTTTTTTTCTACCTTAGCTCTGATGTGAGCAAGCAGTGGGCTCACTTGTCAGGTGGAAGCATTCGGGTGGCAGTGCTGCTGCCCGATTGTTTCCACACAGTGCCAGTATCTCGCCCGCCATAAAGTCTACCGGGCTACGCTTGCCCATCTGCTCATCGCCTTCGGCTAGAGGGGAGGGAGGAGAGCGGACACGTCCCCTCCCCTTCTTCTCATGACCCGGAAGTAACGTTATGATGTCACTTTCGGGTCCCTGTTGAGAGATTCCAGGCCATGGAAGCCGGGAAAAAATGTAATGCGGTGCGATGTGCACCGTATTACATTCAGTGGAGCACAGGGGAGACATGCAGGGTCTTTTGGACCCTGGATGCCTCAATAAAAAGAACCTGGCACCAAAAAATCATCACATGGCCTATGTGATGAAAAAAAAAGTAAAAAGAAACAAAGTTATTTCTTAATTGTAAAAAATAAAAGTTACACCCAAGCACATACCATCCCCCCACAAAAAAAAATTGAGGCCCCCCCCACCCCCACATATACGAACGTACAAACGTTAAAGCACACGCTAGGGCGCCTACGCATGAAAACATCCATTGCGATACACATGTCACATATCGCTGCACACGCTAGAATGAGAGCAATAATTCTAGCACCAGACCTCTTCCGTAACACTAAACTGCTGACCTATAAGGAGCTTTAAATGCGTCACCTATAGAAAATTGAGGGTACTGAAGTTCGTCGCCATTTAACAAGTGGGCACAAATTTAAGGTTTGACAAGTTGGATATCTATTTACTCAGTGCAACCTCATCTTTTATATTTTACAAAAAATAGGGTAATTTATTGCTTTTTTGTTCCCTAAAATTAACTTGTATTTTTTACTGAAATTTTGTGGTAATATCATGCAACATAAAAAAATACAACTTTTATTCTCTAGGGTCTCTGCTTTCAGAAAATATATAGTGTTTGGGGGTTTTATGTAATCTTCAGGCCTAAAATTATTTTTTATACTTGTGCAAAAAATGCAAACATGGCTCTGGCAGCGAAAAAAAATATCTGGACAAGTAGATTGTCATGAGGGACAAGTAGATTGGGGCACCGATTTAGTCCCTGGACAAGTAGTTATTTTAAAAAAATTCCACACCCCGGTAAGGGAGGTATTATAAACCGTCAATTTATTTTTTGCTATCTTTGTCCCATTGGAGAGATTTACCTTCACTTCCTGTCCCATAGCCAAAGCAAGAAGTGAGAGGAAATCCCTGCAAATTAAGGAAATTCCTTGGGGACCTCAAGTCACCAGAACTAGTGTCCCCATTGGAAAATTTCCCCTCTATTACTTTACTGGGGACAACCCAAAATTGGAGGGTTCTTTTACTTTCACTTTCAAAAGAAGAGTAAACAGGACATATAGAGAGGGTGAATCTCCCTAATGGGGCACAGACAACAATAAAAACTGGCAGGCATTCTAATAAAAACTAATCTAAAACTAAAATAAAAGTTTTGCCTTTAGTTATACTTTAACCTCTTTATGCCAACGGTACGCAAATATGTGGCTGGGCCTTGACGCCTAGTGGCCGCATATTTGCGTACCATTTGCAAACAAACGTGTTGAGAGTGCACACCCTGCGCTCTCTCAGCACATGTCGGTGTCCGACAGAAAGGTTCCGATCTCTCCTTGCGATGGGGACCTTTCCGATCATTTGACTGCTGTGACAGCCAATCACGGCGGTTACATGACCCTAAACCCCGCCTCCCGGCATCAGAAACCCCTTAAAGGGCCAGGAGGCGCCAGCGTGAAGGGGTTAAGAATACATACTTCAATAGAGTTTGATGTCAATTTTAAATATGAAATAGCAAGACACAAATTTACAACAATTCAGCTCAAGGCCTTCAGATGGCCAACATTTAATCTACTTGAACCCAGGCACTCCCCCTCCTACCCTCATCTACCCCCCAGCCTGTGATTGGACAGTGAAAGAAGATGAGGAGAGTACAATGAGGAGCTCATCTTTCTGCCACTCTGCATTCTTATCTTATCAGCAGCTTTAAAGGTTTAGCTCACCTTTTTTAAAAAAAATTAATAGGTAAACTAACACCCTACACCCTCCCAATCCCTGCTGCACTTACCTTCATCAGTGATTAGCTGTCCACGCAGCTTTTGCAGCAGACCAGAGATTTGAAATCCCCACTCTTCTTCTCCTTCTTTGGAAGGACTTCTGGGACAGCTCAGAGCAGCTCTGATTGGTCAGCACCGGCACGTGACCACTTTGACCAATCAGAATCACTCTCTTCTGTTCCAGAAACCCTACAGGAAGAAGGGAAAGAAAAGCTGGAATTCCAAACCACTGGACCGCTTCACCAGCTGCATGGGCACTGACCGCTAATCACGAAGGTAAGTGCAGTGGGGAGGGTGTAGGGCAGGGCTTGAAATTTCCACTCGCCAGCGTTTCCCCCAGCGCCGTCTTGCTGAGCAGGCTTGGAGCTCAGGCCGGATCTGTCATTGGCACTGGGAGCCGTCAGACTGCTCAATAGCTGAGCGCAGTGAGCGGAGTGTGTGCTGTGCTCTCTGCCTCCCCCTAGAGTGCAGTACTCGGCTCTGTGAGTGAACAACGAAGTACTGCAACTTTTTATGGGGGGGTAGTGGTGTGTGTGTGTTTGTGTGTGTCTGTGTATGCATGTACATGTGTCTGTGTGTATGTACATGTGTGTATCTGTACATGTGTCTGCGTGTATGTACTTGTGTGTGTGTGCATGTACGTGTGTGTGTGTGTTTGTGTGTATGTACATACACGTGTCTGTGTGTATATACATGTGTATTTCTGTGTATGTACATGTATCTGTGTGTATGCATGTCTGTACGTGCCTGTGTGTGTATACATGTGTCTGTATGTGTGTGTACATGTGTCTCTGGGCGTGTGTGTAAATGTTTCTGTGTGTGTATGTACATGTCTGTGTGTGTGTGTGTACAGGTGTCTCTGTTTGTGTGTGTTTGTTGGTGGCGATTAACTCTTAAGACCTGGCTAGTAGCTCAGGACTTGAAATTTTAAGCCCTGGTGTAGGGTATTAGTTCATCTTTTCATATTTTTTTTCTGAAAAGGTGAACTAAAGGTGGCCATAGACGGTTCAAATCTCGCCCGGTTCAGCAGAGACCGGCCAAGATTCAAACCGTGTATGGGCAGGCTGAATGTACCCAAGTTGATTGGTAGATCAACAAGCCTGTCAGATTTTACATGCGATTATTAGCCACTAGCAGTAATCACTGTTGTGTTGATGGGGCAAATTAAGCGATTTTCTTTCCTGCAACCTGTTGTTGCAGGAAAGAAAGTCGCTTCATTTACGGCCATCTTCGCACTTTAAGTTAATGGTTGGTTTAGTCAGTCTCTATTACTGAAAAATAATGTGTTGTATGTGTACCGTGCACAGGTCATGGATTATTTTCTTTAAAACTCCAGTAATTGGGATATTCACTTACATGCATGCATGCAAACAAAGTAGCCCTTTTGGAAGGGGGTATTTGCAAACATTTCTGAGGGAGCAGTCCCTACAGTCACTGTGCTATCTGAAACATGAACTTTATTTTGGTTGGAATTTTCTTTTAAATCCTGACATTCTATGTGCTCGGCTCTGCATATCCTCTGTTACAATATGATTTGTTAGTCTGGTTCCCAGGTCTCTTGGTGGACTACAAAACACCCCCCTCTATGGTATAGAGAAGAGGTGAGGGTGAGGTGTTCTGTGGTCTTAGCACACATCCTGTTCTATACTGAAAACACTGCTCCTCCTTAGATACAGTACAGTGAATGAGCATTGTCACCTTAGGACAGGAAGTGTCTAAAAACTTGTAATCTGCAACGTATGACCTTTTCATTTTTTTGTTCTGGGGTTTAGATATACTTTAAAGTTTAAAGCAGTTGTAAAAGCTAAATGTTTTTTACCTTCATGCATTTTATGTATGAAGGTAAAAAACCTTCTGTGTGCTACTTACCTGAGCCTGATCTTCATCCAGTGCTGTGCAGGGGAGCCTTGGCTGTCCCAGGACCCCCTCTCCTCATTGGCTGAGACAGCAGCAGGAGCCATTGGCTCCCACTGCTGTCAATCACAGCCAGTAAGCCAATGAGGAGAGAGTGGGAGGCAGGGTCAAGCTGCAGCTCTATATGTCTTTATGGATGCATAGAGCTGAGCTCGGGAGAGAGCATGCACCACCGCCCCCGTAGCAAGTGGCTTTCTATTGGGGACACTGGTCAAGGGGAAGGAGCCAGAAGAGCTGGCGGCGGACCCGAGAAGAAGAGTATCGGGGGTGCTCTGTGCAAAACTATTGAACAGAGCAGGTAATTATGACATGTTTGTTATTTTTTTTTTAAACTGAACCTTTACTACCACTTTAACTAAGGAAAAAAATTTTTTTTTTTGTTTTGATAGAGCAAGGGAGAGCTATAATATATAGTTATGGGTTTTTTTGCCATCTGTATTCCTTTGTGGAGATTTCTCTACACTTCTAGTCCCATAGCCAAAAAAGGAAGGAAATTCCTCCAAAGTGAGGGAATCCCCAGTTGTCATCAGAACTAGTGTCCCCTTGGAAGATTTCCCCTGTTCCTATTCTGGTAACAATCCAAAATTTGGGATGCTCTTGGATTTTCATTCTTGGTGTTAACTGTAAATGGGACAAGTAAAGAGGGTGAATCTCCTCAATGGGCCACACATGGCAATAAAAACTGACAGGTGTTCAAATCCCTCTCCACTCTGTTATGCTTTAATGATAAAAAGTGTTTTTTTTTCTGGTAAATTACACAGTTGCAGTATATTGTGATATGCTAGGAATGTATTCATAAAAAATATTAATATATTTTGCTGCAACAAGCAAATTATTAGAGAATAAGTTAAGCTGTATTCTGGTTTTAAAAAACATAAGATATTTACTGCATCCAACAGAAGATCCCTTTCACCCTTGACCAGGACTGCAATATCAGATGTCTCCAGTGTTTCTGCAAGTGTAACCTTGCATTGCTGTACCTGTACAACAAATTGTCAATGCTGTTAGATAGAATTAGTGAGCCAAAGCAATATAAATAACAGTAGGATGACACTAATGCTAATGCTTAAGCCTTCTATGTTAAACAGCAATGTGTAATGCAGGGGTTCACATTTCTGTTAAGGCTGAAAACCTCTGAGCTTAATAGGAAAGAAATTGTTGAGTCTTACCAAAATATACAATTTTTGTTGTGTTATATTATTCATATGCAGAACTCAAGTATAATGTGTATGTTATTCCAGGGCCATTTAATGAAGCCGCAAGTAAAAACAGACAAATGCTTCCCGGTGGTTCCAAGTCCATGGCTAACACCTTGGCAGGATACTTTGATGCTCAGTTCAAACGTACATTTGAAGGTGAAGCTTATTCAGATCCCCTGAAACAAAGAAGGCAGTATATTATGCAGCAGAACAAGAAGAACTTGGGAAAAGCATTCCTCCCAGCTAATGGGGAAAAAAAGCCGTAAGTAGTGAATCCTTTAATTTAGGAAGATCATGCTAGGTCACCAACATTTTGTGTGCATTTCAGTTTTATAGTCCATCCAAGCATTCAGTCAAAATTTTCCAATGTGGATTAGACAAATTGAAAGCAGAATCTGCTACAGATTGTATTTATTCAAGAGGCCCTATCAAAAGGTTGTGTAATATGTGAAAAGTGGACACTATGGTGTTTATTTACTAAAGTTGGAGAGTGTAAAATCAGGCTCACTTCTGAATAGAAACCAATCAGCTTCTAATCTCGGCTTGTTTACCACTTGGTAACCGCGCTATAGCTGAATGACGGCTACAGCGCAGTTACCCAGTTCTGGGAGGGCGTCATATGACGTCCTCCTAGAACGCGCCCTCTCGCACGCCCCCAGGGGTGCGCACCCGGCGATCTCCGTGATCCTACGGACACAGCTGATCACGTGATGAGGTAAAAGGCCAATCACAGCGACCTTTTATCACGTGATCAGCTGTGTCCAATGACACAGCAGATCACGGAGGAAATACAGTTGCCAGTTATCGGCAGCACTTTCCTTACGCTGTCACAGCATGAGGAAAGTACCGGCGATAACCGGCAGCTGTCACATAGGAGATTGGCCCTGCAGTGCCATCCAGCAGTGCCCACCAGTGCCACCTATCAGTGCCCAGTAGTGCCGCCTAGCAGTGCCACCAGTCGGTGCTGCCAATCAGAACTGTCTGTGGCGTCAGTCAGCGCCACCCGTCAGTGTCGTCCATTAGTGATTATCATTGCTGCATATCAGTGCCACCTCATCAGTGCATCCTATCAGTGCCCATCAGTACTGCCTATCCATGCCATCTCATCAGTGCCCAGTGCTGCCTATCAGTGCCCATCAGTGTTGCTTATCTGTGCAGCCTTATCAATGCACATCAGTGAAGGAGAAAATGTACCTGTTTGCAAAATTCTATAATAGAAACAAAGAAATTGTTTGCTCTTTTTTTTGTTTATAATGCAAAAAATAAAACACCCATTGGCGATTAAATACCACCAAAAGAAAGCTCTATTTGTGTGAAAAAAAATGATAAAAATTTCATATGGGTACAGTGTTGTATGACAGCGCAATTGTCATTCAAAGTGCAACAGGGCTGAAAATTGGCCTGAGCACGAAGGGGGGTATAAGTGCCCAGTAGGTATGTGGTTAATTAAGCTTTGTCAATAAAACCTGGAAGCTGATTGGTTTCTATACAAAAATGAGCCTGATTTTTCATTTTCCAGCTTTAGTAAATAAATCTCAGTTTGTCACTCTACCAGCAGAAATACATGTATGGTACAATATTAACCTGTCTATGGCCGAAATAACACATATATGTAGCATCCAGGAAGTGAGTTTCTTCCTGGGTGCCACATATATGCACTCCTACGTTTTGCGCTGGATGTGCACTTGATCGAGTATTCCCAGTACAGAAACTGAGCTGTTACCGACTGCTCCGGTTGGCAGCTGGCAGAACCTGCTCCAGATCACTGTGATTAGCTAATTAAAGTGATTGGTACTGTAAAGTCCTGTCCCAGTGTTTCTTCTCCTCTGTGGGAAAGAAGGTCTGTTGAAAATAAATAAATATGACCCTAAACAGGGCTGAATCAAGTTTAGGGAGTGTTAGTATCAGTGTACGTGGCAGTTAGTGGCAGGGTTAGGGTTATTGTGTTTAGGCAAGGTCAAAAAACCCCAACAAAATGCATACTATTCTTTGTTGGCTGTACTACGGGACCAAAAACCACATTATGCACACACTTGTGGTCTCGCTGTGATCACCAGGCGTAAGAGAATTTATTTTGTGGATTTTTTTGGTGGTGAAACATGGCAATAGCCAAAAAATAGTATTATTGTTATTATTATTATACAGGATTTATATAACACCAACAGCTTGCACAGCGCTTTACAAAATTAAGGCAGAGATTACAGTTACAGCACAATTTGGTACAAGAGGAATCTGAGGGCCCTCCTCAGTAGATACAGCTAAATTAAAAAAAAAATGTTTTACTATTTTGGGCCAGTTGTACTTTAATAATAAAACAAAGTCAGGAGATATTTAATAACATTAAGCACACAATCTAAGCACAATCAGTCCTGATAAAAAAAATAGGCACAATCCACCTTGACACACCAAGTAGTTGCAATGAGATGCAAAGTTTTACTAACACACGTCAAAGTTGTATAATTGGGTTTGGGCATTAAGGTTTGTTTTGATTTTGGTCCTGAGGAAGTTAGGAAAAAGAAGATGAAAGGATGTTAAACCACTGGAAACAGGCTCATGAAAATTAATAGACATATGAAAGAAACTTGAACTGAATGAAAAAAATAAATCATATCCATTTATTTATATCACAACTTTATGATTTTGTTCTGTAGTCTACAGAGCATTGTTTTGCTGTGCATGTATTATTATAGTTTTCATAGAAAGCATGTATGTGAAAGTAATGTGGTAATCATACAATCTTCTCCCTCTTTTTTAGATCTGGTCTGGGTGGCTTTTATGGAACTTTGAGTGGTCCAGTTCCAGCTTTTAGTGCAGAATTAAAACCAAGGAAGGCATATACTGCACCAGGGAAGAACATCTATTCCAACCCTCCCAAGATGGGTACAGGATATGGGTAAGGTATTACATACAGTGGTGACAAAAACAGGATCTACAATAACCAGAGCAAAATTGGAACGGTAACCTATAGTAATTACATTTAATCTTTAGGATCATGCAGGGAATCTAATTTGGCAATTGAAAGCATAACTACTACATATATGATCTTGTTCTTGTAAATCAGGCCCTGTATTTTTTACTGCAGGCTGCTTTACTGTGCATTGAAATTACGGATTGCCTTTTCACAGGTATCCAAACCTCACTATAGGTAAACAGTACCCATATACTTCTGATGACTATGACAGATCAAGAGAACTGATGAAGGTTAGTACACTCTAACATACTCTGTTTCTCCCTAGCTAGGCGTCCTCCCCCAGTCTTTTCTATTTGTTGTATTGCATTTTTTGTAAAAGATATTCCATCAAACCATAGCATGCAGCAGGCAAAACCGGCCTTTGGAGCAGCACTCCATTAGCAGAATGCTGTGGCTTCAAGGGGGCCTCTTCTTTTCTTGTTAAACTTTTTTCTGCACTAAGTGGCCAGATATGTAGCTCCTGAATAAGAAAGTCACCTTCTTGGTTCTGCTTCAAATGTCATCTCTTCCTCAGTGGACAGCGAATCAGCATCTTCATCCAGTGAGATGGGAGCAAAAGTATTTATGCTAAACCAGGAACTAACCAAGTTATCTTTTGTGTATGTGTATCATAAAAATGGTCAGTCAGCATTATAAATCCCTTGGCAGCCAAAACAGTAAATCAAGAATTCAGGACTTTACTATTACTACAGTCTGCAGGGGCAGCAAGCTGCATTTTTGTAATTTTCAGTTCTAGCAGTGACGGTACTTTTTGCTTAAGGTTTGGTATATGCATTTGTTTCTAGCTTACAGCATGTGGATGAAGCTGGGAAAGTGGGTTATGCTAGAGCTAGTAAACATGCTGACCTCATTAATGGATAAGTACACGTTCAGAACATGTTACATATTTCACTCGTATTTAGAGTGGAATATGTAACATGTTTCAGCTCTTGCCACCTCTCCCTGATCCCTTTTCCCCTATGACAGCTGGTGGGGGTTCTTCTCCCTGTACCCACTGTCCCTTTATCCTTTCTGAAAAAAGCAGGACTGTGTGGGGTTTCGCCCACTCAGCCGCATCATTCATTCACAGTTTCCTGTGACTGAATAATCTACAAGTACCGTCTGACACTGTGACAGATGGACTTGTAGTTTCGAAGGGCTGCAAGGGCACTGATAAGCACTCTCATAGTCAGTTGACATGTCCTCCAGGTTTCAAACAGCCCATACAGAGGTATGGACTGAAAGCCAAAGGACATGTCTGCAGGAGCCCACATTGCACCCATGATCTACTGATCCCAGGTACAATGCTTTCCAGGCTCCTGCAGGAAAAAAATAATAAATGCCCATTTTTTTCACTGCAGAAATATGTGCATTTAATATTTTTTTCCAAAAAGATGAACTTATCCATTAAAGTATTTATATATGCTGAACAATTGCATTAAAAACACATGAAAACAAGCCCTAATTATGTAGCTACAGATATGGAGAAATTAATATTCAAAATGAATAACAGAGGCACTGAAATTACAGTTTCATTCTTCTTACTTTCTTTGGATGCAGAAGCTTGGCATTCTACCAGTTCTATAATGTAAACTCACAGTAGTTAAAAACTAATTAAAACCCCAGTTTAGAGTCTGAATTACTTAACACTACATGGAGCTAGAGAGATCAGTGGTGCTTTGTATTAAAGCTCTATTGCTTTTTGTTAAAGTATATCTAAAGGCAAAACTTTTTTTTTTCAGTTTTGGACAGAGTGGAGATGGATTAGACCCCTATTAGGTATTTATTGATGTCTGTGTCCTTGTTAGGGTGATTCACCCTCTTTATTTATCCTGCTTACCATTATCATCAAAAGTGAAAGTAAAGTAAACCCCAAATTTTGGGCTATCCCCAGAAAAGTAATAGAGGGGAAATTTTTTAATTTTCCAATGGGGACCCTAGTTCTAGTGACCTAGGGGTTCCCAAAGAATTCCCTTAATTTGCAGGGATTTTGTCTTGCTTTCTTTGTTGGCTATGAAACAGGAAGTGAAGGTAAATCTCCTTAATGGGGCACAGATGGCAAAAAAACTGACGGATTATAACCCTCCCTTACTGTATCCAAAATGAAAAAAAGGTTTAGTCCTACTTTAGGAATTTGTAAATACTCTAATATTCTTATTCTGGGCTTGGGTGCACTTTAAAGCAGCCAAAACTGTTTTTTTTTCTCTAGGATGGAGTGGGAAAAAGTTGGACCCCCATCTTTTATTGCTGTCTCCCACCCTATTGGGGAGACCACCTCTCACTGCCTGTCCCCCTGTCAACAGGAAACAAAATAAAGCAAAACCTTTCTAACAAAGGCACTTCAGCAATAGAAACATTCAGATTATGATGTACAAACCTGACATTTTTACAGGGGTGTGCAGACTTTTTTTATCCAATGTATTTGAAATACCTGATAGGAAGTTCTAACTGTCCCTTACATTCAAGACTAAAAATGTAAAAAAATGGCTGCTAATGAATCTGATACGTTGTGTAAGGCTTCTGAGCTGTGATGAGCACATAATGATTCTCTGTAATTTTCATTTCAGAAAGAGTTTGAGAGCCACAAATCTAAGTTAAAAGGTGGTGCTTTCCGATTAAACCTTTATCCAAAGGATTATTTTGATGTGAACCCTTATCGGTCTGATAAACCTCTGCCACCACTCAAGAAAAAGACAGAGAAAAAGCAGCTTGTGAAACCGTTTAAGCCAAGTTCACCTGCTAAAGATGTAGGTAAAACAAAGATGCCATCATGCAATGTTTATCTTCAGTGTCAGGGTGAGGTCTATTCACAAAATGCACATGCACAAGGAAGATGTTTGTTTCAAACATTTTACACATAGACATGCTTAGACTGGCCAAAGACAAAATATTATTTTTTAAAATGATTAAGAATAATCAACCAAATGCAACATACTTTGTTTTATGTGAATGCAGAGCATGTCATTCTATACAATTTTTTGCTTTGAACAAAATTAGACCAGTACTGCTTCAAACCTCGGCCCATGGGCCAAATGCGGCCCTCGGAGTACTATTCCTTCCACTGATACCAACAAAGAGCTACCATTTCTTCCTCTGGCACCAACTATGGGGCATTTTTCTTCCACTGACACCGTTGAAGGGGCACAATTCCTCCCACTGATATAAACAGTTAAGTACTTTTCCTCCAACTAATACCAACGATGGGGCACTATCCCTCCAATTAATACCAGGGATGGGCACTATTTCTTCCTCTGATACCAATGCTGGGGTGCTATTCATCCCACTGACACCAATGATGGGGCACTATTCCTCCCCCTGACACCAATGATGGGGCACTATTCCTTCCACTAACACCAATGATGCGACATGATTCCTTCTACTAATACCAATTATGGGGCACTATTGCTTCCTCTGATACCAGTGATGGGTCACTATTCATCCCACTGTCACCAATGATGGGGCACTATTCATCCCACTGACAACAATGATGGGGCACTATTCCTCCCACTAATACCAATGATGGGATACTATTCCTCCCACTGGCACCAATGATGGGGCACTATTCCTCCCACTGGCACCAATGATGGGGTACTATTCCTCCCACTGGCACCAATGTTGGGGCACCATTCCTCCCACTGACACCAATGATGGGGCACTATTCCTCCCACTGACACCAATGACGGGGCTCTATTCCTCCCACTGATACTAATGATGGAGCACTATTCCTCCCACTGATACTAATGATGGAGCACTATTCCTCCCACTGGCACCAATGATGGGGCACTATTCCTCCCACTGACACCAATGACGGGGCTCTATTCCTCCCACTGGCACCAATGATGGGGTACTATTCCTCCCACTGGCACCAATGTTGGGGCACTATTCCTCCCACTGGCACCAATGTTGGGGCACTATTCCTCCCACTGACACCAATGACGGGGCACTATTCCTCCCACTGACACCAATGACGGGGCTCTATTCCTCCCACTGATACTAATGATGGAGCACTATTCCTCCCACTGATACTGATGATGGAGCACTATTCCTCCCACTGGCACCAATGATGGGGCACTATTCCTCCCACTGACACCAATGACGGGGCTCTATTCCTCCCACTGGCACCAATGATGGGGTACTATTCCTCCCACTGGCACCAATGTTGGGGCACTATTCCTCCCACTGACACCAATGATGGGGCACTATTCCTCCCACTGACACCAATGACGGGGCTCTATTCCTCCCACTGGCACCAATGATGGGGTACTATTCCTCCCACTGGCACCAATGTTGGGGCACTATTCCTCCCACTGGCACCAATGTTGGGGCACTATTCCTCCCACTGACACCAATGACGGGGCTCTATTCCTCCCACTGATACTAATGATGGAGCACTATTCCTCCCACTGATACTAATGTTGGGGCACTATTCCTCCCACTGACACCAATGACGGGGCACTATTCCTCCCACTGACACCAATGACGGGGCTCTATTCCTCCCACTGATACTAATGATGGAGCACTATTCCTCCCACTGATACTAATGATGGAGCACTATTCCTTCCACTGGCACCAATGATGGGGCACTATTCCTCCCACTGACACCAATGACGGGGCTCTATTCCTCCCACTGGCACCAATGATGGGGTACTATTCCTCCCACTGGCACCAATGTTGGGGCACTATTCCTCCCACTGACACCAATGATGGGGCACTATTCCTCCCACTGACACCAATGACGGGGCTCTATTCCTCCCACTGATACTAATGATGGAGCACTATTCCTCCCACTGATACTAATGATGGAGCACTATTCCTCCCACTGGCACCAATGATGGGGCACTATTCCTCCCACTGACACCAATGACGGGGCTCTATTCCTCCCACTGGCACCAATGATGGGGTACTATTCCTCCCACTGGCACCAATGTTGGGGCACTATTCCTCCCACTGACACCAATGATGGGGCACTATTCCTCCCACTGACACCAATGACGGGGCTCTATTCCTCCCACTGATACTAATGATGGAGCACTATTCCTCCCACTGATACCAATGATGGAGCACTATTCCTCCCACTGATACCAATGATGGAGCACTATTCCTCCCACTGACACCAATTATGGGGCATTATTCCTCCCACTGACACAAATGATGGGGGCACTATTCCTCCCACTGATACCAATGATGGGGCACTATTCCTCCCACTGACACAAATGATGGGGGCACTATTCCTCCCACTAATACCAATGATGGGGCAATATTCCTCCCACTAATACCAAGGATGGGGCACTGTTCCTCCAACTAATACCAATGACTGGACACTATTCCTCCTTCCACTGACTGCAAGCACTGTCATTTTTTTTTTTTTTTTCATTTTGACGCTGGGACATTTTCTACTCCCACTGGCCACTCCAGCCCTCCTAAAGTCTGAAGGACAGTAAACCAGCCCTTTGTTTTTTAAGTTTGGAGACCCCTGCTTTAGACTGTGATCACTTTGTATGCTAAATTATTGTACTGATGCAAGTTGTAAAATACCTTTGATATCTCCCATTCTGTCAGCCGTCAGTCATCATTTTTGTAACTTAAATGGAGCAATATTATTTGTTAGTTAAAAATTAAAACAATGTATATAGAATCTTCTTAAATTTGGATTACATCCCAGAAAAATGCTGGCAAGACTAATTGCAAGATTTCCAGGGAACATTTTTCTGGCAGATTATCCAGTAAATTTTGATATTTTGTAAGCTCTAACGAGCAGGGTCCTCTGTTTCCTCTTGTACCAAATTGTATTGTAACTGTAATGTCTACCTTCATTTTGTAAAGCTCTGCACAAACTGTTGGCGCTATATAAATCCTGTATAATAATAATAATAATATTTGCCCATGTCTTGTACAAGTTATCTTGGAAGACTTGCATCTTAGTCTAATGATGCATCTCCAAGTGTATGTACAATATTAAAGCTTTTTTGTCTTTTGCAAATCAGTGGTGGCTGTTTATAAATGTCCTTAGGATATACAGTAGAGAATTGCTGCTTTCGGTGCCATTCTCACTCCTAAATTGAAACAGGGAGGAATAGTAGAATTACTGGTCCAAGTTGTAAGCAAAATCCTACTTGGATGAACCATGTACTGTATGTATCTCCAAAACAAGAATAGAGAGCAAACATGTTTTTAAATAAAAGCTAGCAAATATCAGCTGTGAACATGAGGTAAAAATCATTGCATGATTACATATATTACATACATACATACATACATATAGCACATAAAAGAGCCAGCCCTATCCCATCTGTTCTCATGGAACTTGTGGTATAGGTTTGGCTAACATGGGATAGAGGAATTGTTGCTGCTTCCAGGAAACTCTGAGCTTACACTTGGGAGGTGGGAATTATATATCACTTGTACACAGAGTGTACAAATCAATGATAATCAGTGTAGCGCTATTACATACAAAATCATAATGCAAAAATAAAAAAAATATAAAAAAACATATGTGCCCCTATATTCAGTGTAATTTTGTGTTTTTCTATGTATTTCTAATAAAAGATGAGGTCAGCTTTGAGAACATGTTACTGTACAGTACATGTTCCACCTGTTTTTGGATGGAACATGCAACATGTTCCCGCTCCTGCAGCGAGTCAGCAATCTGAGCTCTCTGTACGACAGTAGTGCAGGGTGGCGCTGTTGAGCGCTCTAGTAGTCAATTGATTCTTTCTGTCAGTGTGAAAATGCATGCCCATATGATGTATGGGTAGAAAGCCTACAATGACAGTCTGCAGGAGCTTTGCATGGCACCAGCGATGCTGGTGCAATGCTTTGCAGGCTCCGAAAAAAAATAAATAAAAGTAAATGCACAATTTTTTTTTACATGCAAAAAAAGTGCATTTATTATTTTTTGTTAAAAAGTGTACTTATCTTTTAAATAAATATCCTACATCCAGCAATTGTCTTTCTGTAATTTTCATCCAATTGTTATACTCTACACATCATGTGCCTGAACCATTTTTCTCCATCTCTGTGACCAAAACCAGTTATTCTCTCAAGTTCTGTCCATGACCCACTGATTACGATAGGTCATATATAGCATGTTTCCCCTTTCTTTAGGGTCCCCAGATATTCAAACCTTCTTTCTCCTCCTCTGATCCTCATAATAGGAAAACTCGACATAGTGCTTTGCTGCTTTAAAAAGACTTTATTAAAAATCTCATTCCAGTTAAAACCATATTTCTCTTTTACGCAATTCTACCAAGCCACATCTTGTCTAACCTGGTCTAGTATATATATCATGTATGAAAATTGTATTTTGTATGTCATTGGCAGCCAGGTGGCATGAAAGCAGGAACATTTGATCCTTACCCAACTCATTCCAATGATGCTTATGGGAAAAGACTTACTAAAAGTGCAACCATTGTTAAAGGGGGAAAGATTTTCCAGCCTCCAGCAGGACCCAAATCTTTTCCTATTAAAAGTGTAATTGCATCACACGTTCTCAGGTAAGTACTGTAAGAATGAAATACTACTTTGATGTTTTAATGTATTCTGATTTATGCAAATTAATTGAGAAAATAACAGGCATCCCCATAACATAGCAATGATTGTAATAATTATGCACCCTCCCTCTTGCTGAACAGCATTGCTTGGCAGCTTACTGGAAGATCCTAAAGTGGAACTTCACTCTCTCAATCATCATTGACTATTTTTAATCCTTATGATCCTGACATTAGAAAATACATAGGATTGTATATTATATTTAATTGTTTAAAACTTTTTTTTACATTTCTTCAGTTACTTCCTGGTTTCCAGGCCTAGGCAAACAATATCATATATCCCATGAGTCTTCAGGAGAAGGGGGGGGGGTCTCAGTTAAGCCTGCATACCTGAGCTAAGGGAAAATGGATTCCAGGAAGTATGAATCATTGCCCTTACTCAAGATGGCCACAGCCAGAAATGCTAGAGGGGTGTTTTTCAAAATGATTTCTCAACAAAATAAATGATGGAGACATGTATGGATGGGTGAGTTTGCTTTGAATATTAAAAATTAATAAAATAGCATTTTTGGTTTGTGGTGCTCAGGTGCAGTGTGGTTCCACCTCAAGTATTTTAAACTTTGGTGCAGTTACACGTTTTATCACTCTGCCCCTAGCTCTCCATCTCAGTTTTAAAGTAACAGATTTGTAAATGATATTACACTTGAATATACCATGTGTCTGGTTTAAAGTTGTAATCCAGGTACACAGCTTTATGCACAATTTTGCTTTTATGTAAAGACTACCTGCCAAGAGAATTGTAATTCTGCTTCGCTAACCTTGTGACCCAGACACTACTTCCATATAGCACAGCCAGATACCAATCCTCTCTGCAGAATATAATTACTTTTAATAAGAAATCCAGCCGTTGTTGATTTTTGGATACGGAGTGACTAATGCCCCCTGGATAGAACATGGGTACAAATCTACATAGTAGTTACTGTATATAGACATCCTTATGTAAGGGATTACTGGAGGTGGATATCAAGGTAGATTTAGGTATGTATGCTAGTTCTGTGTAAATATATATTTTAGAGGTTTTATATATACTTAAGTTTTAAGGATTACTTTTTTTATTCTACATCCATGTATACTCTTATTTAAGCAATAGCAAATATGAGATATTGCATATGAATATTTTATCTTTTCATTTTTAAACTTTTAATAGTTAGTAATTGTTCTACTATTTATATAAAGTAAATATTTTATACATATAGTATATTAGATAAAGAGGACATTTTTTAAACCCTGCCACTAGTGGAATCTGGTGCCAGTCGAATACTTGTTCCCAATATGAGTCATTTTTGTTTCTTTATTTTCTGCCAGTATATTGCACTGTGCATTACAGGATACAAACAAATGTTCACATCCATCTCTGACCCCAAACAATACCGCTCTAGATACCTTTCGAACAGCAACTGAGCACAGTTTTTGGGCCTTTTAGAATCTGACTCCTCCCCACAAAACAAGCCTAAGTGAAGGTTGTATGAGCAAAACAAACAAAGCACTGTGCAGCCTACACTATTGCTTGTTTAGTCTCTGACCCCAAAGAATACACAATATTAAGAAACTGTTTTGTTCAGATGCTAGCTCTAGAGTAAGATTTTTTTTAATTTACTCTCTCTCTCTCTCTCTCTCTCTCTCTCTCTCTCTCTCTCTCTCTCTCTCTCTCTCTCTCTCTCGCCAGCACAAGCCTGATCATTGCAGGAGAGCAGACTATGTTCTCAGCACAGCTAGAAAACTAACCATGCTATGCTGTACTGCCTAGTGTGCTAATTTTTTAAATAGGAAAGTAGAGTGACTGACAGGCACACCAGGTATTTCGCACAAAGAAAGTAAAACAAACAGAACAGGATACTTTTTTTTTTTTTTTTTATACAAGTACATGGTACAACAGACACATATCAAGAATACGAAATGTTGGGTTTACATATTCTTTAATAGGAACTTTTAATGAAAGCAGTATAATAAGTAAATTGCTACTGCAGGATGCCTTCTGAAAATGTAAGTTGGCTGGCTGTCTCTGGTTTCACAACTTCATGATTTTATCTGGAAAAACACATTAGCAAAGTCAGAAATCTTGATTTGAATACTATCTGAGTAATGTTTGTAGTCAGTAACCCAGAAAGAACTGAAGCCAAAGGGTAAGAATGGCACTACAAGCAAAGCATGTTCTGGGCTCATCTTTAGTTACTTTTTTTTTTCGTTACTGGGGCATTGCTATGCTGGCTTTTGGACAAAGTCTGAACAGTCAACATCAGTCTAATTTCACACTGGCATCATCCAGTTAAATTTTTCATAGAAAAAATAAATTCAGTTTATATCAGTTCAGTTGTTTACCAGTTTTTTTATATCCGTCAGCAAACGTCTTTAATCACTAGCCTACAGGGCACTTATACCCCCTTCCTGCCCAGGCCAATTTCCAGCTTTCAGCGCTGTCACACTTTGAATGACAATTGTGCAGTCATGCAACACTGTACCCATATGAAATTTTTATCATTTTTTTGTGACAAATAGAGCTTTATTTTGGTGGTACAGTGGGGCAAAAAAGTATTTAGTCAGCTACCAATTGTGCAAGTTCTCCCACTTAAAAAGATGAGAGAGGCCTGTAATTGGCATCATAGGTAGACCTCAACTATGAGAGACAAAATGAGAAAAAAAATCCAGACAATCACATTGGCTGATTTGGAAAGAATTTATTTGCAAATTATGGTGGAAAATAAGTATTTGGTCAATATCAAAAGTTCACCTCAATACTTTGTTATATATCCTTTGTTGGCAATGACAGAGGTCAAACGTTTCCTGTATGTCTTTACAAGGTTGGTGCACACTGTTGCTGGTATGTTGGCCCATTTCTCCATGCAGATCTCCTCTAGAGAAGTGCTGTTTTGGTGCTGTCGCTGGGCAACACGGACTTTCAACTCCCTCCAAAGCTTTTCTATGGGGTTGAGATCTGGAGACTGGCTAGGCCACTCCAGGACCTTGAAATGCTTCTTACGAAGCCACTCCGTTGCCCGGGCGGTATGTTTGGGATCATTGTCATGTTGGAAGACCCAGCCACATTTCATCTTCAATGCCCTTGCTAATGGAAGGAGGTTTGCACTCAAAATCTCACGATACATGGCCCCATTCATTCTGTCCTGTACATGGATCAGTCGTCCTGGTCCCTTTGTGGAGAATCAGCCCCAAAGCATGATGTTGCCACCCCCATGCTTCACAGTAGGTATTGTGTTCTTTGGATGCAACTCAGCATTCTCTCTCCTCCAAACACGACGAGTTGTGTTTCTACCAAACCGTTCTATTTTGGTTTCATCTGACCATATGACATTCTCCCAATCCTCTTCTAGATCATCCAAATGCTCTCTAGCGAACTTCAGACGGGCCCGGACATGTACTGGCTTAAGCAGGGGGACACGTCTGGCACTGCAGGATCTGAGTCCCTGGAGGCGTAGTGTGTTACTGATGGTAGCCTTTGTTACGTTGGTCCCAGCTCTCTGCAGGTCATTCACTAGGTCCCCCCATGTGGTCCTGGGATTTTTGCTCACCGTTCTTGTGATCATTGTGACCCCATGGGGTGAGATCTTGCGTGGAGCCCCAGATCAAGGGAGATTATCAGTGGTCTTGTATGTCTTCCATTTTCTAATTATTGCTCCCACAGTTGATTTGTTCACACCAAGCTGCTTGCCTATTGCAGATTCAGTCTTCCCAGCCTGGTGCAGGTCTACAATTTTGTTTCTGGTGTCCTTCGACAGCTCTTTGGTCTTCACTAGAGATGAGCGAAGTATTCAAAAATTCGATTCGGCTGATTCGGCGAATTCGAGGAATAAATTCGATTCGAGGCGAATATATTCGCTGCGAATTTAACTTATAAAAGGGTGTTTCTAGGCTTCAGAGAGCCTTTATATTAGTGCAGAACACTGTACCTTTAATTTAAATGCCCTTGGAGTCTGCTGGGGAAGAGAAATAATACTGTCAGTCAGTATGACATGCAGATGAGTGCCGTCGATCTTAGAATCACCGCACACTTCACTCATTTGGGCAGTCACGGGGCCAAAACCAGAGTGTGGAGCCACAGTGTGGCGGTGGAGGCAGCAGCAATGGGAGGCCATACAGCACCCTATGACAAAAATGGAACCCACCAGCAGTGTGAGGAGACCTGAAAGTGGCACATGGCAGAGTGTGGCGATGGAGACAGCAGCAATGGGAGGCCGTACAGGGACCCATGACACACTCTGGACCTGGCAGCAGCATGAGGAGGCGGTACAGGGGTCCATGACAGATTACGGGCCTGGCAGCAGCATGAGGAGTCGGTACGGGGGCCCATGGCAGATTACGGGCCTGGCAGCAGCAATGGGAGGCCATACAGCACCCTATGACAAAATGGAACCCACCAGCAGTGTGAGGAGACCTGAAAGTGGCACATGGCAGAGTGTGGCGATGGAGACAGCAGCAATGGGAGGCCGTACAGGGACCCATGACACACTCTGGACCTGGCAGCAGCATGAGGAGGCGGTACAGGGGCCCATGGCAGATTACGGGCCTGGCAGCAGCAATGGGAGGCCCGTAATCTGCCAGCACCCTATGACAAAATGGAACCCACCAGCAGTGTGAGGAGACCTGAAAGTGGCACATGTTTGGGGCATGATTCATGGCGGATTTAGTCAGTTGTGTCAGGAACTGGTGGTTTGAAATCCAGACTAATCCACGCCTGATTCATTTTCACAAACGTGAGTCTCTCCACACTTTGGGTGGACAGTCGTGTCCTCCGCGGAGTTACAATACCTCCTGCCGCACTAAACACGCGCTCCGATGCCACGCTACTGGCCGGGCATGACAGCCTTTCAAGGGCAAATTCAGCTAGTTGGGGCCAAAGGTCAAGTTTCGTTGCCCAGTAGTCAAGGGGATTGTCTACCTCGGTTGGCAGGGTGCTGTGCAAGTAGGCCCAAGCCTGTTGTTTGAGGTCCTGCTCCAGGTCCACCTGATGCTGCTGCTGCTGCGGCTGGTTAGTAGTTTCCTCACTGCGCTGGTGAAGAAAGCTACTCATCATCGACTGCAGACTGAGGCAGCCGCTGCTGGTGGAGCTGCCACTGCTCCTACCACCCCACCGCTCCCCTGCTGCCATGGCAGTGGAACGCGAGCGCACAGGGCCCACAGTGTCTGAGGATGGACGTTGGCGCAGAAAGGCAGAGACCAACTGACTACATAGGTGTTTTTTATAGTACTTTATTTTGGCCTCCCTCTCAGCAGGTGTGAAAAAGGCCACCATTTTTGAACGGTAGCGAGGGTCCAACAAGGTGGACAGCCAAAAGTCATCCCTCTGTCTGATGGTTATTATTCGGCTGTCGCTACGCAAGCAACCGAGCATGCTATGGGCCATTTGTGCCAAGGAATGCGAGGGACTCCCTGCCTCCATCTCCACAGCATACTGCCACGGTGCGTCTGGGTCCTCTGTCTCCTCCTCCTCCTGCAGATGCTCCTGCTCCTCCACTCCTGTCCGCTGAGTGGAAAAACCACCCATTTCACTCAATAATTCCTGAGCACCAATGTCCTCCTCTACCTCCTCCTCTTCTTCCTGTCCTGCCTCCACAGGGGTCATGTGGCGTTGAGATCTGTGCGTCACGTCTACCGCACCCTGACCAGCCATTGTTAACAGCATTTGTTCCAGGACGTGCAACAGAGGAATGACGTCGTTCATCCCATAGTCCTGCCGACTCACGAATAGCGTGGCCTCCTCAAAGGGCCTGAGCAAGCGGCAGGTGTCACGCATGAGCTGCCAATGGCTGACATCTAAGTTACACAGGGGAGTACCTTTATCCGCTTGTAACATCAGGAAATCGGTGATGGCCTTTCGCTGTTCGTAAAGGCGGTCTAACATATGTAGGGTTGAATTCCACCTTGTTGCAACGTCACAGCATGAGGAGTCGGTACGGGGGCCCATGGCAGATTACGGGCCTGGCAGCAGCAATGGGAGGCCCGTAATCTGCCAGCACCCTATGACAAAATGGAACACAACAGCAGTGTGAGGAGACCTGAAAGTGGCACATGGCAGAGTGTGGCGATGGAGACAGCAGCAATGGGAGGCCGTACAGGGACCCATGAGACACTGTGGACCTGGCAGCAGCATGAGGAGGCGGTACAGGGGCCCATGGCAGATTACGGGCCTGGCAGCAGCAATGGGAGGCCCGTAATCTGCCAGCACCCTATGACAAAATGGAACACACCAGCAGTGTGAGGAGACCTGAAAGTGGCACATGGCAGAGTGTGGCGATGGAGACAGCAGCAATGGGAGGCCGTACAGGGACCCATGAGACACTGTGGACCTGGCAGCAGCATGAGGAGGCGGTACAGGGGCCCATGGCAGATTACGGGCCTGGCAGCAGCAATGGGAGGCCCGTAATCTGCCAGCACCCTATGACAAAATGGAACACACCAGCAGTGTGAGGAGACCTGAAAGTGGCACATGGCAGAGTGTGGCGATGGAGACAGCAGCAATGGGAGGCCGTACAAAGACCCATGAGACACTGTGGACCTGGCAGCAGCATGAGGAGGCGGTACAGGGGCCCATGGCAGATTACGGGCCTGGCAGCAGCAATGGGAGGCCCGTAATCTGCCAGCACCCTATGACAAAATGGAACACACCAGCAGTGTGAGGAGACCTGAAAGTGGCACATGGCAGAGTGTGGCGATGGAGACAGCAGCAATGGGAGGCCGTACAGGGACCCATTAGACACTCTGGACCTGGCAGCAGCATGAGGAGGCGGTACAGGGGCCCATGGCAGATTATGGGCCTGGCAGCAGCAATGGGAGGACCGTAATCTGCCAGCACCCTATGACAAAATGGAACACACCAGCAGTGTGAGGAGACCTGAAAGTGGCACATGGCAGAGTGTGGCGATGGAGACAGCAGCAATGGGAGGCCGTACAGGGACCCATGAGAGACTCTGGACCTGGCAGCAGCATGAGGAGGTGGTACAGGGGCCCATGGCAGATTACAGGCCTGGCAGCAGCAGTGGGAGGCCCGTAATCTGCCAGCACCCTATGACAAAATGGAACACACCAGCAGTGTGAGGAGACCTGAAAGTGGCACATGGCAGAGTGTGGCGATGGAGACAGCAGCAATGGGAGGCCGTACAGGGACCCATGAGACACTGTGGACCTGGCAGCAGCATGAGGAGGCGGTACAGGGGCCCATGGCAGATTACGGGCCTGGCAGCAGCAATGGGAGGCCCGTAATCTGCCAGCACCCTATGACAAAATGGAACACACCAGCAGTGTGAGGAGACCTGAAAGTGGCACATGGCAGAGTGTGGCGATGGAGACAGCAGCAATGGGAGGCCGTACAGGGACCCATGAGATACTGTGGACCTGGCAGCAGCATGAGGAGGCGGTACAGGGGCCCATGGCAGATTACGGGCCTGGCAGCAGCAATGGGAGGCCCGTAATCTGCCAGCACCCTATGACAAAATGGAACACACCAGCAGTGTGAGGAGACCTGAAAGTGGCACATGGCAGAGTGTGGCGATGGAGACAGCAGCAATGGGAGGCCGTACAGGGACCCATGAGAGACTCTGGACCTGGCAGCAGCATGAGGAGGCGGTACAGGGGCCCATGGCAGATTACGGGCCTGGCAGCAGCAATGGGAGGCCCGTAATCTGCCAGCACCCTATGACAAAATGGAACACACCAGCAGTGTGAGGAGACCTGAAAGTGGCACATGGCAGAGTGTGGCGATGGAGACATGGGCTCCCTGGCCACGCTTGACTTTCTGGCCACATAGTCGACATACGGCTACGTTTACTTCCTCGGGCGGCTTGACGAAAAATTGCCACACCGCCGAGTAGGAAACTTTGCCCCCGCTACTCCTCACTGGCTGACTGCTACTTCCTCCGTGCACACCGGCACCACTACTGGCCGTGGTGGTAGGCTGCAGTGGAGCTGGTGCTGTACTCCGTGGCCGTTTGCCTCCACTGACACTGCTGCGACCCTGCTGCCTCCTGGGCAACCCACCGACTATTTTGCTCGCTGCCAAGCTGCCACCCTCTTCTCCTGATGATGCGGAAGCAATAGCCTGATGACGACGAGGCTGCCAAGTGCGATCAGCCTCATCATCATCAATTAGGGTCTCCGCCTCACTACTAGCCCCCTCGGCTGCGTGTGGGTCAGGAGACAGACCTGTCTCTAGACCGGCTACCGAGCCACTCTCCTCGCCAGTACTTCTTCGCCTGGCTGCTGAAGAGGCGGATGTCTCCCCCCGTTCCTGACCGCCCTCTGTTAGCTCTTCCTCACTGTACAGTGGGGCTGAGCCCACAGCATGCGATACTTCGCTTGGTGAGGGAACACCAAAGGACAGGGGCAGGTAGAGGACACGTGATTTCAGTGGGCTTGCTCCCGGGCCATGCCAACTAACGGTTGTGTCTGACGTACCCACCGACCGTTGGCTGTAGGTGTCAGAGGTGACCTGGGAAGAGGAAGACGACCGAGCCAACCAATCGATGACGGCAGGGTTGTCGGTGGAGACACGACCGCTGGATGACACCGGGGGCACTGGCCTCTGGCTGCGACTAGTGCTGCCTCGACCCCTTCCTCTGCTGCCACGTCTGCTCGCTCCTAAAACATTGCCTCCTCTGCCACTCCTCTGCATGTTGTCTGACATACTCTTTAATTCAAAGATTCTGTGTCCCTGAATAACAATTCTGTTTCCCTCAGTAACAATTCTGTGTCTGTCCCTGAGTAACAATTCTGTGTCCCTGAGTAACAATTCTGTGTCCCTCAGTAACAATTCTGTGTCCCTCAGTAACAATTCTGTGTCTGTCCCTCAGTAACAATTCTGTGTCCCTCAGTAACAATTCTGTGTCTGTCCCTCAGTAACAATTCTGTGTCCCTCAGTAACAATTCTGTGTCTGTCCCTCAGTAACAATTCTGTGTCTGTCCCTCAGTAACAATTCTGTGTCCCTCAGAATTGTTACTGAGGGACACAGAATTGTTACTGAGGGACACAGAATTGTTACTCAGGGACAGACACAGAATTGTTACTAAGGGACACAGAATTGTTACTGAGGGACACAGAATTGTTACTGAGGGACACAGAATTGTTACTGTGTCCCTCAGTAACAATTCTGTGTCCCTCAGTAACAATTATGTGTCTGTCCCTGAGTAACAATTCTGTGTCCCTGAGTAACAATTCTGTGTCCCTCAGTAACAATTCTGTGTCCCTCAGTAACAATTCTGTGTCCCTCAGTAACAATTCTGTGTCTGTCCCTGAGTAACAATTCTGTGTCCCTCAGTAACAATTCTGTGTCTGTCCCTGAGTAACAATTCTGTGTCCCTGAGTAACAATTCTGTGTCCCTCAGTAACAATTCTGTGTCCCTCAGTAACAATTCTGTGTCTGTCCCCGAGTAACAATTCTGTGTCCCTGAGTAACAATTCTGTGTCCCTGAGTAACAATTCTGTGTCCCTGAGTAACAATTCTGTGTCCCTGAGTAACAATTCTGTGTCCCTCAGTAACAATTCTGTGTCTGTCCCTGAGTAACAATTCTGTGTCCCTCAGTAACAATTCTGTGTTTGACCCTGAGTAACAATTCTGTGTCCCTGAGTAACAATTCTGTGTCCCTCAGTAACAATTCTGTGTCCCTCAGTAACAATTCTGTGTCCCTCAGTAACAATTCTGTGTCCCTCAGTAACAATTCTGTGTCTGTCCCTGAGTAACAATTCTGTGTCCCCGAGTAACAATCCTGTGTCCCTGAGTAACAATTCTGTGTCCCTGAGTAACAATTCTGTGTCCCTCAGTAACAATTCTGTGTCCCTCAGTAACAATTCTGTGTCTGTCCCCGAGTAACAATTCTGTGTCCCCGAGTAACAATTCTGTGTCCCTGAGTAACAATTCTGTGTCCCTGAGTAACAATTCTGCGTCCCTCAGTAACAATTCTGTGTCCCTCAGTAACAATTCTGTGTCTGTCCCTGAGTAACAATTCTGTGTCCCTCAGTAACAATTCTGTGTCCCTCAGTAACAATTCTGTGTTTGACCCTGAGTAACAATTCTGTGTCCCTGAGTAACAATTCTGTGTCCCTCAGTAACAATTCTGTGTCCCTCAGTAACAATTCTGTGTCCCTCAGTAACAATTCTGTGTCTGTCCCTGAGTAACAATTCTGTGTCCCTCAGTAACAATTCTGTGTCCCTCAGTAACAATTCTGTGTCTGTCCCTGAGTAACAATTCTGTGTCCCTCAGTAACAATTCTGTGTCTGTCCCCGAGTAACAATTCTGTGTCCCTCAGTAACAATTCTGTGTCCCTGAGTAACAATTCTGTGTCCCTGAGTAACGATTCTGTGTCCCTGAGTAACGATTCTGTGTCCCTCAGTAACGATTCTGTGTCCCTGAGTAACAATTCTGTGTCCCTCAGTAACAGTTCTGTGTCTGTCCCTGAGTAACAATTCTGTGTCTGTCCCTCAGTAACAATTCTGTGTCCCTCAGTAACAATTCTGTGTCCCTCAGTAACAATTCTGTGTCCCTGAGTAACAATTCTGTGTCTGTCCCTGAGTAACAATTCTGTGTCTGTCCCTGAGTAACAATTCTGTGTCTGTCCCTGAGTAACAATTCTGTGTCCCTAAGTAACGGTTCTGTGTCCCTAAGTAACGATTGTGTGTCCCTAAGTAACGGTTCTGTGTCCCTAAGTAACGATTCTGTGTCCCTAATACAGAGAGATCTGTCTCTCTTGAATGACCAGAGGCAAATGGAGAATTGTAAGATGGCCGCAATTTATAGCTCCACCATTACACAGTGCTGGCTGGCTGGCTGCTGATTGGCTAATGCGATCACATGTCATGAATGAATGCATTATGGGTCAGCGCGCCTTGTCTGCGCGCCTTCCCAGAGATCCCTGCTCCGTCGCCGCACATGTCGCCGCCATTTTTGGAAAAATTTCGATTCCATCCGAAGTCTGCTAATTTTCGGATTCGACGCGAATCGAAATTTTCCTAATATTCGAAACGAATTCCACTTCGCCGAGTTCGATTCGCTCATCTCTAGTCTTCACCATATTGGAGTTTGGAGTGAGACTGTTTGAGGTTGTGGACAGGTGTCTTTTATACTGATAACAAGTTCAAACAGGTGCCATTGATACAGGTAATGAGTGCAGGACAGAGGAGCCTCTTAAAGAAGAAGGTACAGGTCTGTGAGAGCCAGAAATCTTGCTTGTATGTAGGTGACCAAATACTTATTTTCCACCATAATTTGCAAATAAATTCTTTCCAAATCAGCCAATGTGATTGTCTGGATTTTTTTTCTCATTTTGTCTCTCATAGTTGAGGTCTACCTATGATGCCAATTACAGGCCTCTTATCTTTTTAAGTGAGAGAACTTGCACAATAGATGGCTGACTAAATACTTTTTTGCCCCACTGTATTTAGTCACCTCTGGGTTTTTCTTTTTTCTTAAACAAACCAAAAACCACTGAAAATTTTGAAAAAAAAACTTTTTTTTCTTAGTTTTTGTTATAAAATTTTTGTAAATAAGTGATTTTTCTCCTTCACTGATGTGCGCTAATTAGGCTGCACTGATGAGGATGCACTGGTAGGTGGCACTGATGGGCATTGGTAGGCATCACTGATGGGCACTGAAAGGCAGCACTGATACATGACACTGTTAAGCGGCACTGACTGGCACTGTTAGGCGGCACTGATTGGCAGCACTGATAGGTGGCACTGATTGGCATTGATAGGTGGCACTGACTGGCACGGATGGGTGGCACTGATATGCACTGGTAGGCACTGATATGTGGCATTGATATGGCACTGATGAGCACTGACACAAGGCACTGATGGACACTGACAGGTGGCGCTGCTGGGGCTACACTGATCATCAGAGCACACTGATCATCAGTGCCCTGATGATCAGTGTACATGTCCCCTCCGCGGAAAGCCGATTACCGTCTCTTCTCTCAAGCTGTCAGCGTGACAGCTCGAGAGGGGAGAAATGCCGATAACTGGCATTTCCCTGTTTTACATGTGATCAGCTGTGATTGGACCAGGGGTGGACTGACCATTTGGAAACTCAGGCACTGCCCGAAGGCCCGAGGCCAGTAGGGGGCCCCATGAGATGCCCCTGGTACCTTTTTCATAGGCTTTTTGAGCTTGGGCAAGGACACAGGGGCCCCATGATCCCCTTTTGCCCGGGGGCCCCATGAGTTGTCAGTCCGCCCCTGGATTGGACACAGCTGATCACATGACCGAGCCGACATCTTCGGCTCTTTTCGTGATCGGTGATCCGCTGTGTCCGAGGGACACAGCGCACCGCCGATCGCCGTGCTGCACGCTGAGAATGGGAGGATGTCATATGACGTCCTCCCAGAACGAGAGAACCACCTTGCGTCCGTCATATTACTATATGGCGGGCGGGAGGTGGTTAACAACCAGTGACTCACCTCTGCTGCCAGCAGGGTATTCCCGCTGACAGCTGAATGTAAACAGACCTGAAAAAAAAATGCCATACGCACAAACACACAGTGAAGTAAATAAGTATTTGATCCCCTGTTGATTTTGAATGTTTGCCCACTCATAAAGAAATGATCAGTCTAAAAATCGAATGGTAGGTGTATTGTAACACTGAGAGACAGAACAGCAACAAAAAATTCAAAATAAATCATGTCTGACAAATTATGCACTGATTTGCATGTTTATGAGGGAAATAAGTATTTGATCGCCTATCATTCAGCAGGATTTCTGGCTACCAGGTGTCTTTCATACAGGTAACAAGCTGAGATTAGAATCAGTCTCTTAAAGGGAGTGCTGCTAATTTCATTTTGTTATCTGTATAATAGACACTTGTCCACAGGAGCAATCAAACAATCAGATTCCAAACTCTCCACCATGGCAAAGACCAAAGAGCTGTCCAAGGATGTCAGGGACAAGATTGTAGACCTACAAAAGGCTGGACTGGGCTACCAAACTATCATCAAGCAGCTTGGTGAGAAGGTGACAACAGTTGGTGCAATCATTTGAAAATGGAAGAAAGAAAACCACTGTCAGTCTCCCTAGGTCTAGTACACCATGTAAGATCTTACCTCGTGGAGTGTCAATGATCATGAGAACAGTGAGAAATCATCCCAGATCTACATGTGAGGATCTTGTCAATGATCTCCAGGTAGCTGGGGCCACAGTCACCAAGAAAACAATTGGTAACACACTACGCCGACAAGGATTGAAATCCTGCAGTGCCCGCAAGGTCCCTCTGCTCAAGAAAGCACATGTCCAGGCCTGTCTGAAGTTTGCCACTGAACATCTGAATGATGCAGGGGAGGACTGGTTGAAAGTGTTGTGGTCAGATGATACCAAAATTGAGCTCTTTGGTGTCAACTCAACTCGCCGTGTTTGGAGGAGGAGGAATGCTGCCTATGACCCCAAGAACACCATCCCAACTATCAAACACAGTGTTGGAAACATTCTGCTTTGTGGGTGTTTTTCTGCTAAGGCAAAGGGACAACTGCACCGCATCAAAGGGATGATGGACAGGGCAATGTGCCATCAAATCTTGGGCAAGAACCTTCTTCCCTCAGACAGAGCATTGAAAATAGGTTGTGGATGGGTGTTCCAGCATGACAATGACCCAAATTACATGGCCAAGGCAACAAAGGAGTGGCTCAAGAAGAAGCACATTAAGGTCCTAGCCAGTCTCCAGACCTTAATTCTATTGAAAATCTGTGGAGGGAGCGGAAAGTTTGAGTTGCCAAACGTCAGCCACCAAACCTTAATGACTTAGAGATGATCTGCCAAGAGGAGTGGGCCAAAATCCTTTGTGAGATGTGTGCAAACTTGATGGCCAACTACAGGAAATGACTGACCTCTGTGATTGCCAACAAGGGATTTGCCACCAAGTACTAAGTCATGTTTTGTGAAGGGGATCAAATACTTATTTCCCTCATAAACATGAAAATCAGTGCATAATCTGTTAGACTGATCAAATACTTATTTCCTTCACTGTGTGTATGTATGTATGTATGTATATATATATATATATATATACATATATACACACACACACACACACTATCTCACAGCAGCGGGTACACCCCTCACATATATACATACAGTTGTGTTCAAAATAATAGCAGTCAGACATCACTAACCTGATCAATCACTGTTTTTGGTAGAAATGATATTTCTACATGGCAAATAATTTACTAGCAGGTGTAGTAGAGTAATAGAAATCCAACAGACCCAACAGTCATGACATGCATGCTACTGATTCTGTGTAATTGAATCACTAATTGAAAGGGGCATGTTCAAAATAATAGCAGTGTGGAGTTCTATTAGTGAGGTCATTCATTCTTTGAAAAACAGGTGGCAATTATTGCCCTTATTTAAGGAAGGAAGGCAGCAAATGTTGTCAGCAAGGAAGTGCAGAAAATGATAGGCTGCTCAGCTAAAATGATCGCAAATGCTTTAAAATGGCAACCAAAACCTGAAAGATGTGGAAGAAAGCGAAAAACTACCATTCGAATGGATAGAAGAATAAGCAAAATGGCGCGGACTCAGCCAACAATCAGCTCCAGGAAGATGAAAGAAGGTCTAAAGTTACCTGTGAGTACTGTTACAATTAGAAGATGCCTATGTGAAGCCAAGCTATCTGCAAGCAGCCCCCGCAAAGTCCCACTGTTGAAAAAAAGACGTGCTGAAGAGGTTACAATTTGCCAAAGAGCACATTGACTGGTCTAAAGAGAAATGGCGCAACATTTTGTGGACTGATGAAAGTAAGATTGTTCTTTTTGGTTCTAGTGGCCGGAGACAGTTTGTCAGACGACCCCCAAACACTGAATTCAAGCCACAGTACACTGCGAAGACAGTGAAGCATGGTTGCGCAAGCACCATGATATGGGGATGTTTCTCATACTACGGTGTTGGGCCTATTTATCGCATACCAGGGATCATGGATCAGTTTGAATACATCAGAATACTTGAAGAGGTCATGCTGCCTTATGCTGAAGAGGAAATGCCCTTGAAATGGGTGTTCCAACAAGACAACAACCCCAAACACATCAGTAAACGTGCAACATCTTGGTTCCAGACCAACAAGATTGATGTTATGGAGCCGCCAGCCCAATCCCAGGATCTTAATCCAATAGAAAACTTGTGGGGTGACATAAAAAATGCAGTTTCTGAGGCAAAACCAAGAAATCGAGAAGAACTGTGGCATGTAGTCCAATCATCCTGGGCTGGAATACCTGTTCACAGGTGCCAGAAGTTGGTTGACTCCATGCAACACAGATGTACAGCAGATCTCAGAAACAGTGCTTATACAACTAAATATTAATTTAGTGATTCTAAGGAAAGCAAAATCTTCAAACATTTTTCAGTTTATATAGTGAATGTTTGAGTTTGTAAAGAAGAATACAAACACTGCTATTGTTTTGAACAGTCTAATATTCACTTTTCTTAAATTTTTTTAGAGGAACAACACAAATTTGATATATTTTTCTTCATGTTTTGATTTGGAATAGAATGTGTAGTGTTCCCAATGCATTTGTGTGTATGGAAATAAAGGCTTTTAGACGGATTTTGAGCTTTATTCACTTATTCAACACACTGCCATTATTTTGAACACAACTTTACATACTGTGGGAACTAGCACTAAGAGTAGAACTTTTGAAGCACAGTCACTGACTTCCTTCTTTTTTAAAGGCCGTTTTTGCCCAGTTTTATTTAAAAGAAAGTTCCATACACCATAGGTTTCCCACGCAGGGGTATCCACCATCAATGCAAACAGAAACAAAGATTCAGCCTCCTGGCTCTCTTTAGCAGCACCGTTGCTCAGGCTTCATGCCTCGGTCCTCTTGACCATCACATGCAACACATTGTACCTGGGTTAGCACCTTTTCTCAGCACTCCTGTTTTTCCAGCCCACAGGCTTGGGCCCTCTGTCAGACTTCTCTGTGCCACTATGCACATTTGTGGCTGCTCCCTTGCACCCACATGGACTCTTCGGGAGGGTGGAGCCCAGAACCCTGGTCCTGACTCTAGACGAAGCCCACACACACCTGACCAATCAGTCTCCTGGCCATTCCCAAAACCTGGTACGAGGATTGGAGATTTCATCCCTCCCAAATCACTTTGAAATCTCCAGGCTTCAGGTCCCAAAATGGACTTTACAACCAAATGAGGAAAGTGAAAAGCCAGTTTCCTCTGCATTAAACAAGTACCCTGGAGCCCCTCAACCTGCTTTGTTGAGAATTCCGGGTGAAATATCCTTTGTACACTGTGACAGGTCACCACACTGTCACTATATATATATACACACACTATATTGCCAAAAGTATTGGGACACTTCCCCAAACCATTGGATTCAGGTGTTCCAATCACCTCCATGGCCACAGGTGTATAAAATCAAGTACCTAGGCATGCAGACTGCTTCTACAAGCATTTGTTAAAGACTGGGTCGCTCTCAGGAGCTCAGTGAATTCAAGTGTGGTACTGTGATAGGTTACCACTTGTGCAATAAGTCCAACCGTGAAATTTCCTTGCTACTAAATATTCCATGGTCAACAGTTAGTGGTATTTTAACAAAGTGGAAGCAACTGAGAACAACAGCAACTCAGCCAGGAAGTGGTAGGCCATGTAAAATGACTGAGCGGCGTCAGCATGCTGAAACGTACAGTGCACAGAATTTGCCAACTGTCTGCAGTCAATAGCTTAAGACCTCCAAAGTTCATGTGGCTTTCAGATTAGTACAACAGTGTGTAGAGAGCTTCATGGAATGGGTTTCCATGGCCGAGCAGCTGCATCCAAGCCTTACATCACAAGGTCAATGCAAAGCGACGGATGCAGTGGTGTAAAGCACGACGCCACTCGGCTCTAGAGCAATGGACATGTGTTCTCTGGAGTGACCGTTCACGTTTCTCTGGCAGTCCGATGGACGTCTGTGTTTGGCAATTGCCAGGAGAATGGTACTTGCCTGACTGCATTTTACCAAGTATAAAGTTTGGTGGAGGGAGGATTATGGTGTGGGGTTGTTTTTCAGGGGTTGTGCTTGGTCCCATAGTGCCAGTGAAGGGGACCCTTAGGGTGTCGGCATACCAGGACATTTTGGACAATTTCATGCTCGATAGAACACCTTTGGGATGAATTAGAGCAGAGACTGAGAGCCAGGCCTTCTCGTCCAACATCAATGCCTGACCTTACAAATGCGCTTCTGGAAGAATGGTCAAACATTCCCATAGACACACTTCTAAACCTTGTGGGCAGCCTTCCCAGAAGAGTTGAAGCTGTTATAGCTGCAAAGGGTGGGCTCAATATTGAACCCTACAAACTAAAACTGGGATGCCATTAAAGATCATATGCATGTAAAGGCAGGTGTCCCAATACTTTTGGCAATAAAAAAAAGTATGTGTGTGTATGTGTATGTATGTATATATATATATATATATATATATATATATATATATATATATATATATTCTGATTTATCAGTTTAACCAATATTTTCATATATGTTCAACTATTTGGATTAATTGTACAATTCTCTTTAGGTCACTGAATCCAGTGAATTACAAGACTGTGAACCTAACATCATACTAAAAGCTGACAAGCCGAAGCTGTGGAATTTAACGCCAATATTCACTTGATAACACTAAGACAATCATAATAGTCCTCTGTACAGTTTTTATTTTTCTAAATAAACATTGCTGGTGGTATGAAATATACAAAGGTTTTCCATTAATTTAAAATATAAATGTATTTTTTATTTGTTGTCTTATAAATGCTATAAGCATTTGTACAACTGACAGTCTGAATCACCAAAGTGGAAAAAAAAAAAGTTTATAGGAAGTTCTGACTGCACTGGGTTACAAAGGACAGGTAAGATTTCAGATTATGTTATAGAATATTTGCAAATATCTTTTCCAAAATGGTGAAATTACTTCTTGGCAATTCCACTTTTGGATTTCAGGCCTTTATTGAATTCCCTGTTCACAGGAACCTTAGTGTCCTGTGAACTGTGGTTCCACCTGTCCTATAGTGACATACAGTACAAGCCAATGTTAAAGTGGAACTTTAGGTTAAAAAAAAAAATGGTGAACAGGCAGGAATTTTAATGCAGAAGAGACATGCTTTGTCTCTTTTGCATTAAAGTTAGTTACATGCCTGTCCGCCCCTATACAGTGACCCACGCATGCGCAGCTCACTATACACATTTGGTAATGCCGAATATGACTGAACTCCCATGTATGCGCGGGAGTGACATTATCCACTGACAGAGGCCAGTTATCGAGACCCAGAAGCCGCCTGCCTGAAGATGTCAGCAGCCGGTCGGGGAGCAGTGAGACACCTCATCATTGGAGCTGAGGTGAGTAAAGTTCCACTTTAAGATAGCCAAGTAGAAATCCCTTGACTCATCTGATGGCTGAATGCTTGCATGGGCTAAGGACCGGAGAATCTGCTGCTTTTTCTTAAATAGGCTGCTGCAAAGGTAAGTAAATGAATGCTTCTTTTAACCACTTGAGCTCCTGAGGATTTACCCCCCTTAATGACCAGTCCTCTTTTTGCTACTCGGCGCTGCACTAATTCAACTGATAATTGCGCGGTCATGCAACGCTGCACCTAAACGAAATTTATGTCCTTTTTTCACACAAATAGAGCTTTCTTTCGGTGGTATTTGATCACCTGTGCGCTTTTTATTTTTCACGCTATAAACAAAAAAAGACCAAATATTTTGAAGAAAAACGATATTTTTTACTTTCAGCTATAAAAAATATATAGTAAACTCAAAGTTAGTTATAAATTTAGGCCAAAATGTATTCTGCTACATGTTTTTGGTAAAAAAAATCCCAGTAAGTGTATATTGATTGCTTTGTGTGAAAGTTATAGCGTCTACAGTCTATGGTATAGATACTGCAATTTACAACATTTTTTTGCTATACAGCGCTGCGCTAGTTTAACGGACAATTGTGCGGTCATGCAATACGGTAAATAAATGAAATTTATGTCCTCTTTTTAACACAAATAGAGCATTCTTTTGGTGGTATTTGATCACCTGTGCACTTTTTATTTTTGGCGCTATAACCAGAAAAAAAACCCAATATTTTCTCATTTTGGTCATAAAAAATATCTAAAAAAACCCCTAAAATTTCGTCATAAATTTAGGCCAAAATGTATTCTGCTACATGTTTTTGGTTAAAAAAATCCCAATAAGTGTATATTGATTGCTTTTTGTGAAAGTTATAGTGTCTACAAACTATGGTATAGATAATGGAATTTACATAGCTTTTACTTTCTGGCTGCCCATCACATTTCTTGAGGTGCTAAAATACCAGGATAGTACAAACACCCTCAAATTACCCCTTTTCGGAAATTAGACACCCTAAGCTATCTGCTGAGAGGCATATTGAGTCCATGGAAGATTTATTTTTTTTCCACAAGTTTCTGGAAAATGATAAAAACTTTTTTTTTTTTTTACACAAAGTTGTCATTTAAATGATTTATTTCTCGCACAAGCCATGGGTATATGTGGAATTACACCCCAAAATACATTCTGCTACTTCTACTGAGTATGGGGATACCACATGTGTGAGACTTTTTGGGAGCCTAGCCACATACAGGAGCCTGAAATCCAATGACCACTTTGAAAGCCTGAAGGTGCGTAACTTCCTCATTACTCTTCCTCACTACCTATCACAGTTTTGAAGGCCCTGACATGCCAGGATAGCCCCGAACCCCCACCAAATGACCCCTTTCTGGAAAGTAGACACCCCAAGGAATTTAAAAAGAGGCATGGTGAGTATTTTGCAGATCTCATTTTTTCTCACAAGGTTTTGAAATATAGAAAAAATGTTTATTTTTTTTCATTTTCCAAAAACTTGTGGCAACAAATGAGATCTGCAAAATACTTACCGTGCTTTTTATCAAATTCCTTGGGGCGTCTACTATCCAAAAAGGGGTAATTTGGGGGGGTTAGGTGCTATCCTGGCATTTCAGGGCCTCCGAAACTGTGATAGGTAGTCTGGAAGTGTAATGAAAAAATAAAGCCCTTTAAAAGACTGAAGGTGCTTATTGGATTTTGGGGTCCTGTACTTGGCTAGACTGCCAAAACGTCTCTCGCATGTGGTACCCCCATACTCGGGAGAAGTAGCAGAATGTATTTTGGGGAGTAATTCCACATATAACCATGGCATGTGTGAGCAGTAAATCATTTAAGTGACAATTTTGTGTAAAAAAAAAAAAAATATTTATTTTTGTCATTTTCCAAAAACTTGTGGTAAAAAAATAAATTCTTCTATTGATTCAAAATTCCTCTCAGCAAATAGTTTGTGGTGACTACTTTCCAAAAAGGGGTCATTTTGGGGGGTGGGGGTGTTTTATGCCCAGCATTAGAAGTTTATGCCACACATCATTCACTCTTCTAACCACCTGAAGACCAAGCCTTTTTGTTCATATGAAAAAAATCTGTATTTTTTGCTAGGAAATTAATTTAAACCCCCAAACATTATATATTTTTTTAAAGCAGACACCCTAGTGAATAAAATGGTGGGTACTACAATTTTTTATGGCACATAGCAGCGATTTTTACCATATCTGGTACGCTGGCGGCCAGAAAAATTAATAAGGGACTCCTCAACGCAGATGTTTTGCTGGGGAGTATAGACATCTGCAAATTTTAGATTAAGGTGATTTGCGAGGGGCTGAATTTTGTGGAGCCGGTCAAATTCAGGGTTACCCCAAGGATGACAGAGTGTATTGTCGCTGAAATGCATAAAACACATTATACTCTCATATTTATGCCTGGCCATGGCAGCAGAGAACACGGCATATGATGAATCGGGTCTGAGGACCAATACAACCGCAATTCATTTCTTTTAGTAATGCCCATGTTGAGGGTTAGGCCCCAAAAAATGTAAATTTGAAAACCGTAATGAGTTTCCATGCGAATGGTCTGGCAAGGTTTGAATTTGGGTTGGCGGCAATAAATTGTTGTGCATATAAACTGCTTTGATCCACAATCAACGCATACAGATATTCCGTGAAAAACAGCTCCAAAAATCAAGGCGGTATGTGAAAGACCAGGATGCACTAGACCGCTGGTACTCGCCAGATCACCAAAATGTAGAGCAGCACTAGTATTGGCACTCTGCTGCATATGAGAGTCATCAAAATTTACCGGCAAGTGCTAACAGAGATCAGGCCTGATTCTGCGAACACTGCGGTTTTGTGTGCAATGTATCAAGTGACAGTGACCTACTGACACTGCACTTGCTGGGGGAGAAGGGGGGGGGGGGTAAGCGTAGGGGCTAAATGCAAGTGCTGGCAGGTGCCGGGGCTGATCCCGCTAACACTGCGTTTTTGGGGACGCTATACTAATGTGAACGCTGGTATAGTGCTGACCTGATCAAAGATATTGACCCCTTCAGACACTATACTAGCAATGGAGGCTTATTGTACATGAGCGTACTCCTGGCTGTCAAGGGGTTAAATGTGATGACTGGTGTACTGACGGGCAATCTGACGCTATCTGGGAGGGGTGTGAAAACCACGGGAGCGCAAATCACGTATATATATATATATGTGATTTTGCATACCCATGCCGCCCTGTAGCAGTATTTCTGCTGTAGGGTGGTCAGGAAGCGGTTACAGAAGAGGTTTGTGTTACGGCGCTGCGTTATTTTAACTGACAATTGCGCGGTCATGCAACACTGCACCCAAATTAAATTTACATTCTTTTTTTCCCACAAATTGAGCATTCTTTTGGTGGTATTTGATCGCCTGTGCGGTTTTAATTTTTTGCGCTATAAAAAAAAAGGCTGACAATTTTGAGAAAAAAAAACAATATTTTGGACTTTTTGCTATAAAACATGTCCAGTAAAAAAAATTAAAAAATCGAATTTTCATGTCTTTGCTAAAAAAAATCCCAATACGTGTAAATTAATTGGTTTACATGAAAGTTATAGCGTTTACAAATGGCGGGAAAGATACTGGGTTTTTACATTTTTTTTATACTAATAATGGCGGCGATCAGCGACATATGGCGGCGATCAGCGACTTATGGCGGGACTGCGGCGGACATTTTGACAGGGGGGGAACTGACTTTGGTCAGTGAAAAAAAAACCCACTGACACTGTACTAATGGCACTGGGGAGGAAGGGGTTAACATTTTTAGTGTTAACTGTGTGAGGGGAGTGTTTTACTAGGGGGCGGGGGTGTGTGCTGGACGGGGGCAGGCTGATCGAGAGAGAGAGAAACTCTTCTCTCCCTCTTCATCTTGTCATGAGCTGACAGGCAACTGACAGAAAGCAGGGCTGTGTATAAACAATGCAGCCCTGCTCTCTGTCAGCGATCACCGCTAATCAAGGGGAAACGGCCGGTAATGACCAGCCGTGACCTGGCGGCGGAGACCCGCTGGACAGGTAGGGCGGGCGCACGCCCCCTACCTGTTTTGCAAAACCACATTTTAAAAAGTGGTTTTACCCAGCCGTGCCGCCCTGCAACCGTTTTTATGCAGTGGCTGGGGCTGAAGAAGTTAAAGCTGGGTTTTTTTGTGTAAAAGTGACCTTGTGGTGACAAGATGAATTTAAAGTATTCCATGGATTTTGTTAACCTAAAACACAAAAGGCAGTACTGCTTAAGCCTGCAAAAGGAAAGAACAGGATGCCAGATTAGCATAAAGTAAAATCAAAACATGTATTTCCAATCTCACTTACATGTAAAGGAAGTTCTGTACTACTCCAATGGTTGGAGTGGAACTCAGTGATCTGAGCAAACTGATGGCAGCTGCAGGGCATGGGAAAGAAACTGCTGTGGAGTGACAGGTCGGCGGCGTCTCTCCCCTCACTTGTCCTCACTAGGAGGACATGACAGGCACACCCCTTCTACCTCTGGCATTTTGGGGTTTGTAAGATGGAAGAACTTTTATCATCTTCCTTTTGGTAGCTTGGTTACAAGAAAGATGTCAAGAACTATGTGACCTCTTGTCTAACCTGGGTCCACGCACCACCCTGATCTTTTCCTTTGGGGTTACTCCACCAAGTCTCTGTTCAATCAAGACCATGGGGGTCAATTTCTATAGACTTTGTGGTCAATCTTCCTCCCTTGAAAGAGATGATCACTATCTTAATAGTGACTGCCTCACTAAAATGGCTCATTCTGGCTGTCACGTAATAGGAGATTAACTAGAACTGGTTGACTCAGAATCTTGGGCACCTGTGCATGGTAGCCAATCAGCTTCTAACCTCAGCATGTTCAGTTAAGCTTCAGCAATAAAACCTGGAAGCTGATTGGTTTTTATGCAGAAGTGGACAAGATTCTGAGTCAACCAGGTTTAGTAAATAAACCCCTATATGTCAGTGCCGGCTTTTAAATGTAATTACCGGCTTTTTATTTCTTCACTCTAGCTCCGAGAATTAGCTGTCTATCTCCCCGGAGTTAAAGGAAACTTTGTTTATCTGGGGAAAAAACTAAAAGGAAACTTTTTGTTTCTTTTAACTCTGGGAAACAAACTAAAAGGAAACTTTGTTTCTTTTAGCTGGGGGAAAGTGAAAGCTAATTCTGTGAGCTATAGTGAAGAAAATAAAAAACTCGATAATTACATTTAAAAACTGGCACTGACCTATAGTGACAGCCAGTCACTGTATACACTGCTCCACTCCTGCCTTTCTTTCTTAGCCATCCCCTTCACATCTGCAGTACATACAGTCTCCTGTATCGGCTAAACTTTTCCTATCGGCATTTTCGGCCGGTGTGTTTCGGTGGCCGAAATTTCCGTGCATCCCTAGTTTATAGTGCACAAAGAACAAACATATTGCACCCAAGCACCAAAATTCCATCCTACACAGAAAAATAAAGTGAAATAAATCCCCTAAAATATCCCCATCATGTAATTGTGAGGGGTTACAGTGTTCAGGCACAACCAACACCCAATTCTTCTGCACCTGTTTCACAGGTGCATATAGTTTACATTTTTCACCATTTTTCTCTAATTGTTAACAATTTTTAACTGCTGGGCCCATTCCTGCGGCCAGCAATAGTAACTGTGAGGAGTTACAGTGTTCAGACACCACCAACACCCAAGGTCAAATTTTTCTGCACCTATATGACAGGTGGATATAACTAGAATTTTTAGAGCAGGGTCCAATCCTGCACTCGTCAAGAATAACTCTGAAGGGTTATGGTGTGAACGCACCACCAACTGTTCGCCCGTCAAACACCCCACAATGCACTGCGCCCTCACAGTGCACAGTATCCACCCCACACTATATAAGATAGAAGGGAGAATACTCTCCCCGAAAACCCCCCAAAAACAAACAAATAAGAATAATTTAAAAATACAAAAAAAAAAAATCTAGAGCTTGGCCAGGTGCTAGATCTGTAAGCATTCAAAATGAATGACAAGCAGCTTTTGGGAACACATTGGGTGCAGCTTTATTCAACATTATTACCGCCTTTTTGACAGTGATAGAGCACAACTAAAATCTACATATATTATCGTGCTCCACTAACAATTACAATAAAAAGTGAAAAGAATATTTTGAATAAAGTGAAATTAAATTAAAGCAGTCCAACAACAAATTAAATGTGATAATGCAATCACGCTTCTGCTGCATAAATGTCCTTAATCAATCCGTGACTTTGACATTCCTTCTAGTGATGTGATAGGAAATGATTTTGCGTGCAATCCACCAGTCATAAAATTCTGTACACCTTCAGCGACTGTGCTCTCACCTGGCATATATGACCAAACCGTTAAGTGAGATCATATAGAGCTCGTGTCCCTTTAATTGGACTTGGAGATGGATGGGATTCTCCCTCTTCACAGTTAGGGGTCTCCTTACTTCCTTAGGACTATTTTAAGTCTTGAAGCTTCTTTGAGAATGAATACCACTCAGGATAAATCTCCTCTGCAATTTCCAGCCATCCCTGGTCTTTTTTTCTATAATCCTTGTATTGTGGATCAGCACAACTGTAGAGGTATGGTCTGGGTCTCACCAGGCTGATCAGAACCTGTCTTGATCAAGTTTCTTGCTGCAAGGGCTTGAACTTCCTTTATGATTTTTGGTCCACTATGACACATTCGTATCAGTATGTGTAGAGTGTAGGCGACCCACTTATTTCAATTTTCATTCATATCTTTATTGTTGTAATTTTTATTTGAATTAGCATTTTCACAATATTGATTTAATACACTAAGAACACTTTTTTACACCATAGTAGCTCACAAGACCCCACAATTTAAAATCTATATATCCCATTGCTTCATGTCTGACTGAATGACAGCAATATCAAGGGAAGGATGCGGTTATTGAAAAATGATCCATGCTTCCCTTTCATTAGATACAGCATCACCTCACAAGACCCTCAGCCAACACCTGACAACTGTAAGATTAGTATGGCTGTAGGTCAGCTTAAGGCAGATGATGACCCTGTTATTGGATTACATCAGATGTTTTTTTATTAAGGAATGTTCAAGATATCTGGGTCTGTACAAACAACATGTTTCAGCTAGCCCTGCACAACTTTGATTGCATTTTGAAAGCTCATAGAGAGGAATATAGCATTGATCTGTCCTTATGGCTTTTTTTTTCTACTAAATGATGCTCCTTATCTAAACTTCTCTCTCTTTCTCTGTCTCTCTGTCTCTCTCTCTCTCTCTCCCTATCTATACACACACACACACAGCAGAATACTGAATACCAAACCTGTGGCTGATAAGTGTACCAGTTCAATCCTTGGAATTTAAAAGTAACATTTGCAATTAAATCATTTTGCCTTTCAACTTGGATTGCTCTTTATGTAACCGCCATTTAGTGATCAAAAATTGGAAACAAAATACAAAGTATGTCTTTCTGCTTTTCTGATAAAAAAAAAATCTGGTATAGATTGGGGGGGACCCCATGCTGTTTTTTTAAAATAAAAATTTAATTAAAAAAATGTCAGTCCTGCTGAAGCAGATTCTATGAATTGTACAGATGTGCAACTTTGCAGGTAGTTTTCGGGGGCCGCCCCACGCATGATATTTAACAGAATTTTTAGTTTTTTTTTTTTTTTATTACTTTAAGCAATGAAAAATGACTGCCCCTTTAAAAACAATACTTTTGGAAATGTTACTTTTCACTGATTCATGTTCCTCAGGGCAGTCCCAATACCCATTTTTTGGCCAATAACATATAAGCCTTAAAAATGGGCACTTTTTAATTTACAAGTTCGAGTTCCATAGACTTGCATTATGTTCGATGTTCGTGGTAGAACTTTTGTTCGGTTCGAATGTTCTGTGAACCGAATGGGGGTGTTCGTCCCATCACTGCTGACAAGCTTTTGTATCTGAATATTTTCAGAGATTAAATATTCTTTCACTTTTGAATAGATGTTTTCTCCCCTGGTATGGCCTTTCAAAGGAATGATTTTCATCACTTCTTCCTTTACTTCAAAGTTATTGAAAACCATTCTAAGAAACATAACTATTTGTGAGGTATCTGTAACATCAACTCATTCATCAAGTTGAAGGGAGAATTAGCTGCAGTCATCCAAGTCTTTTTTCAGTTGTGAATTGATGTCAGCTACCATGACTTCAACTCTTCTTGTAACTGTTTTAGCAGAAAGTTGATGAGAATTTATTGCAGATTTTTTTTGTTTTTGCTTTTAAAGGCACCAAAGAGAGAATCGGCAGCTTCCTCTTTAATCATCTCACTGTCCTCAAATTATTTTTTTCTCTTTGCTACGAGCTGAGACAGACAATAAGAGGCCATAGTTGAGGCTATGCTTTTCTCTGCAGGCCTAGTGAACATCCTTTGCTGTGTAGTAAGAAAAGTTTTTTCAAATATTGCACTGTTTTCTTAATTCAGACTTAGGTGGAAAGTCAAGTATTCTGAAGTGTCTCTCAACATTTCCTTTCTTGGCTTAAGCAACTGAAACTTTGAACAACAAACGCACTTCCCATTCACTTCCGTAAAAAAGTTGTTGATGTTCCCATTCTCAATGAAAATGATAGTTTGGGTTTTTTTTTTGTTGCTTTTTTGCCATTGTATTGGAGGCTGAACTGCCCTGCTTGGCTGGCTGGTCTTTGCTTTGGCTTAGCTGGCTGGTCTGTGGTCTGGCATGACTGGATGGTCTGCGTTCTGGAACGGTTGGCTGGCCTGAGTTCTCTCCTGGCTATTTTGGGGTCTGTCCTGATGGGCTGCTCTGAATTCTCTCCTGGCTATTTTGAGGTCTGTCCTGATGGGCTGCTCTGAATTCTCTCCTGGCTATTTTGAGGTCTGTCCTGATGGGCTGCTCTGAGTTCTCTCCTAGCTGCCTAGTCAGAGTTCTGTCCTGACTGGCCTGGCTGGCTGGTCCGAATTCTGGCTTGGCTGGCTGGTCTGACTTCCTGCCTGGTTAGCAGGAGTTCTGGCTTTGCTGGTTGGCTAGCCCGAAATCTGGCCTGGTTGACTTGCATCACTAATCTTCAGTGTTCAGATAAAAGCTCAAAGAAAATATAGAAAGGCCATCATATCACTACTATAGTGTATATTATAGTGCATACCAGGGGCGGACTGACCATTTGGAAACTCGGGCACTGCCCGAGGGCCCAGGGTCAGTAGGGGGCCCCATAAGATGCCCCTTGTACCTTTTTCATAGGCTTTTTTGAGTATGGGCATGGACACAGGGGCTCCATGACCCCCTATTGCCCGGGGGCCCCATGAGTTGTCAGTCCGCCCCTGGTGCATACTATATAAAAACCTTACATTTTATTAAAATTAACAAAAAGACACCCTCTTCAAAATTCCATGAAAAGTAATTTTGTGATTTAATGTACAGTATTTGCAACTGTCAAGGCACTACATCTGACTTGCCTGTGCTTTCTCCTGTGGTATACATGCATATACCATCTTTATCATTCGATCATTGTTCATCTGTCCTGATGTTGAACTATTGTATCATAAGATGCCTTTTCACTGTACCTGGCTACCATTCTATTGTTTTAAATAATTTCCAAAAAAAACCCTAACACATTCTATTTGAGTAAGTATTAATTTCAAAAAGTACCTTCTATTGCTCTCAGACTGAGCTCTATGAACTATGGCATTTGCAGTGTGCATAGATCAATGCATATAACTGCAACTAACCTACACTGCTTGTTCCAAACAAACCAAATGGAGAGGGAAAAGGAATGGTTTGGGAGCTCATGGAGGATATTACAAGAAGGCAGAGGAACACAGTAGGAAATTATTTCATGGAAAATCGATTACAGGGCCATTATGTGGAGGATATGTAAGGTTTATTTTTGGAGAATAAGGATATGCATTAGCTGAGTGTCACTTTAAAACTTGGGACCTTATCCACTGGGACTGTCGGGGTATTACTTTAGTTGAAAATGACCAGGTCAAAACCTAAGAACCCCATTTCTTGTAGAATTCCTCCTCCATGGAGTACAGCTGAGCGAGTCACTTCTGAGGTGAAAACACCTCCTCTGGGACCCTGGACACAAAGGAAATGTCAGATAGGGGAACAGATTGAGCCCAGGTTCACATCAATGCGATGCTGGAATTCTGCGAAACCTGTGCGTTTCCCACAACGCACTGCAATCGCATCATGTTCTGGCAATCTGGTGCTGGTGTCAATAAATTAATGACACCCCGATACAGATCGCAAAATGCAATGCAGTTGCCATAAATTGCATCACATGGGTGAGAACACCCATGGAATGCGATTCAGGTGTGGATTTAAAAAATAGAGTCCTGCACCTTTTTGGTGCGGATGCGATGCCATTTGCACCATACAAAGTCACACCCGCATAGCGGGAACCAGCTGTAAGAACTAGTCTGACCCTTTGGGGAGCCATCGTAGGGCAAACTGTGCAGAGGATGCTCCCTTTATGATTGAGGTCTTTGGGAGCCCACTCTATCATAGCCTTCCCTCTCCTCTCTGCCTGCATGAGGCCATCGATTTCTGAGGATCTGTAGGCCAATTACACTGGAAAGGCAAGGGATACCCAGCTGAAAGGAGTGTATGTGTAAATCATAGCACTTCAGTGGCAGTCACCCAATGTAGTATGGTATCCCCAATACCTGCACCCTGTGCTGAAGCCCCTGTACTGTGCAGATGCATGAACTGACTGTCCTGAGTTACAGGAACTGGAAGCCCATGTGGCCAAGTGTAGATAACAAGTAAAATGGTATATACATACTGTGCTCAGCATAAATGAGTACACCACAACAGATTTATCAGAAAACCTTTACTTTCCTTTCAGAATCCACATTTTCTATGGGACACTATACTACAAAATACTCCCACAAATGCGGGCTATTGATTGCAGACAGGATTTGTTAATTTGCACACACAAAAAAAAGTATTTTTTCTAACAAATTCCTTCAAGACTATGTTGCTAAAATTAATACACCCCAATGAAAGTCTTAGGAGCAAAGCTAAATTTTAGACAACAAATTCCTAATTAACAAGCATTCAACTACAGGTGAGTCTAATTATTCATTAAACAGGTGTTCAGCAGACAGCTGATTATAAAAGGGCACCCAGGACCCTGCATCCACTATATCTGATCTCCCACAGTACACAGAACATAGAAATGCAATTATTTTAGTAAATATAAACTGCTAAATACCTTTTCTCATCAGAAGTTAGAGCAGTCTGTGTCTGTGTCCAGCCCAGCACTAGCTAAAGCTTGTAGGAGTTTCCTTTCTGCTCTAGGAGGATGGAAATCCCCTGACTTCTGTCTGGACAGTGTAGATTGACCCTGTGCTGATCATATGCACTCTCCCAAGAAAAAAAAAACCTCTGGCAATATACACCAAACTGAGCATATGCATGCCTACGGTTCAGTCTGGAGATAAGCGGTGGTCGCTTGAAAAAGGGGAGGAACAGAGAAGAAAGGATCAAACTGCATTTTTACACAATGCAGAGGATTAACCCCTTAGGTTCCACAGTGAGTATAACAAGCATGCTTTACTGCATTTACAGACTGATTTTACTGTTGTGAGTTTAGTAATACTTTAACAAAGAAAACCCCTTCCCATTTCATGCTGTCAGCAATGGCACCACATGGAAATGTCACAAGGCCTGAGAAAGAAAATAATTTCTTTACAAAAGAAAGGTGAAGGCTACAAGATCAGCAAAGCTTTACTTATCAGTCAGAATACTGTAGCAAAAGTGATCCAAAAATTTAACAAAAGTGGAACGGCAACCATCTCACGGAGATGTCCAGGCCACCCACAGAAGTTAACACCTCGACAGGAGTGTCTTCTGATCAGAAGGGTTGAAGAAAATTGCCATGAAAGTTCACTGTAGTTAGCTAAAGAAGTAGAAAGCCAAACTGGGGTGATTGTTTCCCGTGACACAATATGGCATACACTGCAGAGGAATGGAATGCATTGGTGTCTTCCACGAAGGAAGCCTCTCCTAAAGCCTATGCACAAAAAAGCCTGCCTAGAATTTGCCAGGGCCCATGCTGAAAAAGAAGACGACTACTGGTACTCTGCAGTGATGGGACCAAGATAAATGTTTTTGGAACTGATGGCTTCAAAACTGTATGGCGTCACAAAGGTGAAAAGTACAGAAAAAAATGCATAGTGCCTACAGTGAAACGTGGTGGCAGTGTCCTTCTGTGGGTCTGCATGAGTGCTGCTGGTGTTGGGGAGCTGCATTTCATTGATGGTATCATGAGATTTTTATGAGATTTTGGAGCACTTCATGCTTCCTTCCTCAGACGAGCTTTATGGGGATGCTGACTTCATTTTCCAGCAGGACTTGGCACCTGCCCACACTGCCAAAAGCACCAAAACCTGGTTCAATGATCGTGGGATTACTGTGCTTGATTGGCCAACTCGCCTGACCTGAACCCCATAGAGAATCTATGGGGCATTGCCAAGAGAAAGATGAGAGACATGAGGCCGAACAATGCAGAAGATCTGAAGGCTGCTATTGAAGCATCCTGGTCTTCCATAACACCTCAGCAGTGCCACAGGCTGATAGCTTCCATGCCACGCCACATTGAGGCAGTAATTGCTGCAAAAGGGGCCCAAACCCAGTACTGAGTACATATGCATGCTTATACTTTTCAGAGGTCAGATATTGTTCTATGTACAATCCTTGTTTTATTGATCGCATGGAATATTCTAATTTTCTGAGATTGTGGATTTGGGGTTTTCATGAGCTGTAAGCCATAAAATCATCACAATGATGACAAATCACGGCTTGAACTATCTTGCTTTGCATGTAATGAGTCTATCTCATTTATTGGTTTCACCTTTCAAGTCGCATTACTGAAATAAATTAACGTTTGCACGATATTCTAATTTTTCAAGTTTCACCTGTGTGTATGTATATGTATATATATGTGTGTGTATATATATATATATATATATATATATAGTATTTCACAGAAGTGCGTACACCCCTCACATTTTTGTAAATACTTTATATCTTTTCATGTGACAACACTGGAGAAATTACACTTTGCTACAATGTAAAGTAGTGAGTATACAGCTTGTATAACAGTGTAAATTTACTGTCCCCTTAAAATAACTCAACACACAGCCGTTAATGTCTAAACGCTGGCAACAAAAGTGAGTACACCCCTAAGTGAAAATATCCAAATTGGGCCCCATTTGGCCATTTTCCCTCTCTGGTGTCCTGTGATTCGTTAGTGTTACAAGGTCTCAGGCGTGAATGGGGAGGGGAGCAGGTGTGTTAAATTTGGTGTTATCGCTCTCACTCTCTCATACTGGTCACTGGAAGTTCAACATGGCACCTCAAGGCAAAGAACTCTCTGAGGATCTGAAAAAAAGAATTGTTGCTCTACATAACGATGGTCTAGGCGGGCATGCGGCTCTTTTTCACCTTTGCTGCGGCTCCGGAGCACACTGTCCACCAGGTGACAGGCAATAGGGTTGCCGTAGCTACTAAACGTGGTTCAGCTCCGCCTCGCCACGAGTACAGTACCTGGTGACGTCAGGCCGCCTGTGTGCAAGAGGGAGGAGTGACAGAGCCGAAACCAGCGTGAGCTAGCGTTGCATGAGCGTGAAGAACACAGCACTGCGCGGGAGTGAAGAACAAAAAAAGGTAAGTTAATTTAACGTTTTCTATGAAAAGTAGTTCTGAGGGGGGTTAAAAAAATATTAATAGAAAAGTGACAATAATATAATAATATATTTATAATTTGGATTACATGGGGCCCTCATATTTACCTAAGGCTATGATTGTGATTATGACGATACACTGTGGCCCTGATTAACCCTTTGCTTACTGGGCCCTTAAACCCCCTTCATGACCAGAGCGCTTTTTGCGATTTGTCGCTGCGTCACTTTAACTAACAATTGCGTGATCGTGCGACGTTGTACCCAAACAAAATTGGCGTCCTTTTTTTCAAACAAATAGAGCTTTTTTTTGTGGTATTTGATCACCTCTGCGGTTTTTATTTTTTGCGCTATAAACCAAAAAAGAGCGACAATTTAGAAAAAAATAACATTTTTAAATAATTGTTTGCTATAATACATATCCAAAAAAATATTTAAAAAAATGTATTCATCAGTTTGGCCGATATGTATTTTTTTACTTGTTTTTGGTAAAAAAAAAAATCGCAAGCGTACATTGATTTGTTTGCGCACACATTGCCGCATCTGCTGATTTATGGCATTTTTATTCTTTTTTTTACCAGTAATGGCGGTGATCTGTGATTTTTAGCGGTACAGTGGTAGTGCGGCAGACATATCGAACAATTTTGACACAGGTTGCAGGGAAACGAGGGGAGGGGGTGGCTGGAACTTGAGGGGGGTGGGCATAGCAAATTTTGGCATGGGCCCTGTGATTTCTACTTACGTCGCTGTTTTCGACCCCCTGGTAGGTCAGCCATGGATAAAGGCAAGAAGAGAAAAATTTCTGAAGAAAACAGAGTGTTTAATGATACATGGACAGAATCATTTGCATTCTCTACTGACGAGATTGGTTTACCAGTATGCTTAATATGTGGTGAGAAATTAGCAAACCACAAAAAGTCCAATGTTGCAAGGCATTTCCAGAATAAACACACAGCCTTTGCTGAAAAATATCCAGATGGAGATGAGAGACGAAAAGCCGTTGCAGAACTTATGAGGAAGGTTAATATGAGCAAAAATAATTTCAAGAAGTGGGTGAAGTCTGCAAATTCCACAACATATGCTAGTTTTGTGGCCGCTCAGGAAATAGTCAAGCACGGGAAGCCCTTCACAGATGGAGAGTATATAAAAGAAACATTCATTAAGATTTCGGAACATCTATACATGGACTTCAAAAACAAGAATGAAATTGGACAGAAAATCAAAGACATGCCACTCTCTGCGAAGACTGTCAAAGACAGAACCCTAAAAATGGCAGAAAACATTAGCAAACAGCAAATTCAAGACATTAATTCAGCTGTGGCGTACTCCATCGCCTGTGATGAGTCCAAAGATAAAGGTGATATTGAACAAATAGCACTGCTCTGTCGTTATGTGAACTCTTTTGGGCCACAGGAAGAACTGATTGAGCTGATACCACTAAAAGACCAAACAAGGGGTGAGGATATCTGTAAGGCTGTTCTGGACTTTTTAACTGCTAAAAAAATAAACACCAAACACCTGGTCTCAGTGGCTACTGATGGGGCACCGAGTATGAGAGGTGCACGGAAGGGCTTTGTGGCTCTACTGCAGAAGGCGCTTGGTAGAACGCTGCTGTCATAACATTGCATCCTGCACCAAGAGGCATTATGTGCTCAAACATTTCCGCCAGAATGCACAAAAGTGATGGATGTGATAATTCAAATTGTTAATAAGATAATGGCAAAGGGTTTAAACCACCGCCAGTTCCGTTTGTTATTGGATGAAGTGGAAAGCATATATTCTGACCTCCTGCTCCACAACAAGGTTCGGTGGCTGTCCAGAGGCGAGGTGCTAAAACGCTTTGTCACATGTTTAGAAGAAGTAAAAACCTTCCTGGCCAGCAAAGAGCTCACCTTTGCTGAGCTGGAACAGCCAGAGTGGCTGGAAAAATTACATTTTATGGTAGACATGACAGCACATCTAAACACGCTAAATACAACCCTTCAGGGGAAAGGAGGCACAGCTCTGCACATGCTGGAAGAGGTTTTGGCTTTTGAGCGCAAGTTGACAGTGTTTATCAAAGATTTACAGAGAGGTACACTGTCTCACTTTCCCTCTTTGAGAGAGTTCAAACAAAGTCATGATACAATCAATTTGGAATATTTCAAGTCTGCAATCACCACAATGCAAAGTTCGTTTGGGAAACGATTCTGTGAGTTCAGAGAGGAAAAAAACACATTATCCTTCCCTGTCATTCCCCTGGCGATCGATCCATCCCTATTGAATATGACTGCATTTGCAGGTGTAAGTCAACCTGATCTTGAGATGGAATTGGCCGATATAGCCGACAAAGATATATGGGTGTCCAAGTTTAAATGCTTGACCGCTACTCTTGAGGATGTTGCCCGGCAGAAGGCCATTCTGGCACAGAATCATAAATGGAGTGATATTAAAAACCTTCCCAAACAGGACAAACTTGTATTTGAACCCTGGAATGCTATCCCCAACACTTATATAAACATGAAAAAGTATGCATTTGGAGTGCTTTCGATCTTCGGCTCCACATATGTATGTGAGCAGGTCTTCTCCAACATGAACTATATTAAAAACAAACATTGATCACGCCTCACAGATGACAGCTTGCAAGCCTGTGTGAAAATGAAGGTGACGCCTTACAGCCCTGATGTGCAGACACTGTGCACTGAGGTTCAGGAGAAAAAATCCCATTAACCAGATAAATTAAATATTTTAATTAGCTATTAATGTGCAAAAATATATTTTACATTGTTAAGTGAAAAAGTTCTTTTTTTCTTCAGATTGACAGCTAACTGCATGATCCTGTATAAAGCATTAAGGTAAGAAACAATATATGCAGTGTCGGATTTGTTTTAAATGTTGCAATGGTTTTGCGGCTCCCAGTCTTTTTTTCCCTTCGGAAACGGGTCCAAGTGGCTCTTTATGTCTTAAAGGTTGCAGACCCCTGGTCTAGGCTATAAGAAGATTGCCAAGACCCTGAAACTGAGCTGCAGCACGGTGGCCAAGACCATACAATGATTTAACACGACAGGTTCCACTCAGAACAGGCCTCGCCATGGTCGACCAAAGAAGTTGAGTGCACATGCTCAGCGTCATATCCAGAGGTTGTCTTTGGGAAAAGACGTATGAGTGCTGCCAGCATTGCTGCAGAGGTTGAAAGGGTGGGGGGTCAGCCTGTCAGTGCTCAGACCATACGCCACACACTGCATCAAATTGGTCTGCATGGCTGTCATCCCAGAAGGAAGTCTCTTCTAAAGATTATGCACAAGAAAGCCCGCAAACAGTTTGCTGAAGACAAGCAGACTAAGGACATGGATTACTGGAACCGTCCTGTATTCTGATGAGACCAAGATAAACTGATTTGGTTCAGATGGTGTCAAGCTTGTGTGGTGGCAACCAGGTGAGGAGTACAAAGACAAGTGTGTCTTGCCTACAGTCAAGCATGGTGGTGGGAGTGTCATGGTCTGGGGCTGCATGAGTGCTGCCGGCACTGGGGAGCTACAGTTCATTGAGGGAACCATGAATACCAACATGTACTGGAACATACTGAAGGAGAACATAATCTCCTCCCTTCGGAGACTGGGCAGCAGGGCAGTATTCCAACATAACCCCAAACACACCTCTAAGATGACCACTGCCTTGTTAAAGAAGCTGAGGGTAAAGGTGATGGACTGGCCAAGCATGTCTCCAGACCTAAACCCTATTGAGCATTTGTGGGGCATCCTCAAATGGAAGGTGGAAAAGCGCAAGGTCTCTAACATCCACCAGCTCCGTGATGTCATTATGGAGGAGTGGAAGAGGACTCCAGTGGCAACCTGTGAAGCTCTGGTGAACTCCATGCCCAAGAGGGTTAAGGCAGTGCTGGAAAATGGTGGCCACACAAAATATTGATACTTTGGGCCAAATTTGGACATTTTCACTTAGGGGTGTACTCACTTTTGTTGCCAGCAGTTTAGACATTAATGGCTGTGTGTTGAGTTATTTTGAGGGGACAGCAAATTTACACTGTTATATAAGCTGTATACGCACTACGTCACATTGTAGCAAAGTGTCAATTCTTCAGTGTTGTCACATGAAAAGATATAATAACATATTTACATAAATGTGAGGGGTGTACTCACTTCTGTGAGATAGTGTGTGTGTGTGTGTGTGTGTGTGTGTGTATATATATATATATACAAGTGAAAAAGTGTTGCACTGCGCAAACAATATTAATGATGTGAAAACAAACAAATAATATAAAGACAATTCCAAGGTAAGTCCAGCGTAAGTAAAAAGCGCTTCAAGAAATCCAGATGGAGAAGAGCATCTTCCTACTGGTGACTGCACCCAAAATCCCAGTGCTGTAAATCCTCAATGTAAATGCATCATTACAGTGAACATATAGATCCAGGTGGACCGTCACCTTCTTACATGGACCTGTGTAGGTAAACAGGTCAGATAGGCATCTCCCCTTTTAGTGGGGGTAACACATAGCTTTCTCCTCTGTGGGAAGTCCTCCCTTTTATATGCCACTGTGATCCTGCAATAGCACCTGATATCAATGCAGCTGGCTCTGTGGGTAAAGCTCAACAACCACAAAGATGACCATAGTACTATCCCTGATGAAGTCACGTTGTGCGTGAGGGTCCACCTGGATCTACAGTTGTGACCAAAATTATTCAACCCCCACTGAAATTGAGTGTTTTGGCCAGTTTGACATTGCTTTTGATCATTCAGTCATCTTGCTTACATTTACATTAAAGAGGCACTTGTAGGTCAGACAAATATAACATAACAGTTATAATGAAATAACCACAAATGTCTTTTCTGTGCTCACAGCATTATCAGTTTTATTCAACCCCCAAGTGACATTCAATCTTAGTACTTAGTACAGCATCCTTTTACAGTTATAACAGCTTTTAAACGTGAAGCATAGCTTGACACAAGTGTCTTGCAGCGATCTACGGGTATCTTCGCCCATTCTTCATGGGCAAAGGCCTCCAGTTCAGTCACATTCTTAGGCTTGCGCACTGCAACTGCTTTCTTTAAGTCCCACCAGAGGTTCTCAATCGGATTTAAGTCTGGTGACTGCGATGGCCACTCCAAAATGTTCCAGCCTTTCCTCTGCAACCATGCTCTAGTGGACTTGGAGGTATGCTTGGGATCATTGTCCTGTTGAAAGGTCCAACGTCTCCCAAGCCTCAGGTGTGTGACGGACTGCATCACGTTTCCATCCAATATCTCCTGGTACTGAAGAGAATTCATGGTACCTTGCACACGCTGAAGCTTCCCTGTACCTGCAGAAGCAAAACAGCCCCAAAGCATGATTGACCCTCCACCATGCTTCACAGTAGGCAAGGTGTTCTTTTCATCATAGGCCTTGTTCTTCCTCCTCCAAACATAGCGTTGATCCATGGGCCCAAACAGTTCTAATTTTGTTTCATCAGTCCACAGAACACTATCCCACAACTTTTGTGGTTTGTCCACATGGCTTTTGGCATACTGCAGTTGACTCTTCTTATTCTTTGGAGACAGCAAGGGGGTACGCCTGGGAGTTCTGGCACGGAGGCCTTCATTACGCAGTGTGCGTCTTATTGTCTGGGCTGAAACTTCTGTACCCACATCTGACAAATCTTTTCTCAGTTCCTCAGCAGTCACACGGGGACTTCTCTCCACTCTACGCTTCAGGTAGCGCACAGCAGTCGAAGTCAGCATCTTCTTTCTGCCACGACCAGGTAGCGTTTCAACAGTGCCCTTTGCCTTGAATTTGCGAATGATGCTTCCTAAGGTGTCTCTTGGTATGTTTAACATCTTTGCAATCTTCTTATAGCCATTGCCCTTCCTGTGAAGAGAAATCACCTCTTCTCTTGTCTTCCTGGACCATTCTCTTGCCTTCACCATGTTTGTAACCACACCAGTAAATGTCTAGAAGGAGCTGAGTATCACAGTCATTTTAAAGCTGCCTAATTGGTGCTTATTATGCTTGATTGCTGCTCGGTGACATCCACAGGTGTTTTCAATACCTGATGGAAAGCACCTGTATGAACCTCTGTTCTTCAGAGTGGTAGTCTTTAAGGGGTTGAATAATTGTGGCAATGAAGAAACCACATAAGAACCATTTACTACTGTATTACATAAACAATTGATGTCATTTTAGTTGCATTTGGGTAGTTACAACGTCCTTGTAGGATTTGATTCTGAATACAATTCCAAATGTACACTATAGTCCCTAAACCCCTTTACAGCATTGGGGGTTGAATAATTTTGGTCACAACTGTAGAAGGTAATGGCAGTGCACCTAAAAAAAAAAAAAAAAAAGCATATTAAAATAAAACATGGCACAGTAAAACACATCACACAGCTATAAATCCAGTCTAAGTCTGCATTTCATATTAGCACGGACTATTTGTAACTCTTCTCATCTAGCCTCTGAGAAAAACGTTTACACTTCATTCTTGAACATTTCTGAAAAGTTAATAACCCATGGCTCCCATTTTGTGTGGTGTACACATTTAAAACTTTCTGCAATTGCCAGGTTGTGCAAAAAAGATGATTCAATATGTGCCGGCTTTATTGTAAATTATAAGATAGCTATTAAAGTGGTATTAAACCTAAAAGTAAAAAAACAAAAAACAAGCTGACAGGCAGGGACTGACCGTGATGGCCTCTTCTGCCATAAATTCTTCCTCCTGCCTCGCAGCAGTAATGTACAGTGGTTTGAGTATGGGCAGCTTAGAGTATATTAAGGCACCTGATGTTCTGTACCATGGTGATGTGACTCCTGTGTGCACGAGCGGGAGTGACATCATCACGACTCGGCCATTCAAGTGGCCAAACAGAGCAAACCTGGAAAAAAGACTGGGTGAAGATGGAAGCGCCAGAGCACTGACAGCACTAATGCTAGTATGTGGTCTCTATACGAAAAATGACAAAATTTAGAAGCACTTTAAAGCGGAACTTCATTTTCTCAATCAGCATTGACTATTTTTAATCCTTATGCTGCTAGCTTTGGTACAGATAGGAAGGTATATTATATTTACTTATTTTAACCTTTTTTTTCATTTCTTCAGTTACTTCCTGGTTTCCATGCCTAGGCAAATGATGTAATACATCCCAGGAGTCTTTAGGAGGGGTTTGCTCAGTTAAGCACACCCCCCCCGTCTTGTAGTACCAGGAGTGGTCTGATTACTCAAACGCACAGATTTGTGCGCTATCTGGTTAGTGCATATTATATACACACCTATGAGCATGGGAATCACGGATACCTCACTTGCTGTTGGATGTCCACTATCACAACGTTGGGATGCATCAATATTGATTATTGATCACTATAAGCACATACTGCTGTTATTATATTGTACTTTTTGCATAATTTATAAAGACAAGTTTATATGTATATTAGTCTACATTGCATTTTATTTAGCGCTGCATTTTCTACATGATGTTTATTTGAAGGTTTTTAGGCTGTACCTTTATGCTAGCTGCTCACACTAATGTCCAAGCGCTCGTATTGACCCTCTATCGAGTTACATACACCCCCCCGTCTATTTGCCTGAGCTAAGGGCAGACTGACTCCAGGAAGTAAATGCTACATGAATCATCTGCCCTTACTCAATATGGCCACGACCAGAAATACTAGGAGGGTGTTTTTCAAAATGATTTTTTCAGTAAAAAAGTATGGAGACATGGATGGATGGGGAAGTTTGCTTTGAATGTTAAAAATGTATAAAATTGTGTTTTTGATTTGCAGTACTCAGGTACAGTGTACTTCCACTTTAAGGGCCTAATTACACCATATGAAGCGGGATGCATCCAAGTGCATAAACAGTCCAAAATAAATAGTTCACACCATTACAGTGGTCAAAAAAGTACAGCAAACTGCATGCCAATGCACTGCAATGCAGTGCACATAAACATCCCAGGAAGAAAAAGATGGAAGTGACCTCATAGGAAAAGTGAGCTTAAGAAAAATGCACTGCAAATGACAATAAAAAAACATGCATCAAATGTACGTCACTTCACATGCAAAAACGCACAGTAAACACGCAGTTTCTGGTGTGATGGGCCCTTATATGGCTTATATGGACTGATGTAATTATGCACAATACGTTCATAGGTTTGGTTTTTCAACCAGGGTACCTGGGCACCCTGGGGTGCCTTCTGGGTCCTTCAGGGGTGCCTAGCCAAAATGCCTAAAATTTGCTCCAAATTGGCCAAAAAATTTGTACAAGCCAGTGGGTGCATCGAGCCTGCTTTTTTGTTACACGCAGGTTTTCATTGTGCACCATGATGATTTTTGGCACTGTGCAGACCAGCTGCCAGTGCCCTAACAACCGCTGACATCATTGGTTGATAAGGAGGACATGCAAAGCATCCCTATTTGACCCCCTGCACCTCTCTGTCAGCACTGAGGTCACATTAGCTGCATGGGGGAGAGATAATTAAATGCTGAAATACTATTCAGTACTAATGTGAAAAAGTGTATTTGCTTTGAAAGAACAAATCCCCTCTAATGTTGGGTGTCCTATGTGTGTGGATGCTGCTGCGTTATGTAAAACTACTAGTTTATTCCATTTCACAAGGGGTGCCTTGACTGGAAGGAGGTTGAGAAACACTGGTATGGAGGATGTGTGGATACTTTGTATGAAAATAGTCGTTTGATACACTGAGTTGTTTCTAGTTTGGGAGTGACACTGATACATTTAGCACACTGTGTATTTAGATATCTCACCTGTGATTTTACAACACTACAGCTGACAATCGAAGGGTGGATAAAGTGTTTCCAAACCCACCACAGTAAAATCAGTCTGTATATGCAGTAAATCATGCTTGCTTAGAAAAGCACCTCCCCTCCCACTCTTAAGGCCCCTTTTACATGGAGATCCCGATATGGTCCGCCTGCCCGTTTTCCAGGTGGACCTGATTTGACCTCTATTCTCCTCTATGGAGCAGCGGGTGTAAACGGACATGTGTCCATTTATACCCACCGACATCCAATCCAATCTAATAAAAACCGACGGATGGGGATTCATTACTCTTCCGTCCATCAGATCCAATGGAATGACACTCGGATGAAAACAGACAGGCAGACCATTTCCATCCGACCACCCATAGAGGACAGCAGGCTGTGTCTGTGTCCGCTCTGCAGCAGAGTGGACAGGGACCTGTCATCCGCGTGCTCAGTGGAGAGATCCCCCGCTGAGCAAGCGGATCCACTGACGGGTCCACCATGTGTGAAAGGGGCCTGAACAGTGGGGTAGACCACATGGACATTACTCTTAGATATGAGCAGATTATTTTTCAACATTGGGGATGCCCAACGAAGTTTAATAAAGTGTGGGGTAACAGCTTGGACATCCACCGGTAGACCTGGTTATGGATAGACTGTTTGGCTGACATTTCATCATGCATTCCTACTACATTTTCCTTGTGTATTTGTAAGGATATTTGTTGGACCATGTAACTGCTGCATCTATGCCTTGAGTTATTTTCAGACACTGCATTGTAAGATCTGCAATGTTTGGTCTTTTTCTGTAAACATGACCTTTGTCTCAATAAAACCTTTTTTCTTGCTTGCTATTCTCATTGTGAAGCCTAAATGGTTAATCCTCTGCATTGTGTAAAAATTATGTTTGATCCTGTCTTCTCAAATCCTCCCCTTCTTCTACTGCCCCCCCCCCCCCCCCCTTCCCATCTGCTAATAGAACAGAGCCTTGGGGACAAGCTGTACATGTTCAGTTTGGTGTGTATAGCTAGAGTTTTTATTTTTTTGGGAGGGTACGTGTGATCAGCACAGAGCCAATCAGCATTGTCCAGACAGGGGTTATTCAGAGGTCATGCAGCCTCATAGGACAATCAGGGGAAAATGAAAACTCCTCCTACAACCTTTAACCAGTGCTCTGCTGGACACTGATAGAAGTCACAAGACTGCTACTGTATTTACTGCTGATGAGAAAAGGTATTTAGCAGTTTATATTTACTAAAATAATTTCCATGTTGTGTGTACTGCGGGAGGCCAGATATAGTGAATGCAGGGTCCTGGGTTTAGTAACACTTCAAGGGTCCTTTCAGATGGGCGTTCTGTTTTTTCATCAACTCAGTCACGGTTATTCGACAAAAAAAACGGATCAGTTTACATATTCTCATCCGTTTACATCCGTTATTCATCCATTTACATCCGTTTTTCGTCAGTTCAGGGGTTTCTTCTGTTCAAAAGAACGGATGCGGACATTAACAGATGTAAACGGATGATCATCCATTTACATCCACTAGTCCATAGAAATACATGGGTGTCCGTTCTTCATCTGTAAACGGACATACGGAACGCCCGTGTGAAAGAGGCCTAAGGGAAGAGCTGCACTGAGCAAGATATACTGCATGTTCAATAAAGTGTGATGAAGGAGGTGATTTGTAGATCTCATTCTTCATCCCAGTGACAGTTCTCTCCTGGCTGCTGGTTCTGAGTTACTGACTCAAAGCCTTGAAGCCAGAGGCCCCCAGGGCCAGTAAATATCATCTGCGGAGTGAGGAGTGCTCCAGGTGTTCCTCTCCATGATGATTACACTCACCATGTCGCCGACCTCTCCTCTCTGTAGTCCAGCCGCACACAACGCCGATTCCTCTCTTTCCTCCAATCACATCACTCCGCACACAGCACGTGTCACTCACCAGGCCCAGAGGTGACTATCTCGCGTCTGATTGGTTAAACGTTCCCTGGAACCTCCCATCCTTTCCGACAACCTCGCTACACATACGAGTGTAAGACTACAAGTCCCGGCATGCACTTTTCCAGAGAAAACCAATCACAGACGGGCGCTACCAAGGTTGACAAAGAGGGAGATATAAATACACGTTTGCCATGTTATCGGCCGAAGGTGCACCACAGATCCACAATGAGAGTTGGGAAAAGTTGTACTGAGATGGCTACGAGTCTTATTTTTATATAGAAATGTTCGATTGGCTCTGACATTCTGATTGGCCGTGAGCAGCTCTCACTAAGAAAGAGCTGGTCTGCAGCCATGGCAACCATAGCTAACAGCAGGAGTCAGCAAGAGAACACCTGAAGAGGGAGCCAGAGGCAGCAGGTAGAGTTAGTCAATGGGGGGACAGGGAGGTTCTACTGGGGGGGCTCATACACTGCCATGGAGCAGGCACACTATTCTGGGGTCCCTATATCTACATAGCATGGTCCACCTTCATCCTCAGCGCTGAAGAGTCTACATCCAGATGAATGAAGAGTGAACAGTGCAGCACTGAGATCCAGGACTTCACTACTGGACTGACAAGCACAGCCCCTGCTCTGATCACTGAGCATATTTATTAGGAAAACACGCCAAGAACAGGAATAGTCTGACTGATACAGAAGTCATTGGCATGCAAGCTTTAAGGCAATGAGGCCCCCTAGTTGGTGCCAACCTGTGCTGTGTCTGTGCAGGGGATGGCAACAGGTTCTTCTTAAAGCCCAACGCCAGGGACAGGACAGATGCTCCTTTGTGGTGGGGCTGCACCAGCACTGCAGGGGTTAAATGGTCATTTATGTCTAATGGACCAGCAGAAGTTCTTCTGCTTACCCAATCCTCTGCTCCCCCAGCACCTGGTGGACCATCTTTTGGCACCTTCATGTCCTGTGCACTGCTATGGGCTCTGCATTGGACTTGATGACGTCAGAGGTCTTGTGACCAACCGAGCATAGGGGAGCAGAGGCTCTAGCAACACAAGACATTGGCTAAGTAAAACAGCATCCCATGTCAGCTCTAAGCCCAGGAACTGAGCAGTCACATGACTGCTGATCGCTCTGTTCTCAGTCTTCTCGGAGTGGACAGCAGTGAATGTCAGCCACCACTCTCCACTCTGGCACTCACTGGAGCGCCAGACAGGAGAGGGGGCGGGAGCATTTGGTTTTGGTTTTTAGCTGAATGCCAGCTGTCAATCAGGCAGCTGGGTAGATCCCGACAATATTGTCAGGATCCTTTCCAGAGCCTGGAGCTGCTCTGTGATGTCAGCTGATAGCAAGTGACAGGAGTGTAAATGTAAGTGTGCTCCTGTGACCCACAAGAGAAGTATGACCAGAAAGGCTTTGGTCATACTTCTATTTGAACCTTTGCAGGACAGAGGATATTCCCACTTCAAGGGAGCATTTTACTTTCCCTGGAGTTCAGTCTTAAAGATGAATTGCAGGTGCATCACCGCCCTGCTGCTCTACATGGTCCATTCAGAGTATACTTTGAATTCATTTAGAGGATGCAAAGCATTCTCTGAATGGCTCTCATGCTGAGCAGCCGGCCTCCTGTGTTTACAGTGCAGCAGAGCAGACACTCGGCATTGGACTCAGAAGTAAGTGGAGATCCCTGGTCCCTGGAGTGTCTATTTCAGTGATTTCCAGCTTCCACAGGGATTGGCCTGGTATGTCATATACATAATTACATTGGTGCCAGCTGGCCCAATGTAACAATGTATAAAATATCCATACCTCAAATTCTTACTAAAGGCTGAACTCCAGGAATGATCTTTTTTATTAACTTCATTGGTTACATTTAATCCTACATATCTCACATTCGGAGAGCTGCTAGGGATGCTTGGTGATTGGAATAACACTTTCACCTGGGGGCAGGGAAAAAGTCTTCAACCCTGTGTAAGCTCTACCTAGTTCTGACTCAGAGCTTACACAGAGCTCCCTTCCTTTTTTCTGGTGGCTGATTGATTCAGCTTGACTACATCTATACTTCATATGTTTCTGCTGGGGATGCAGAAATTCAGTACAGCAGCCTGTGCTATATGCTGGTCTCTTCCAGGTGCTGGAGTGACTTGCCATCTGTATACTGAACACAGTAACTTGCTCAACACCTCTGCCATTCAGTGTACATCTTGTATTATTTTTAGTGAAATCAAGGTATTCTCTGACTGGATGAGGCAGAGAGCAGGGGTGAATGACACCACAATCTCCACCTCAACCAATCAGAGAAGGTCTTAGATGTTCTCTGAATGGCAGAGGTGCCGAGCGAGTGACCCCCTGTGTTCAGTAGACAGATGGCAAGTCACTCCAGCAGTACCCAGAAGAGATCAGCACTGACTGTATTTAGTTCATTCTACTGCAGTAAATTTCTGTATCCCCAGTGGCCCTCCTGATTTGAGATACGGAGTATTAGATGTAACCAAGCTGAACCAATCCGCCACTAGGAATAAGGAAGGAAGCTCTGTGTAAGCTCGGAGTCAGAGCTAGTAAGAGCTTACACAGGGCTGAGGACTCTCTCTCCGCCCCAAGGTGAAAGTGTTAAGCCAAACATCAGCGCTGTCACAGAGGATGCAGAGTGATTCGCATGTTCCTCTACACCCGGAAGTACCAAGTATTTTCTTCATTTACTCCTGCCAACTAAGCGATGTGGTTGGGAAGTGAACAGTAAATATTTATCACTGAGGAGGGGTAGACAATGGCTGCAGAGACCACAGTAAGTGTGGACCTACCCGGGCAGCAGACTAGCAGGAACTTCAGTCTGCCATACCCCCACCCTTCCCAACTAAGCAAGCTGTAAAATACCACTTCAAGCAGACCCCAGATTCCCAGTGTGTGTGCTGTAGTACATGTTGTGGCAGCACAGAGAATGTGTCACCTCTGCAGCCGTCACTCACCCGCCTTACTCATTAAACAACGACACCTACACTTGTTAGTTAGTGTTAATAATGCATAGTCCTCTAGTATGTGCCTAATAAATAATTCTTGTCTGTACTCACACAGCATTTTCACTGATTTGTTGTGACAGCAAATAATTTATTGGTTTCTTGCAGCTTATATAAAAATATTATTCTGATTTAGGTCACAGCATAGCGTGCCATATCTGCATTGCGCAACAATGCCTTTAGACGGAAAAACCGATATGGATCGGATTGGTCTATTCCATGAGATGGGCTATATCAGTATTGGGGACAAATATGTCACTCCTGCCTCTAGTAAGTATTTTTCAGCAAGGATTCTTCACCACATCAGAGAGCAGTAGAAAGGTATTTTATTATGGTGTATGCTTGAAAATATCAAATGTGTACATATAAAATGAGGCAGATCAGGTACAGTGTAGGATGCTCTCTCTTTCCTTCACTCTCCATGTATGACTGTGTTGGAGATATTCCCACACTAGTTGTCACAGTGACTAGGCCATTCAGAAAGTAAAAGAAAATCTACAACCAGGAAAGCTACAGCAATAAAAAGCAGAGAGGACTTCTAGCCTTCCCCTGCTCTACTGATAAAAAGTATATTTACTTCTGTGCTGCTGTTGGAGATTTTGTCTCACTTCCTATCTGGTAAAAACATTGTCACCATGACAGTAGAGCTTCATCGTTGTATTAAAAACCAAACAAATACATTTTGACTACATATACTTTAGTTCTAATGCCAAACTCCAGCACAAAATAACAAGATAAAATTTAATAACCCATTAAAATTATATTTTTATTCTCCAAAATGAATCCATACTCATCCACTACTTTCTGGCCCCATAATCTATTTTTCATGAAAATGTTTCTTACTGTGTTTTTCTGCCTCCTTGTAACATCTTCATTGGGTTCCTGAACCACTCCTTTTTTAGTTGTGGTCATGTGCACTGCTCTATGTACATTACAAATCCCATAGTCCTTAATCCATTTAGTAAGCGAGCAAGAGAGGGTGGCCACGATCCTGCACACAGTTCGACCATGGAGAACAGACATAGCCACCCTCTAACAGGAAGTCAGATCTGAGCAGCAAAAAAAAAAAGAATCTGGAAATTTGAGGAGACTGAGAGCAATAGAAGGTACTTTTTTGAGTAAAATTAGAAATAGTAAATTTTTTTTTTTAGTTTTGGATAGAGCAAGCAGGGATGTTTGATTCCTATCGCCCGATGCCTGGGACATGTAGTTCCGGGCGTCGGGCAGGTCGTTTTTTTCTACCTTAGCTCTGATGTGAGCAAGCAGTGGGCTCACTTGTCAGGTGGAAGCATTCGGGTGGCAGTGCTGCTGCCCGATTGTTTCCACACAGTGCCAGTATCTCGCCCGCCATAAAGTCTACCGGGCTACGCTTGCCCATCTGCTCATCGCCTTCGGCTAGAGGGGAGGGAGGAGAGCGGACACGTCCCCTCCCCTTCTTCTCATGACCCGGAAGTAACGTTATGATGTCACTTTCGGGTCCCTGTTGAGAGATTCCAGGCCATGGAAGCCGGGAAAAAATGTAATGCGGTGCGATGTGCACCGTATTACATTCAGTGGAGCACAGGGGAGACATGCAGGGTCTTTTGGACCCTGGATGCCTCAATAAAAAGAACCTGGCACCAAAAAATCATCACATGGCCTATGTGATGAAAAAAAAAGTAAAAAGAAACAAAGTTATTTCTTAATTGTAAAAAATAAAAGTTACACCCAAGCACATACCATCCCCCCACAAAAAAAAATTGAGGCCCCCCCCACCCCCACATATACGAACGTACAAACGTTAAAGCACACGCTAGGGCGCCTACGCATGAAAACATCCATTGCGATACACATGTCACATATCGCTGCACACGCTAGAATGAGAGCAATAATTCTAGCACCAGACCTCTTCCGTAACACTAAACTGCTGACCTATAAGGAGCTTTAAATGCGTCACCTATAGAAAATTGAGGGTACTGAAGTTCGTCGCCATTTAACAAGTGGGCACAAATTTAAGGTTTGACAAGTTGGATATCTATTTACTCAGTGCAACCTCATCTTTTATATTTTACAAAAAATAGGGTAATTTATTGCTTTTTTGTTCCCTAAAATTAACTTGTATTTTTTACTGAAATTTTGTGGTAATATCATGCAACATAAAAAAATACAACTTTTATTCTCTAGGGTCTCTGCTTTCAGAAAATATATAGTGTTTGGGGGTTTTATGTAATCTTCAGGCCTAAAATTATTTTTTATACTTGTGCAAAAAATGCAAACATGGCTCTGGCAGCGAAAAAAAATATCTGGACAAGTAGATTGTCATGAGGGACAAGTAGATTGGGGCACCGATTTAGTCCCTGGACAAGTAGTTATTTTAAAAAAATTCCACACCCCGGTAAGGGAGGTATTATAAACCGTCAATTTATTTTTTGCTATCTTTGTCCCATTGGAGAGATTTACCTTCACTTCCTGTCCCATAGCCAAAGCAAGAAGTGAGAGGAAATCCCTGCAAATTAAGGAAATTCCTTGGGGACCTCAAGTCACCAGAACTAGTGTCCCCATTGGAAAATTTCCCCTCTATTACTTTACTGGGGACAACCCAAAATTGGAGGGTTCTTTTACTTTCACTTTCAAAAGAAGAGTAAACAGGACATATAGAGAGGGTGAATCTCCCTAATGGGGCACAGACAACAATAAAAACTGGCAGGCATTCTAATAAAAACTAATCTAAAACTAAAATAAAAGTTTTGCCTTTAGTTATACTTTAACCTCTTTATGCCAACGGTACGCAAATATGTGGCTGGGCCTTGACGCCTAGTGGCCGCATATTTGCGTACCATTTGCAAACAAACGTGTTGAGAGTGCACACCCTGCGCTCTCTCAGCACATGTCGGTGTCCGACAGAAAGGTTCCGATCTCTCCTTGCGATGGGGACCTTTCCGATCATTTGACTGCTGTGACAGCCAATCACGGCGGTTACATGACCCTAAACCCCGCCTCCCGGCATCAGAAACCCCTTAAAGGGCCAGGAGGCGCCAGCGTGAAGGGGTTAAGAATACATACTTCAATAGAGTTTGATGTCAATTTTAAATATGAAATAGCAAGACACAAATTTACAACAATTCAGCTCAAGGCCTTCAGATGGCCAACATTTAATCTACTTGAACCCAGGCACTCCCCCTCCTACCCTCATCTACCCCCCAGCCTGTGATTGGACAGTGAAAGAAGATGAGGAGAGTACAATGAGGAGCTCATCTTTCTGCCACTCTGCATTCTTATCTTATCAGCAGCTTTAAAGGTTTAGCTCACCTTTTTTAAAAAAAATTAATAGGTAAACTAACACCCTACACCCTCCCAATCCCTGCTGCACTTACCTTCATCAGTGATTAGCTGTCCACGCAGCTTTTGCAGCAGACCAGAGATTTGAAATCCCCACTCTTCTTCTCCTTCTTTGGAAGGACTTCTGGGACAGCTCAGAGCAGCTCTGATTGGTCAGCACCGGCACGTGACCACTTTGACCAATCAGAATCACTCTCTTCTGTTCCAGAAACCCTACAGGAAGAAGGGAAAGAAAAGCTGGAATTCCAAACCACTGGACCGCTTCACCAGCTGCATGGGCACTGACCGCTAATCACGAAGGTAAGTGCAGTGGGGAGGGTGTAGGGCAGGGCTTGAAATTTCCACTCGCCAGCGTTTCCCCCAGCGCCGTCTTGCTGAGCAGGCTTGGAGCTCAGGCCGGATCTGTCATTGGCACTGGGAGCCGTCAGACTGCTCAATAGCTGAGCGCAGTGAGCGGAGTGTGTGCTGTGCTCTCTGCCTCCCCCTAGAGTGCAGTACTCGGCTCTGTGAGTGAACAACGAAGTACTGCAACTTTTTATGGGGGGGTAGTGGTGTGTGTGTGTTTGTGTGTGTCTGTGTATGCATGTACATGTGTCTGTGTGTATGTACATGTGTGTATCTGTACATGTGTCTGCGTGTATGTACTTGTGTGTGTGTGCATGTACGTGTGTGTGTGTGTTTGTGTGTATGTACATACACGTGTCTGTGTGTATATACATGTGTATTTCTGTGTATGTACATGTATCTGTGTGTATGCATGTCTGTACGTGCCTGTGTGTGTATACATGTGTCTGTATGTGTGTGTACATGTGTCTCTGGGCGTGTGTGTAAATGTTTCTGTGTGTGTATGTACATGTCTGTGTGTGTGTGTGTACAGGTGTCTCTGTTTGTGTGTGTTTGTTGGTGGCGATTAACTCTTAAGACCTGGCTAGTAGCTCAGGACTTGAAATTTTAAGCCCTGGTGTAGGGTATTAGTTCATCTTTTCATATTTTTTTTCTGAAAAGGTGAACTAAAGGTGGCCATAGACGGTTCAAATCTCGCCCGGTTCAGCAGAGACCGGCCAAGATTCAAACCGTGTATGGGCAGGCTGAATGTACCCAAGTTGATTGGTAGATCAACAAGCCTGTCAGATTTTACATGCGATTATTAGCCACTAGCAGTAATCACTGTTGTGTTGATGGGGCAAATTAAGCGATTTTCTTTCCTGCAACCTGTTGTTGCAGGAAAGAAAGTCGCTTCATTTACGGCCATCTTCGCACTTTAAGTTAATGGTTGGTTTAGTCAGTCTCTATTACTGAAAAATAATGTGTTGTATGTGTACCGTGCACAGGTCATGGATTATTTTCTTTAAAACTCCAGTAATTGGGATATTCACTTACATGCATGCATGCAAACAAAGTAGCCCTTTTGGAAGGGGGTATTTGCAAACATTTCTGAGGGAGCAGTCCCTACAGTCACTGTGCTATCTGAAACATGAACTTTATTTTGGTTGGAATTTTCTTTTAAATCCTGACATTCTATGTGCTCGGCTCTGCATATCCTCTGTTACAATATGATTTGTTAGTCTGGTTCCCAGGTCTCTTGGTGGACTACAAAACACCCCCCTCTATGGTATAGAGAAGAGGTGAGGGTGAGGTGTTCTGTGGTCTTAGCACACATCCTGTTCTATACTGAAAACACTGCTCCTCCTTAGATACAGTACAGTGAATGAGCATTGTCACCTTAGGACAGGAAGTGTCTAAAAACTTGTAATCTGCAACGTATGACCTTTTCATTTTTTTGTTCTGGGGTTTAGATATACTTTAAAGTTTAAAGCAGTTGTAAAAGCTAAATGTTTTTTACCTTCATGCATTTTATGTATGAAGGTAAAAAACCTTCTGTGTGCTACTTACCTGAGCCTGATCTTCATCCAGTGCTGTGCAGGGGAGCCTTGGCTGTCCCAGGACCCCCTCTCCTCATTGGCTGAGACAGCAGCAGGAGCCATTGGCTCCCACTGCTGTCAATCACAGCCAGTAAGCCAATGAGGAGAGAGTGGGAGGCAGGGTCAAGCTGCAGCTCTATATGTCTTTATGGATGCATAGAGCTGAGCTCGGGAGAGAGCATGCACCACCGCCCCCGTAGCAAGTGGCTTTCTATTGGGGACACTGGTCAAGGGGAAGGAGCCAGAAGAGCTGGCGGCGGACCCGAGAAGAAGAGTATCGGGGGTGCTCTGTGCAAAACTATTGAACAGAGCAGGTAATTATGACATGTTTGTTATTTTTTTTTTAAACTGAACCTTTACTACCACTTTAACTAAGGAAAAAAATTTTTTTTTTTGTTTTGATAGAGCAAGGGAGAGCTATAATATATAGTTATGGGTTTTTTTGCCATCTGTATTCCTTTGTGGAGATTTCTCTACACTTCTAGTCCCATAGCCAAAAAAGGAAGGAAATTCCTCCAAAGTGAGGGAATCCCCAGTTGTCATCAGAACTAGTGTCCCCTTGGAAGATTTCCCCTGTTCCTATTCTGGTAACAATCCAAAATTTGGGATGCTCTTGGATTTTCATTCTTGGTGTTAACTGTAAATGGGACAAGTAAAGAGGGTGAATCTCCTCAATGGGCCACACATGGCAATAAAAACTGACAGGTGTTCAAATCCCTCTCCACTCTGTTATGCTTTAATGATAAAAAGTGTTTTTTTTTCTGGTAAATTACACAGTTGCAGTATATTGTGATATGCTAGGAATGTATTCATAAAAAATATTAATATATTTTGCTGCAACAAGCAAATTATTAGAGAATAAGTTAAGCTGTATTCTGGTTTTAAAAAACATAAGATATTTACTGCATCCAACAGAAGATCCCTTTCACCCTTGACCAGGACTGCAATATCAGATGTCTCCAGTGTTTCTGCAAGTGTAACCTTGCATTGCTGTACCTGTACAACAAATTGTCAATGCTGTTAGATAGAATTAGTGAGCCAAAGCAATATAAATAACAGTAGGATGACACTAATGCTAATGCTTAAGCCTTCTATGTTAAACAGCAATGTGTAATGCAGGGGTTCACATTTCTGTTAAGGCTGAAAACCTCTGAGCTTAATAGGAAAGAAATTGTTGAGTCTTACCAAAATATACAATTTTTGTTGTGTTATATTATTCATATGCAGAACTCAAGTATAATGTGTATGTTATTCCAGGGCCATTTAATGAAGCCGCAAGTAAAAACAGACAAATGCTTCCCGGTGGTTCCAAGTCCATGGCTAACACCTTGGCAGGATACTTTGATGCTCAGTTCAAACGTACATTTGAAGGTGAAGCTTATTCAGATCCCCTGAAACAAAGAAGGCAGTATATTATGCAGCAGAACAAGAAGAACTTGGGAAAAGCATTCCTCCCAGCTAATGGGGAAAAAAAGCCGTAAGTAGTGAATCCTTTAATTTAGGAAGATCATGCTAGGTCACCAACATTTTGTGTGCATTTCAGTTTTATAGTCCATCCAAGCATTCAGTCAAAATTTTCCAATGTGGATTAGACAAATTGAAAGCAGAATCTGCTACAGATTGTATTTATTCAAGAGGCCCTATCAAAAGGTTGTGTAATATGTGAAAAGTGGACACTATGGTGTTTATTTACTAAAGTTGGAGAGTGTAAAATCAGGCTCACTTCTGAATAGAAACCAATCAGCTTCTAATCTCGGCTTGTTTACCACTTGGTAACCGCGCTATAGCTGAATGACGGCTACAGCGCAGTTACCCAGTTCTGGGAGGGCGTCATATGACGTCCTCCTAGAACGCGCCCTCTCGCACGCCCCCAGGGGTGCGCACCCGGCGATCTCCGTGATCCTACGGACACAGCTGATCACGTGATGAGGTAAAAGGCCAATCACAGCGACCTTTTATCACGTGATCAGCTGTGTCCAATGACACAGCAGATCACGGAGGAAATACAGTTGCCAGTTATCGGCAGCACTTTCCTTACGCTGTCACAGCATGAGGAAAGTACCGGCGATAACCGGCAGCTGTCACATAGGAGATTGGCCCTGCAGTGCCATCCAGCAGTGCCCACCAGTGCCACCTATCAGTGCCCAGTAGTGCCGCCTAGCAGTGCCACCAGTCGGTGCTGCCAATCAGAACTGTCTGTGGCGTCAGTCAGCGCCACCCGTCAGTGTCGTCCATTAGTGATTATCATTGCTGCATATCAGTGCCACCTCATCAGTGCATCCTATCAGTGCCCATCAGTACTGCCTATCCATGCCATCTCATCAGTGCCCAGTGCTGCCTATCAGTGCCCATCAGTGTTGCTTATCTGTGCAGCCTTATCAATGCACATCAGTGAAGGAGAAAATGTACCTGTTTGCAAAATTCTATAATAGAAACAAAGAAATTGTTTGCTCTTTTTTTTGTTTATAATGCAAAAAATAAAACACCCATTGGCGATTAAATACCACCAAAAGAAAGCTCTATTTGTGTGAAAAAAAATGATAAAAATTTCATATGGGTACAGTGTTGTATGACAGCGCAATTGTCATTCAAAGTGCAACAGGGCTGAAAATTGGCCTGAGCACGAAGGGGGGTATAAGTGCCCAGTAGGTATGTGGTTAATTAAGCTTTGTCAATAAAACCTGGAAGCTGATTGGTTTCTATACAAAAATGAGCCTGATTTTTCATTTTCCAGCTTTAGTAAATAAATCTCAGTTTGTCACTCTACCAGCAGAAATACATGTATGGTACAATATTAACCTGTCTATGGCCGAAATAACACATATATGTAGCATCCAGGAAGTGAGTTTCTTCCTGGGTGCCACATATATGCACTCCTACGTTTTGCGCTGGATGTGCACTTGATCGAGTATTCCCAGTACAGAAACTGAGCTGTTACCGACTGCTCCGGTTGGCAGCTGGCAGAACCTGCTCCAGATCACTGTGATTAGCTAATTAAAGTGATTGGTACTGTAAAGTCCTGTCCCAGTGTTTCTTCTCCTCTGTGGGAAAGAAGGTCTGTTGAAAATAAATAAATATGACCCTAAACAGGGCTGAATCAAGTTTAGGGAGTGTTAGTATCAGTGTACGTGGCAGTTAGTGGCAGGGTTAGGGTTATTGTGTTTAGGCAAGGTCAAAAAACCCCAACAAAATGCATACTATTCTTTGTTGGCTGTACTACGGGACCAAAAACCACATTATGCACACACTTGTGGTCTCGCTGTGATCACCAGGCGTAAGAGAATTTATTTTGTGGATTTTTTTGGTGGTGAAACATGGCAATAGCCAAAAAATAGTATTATTGTTATTATTATTATACAGGATTTATATAACACCAACAGCTTGCACAGCGCTTTACAAAATTAAGGCAGAGATTACAGTTACAGCACAATTTGGTACAAGAGGAATCTGAGGGCCCTCCTCAGTAGATACAGCTAAATTAAAAAAAAAATGTTTTACTATTTTGGGCCAGTTGTACTTTAATAATAAAACAAAGTCAGGAGATATTTAATAACATTAAGCACACAATCTAAGCACAATCAGTCCTGATAAAAAAAATAGGCACAATCCACCTTGACACACCAAGTAGTTGCAATGAGATGCAAAGTTTTACTAACACACGTCAAAGTTGTATAATTGGGTTTGGGCATTAAGGTTTGTTTTGATTTTGGTCCTGAGGAAGTTAGGAAAAAGAAGATGAAAGGATGTTAAACCACTGGAAACAGGCTCATGAAAATTAATAGACATATGAAAGAAACTTGAACTGAATGAAAAAAATAAATCATATCCATTTATTTATATCACAACTTTATGATTTTGTTCTGTAGTCTACAGAGCATTGTTTTGCTGTGCATGTATTATTATAGTTTTCATAGAAAGCATGTATGTGAAAGTAATGTGGTAATCATACAATCTTCTCCCTCTTTTTTAGATCTGGTCTGGGTGGCTTTTATGGAACTTTGAGTGGTCCAGTTCCAGCTTTTAGTGCAGAATTAAAACCAAGGAAGGCATATACTGCACCAGGGAAGAACATCTATTCCAACCCTCCCAAGATGGGTACAGGATATGGGTAAGGTATTACATACAGTGGTGACAAAAACAGGATCTACAATAACCAGAGCAAAATTGGAACGGTAACCTATAGTAATTACATTTAATCTTTAGGATCATGCAGGGAATCTAATTTGGCAATTGAAAGCATAACTACTACATATATGATCTTGTTCTTGTAAATCAGGCCCTGTATTTTTTACTGCAGGCTGCTTTACTGTGCATTGAAATTACGGATTGCCTTTTCACAGGTATCCAAACCTCACTATAGGTAAACAGTACCCATATACTTCTGATGACTATGACAGATCAAGAGAACTGATGAAGGTTAGTACACTCTAACATACTCTGTTTCTCCCTAGCTAGGCGTCCTCCCCCAGTCTTTTCTATTTGTTGTATTGCATTTTTTGTAAAAGATATTCCATCAAACCATAGCATGCAGCAGGCAAAACCGGCCTTTGGAGCAGCACTCCATTAGCAGAATGCTGTGGCTTCAAGGGGGCCTCTTCTTTTCTTGTTAAACTTTTTTCTGCACTAAGTGGCCAGATATGTAGCTCCTGAATAAGAAAGTCACCTTCTTGGTTCTGCTTCAAATGTCATCTCTTCCTCAGTGGACAGCGAATCAGCATCTTCATCCAGTGAGATGGGAGCAAAAGTATTTATGCTAAACCAGGAACTAACCAAGTTATCTTTTGTGTATGTGTATCATAAAAATGGTCAGTCAGCATTATAAATCCCTTGGCAGCCAAAACAGTAAATCAAGAATTCAGGACTTTACTATTACTACAGTCTGCAGGGGCAGCAAGCTGCATTTTTGTAATTTTCAGTTCTAGCAGTGACGGTACTTTTTGCTTAAGGTTTGGTATATGCATTTGTTTCTAGCTTACAGCATGTGGATGAAGCTGGGAAAGTGGGTTATGCTAGAGCTAGTAAACATGCTGACCTCATTAATGGATAAGTACACGTTCAGAACATGTTACATATTTCACTCGTATTTAGAGTGGAATATGTAACATGTTTCAGCTCTTGCCACCTCTCCCTGATCCCTTTTCCCCTATGACAGCTGGTGGGGGTTCTTCTCCCTGTACCCACTGTCCCTTTATCCTTTCTGAAAAAAGCAGGACTGTGTGGGGTTTCGCCCACTCAGCCGCATCATTCATTCACAGTTTCCTGTGACTGAATAATCTACAAGTACCGTCTGACACTGTGACAGATGGACTTGTAGTTTCGAAGGGCTGCAAGGGCACTGATAAGCACTCTCATAGTCAGTTGACATGTCCTCCAGGTTTCAAACAGCCCATACAGAGGTATGGACTGAAAGCCAAAGGACATGTCTGCAGGAGCCCACATTGCACCCATGATCTACTGATCCCAGGTACAATGCTTTCCAGGCTCCTGCAGGAAAAAAATAATAAATGCCCATTTTTTTCACTGCAGAAATATGTGCATTTAATATTTTTTTCCAAAAAGATGAACTTATCCATTAAAGTATTTATATATGCTGAACAATTGCATTAAAAACACATGAAAACAAGCCCTAATTATGTAGCTACAGATATGGAGAAATTAATATTCAAAATGAATAACAGAGGCACTGAAATTACAGTTTCATTCTTCTTACTTTCTTTGGATGCAGAAGCTTGGCATTCTACCAGTTCTATAATGTAAACTCACAGTAGTTAAAAACTAATTAAAACCCCAGTTTAGAGTCTGAATTACTTAACACTACATGGAGCTAGAGAGATCAGTGGTGCTTTGTATTAAAGCTCTATTGCTTTTTGTTAAAGTATATCTAAAGGCAAAACTTTTTTTTTTCAGTTTTGGACAGAGTGGAGATGGATTAGACCCCTATTAGGTATTTATTGATGTCTGTGTCCTTGTTAGGGTGATTCACCCTCTTTATTTATCCTGCTTACCATTATCATCAAAAGTGAAAGTAAAGTAAACCCCAAATTTTGGGCTATCCCCAGAAAAGTAATAGAGGGGAAATTTTTTAATTTTCCAATGGGGACCCTAGTTCTAGTGACCTAGGGGTTCCCAAAGAATTCCCTTAATTTGCAGGGATTTTGTCTTGCTTTCTTTGTTGGCTATGAAACAGGAAGTGAAGGTAAATCTCCTTAATGGGGCACAGATGGCAAAAAAACTGACGGATTATAACCCTCCCTTACTGTATCCAAAATGAAAAAAAGGTTTAGTCCTACTTTAGGAATTTGTAAATACTCTAATATTCTTATTCTGGGCTTGGGTGCACTTTAAAGCAGCCAAAACTGTTTTTTTTTCTCTAGGATGGAGTGGGAAAAAGTTGGACCCCCATCTTTTATTGCTGTCTCCCACCCTATTGGGGAGACCACCTCTCACTGCCTGTCCCCCTGTCAACAGGAAACAAAATAAAGCAAAACCTTTCTAACAAAGGCACTTCAGCAATAGAAACATTCAGATTATGATGTACAAACCTGACATTTTTACAGGGGTGTGCAGACTTTTTTTATCCAATGTATTTGAAATACCTGATAGGAAGTTCTAACTGTCCCTTACATTCAAGACTAAAAATGTAAAAAAATGGCTGCTAATGAATCTGATACGTTGTGTAAGGCTTCTGAGCTGTGATGAGCACATAATGATTCTCTGTAATTTTCATTTCAGAAAGAGTTTGAGAGCCACAAATCTAAGTTAAAAGGTGGTGCTTTCCGATTAAACCTTTATCCAAAGGATTATTTTGATGTGAACCCTTATCGGTCTGATAAACCTCTGCCACCACTCAAGAAAAAGACAGAGAAAAAGCAGCTTGTGAAACCGTTTAAGCCAAGTTCACCTGCTAAAGATGTAGGTAAAACAAAGATGCCATCATGCAATGTTTATCTTCAGTGTCAGGGTGAGGTCTATTCACAAAATGCACATGCACAAGGAAGATGTTTGTTTCAAACATTTTACACATAGACATGCTTAGACTGGCCAAAGACAAAATATTATTTTTTAAAATGATTAAGAATAATCAACCAAATGCAACATACTTTGTTTTATGTGAATGCAGAGCATGTCATTCTATACAATTTTTTGCTTTGAACAAAATTAGACCAGTACTGCTTCAAACCTCGGCCCATGGGCCAAATGCGGCCCTCGGAGTACTATTCCTTCCACTGATACCAACAAAGAGCTACCATTTCTTCCTCTGGCACCAACTATGGGGCATTTTTCTTCCACTGACACCGTTGAAGGGGCACAATTCCTCCCACTGATATAAACAGTTAAGTACTTTTCCTCCAACTAATACCAACGATGGGGCACTATCCCTCCAATTAATACCAGGGATGGGCACTATTTCTTCCTCTGATACCAATGCTGGGGTGCTATTCATCCCACTGACACCAATGATGGGGCACTATTCCTCCCCCTGACACCAATGATGGGGCACTATTCCTTCCACTAACACCAATGATGCGACATGATTCCTTCTACTAATACCAATTATGGGGCACTATTGCTTCCTCTGATACCAGTGATGGGTCACTATTCATCCCACTGTCACCAATGATGGGGCACTATTCATCCCACTGACAACAATGATGGGGCACTATTCCTCCCACTAATACCAATGATGGGATACTATTCCTCCCACTGGCACCAATGATGGGGCACTATTCCTCCCACTGGCACCAATGATGGGGTACTATTCCTCCCACTGGCACCAATGTTGGGGCACCATTCCTCCCACTGACACCAATGATGGGGCACTATTCCTCCCACTGACACCAATGACGGGGCTCTATTCCTCCCACTGATACTAATGATGGAGCACTATTCCTCCCACTGATACTAATGATGGAGCACTATTCCTCCCACTGGCACCAATGATGGGGCACTATTCCTCCCACTGACACCAATGACGGGGCTCTATTCCTCCCACTGGCACCAATGATGGGGTACTATTCCTCCCACTGGCACCAATGTTGGGGCACTATTCCTCCCACTGGCACCAATGTTGGGGCACTATTCCTCCCACTGACACCAATGACGGGGCACTATTCCTCCCACTGACACCAATGACGGGGCTCTATTCCTCCCACTGATACTAATGATGGAGCACTATTCCTCCCACTGATACTGATGATGGAGCACTATTCCTCCCACTGGCACCAATGATGGGGCACTATTCCTCCCACTGACACCAATGACGGGGCTCTATTCCTCCCACTGGCACCAATGATGGGGTACTATTCCTCCCACTGGCACCAATGTTGGGGCACTATTCCTCCCACTGACACCAATGATGGGGCACTATTCCTCCCACTGACACCAATGACGGGGCTCTATTCCTCCCACTGGCACCAATGATGGGGTACTATTCCTCCCACTGGCACCAATGTTGGGGCACTATTCCTCCCACTGGCACCAATGTTGGGGCACTATTCCTCCCACTGACACCAATGACGGGGCTCTATTCCTCCCACTGATACTAATGATGGAGCACTATTCCTCCCACTGATACTAATGTTGGGGCACTATTCCTCCCACTGACACCAATGACGGGGCACTATTCCTCCCACTGACACCAATGACGGGGCTCTATTCCTCCCACTGATACTAATGATGGAGCACTATTCCTCCCACTGATACTAATGATGGAGCACTATTCCTTCCACTGGCACCAATGATGGGGCACTATTCCTCCCACTGACACCAATGACGGGGCTCTATTCCTCCCACTGGCACCAATGATGGGGTACTATTCCTCCCACTGGCACCAATGTTGGGGCACTATTCCTCCCACTGACACCAATGATGGGGCACTATTCCTCCCACTGACACCAATGACGGGGCTCTATTCCTCCCACTGATACTAATGATGGAGCACTATTCCTCCCACTGATACTAATGATGGAGCACTATTCCTCCCACTGGCACCAATGATGGGGCACTATTCCTCCCACTGACACCAATGACGGGGCTCTATTCCTCCCACTGGCACCAATGATGGGGTACTATTCCTCCCACTGGCACCAATGTTGGGGCACTATTCCTCCCACTGACACCAATGATGGGGCACTATTCCTCCCACTGACACCAATGACGGGGCTCTATTCCTCCCACTGATACTAATGATGGAGCACTATTCCTCCCACTGATACCAATGATGGAGCACTATTCCTCCCACTGATACCAATGATGGAGCACTATTCCTCCCACTGACACCAATTATGGGGCATTATTCCTCCCACTGACACAAATGATGGGGGCACTATTCCTCCCACTGATACCAATGATGGGGCACTATTCCTCCCACTGACACAAATGATGGGGGCACTATTCCTCCCACTAATACCAATGATGGGGCAATATTCCTCCCACTAATACCAAGGATGGGGCACTGTTCCTCCAACTAATACCAATGACTGGACACTATTCCTCCTTCCACTGACTGCAAGCACTGTCATTTTTTTTTTTTTTTTCATTTTGACGCTGGGACATTTTCTACTCCCACTGGCCACTCCAGCCCTCCTAAAGTCTGAAGGACAGTAAACCAGCCCTTTGTTTTTTAAGTTTGGAGACCCCTGCTTTAGACTGTGATCACTTTGTATGCTAAATTATTGTACTGATGCAAGTTGTAAAATACCTTTGATATCTCCCATTCTGTCAGCCGTCAGTCATCATTTTTGTAACTTAAATGGAGCAATATTATTTGTTAGTTAAAAATTAAAACAATGTATATAGAATCTTCTTAAATTTGGATTACATCCCAGAAAAATGCTGGCAAGACTAATTGCAAGATTTCCAGGGAACATTTTTCTGGCAGATTATCCAGTAAATTTTGATATTTTGTAAGCTCTAACGAGCAGGGTCCTCTGTTTCCTCTTGTACCAAATTGTATTGTAACTGTAATGTCTACCTTCATTTTGTAAAGCTCTGCACAAACTGTTGGCGCTATATAAATCCTGTATAATAATAATAATAATATTTGCCCATGTCTTGTACAAGTTATCTTGGAAGACTTGCATCTTAGTCTAATGATGCATCTCCAAGTGTATGTACAATATTAAAGCTTTTTTGTCTTTTGCAAATCAGTGGTGGCTGTTTATAAATGTCCTTAGGATATACAGTAGAGAATTGCTGCTTTCGGTGCCATTCTCACTCCTAAATTGAAACAGGGAGGAATAGTAGAATTACTGGTCCAAGTTGTAAGCAAAATCCTACTTGGATGAACCATGTACTGTATGTATCTCCAAAACAAGAATAGAGAGCAAACATGTTTTTAAATAAAAGCTAGCAAATATCAGCTGTGAACATGAGGTAAAAATCATTGCATGATTACATATATTACATACATACATACATACATATAGCACATAAAAGAGCCAGCCCTATCCCATCTGTTCTCATGGAACTTGTGGTATAGGTTTGGCTAACATGGGATAGAGGAATTGTTGCTGCTTCCAGGAAACTCTGAGCTTACACTTGGGAGGTGGGAATTATATATCACTTGTACACAGAGTGTACAAATCAATGATAATCAGTGTAGCGCTATTACATACAAAATCATAATGCAAAAATAAAAAAAATATAAAAAAACATATGTGCCCCTATATTCAGTGTAATTTTGTGTTTTTCTATGTATTTCTAATAAAAGATGAGGTCAGCTTTGAGAACATGTTACTGTACAGTACATGTTCCACCTGTTTTTGGATGGAACATGCAACATGTTCCCGCTCCTGCAGCGAGTCAGCAATCTGAGCTCTCTGTACGACAGTAGTGCAGGGTGGCGCTGTTGAGCGCTCTAGTAGTCAATTGATTCTTTCTGTCAGTGTGAAAATGCATGCCCATATGATGTATGGGTAGAAAGCCTACAATGACAGTCTGCAGGAGCTTTGCATGGCACCAGCGATGCTGGTGCAATGCTTTGCAGGCTCCGAAAAAAAATAAATAAAAGTAAATGCACAATTTTTTTTTACATGCAAAAAAAGTGCATTTATTATTTTTTGTTAAAAAGTGTACTTATCTTTTAAATAAATATCCTACATCCAGCAATTGTCTTTCTGTAATTTTCATCCAATTGTTATACTCTACACATCATGTGCCTGAACCATTTTTCTCCATCTCTGTGACCAAAACCAGTTATTCTCTCAAGTTCTGTCCATGACCCACTGATTACGATAGGTCATATATAGCATGTTTCCCCTTTCTTTAGGGTCCCCAGATATTCAAACCTTCTTTCTCCTCCTCTGATCCTCATAATAGGAAAACTCGACATAGTGCTTTGCTGCTTTAAAAAGACTTTATTAAAAATCTCATTCCAGTTAAAACCATATTTCTCTTTTACGCAATTCTACCAAGCCACATCTTGTCTAACCTGGTCTAGTATATATATCATGTATGAAAATTGTATTTTGTATGTCATTGGCAGCCAGGTGGCATGAAAGCAGGAACATTTGATCCTTACCCAACTCATTCCAATGATGCTTATGGGAAAAGACTTACTAAAAGTGCAACCATTGTTAAAGGGGGAAAGATTTTCCAGCCTCCAGCAGGACCCAAATCTTTTCCTATTAAAAGTGTAATTGCATCACACGTTCTCAGGTAAGTACTGTAAGAATGAAATACTACTTTGATGTTTTAATGTATTCTGATTTATGCAAATTAATTGAGAAAATAACAGGCATCCCCATAACATAGCAATGATTGTAATAATTATGCACCCTCCCTCTTGCTGAACAGCATTGCTTGGCAGCTTACTGGAAGATCCTAAAGTGGAACTTCACTCTCTCAATCATCATTGACTATTTTTAATCCTTATGATCCTGACATTAGAAAATACATAGGATTGTATATTATATTTAATTGTTTAAAACTTTTTTTTACATTTCTTCAGTTACTTCCTGGTTTCCAGGCCTAGGCAAACAATATCATATATCCCATGAGTCTTCAGGAGAAGGGGGGGGGGTCTCAGTTAAGCCTGCATACCTGAGCTAAGGGAAAATGGATTCCAGGAAGTATGAATCATTGCCCTTACTCAAGATGGCCACAGCCAGAAATGCTAGAGGGGTGTTTTTCAAAATGATTTCTCAACAAAATAAATGATGGAGACATGTATGGATGGGTGAGTTTGCTTTGAATATTAAAAATTAATAAAATAGCATTTTTGGTTTGTGGTGCTCAGGTGCAGTGTGGTTCCACCTCAAGTATTTTAAACTTTGGTGCAGTTACACGTTTTATCACTCTGCCCCTAGCTCTCCATCTCAGTTTTAAAGTAACAGATTTGTAAATGATATTACACTTGAATATACCATGTGTCTGGTTTAAAGTTGTAATCCAGGTACACAGCTTTATGCACAATTTTGCTTTTATGTAAAGACTACCTGCCAAGAGAATTGTAATTCTGCTTCGCTAACCTTGTGACCCAGACACTACTTCCATATAGCACAGCCAGATACCAATCCTCTCTGCAGAATATAATTACTTTTAATAAGAAATCCAGCCGTTGTTGATTTTTGGATACGGAGTGACTAATGCCCCCTGGATAGAACATGGGTACAAATCTACATAGTAGTTACTGTATATAGACATCCTTATGTAAGGGATTACTGGAGGTGGATATCAAGGTAGATTTAGGTATGTATGCTAGTTCTGTGTAAATATATATTTTAGAGGTTTTATATATACTTAAGTTTTAAGGATTACTTTTTTTATTCTACATCCATGTATACTCTTATTTAAGCAATAGCAAATATGAGATATTGCATATGAATATTTTATCTTTTCATTTTTAAACTTTTAATAGTTAGTAATTGTTCTACTATTTATATAAAGTAAATATTTTATACATATAGTATATTAGATAAAGAGGACATTTTTTAAACCCTGCCACTAGTGGAATCTGGTGCCAGTCGAATACTTGTTCCCAATATGAGTCATTTTTGTTTCTTTATTTTCTGCCAGTATATTGCACTGTGCATTACAGGATACAAACAAATGTTCACATCCATCTCTGACCCCAAACAATACCGCTCTAGATACCTTTCGAACAGCAACTGAGCACAGTTTTTGGGCCTTTTAGAATCTGACTCCTCCCCACAAAACAAGCCTAAGTGAAGGTTGTATGAGCAAAACAAACAAAGCACTGTGCAGCCTACACTATTGCTTGTTTAGTCTCTGACCCCAAAGAATACACAATATTAAGAAACTGTTTTGTTCAGATGCTAGCTCTAGAGTAAGATTTTTTTTAATTTACTCTCTCTCTCTCTCTCTCTCTCTCTCTCTCTCTCTCTCTCTCTCTCTCTCTCTCTCTCTCTCTCTCTCTCTCTCTCTCTCTCTCTCTCTCTCTCGCCAGCACAAGCCTGATCATTGCAGGAGAGCAGACTATGTTCTCAGCACAGCTAGAAAACTAACCATGCTATGCTGTACTGCCTAGTGTGCTAATTTTTTAAATAGGAAAGTAGAGTGACTGACAGGCACACCAGGTATTTCGCACAAAGAAAGTAAAACAAACAGAACAGGATACTTTTTTTTTTTTTTTTTATACAAGTACATGGTACAACAGACACATATCAAGAATACGAAATGTTGGGTTTACATATTCTTTAATAGGAACTTTTAATGAAAGCAGTATAATAAGTAAATTGCTACTGCAGGATGCCTTCTGAAAATGTAAGTTGGCTGGCTGTCTCTGGTTTCACAACTTCATGATTTTATCTGGAAAAACACATTAGCAAAGTCAGAAATCTTGATTTGAATACTATCTGAGTAATGTTTGTAGTCAGTAACCCAGAAAGAACTGAAGCCAAAGGGTAAGAATGGCACTACAAGCAAAGCATGTTCTGGGCTCATCTTTAGTTACTTTTTTTTTTCGTTACTGGGGCATTGCTATGCTGGCTTTTGGACAAAGTCTGAACAGTCAACATCAGTCTAATTTCACACTGGCATCATCCAGTTAAATTTTTCATAGAAAAAATAAATTCAGTTTATATCAGTTCAGTTGTTTACCAGTTTTTTTATATCCGTCAGCAAACGTCTTTAATCACTAGCCTACAGGGCACTTATACCCCCTTCCTGCCCAGGCCAATTTCCAGCTTTCAGCGCTGTCACACTTTGAATGACAATTGTGCAGTCATGCAACACTGTACCCATATGAAATTTTTATCATTTTTTTGTGACAAATAGAGCTTTATTTTGGTGGTACAGTGGGGCAAAAAAGTATTTAGTCAGCTACCAATTGTGCAAGTTCTCCCACTTAAAAAGATGAGAGAGGCCTGTAATTGGCATCATAGGTAGACCTCAACTATGAGAGACAAAATGAGAAAAAAAATCCAGACAATCACATTGGCTGATTTGGAAAGAATTTATTTGCAAATTATGGTGGAAAATAAGTATTTGGTCAATATCAAAAGTTCACCTCAATACTTTGTTATATATCCTTTGTTGGCAATGACAGAGGTCAAACGTTTCCTGTATGTCTTTACAAGGTTGGTGCACACTGTTGCTGGTATGTTGGCCCATTTCTCCATGCAGATCTCCTCTAGAGAAGTGCTGTTTTGGTGCTGTCGCTGGGCAACACGGACTTTCAACTCCCTCCAAAGCTTTTCTATGGGGTTGAGATCTGGAGACTGGCTAGGCCACTCCAGGACCTTGAAATGCTTCTTACGAAGCCACTCCGTTGCCCGGGCGGTATGTTTGGGATCATTGTCATGTTGGAAGACCCAGCCACATTTCATCTTCAATGCCCTTGCTAATGGAAGGAGGTTTGCACTCAAAATCTCACGATACATGGCCCCATTCATTCTGTCCTGTACATGGATCAGTCGTCCTGGTCCCTTTGTGGAGAATCAGCCCCAAAGCATGATGTTGCCACCCCCATGCTTCACAGTAGGTATGGTGTTCTTTGGATGCAACTCAGCATTCTCTCTCCTCCAAACACGACGAGTTGTGTTTCTACCAAACCGTTCTATTTTGGTTTCATCTGACCATATGACATTCTCCCAATCCTCTTCTAGATCATCCAAATGCTCTCTAGCGAACTTCAGACGGGCCCGGACATGTACTGGCTTAAGCAGGGGGACACGTCTGGCACTGCAGGATCTGAGTCCCTGGAGGCGTAGTGTGTTACTGATGGTAGCCTTTGTTACGTTGGTCCCAGCTCTCTGCAGGTCATTCACTAGGTCCCCCCATGTGGTCCTGGGATTTTTGCTCACCGTTCTTGTGATCATTGTGACCCCATGGGGTGAGATCTTGCGTGGAGCCCCAGATCAAGGGAGATTATCAGTGGTCTTGTATGTCTTCCATTTTCTAATTATTGCTCCCACAGTTGATTTGTTCACACCAAGCTGCTTGCCTATTGCAGATTCAGTCTTCCCAGCCTGGTGCAGGTCTACAATTTTGTTTCTGGTGTCCTTCGACAGCTCTTTGGTCTTCACTAGAGATGAGCGAAGTATTCAAAAATTCGATTCGGCTGATTCGGCGAATTCGAGGAATAAATTCGATTCGAGGCGAATATATTCGCTGCGAATTTAACTTATAAAAGGGTGTTTCTAGGCTTCAGAGAGCCTTTATATTAGTGCAGAACACTGTACCTTTAATTTAAATGCCCTTGGAGTCTGCTGGGGAAGAGAAATAATACTGTCAGTCAGTATGACATGCAGATGAGTGCCGTCGATCTTAGAATCACCGCACACTTCACTCATTTGGGCAGTCACGGGGCCAAAACCAGAGTGTGGAGCCACAGTGTGGCGGTGGAGGCAGCAGCAATGGGAGGCCATACAGCACCCTATGACAAAAATGGAACCCACCAGCAGTGTGAGGAGACCTGAAAGTGGCACATGGCAGAGTGTGGCGATGGAGACAGCAGCAATGGGAGGCCGTACAGGGACCCATGACACACTCTGGACCTGGCAGCAGCATGAGGAGGCGGTACAGGGGTCCATGACAGATTACGGGCCTGGCAGCAGCATGAGGAGTCGGTACGGGGGCCCATGGCAGATTACGGGCCTGGCAGCAGCAATGGGAGGCCATACAGCACCCTATGACAAAATGGAACCCACCAGCAGTGTGAGGAGACCTGAAAGTGGCACATGGCAGAGTGTGGCGATGGAGACAGCAGCAATGGGAGGCCGTACAGGGACCCATGACACACTCTGGACCTGGCAGCAGCATGAGGAGGCGGTACAGGGGCCCATGGCAGATTACGGGCCTGGCAGCAGCAATGGGAGGCCCGTAATCTGCCAGCACCCTATGACAAAATGGAACCCACCAGCAGTGTGAGGAGACCTGAAAGTGGCACATGTTTGGGGCATGATTCATGGCGGATTTAGTCAGTTGTGTCAGGAACTGGTGGTTTGAAATCCAGACTAATCCACGCCTGATTCATTTTCACAAACGTGAGTCTCTCCACACTTTGGGTGGACAGTCGTGTCCTCCGCGGAGTTACAATACCTCCTGCCGCACTAAACACGCGCTCCGATGCCACGCTACTGGCCGGGCATGACAGCCTTTCAAGGGCAAATTCAGCTAGTTGGGGCCAAAGGTCAAGTTTCGTTGCCCAGTAGTCAAGGGGATTGTCTACCTCGGTTGGCAGGGTGCTGTGCAAGTAGGCCCAAGCCTGTTGTTTGAGGTCCTGCTCCAGGTCCACCTGATGCTGCTGCTGCTGCGGCTGGTTAGTAGTTTCCTCACTGCGCTGGTGAAGAAAGCTACTCATCATCGACTGCAGACTGAGGCAGCCGCTGCTGGTGGAGCTGCCACTGCTCCTACCACCCCACCGCTCCCCTGCTGCCATGGCAGTGGAACGCGAGCGCACAGGGCCCACAGTGTCTGAGGATGGACGTTGGCGCAGAAAGGCAGAGACCAACTGACTACATAGGTGTTTTTTATAGTACTTTATTTTGGCCTCCCTCTCAGCAGGTGTGAAAAAGGCCACCATTTTTGAACGGTAGCGAGGGTCCAACAAGGTGGACAGCCAAAAGTCATCCCTCTGTCTGATGGTTATTATTCGGCTGTCGCTACGCAAGCAACCGAGCATGCTATGGGCCATTTGTGCCAAGGAATGCGAGGGACTCCCTGCCTCCATCTCCACAGCATACTGCCACGGTGCGTCTGGGTCCTCTGTCTCCTCCTCCTCCTGCAGATGCTCCTGCTCCTCCACTCCTGTCCGCTGAGTGGAAAAACCACCCATTTCACTCAATAATTCCTGAGCACCAATGTCCTCCTCTACCTCCTCCTCTTCTTCCTGTCCTGCCTCCACAGGGGTCATGTGGCGTTGAGATCTGTGCGTCACGTCTACCGCACCCTGACCAGCCATTGTTAACAGCATTTGTTCCAGGACGTGCAACAGAGGAATGACGTCGTTCATCCCATAGTCCTGCCGACTCACGAATAGCGTGGCCTCCTCAAAGGGCCTGAGCAAGCGGCAGGTGTCACGCATGAGCTGCCAATGGCTGACATCTAAGTTACACAGGGGAGTACCTTTATCCGCTTGTAACATCAGGAAATCGGTGATGGCCTTTCGCTGTTCGTAAAGGCGGTCTAACATATGTAGGGTTGAATTCCACCTTGTTGCAACGTCACAGCATGAGGAGTCGGTACGGGGGCCCATGGCAGATTACGGGCCTGGCAGCAGCAATGGGAGGCCCGTAATCTGCCAGCACCCTATGACAAAATGGAACACAACAGCAGTGTGAGGAGACCTGAAAGTGGCACATGGCAGAGTGTGGCGATGGAGACAGCAGCAATGGGAGGCCGTACAGGGACCCATGAGACACTGTGGACCTGGCAGCAGCATGAGGAGGCGGTACAGGGGCCCATGGCAGATTACGGGCCTGGCAGCAGCAATGGGAGGCCCGTAATCTGCCAGCACCCTATGACAAAATGGAACACACCAGCAGTGTGAGGAGACCTGAAAGTGGCACATGGCAGAGTGTGGCGATGGAGACAGCAGCAATGGGAGGCCGTACAGGGACCCATGAGACACTGTGGACCTGGCAGCAGCATGAGGAGGCGGTACAGGGGCCCATGGCAGATTACGGGCCTGGCAGCAGCAATGGGAGGCCCGTAATCTGCCAGCACCCTATGACAAAATGGAACACACCAGCAGTGTGAGGAGACCTGAAAGTGGCACATGGCAGAGTGTGGCGATGGAGACAGCAGCAATGGGAGGCCGTACAAAGACCCATGAGACACTGTGGACCTGGCAGCAGCATGAGGAGGCGGTACAGGGGCCCATGGCAGATTACGGGCCTGGCAGCAGCAATGGGAGGCCCGTAATCTGCCAGCACCCTATGACAAAATGGAACACACCAGCAGTGTGAGGAGACCTGAAAGTGGCACATGGCAGAGTGTGGCGATGGAGACAGCAGCAATGGGAGGCCGTACAGGGACCCATTAGACACTCTGGACCTGGCAGCAGCATGAGGAGGCGGTACAGGGGCCCATGGCAGATTATGGGCCTGGCAGCAGCAATGGGAGGACCGTAATCTGCCAGCACCCTATGACAAAATGGAACACACCAGCAGTGTGAGGAGACCTGAAAGTGGCACATGGCAGAGTGTGGCGATGGAGACAGCAGCAATGGGAGGCCGTACAGGGACCCATGAGAGACTCTGGACCTGGCAGCAGCATGAGGAGGTGGTACAGGGGCCCATGGCAGATTACAGGCCTGGCAGCAGCAGTGGGAGGCCCGTAATCTGCCAGCACCCTATGACAAAATGGAACACACCAGCAGTGTGAGGAGACCTGAAAGTGGCACATGGCAGAGTGTGGCGATGGAGACAGCAGCAATGGGAGGCCGTACAGGGACCCATGAGACACTGTGGACCTGGCAGCAGCATGAGGAGGCGGTACAGGGGCCCATGGCAGATTACGGGCCTGGCAGCAGCAATGGGAGGCCCGTAATCTGCCAGCACCCTATGACAAAATGGAACACACCAGCAGTGTGAGGAGACCTGAAAGTGGCACATGGCAGAGTGTGGCGATGGAGACAGCAGCAATGGGAGGCCGTACAGGGACCCATGAGATACTGTGGACCTGGCAGCAGCATGAGGAGGCGGTACAGGGGCCCATGGCAGATTACGGGCCTGGCAGCAGCAATGGGAGGCCCGTAATCTGCCAGCACCCTATGACAAAATGGAACACACCAGCAGTGTGAGGAGACCTGAAAGTGGCACATGGCAGAGTGTGGCGATGGAGACAGCAGCAATGGGAGGCCGTACAGGGACCCATGAGAGACTCTGGACCTGGCAGCAGCATGAGGAGGCGGTACAGGGGCCCATGGCAGATTACGGGCCTGGCAGCAGCAATGGGAGGCCCGTAATCTGCCAGCACCCTATGACAAAATGGAACACACCAGCAGTGTGAGGAGACCTGAAAGTGGCACATGGCAGAGTGTGGCGATGGAGACATGGGCTCCCTGGCCACGCTTGACTTTCTGGCCACATAGTCGACATACGGCTACGTTTACTTCCTCGGGCGGCTTGACGAAAAATTGCCACACCGCCGAGTAGGAAACTTTGCCCCCGCTACTCCTCACTGGCTGACTGCTACTTCCTCCGTGCACACCGGCACCACTACTGGCCGTGGTGGTAGGCTGCAGTGGAGCTGGTGCTGTACTCCGTGGCCGTTTGCCTCCACTGACACTGCTGCGACCCTGCTGCCTCCTGGGCAACCCACCGACTATTTTGCTCGCTGCCAAGCTGCCACCCTCTTCTCCTGATGATGCGGAAGCAATAGCCTGATGACGACGAGGCTGCCAAGTGCGATCAGCCTCATCATCATCAATTAGGGTCTCCGCCTCACTACTAGCCCCCTCGGCTGCGTGTGGGTCAGGAGACAGACCTGTCTCTAGACCGGCTACCGAGCCACTCTCCTCGCCAGTACTTCTTCGCCTGGCTGCTGAAGAGGCGGATGTCTCCCCCCGTTCCTGACCGCCCTCTGTTAGCTCTTCCTCACTGTACAGTGGGGCTGAGCCCACAGCATGCGATACTTCGCTTGGTGAGGGAACACCAAAGGACAGGGGCAGGTAGAGGACACGTGATTTCAGTGGGCTTGCTCCCGGGCCATGCCAACTAACGGTTGTGTCTGACGTACCCACCGACCGTTGGCTGTAGGTGTCAGAGGTGACCTGGGAAGAGGAAGACGACCGAGCCAACCAATCGATGACGGCAGGGTTGTCGGTGGAGACACGACCGCTGGATGACACCGGGGGCACTGGCCTCTGGCTGCGACTAGTGCTGCCTCGACCCCTTCCTCTGCTGCCACGTCTGCTCGCTCCTAAAACATTGCCTCCTCTGCCACTCCTCTGCATGTTGTCTGACATACTCTTTAATTCAAAGATTCTGTGTCCCTGAATAACAATTCTGTTTCCCTCAGTAACAATTCTGTGTCTGTCCCTGAGTAACAATTCTGTGTCCCTGAGTAACAATTCTGTGTCCCTCAGTAACAATTCTGTGTCCCTCAGTAACAATTCTGTGTCTGTCCCTCAGTAACAATTCTGTGTCCCTCAGTAACAATTCTGTGTCTGTCCCTCAGTAACAATTCTGTGTCCCTCAGTAACAATTCTGTGTCTGTCCCTCAGTAACAATTCTGTGTCCCTCAGAATTGTTACTGAGGGACACAGAATTGTTACTGAGGGACACAGAATTGTTACTCAGGGACAGACACAGAATTGTTACTAAGGGACACAGAATTGTTACTGAGGGACACAGAATTGTTACTGAGGGACACAGAATTGTTACTGTGTCCCTCAGTAACAATTCTGTGTCCCTCAGTAACAATTATGTGTCTGTCCCTGAGTAACAATTCTGTGTCCCTGAGTAACAATTCTGTGTCCCTCAGTAACAATTCTGTGTCCCTCAGTAACAATTCTGTGTCCCTCAGTAACAATTCTGTGTCTGTCCCTGAGTAACAATTCTGTGTCCCTCAGTAACAATTCTGTGTCTGTCCCTGAGTAACAATTCTGTGTCCCTGAGTAACAATTCTGTGTCCCTCAGTAACAATTCTGTGTCCCTCAGTAACAATTCTGTGTCTGTCCCCGAGTAACAATTCTGTGTCCCTGAGTAACAATTCTGTGTCCCTGAGTAACAATTCTGTGTCCCTGAGTAACAATTCTGTGTCCCTCAGTAACAATTCTGTGTCTGTCCCTGAGTAACAATTCTGTGTCCCTCAGTAACAATTCTGTGTTTGACCCTGAGTAACAATTCTGTGTCCCTGAGTAACAATTCTGTGTCCCTCAGTAACAATTCTGTGTCCCTCAGTAACAATTCTGTGTCCCTCAGTAACAATTCTGTGTCTGTCCCTGAGTAACAATTCTGTGTCCCCGAGTAACAATCCTGTGTCCCTGAGTAACAATTCTGTGTCCCTGAGTAACAATTCTGTGTCCCTCAGTAACAATTCTGTGTCCCTCAGTAACAATTCTGTGTCTGTCCCCGAGTAAGAATTCTGTGTCCCCGAGTAACAATTCTGTGTCCCTGAGTAACAATTCTGTGTCCCTGAGTAACAATTCTGCGTCCCTCAGTAACAATTCTGTGTCCCTCAGTAACAATTCTGTGTCTGTCCCTGAGTAACAATTCTGTGTCCCTCAGTAACAATTCTGTGTCCCTCAGTAACAATTCTGTGTTTGACCCTGAGTAACAATTCTGTGTCCCTGAGTAACAATTCTGTGTCCCTCAGTAACAATTCTGTGTCCCTCAGTAACAATTCTGTGTCCCTCAGTAACAATTCTGTGTCTGTCCCTGAGTAACAATTCTGTGTCCCTCAGTAACAATTCTGTGTCCCTCAGTAACAATTCTGTGTCTGTCCCTGAGTAACAATTCTGTGTCCCTCAGTAACAATTCTGTGTCTGTCCCCGAGTAACAATTCTGTGTCCCTCAGTAACAATTCTGTGTCCCTGAGTAACAATTCTGTGTCCCTGAGTAACGATTCTGTGTCCCTGAGTAACGATTCTGTGTCCCTCAGTAACGATTCTGTGTCCCTGAGTAACAATTCTGTGTCCCTCAGTAACAGTTCTGTGTCTGTCCCTGAGTAACAATTCTGTGTCTGTCCCTCAGTAACAATTCTGTGTCCCTCAGTAACAATTCTGTGTCCCTCAGTAACAATTCTGTGTCCCTGAGTAACAATTCTGTGTCTGTCCCTGAGTAACAATTCTGTGTCTGTCCCTGAGTAACAATTCTGTGTCTGTCCCTGAGTAACAATTCTGTGTCCCTAAGTAACGGTTCTGTGTCCCTAAGTAACGATTGTGTGTCCCTAAGTAACGGTTCTGTGTCCCTAAGTAACGATTCTGTGTCCCTAATACAGAGAGATCTGTCTCTCTTGAATGACCAGAGGCAAATGGAGAATTGTAAGATGGCCGCAATTTATAGCTCCACCATTACACAGTGCTGGCTGGCTGGCTGCTGATTGGCTAATGCGATCACATGTCATGAATGAATGCATTATGGGTCAGCGCGCCTTGTCTGCGCGCCTTCCCAGAGATCCCTGCTCCGTCGCCGCACATGTCGCCGCCATTTTTGGAAAAATTTCGATTCCATCCGAAGTCTGCTAATTTTCGGATTCGACGCGAATCGAAATTTTCCTAATATTCGAAACGAATTCCACTTCGCCGAGTTCGATTCGCTCATCTCTAGTCTTCACCATATTGGAGTTTGGAGTGAGACTGTTTGAGGTTGTGGACAGGTGTCTTTTATACTGATAACAAGTTCAAACAGGTGCCATTGATACAGGTAATGAGTGCAGGACAGAGGAGCCTCTTAAAGAAGAAGGTACAGGTCTGTGAGAGCCAGAAATCTTGCTTGTATGTAGGTGACCAAATACTTATTTTCCACCATAATTTGCAAATAAATTCTTTCCAAATCAGCCAATGTGATTGTCTGGATTTTTTTTCTCATTTTGTCTCTCATAGTTGAGGTCTACCTATGATGCCAATTACAGGCCTCTTATCTTTTTAAGTGAGAGAACTTGCACAATAGATGGCTGACTAAATACTTTTTTGCCCCACTGTATTTAGTCACCTCTGGGTTTTTCTTTTTTCTTAAACAAACCAAAAACCACTGAAAATTTTGAAAAAAAAACTTTTTTTTCTTAGTTTTTGTTATAAAATTTTTGTAAATAAGTGATTTTTCTCCTTCACTGATGTGCGCTAATTAGGCTGCACTGATGAGGATGCACTGGTAGGTGGCACTGATGGGCATTGGTAGGCATCACTGATGGGCACTGAAAGGCAGCACTGATACATGACACTGTTAAGCGGCACTGACTGGCACTGTTAGGCGGCACTGATTGGCAGCACTGATAGGTGGCACTGATTGGCATTGATAGGTGGCACTGACTGGCACGGATGGGTGGCACTGATATGCACTGGTAGGCACTGATATGTGGCATTGATATGGCACTGATGAGCACTGACACAAGGCACTGATGGACACTGACAGGTGGCGCTGCTGGGGCTACACTGATCATCAGAGCACACTGATCATCAGTGCCCTGATGATCAGTGTACATGTCCCCTCCGCGGAAAGCCGATTACCGTCTCTTCTCTCAAGCTGTCAGCGTGACAGCTCGAGAGGGGAGAAATGCCGATAACTGGCATTTCCCTGTTTTACATGTGATCAGCTGTGATTGGACCAGGGGTGGACTGACCATTTGGAAACTCAGGCACTGCCCGAAGGCCCGAGGCCAGTAGGGGGCCCCATGAGATGCCCCTGGTACCTTTTTCATAGGCTTTTTGAGCTTGGGCAAGGACACAGGGGCCCCATGATCCCCTTTTGCCCGGGGGCCCCATGAGTTGTCAGTCCGCCCCTGGATTGGACACAGCTGATCACATGACCGAGCCGACATCTTCGGCTCTTTTCGTGATCGGTGATCCGCTGTGTCCGAGGGACACAGCGCACCGCCGATCGCCGTGCTGCACGCTGAGAATGGGAGGATGTCATATGACGTCCTCCCAGAACGAGAGAACCACCTTGCGTCCGTCATATTACTATATGGCGGGCGGGAGGTGGTTAACAACCAGTGACTCACCTCTGCTGCCAGCAGGGTATTCCCGCTGACAGCTGAATGTAAACAGACCTGAAAAAAAAATGCCATACGCACAAACACACAGTGAAGTAAATAAGTATTTGATCCCCTGTTGATTTTGAATGTTTGCCCACTCATAAAGAAATGATCAGTCTAAAAATCGAATGGTAGGTGTATTGTAACACTGAGAGACAGAACAGCAACAAAAAATTCAAAATAAATCATGTCTGACAAATTATGCACTGATTTGCATGTTTATGAGGGAAATAAGTATTTGATCGCCTATCATTCAGCAGGATTTCTGGCTACCAGGTGTCTTTCATACAGGTAACAAGCTGAGATTAGAATCAGTCTCTTAAAGGGAGTGCTGCTAATTTCATTTTGTTATCTGTATAATAGACACTTGTCCACAGGAGCAATCAAACAATCAGATTCCAAACTCTCCACCATGGCAAAGACCAAAGAGCTGTCCAAGGATGTCAGGGACAAGATTGTAGACCTACAAAAGGCTGGACTGGGCTACCAAACTATCATCAAGCAGCTTGGTGAGAAGGTGACAACAGTTGGTGCAATCATTTGAAAATGGAAGAAAGAAAACCACTGTCAGTCTCCCTAGGTCTAGTACACCATGTAAGATCTTACCTCGTGGAGTGTCAATGATCATGAGAACAGTGAGAAATCATCCCAGATCTACATGTGAGGATCTTGTCAATGATCTCCAGGTAGCTGGGGCCACAGTCACCAAGAAAACAATTGGTAACACACTACGCCGACAAGGATTGAAATCCTGCAGTGCCCGCAAGGTCCCTCTGCTCAAGAAAGCACATGTCCAGGCCTGTCTGAAGTTTGCCACTGAACATCTGAATGATGCAGGGGAGGACTGGTTGAAAGTGTTGTGGTCAGATGATACCAAAATTGAGCTCTTTGGTGTCAACTCAACTCGCCGTGTTTGGAGGAGGAGGAATGCTGCCTATGACCCCAAGAACACCATCCCAACTATCAAACACAGTGTTGGAAACATTCTGCTTTGTGGGTGTTTTTCTGCTAAGGCAAAGGGACAACTGCACCGCATCAAAGGGATGATGGACAGGGCAATGTGCCATCAAATCTTGGGCAAGAACCTTCTTCCCTCAGACAGAGCATTGAAAATAGGTTGTGGATGGGTGTTCCAGCATGACAATGACCCAAATTACATGGCCAAGGCAACAAAGGAGTGGCTCAAGAAGAAGCACATTAAGGTCCTAGCCAGTCTCCAGACCTTAATTCTATTGAAAATCTGTGGAGGGAGCGGAAAGTTTGAGTTGCCAAACGTCAGCCACCAAACCTTAATGACTTAGAGATGATCTGCCAAGAGGAGTGGGCCAAAATCCTTTGTGAGATGTGTGCAAACTTGATGGCCAACTACAGGAAATGACTGACCTCTGTGATTGCCAACAAGGGATTTGCCACCAAGTACTAAGTCATGTTTTGTGAAGGGGATCAAATACTTATTTCCCTCATAAACATGAAAATCAGTGCATAATCTGTTAGACTGATCAAATACTTATTTCCTTCACTGTGTGTATGTATGTATGTATGTATATATATATATATATATATATATATACATATATACACACACACACACACACTATCTCACAGCAGCGGGTACACCCCTCACATATATACATACAGTTGTGTTCAAAATAATAGCAGTCAGACATCACTAACCTGATCAATCACTGTTTTTGGTAGAAATGATATTTCTACATGGCAAATAATTTACTAGCAGGTGTAGTAGAGTAATAGAAATCCAACAGACCCAACAGTCATGACATGCATGCTACTGATTCTGTGTAATTGAATCACTAATTGAAAGGGGCATGTTCAAAATAATAGCAGTGTGGAGTTCTATTAGTGAGGTCATTCATTCTTTGAAAAACAGGTGGCAATTATTGCCCTTATTTAAGGAAGGAAGGCAGCAAATGTTGTCAGCAAGGAAGTGCAGAAAATGATAGGCTGCTCAGCTAAAATGATCGCAAATGCTTTAAAATGGCAACCAAAACCTGAAAGATGTGGAAGAAAGCGAAAAACTACCATTCGAATGGATAGAAGAATAAGCAAAATGGCGCGGACTCAGCCAACAATCAGCTCCAGGAAGATGAAAGAAGGTCTAAAGTTACCTGTGAGTACTGTTACAATTAGAAGATGCCTATGTGAAGCCAAGCTATCTGCAAGCAGCCCCCGCAAAGTCCCACTGTTGAAAAAAAGACGTGCTGAAGAGGTTACAATTTGCCAAAGAGCACATTGACTGGTCTAAAGAGAAATGGCGCAACATTTTGTGGACTGATGAAAGTAAGATTGTTCTTTTTGGTTCTAGTGGCCGGAGACAGTTTGTCAGACGACCCCCAAACACTGAATTCAAGCCACAGTACACTGCGAAGACAGTGAAGCATGGTTGCGCAAGCACCATGATATGGGGATGTTTCTCATACTACGGTGTTGGGCCTATTTATCGCATACCAGGGATCATGGATCAGTTTGAATACATCAGAATACTTGAAGAGGTCATGCTGCCTTATGCTGAAGAGGAAATGCCCTTGAAATGGGTGTTCCAACAAGACAACAACCCCAAACACATCAGTAAACGTGCAACATCTTGGTTCCAGACCAACAAGATTGATGTTATGGAGCCGCCAGCCCAATCCCAGGATCTTAATCCAATAGAAAACTTGTGGGGTGACATAAAAAATGCAGTTTCTGAGGCAAAACCAAGAAATCGAGAAGAACTGTGGCATGTAGTCCAATCATCCTGGGCTGGAATACCTGTTCACAGGTGCCAGAAGTTGGTTGACTCCATGCAACACAGATGTACAGCAGATCTCAGAAACAGTGCTTATACAACTAAATATTAATTTAGTGATTCTAAGGAAAGCAAAATCTTCAAACATTTTTCAGTTTATATAGTGAATGTTTGAGTTTGTAAAGAAGAATACAAACACTGCTATTGTTTTGAACAGTCTAATATTCACTTTTCTTAAATTTTTTTAGAGGAACAACACAAATTTGATATATTTTTCTTCATGTTTTGATTTGGAATAGAATGTGTAGTGTTCCCAATGCATTTGTGTGTATGGAAATAAAGGCTTTTAGACGGATTTTGAGCTTTATTCACTTATTCAACACACTGCCATTATTTTGAACACAACTTTACATACTGTGGGAACTAGCACTAAGAGTAGAACTTTTGAAGCACAGTCACTGACTTCCTTCTTTTTTAAAGGCCGTTTTTGCCCAGTTTTATTTAAAAGAAAGTTCCATACACCATAGGTTTCCCACGCAGGGGTATCCACCATCAATGCAAACAGAAACAAAGATTCAGCCTCCTGGCTCTCTTTAGCAGCACCGTTGCTCAGGCTTCATGCCTCGGTCCTCTTGACCATCACATGCAACACATTGTACCTGGGTTAGCACCTTTTCTCAGCACTCCTGTTTTTCCAGCCCACAGGCTTGGGCCCTCTGTCAGACTTCTCTGTGCCACTATGCACATTTGTGGCTGCTCCCTTGCACCCACATGGACTCTTCGGGAGGGTGGAGCCCAGAACCCTGGTCCTGACTCTAGACGAAGCCCACACACACCTGACCAATCAGTCTCCTGGCCATTCCCAAAACCTGGTACGAGGATTGGAGATTTCATCCCTCCCAAATCACTTTGAAATCTCCAGGCTTCAGGTCCCAAAATGGACTTTACAACCAAATGAGGAAAGTGAAAAGCCAGTTTCCTCTGCATTAAACAAGTACCCTGGAGCCCCTCAACCTGCTTTGTTGAGAATTCCGGGTGAAATATCCTTTGTACACTGTGACAGGTCACCACACTGTCACTATATATATATACACACACTATATTGCCAAAAGTATTGGGACACTTCCCCAAACCATTGGATTCAGGTGTTCCAATCACCTCCATGGCCACAGGTGTATAAAATCAAGTACCTAGGCATGCAGACTGCTTCTACAAGCATTTGTTAAAGACTGGGTCGCTCTCAGGAGCTCAGTGAATTCAAGTGTGGTACTGTGATAGGTTACCACTTGTGCAATAAGTCCAACCGTGAAATTTCCTTGCTACTAAATATTCCATGGTCAACAGTTAGTGGTATTTTAACAAAGTGGAAGCAACTGAGAACAACAGCAACTCAGCCAGGAAGTGGTAGGCCATGTAAAATGACTGAGCGGCGTCAGCATGCTGAAACGTACAGTGCACAGAATTCGCCAACTGTCTGCAGTCAATAGCTTAAGACCTCCAAAGTTCATGTGGCTTTCAGATTAGTACAACAGTGTGTAGAGAGCTTCATGGAATGGGTTTCCATGGCCGAGCAGCTGCATCCAAGCCTTACATCACAAGGTCAATGCAAAGCGACGGATGCAGTGGTGTAAAGCACGACGCCACTCGGCTCTAGAGCAATGGACATGTGTTCTCTGGAGTGACCGTTCACGTTTCTCTGGCAGTCCGATGGACGTCTGTGTTTGGCAATTGCCAGGAGAATGGTACTTGCCTGACTGCATTTTACCAAGTATAAAGTTTGGTGGAGGGAGGATTATGGTGTGGGGTTGTTTTTCAGGGGTTGTGCTTGGTCCCATAGTGCCAGTGAAGGGGACCCTTAGGGTGTCGGCATACCAGGACATTTTGGACAATTTCATGCTCGATAGAACACCTTTGGGATGAATTAGAGCAGAGACTGAGAGCCAGGCCTTCTCGTCCAACATCAATGCCTGACCTTACAAATGCGCTTCTGGAAGAATGGTCAAACATTCCCATAGACACACTTCTAAACCTTGTGGGCAGCCTTCCCAGAAGAGTTGAAGCTGTTATAGCTGCAAAGGGTGGGCTCAATATTGAACCCTACAAACTAAAACTGGGATGCCATTAAAGATCATATGCATGTAAAGGCAGGTGTCCCAATACTTTTGGCAATAAAAAAAAGTATGTGTGTGTATGTGTATGTATGTATATATATATATATATATATATATATATATATATATATATATTCTGATTTATCAGTTTAACCAATATTTTCATATATGTTCAACTATTTGGATTAATTGTACAATTCTCTTTAGGTCACTGAATCCAGTGAATTACAAGACTGTGAACCTAACATCATACTAAAAGCTGACAAGCCGAAGCTGTGGAATTTAACGCCAATATTCACTTGATAACACTAAGACAATCATAATAGTCCTCTGTACAGTTTTTATTTTTCTAAATAAACATTGCTGGTGGTATGAAATATACAAAGGTTTTCCATTAATTTAAAATATAAATGTATTTTTTATTTGTTGTCTTATAAATGCTATAAGCATTTGTACAACTGACAGTCTGAATCACCAAAGTGGAAAAAAAAAAAGTTTATAGGAAGTTCTGACTGCACTGGGTTACAAAGGACAGGTAAGATTTCAGATTATGTTATAGAATATTTGCAAATATCTTTTCCAAAATGGTGAAATTACTTCTTGGCAATTCCACTTTTGGATTTCAGGCCTTTATTGAATTCCCTGTTCACAGGAACCTTAGTGTCCTGTGAACTGTGGTTCCACCTGTCCTATAGTGACATACAGTACAAGCCAATGTTAAAGTGGAACTTTAGGTTAAAAAAAAAAATGGTGAACAGGCAGGAATTTTAATGCAGAAGAGACATGCTTTGTCTCTTTTGCATTAAAGTTAGTTACATGCCTGTCCGCCCCTATACAGTGACCCACGCATGCGCAGCTCACTATACACATTTGGTAATGCCGAATATGACTGAACTCCCATGTATGCGCGGGAGTGACATTATCCACTGACAGAGGCCAGTTATCGAGACCCAGAAGCCGCCTGCCTGAAGATGTCAGCAGCCGGTCGGGGAGCAGTGAGACACCTCATCATTGGAGCTGAGGTGAGTAAAGTTCCACTTTAAGATAGCCAAGTAGAAATCCCTTGACTCATCTGATGGCTGAATGCTTGCATGGGCTAAGGACCGGAGAATCTGCTGCTTTTTCTTAAATAGGCTGCTGCAAAGGTAAGTAAATGAATGCTTCTTTTAACCACTTGAGCTCCTGAGGATTTACCCCCCTTAATGACCAGTCCTCTTTTTGCTACTCGGCGCTGCACTAATTCAACTGATAATTGCGCGGTCATGCAACGCTGCACCTAAACGAAATTTATGTCCTTTTTTCACACAAATAGAGCTTTCTTTCGGTGGTATTTGATCACCTGTGCGCTTTTTATTTTTCACGCTATAAACAAAAAAAGACCAAATATTTTGAAGAAAAACGATATTTTTTACTTTCAGCTATAAAAAATATATAGTAAACTCAAAGTTAGTTATAAATTTAGGCCAAAATGTATTCTGCTACATGTTTTTGGTAAAAAAAATCCCAGTAAGTGTATATTGATTGCTTTGTGTGAAAGTTATAGCGTCTACAGTCTATGGTATAGATACTGCAATTTACAACATTTTTTTGCTATACAGCGCTGCGCTAGTTTAACGGACAATTGTGCGGTCATGCAATACGGTAAATAAATGAAATTTATGTCCTCTTTTTAACACAAATAGAGCATTCTTTTGGTGGTATTTGATCACCTGTGCACTTTTTATTTTTGGCGCTATAACCAGAAAAAAAACCCAATATTTTCTCATTTTGGTCATAAAAAATATCTAAAAAAACCCCTAAAATTTCGTCATAAATTTAGGCCAAAATGTATTCTGCTACATGTTTTTGGTTAAAAAAATCCCAATAAGTGTATATTGATTGCTTTTTGTGAAAGTTATAGTGTCTACAAACTATGGTATAGATAATGGAATTTACATAGCTTTTACTTTCTGGCTGCCCATCACATTTCTTGAGGTGCTAAAATACCAGGATAGTACAAACACCCTCAAATTACCCCTTTTCGGAAATTAGACACCCTAAGCTATCTGCTGAGAGGCATATTGAGTCCATGGAAGATTTATTTTTTTTCCACAAGTTTCTGGAAAATGATAAAAACTTTTTTTTTTTTTTACACAAAGTTGTCATTTAAATGATTTATTTCTCGCACAAGCCATGGGTATATGTGGAATTACACCCCAAAATACATTCTGCTACTTCTACTGAGTATGGGGATACCACATGTGTGAGACTTTTTGGGAGCCTAGCCACATACAGGAGCCTGAAATCCAATGACCACTTTGAAAGCCTGAAGGTGCGTAACTTCCTCATTACTCTTCCTCACTACCTATCACAGTTTTGAAGGCCCTGACATGCCAGGATAGCCCCGAACCCCCACCAAATGACCCCTTTCTGGAAAGTAGACACCCCAAGGAATTTAAAAAGAGGCATGGTGAGTATTTTGCAGATCTCATTTTTTCTCACAAGGTTTTGAAATATAGAAAAAATGTTTATTTTTTTTCATTTTCCAAAAACTTGTGGCAACAAATGAGATCTGCAAAATACTTACCGTGCTTTTTATCAAATTCCTTGGGGCGTCTACTATCCAAAAAGGGGTAATTTGGGGGGGTTAGGTGCTATCCTGGCATTTCAGGGCCTCCGAAACTGTGATAGGTAGTCTGGAAGTGTAATGAAAAAATAAAGCCCTTTAAAAGACTGAAGGTGCTTATTGGATTTTGGGGTCCTGTACTTGGCTAGACTGCCAAAACGTCTCTCGCATGTGGTACCCCCATACTCGGGAGAAGTAGCAGAATGTATTTTGGGGAGTAATTCCACATATAACCATGGCATGTGTGAGCAGTAAATCATTTAAGTGACAATTTTGTGTAAAAAAAAAAAAAATATTTATTTTTGTCATTTTCCAAAAACTTGTGGTAAAAAAATAAATTCTTCTATTGATTCAAAATTCCTCTCAGCAAATAGTTTGTGGTGACTACTTTCCAAAAAGGGGTCATTTTGGGGGGTGGGGGTGTTTTATGCCCAGCATTAGAAGTTTATGCCACACATCATTCACTCTTCTAACCACCTGAAGACCAAGCCTTTTTGTTCATATGAAAAAAATCTGTATTTTTTGCTAGGAAATTAATTTAAACCCCCAAACATTATATATTTTTTTAAAGCAGACACCCTAGTGAATAAAATGGTGGGTACTACAATTTTTTATGGCACATAGCAGCGATTTTTACCATATCTGGTACGCTGGCGGCCAGAAAAATTAATAAGGGACTCCTCAACGCAGATGTTTTGCTGGGGAGTATAGACATCTGCAAATTTTAGATTAAGGTGATTTGCGAGGGGCTGAATTTTGTGGAGCCGGTCAAATTCAGGGTTACCCCAAGGATGACAGAGTGTATTGTCGCTGAAATGCATAAAACACATTATACTCTCATATTTATGCCTGGCCATGGCAGCAGAGAACACGGCATATGATGAATCGGGTCTGAGGACCAATACAACCGCAATTCATTTCTTTTAGTAATGCCCATGTTGAGGGTTAGGCCCCAAAAAATGTAAATTTGAAAACCGTAATGAGTTTCCATGCGAATGGTCTGGCAAGGTTTGAATTTGGGTTGGCGGCAATAAATTGTTGTGCATATAAACTGCTTTGATCCACAATCAACGCATACAGATATTCCGTGAAAAACAGCTCCAAAAATCAAGGCGGTATGTGAAAGACCAGGATGCACTAGACCGCTGGTACTCGCCAGATCACCAAAATGTAGAGCAGCACTAGTATTGGCACTCTGCTGCATATGAGAGTCATCAAAATTTACCGGCAAGTGCTAACAGAGATCAGGCCTGATTCTGCGAACACTGCGGTTTTGTGTGCAATGTATCAAGTGACAGTGACCTACTGACACTGCACTTGCTGGGGGAGAAGGGGGGGGGGGGTAAGCGTAGGGGCTAAATGCAAGTGCTGGCAGGTGCCGGGGCTGATCCCGCTAACACTGCGTTTTTGGGGACGCTATACTAATGTGAACGCTGGTATAGTGCTGACCTGATCAAAGATATTGACCCCTTCAGACACTATACTAGCAATGGAGGCTTATTGTACATGAGCGTACTCCTGGCTGTCAAGGGGTTAAATGTGATGACTGGTGTACTGACGGGCAATCTGACGCTATCTGGGAGGGGTGTGAAAACCACGGGAGCGCAAATCACGTATATATATATATATGTGATTTTGCATACCCATGCCGCCCTGTAGCAGTATTTCTGCTGTAGGGTGGTCAGGAAGCGGTTACAGAAGAGGTTTGTGTTACGGCGCTGCGTTATTTTAACTGACAATTGCGCGGTCATGCAACACTGCACCCAAATTAAATTTACATTCTTTTTTTCCCACAAATTGAGCATTCTTTTGGTGGTATTTGATCGCCTGTGCGGTTTTAATTTTTTGCGCTATAAAAAAAAAGGCTGACAATTTTGAGAAAAAAAAACAATATTTTGGACTTTTTGCTATAAAACATGTCCAGTAAAAAAAATTAAAAAATCGAATTTTCATGTCTTTGCTAAAAAAAATCCCAATACGTGTAAATTAATTGGTTTACATGAAAGTTATAGCGTTTACAAATGGCGGGAAAGATACTGGGTTTTTACATTTTTTTTATACTAATAATGGCGGCGATCAGCGACATATGGCGGCGATCAGCGACTTATGGCGGGACTGCGGCGGACATTTTGACAGGGGGGGAACTGACTTTGGTCAGTGAAAAAAAAACCCACTGACACTGTACTAATGGCACTGGGGAGGAAGGGGTTAACATTTTTAGTGTTAACTGTGTGAGGGGAGTGTTTTACTAGGGGGCGGGGGTGTGTGCTGGACGGGGGCAGGCTGATCGAGAGAGAGAGAAACTCTTCTCTCCCTCTTCATCTTGTCATGAGCTGACAGGCAACTGACAGAAAGCAGGGCTGTGTATAAACAATGCAGCCCTGCTCTCTGTCAGCGATCACCGCTAATCAAGGGGAAACGGCCGGTAATGACCAGCCGTGACCTGGCGGCGGAGACCCGCTGGACAGGTAGGGCGGGCGCACGCCCCCTACCTGTTTTGCAAAACCACATTTTAAAAAGTGGTTTTACCCAGCCGTGCCGCCCTGCAACCGTTTTTATGCAGTGGCTGGGGCTGAAGAAGTTAAAGCTGGGTTTTTTTGTGTAAAAGTGACCTTGTGGTGACAAGATGAATTTAAAGTATTCCATGGATTTTGTTAACCTAAAACACAAAAGGCAGTACTGCTTAAGCCTGCAAAAGGAAAGAACAGGATGCCAGATTAGCATAAAGTAAAATCAAAACATGTATTTCCAATCTCACTTACATGTAAAGGAAGTTCTGTACTACTCCAATGGTTGGAGTGGAACTCAGTGATCTGAGCAAACTGATGGCAGCTGCAGGGCATGGGAAAGAAACTGCTGTGGAGTGACAGGTCGGCGGCGTCTCTCCCCTCACTTGTCCTCACTAGGAGGACATGACAGGCACACCCCTTCTACCTCTGGCATTTTGGGGTTTGTAAGATGGAAGAACTTTTATCATCTTCCTTTTGGTAGCTTGGTTACAAGAAAGATGTCAAGAACTATGTGACCTCTTGTCTAACCTGGGTCCACGCACCACCCTGATCTTTTCCTTTGGGGTTACTCCACCAAGTCTCTGTTCAATCAAGACCATGGGGGTCAATTTCTATAGACTTTGTGGTCAATCTTCCTCCCTTGAAAGAGATGATCACTATCTTAATAGTGACTGCCTCACTAAAATGGCTCATTCTGGCTGTCACGTAATAGGAGATTAACTAGAACTGGTTGACTCAGAATCTTGGGCACCTGTGCATGGTAGCCAATCAGCTTCTAACCTCAGCATGTTCAGTTAAGCTTCAGCAATAAAACCTGGAAGCTGATTGGTTTTTATGCAGAAGTGGACAAGATTCTGAGTCAACCAGGTTTAGTAAATAAACCCCTATATGTCAGTGCCGGCTTTTAAATGTAATTACCGGCTTTTTATTTCTTCACTCTAGCTCCGAGAATTAGCTGTCTATCTCCCCGGAGTTAAAGGAAACTTTGTTTATCTGGGGAAAAAACTAAAAGGAAACTTTTTGTTTCTTTTAACTCTGGGAAACAAACTAAAAGGAAACTTTGTTTCTTTTAGCTGGGGGAAAGTGAAAGCTAATTCTGTGAGCTATAGTGAAGAAAATAAAAAACTCGATAATTACATTTAAAAACTGGCACTGACCTATAGTGACAGCCAGTCACTGTATACACTGCTCCACTCCTGCCTTTCTTTCTTAGCCATCCCCTTCACATCTGCAGTACATACAGTCTCCTGTATCGGCTAAACTTTTCCTATCGGCATTTTCGGCCGGTGTGTTTCGGTGGCCGAAATTTCCGTGCATCCCTAGTTTATAGTGCACAAAGAACAAACATATTGCACCCAAGCACCAAAATTCCATCCTACACAGAAAAATAAAGTGAAATAAATCCCCTAAAATATCCCCATCATGTAATTGTGAGGGGTTACAGTGTTCAGGCACAACCAACACCCAATTCTTCTGCACCTGTTTCACAGGTGCATATAGTTTACATTTTTCACCATTTTTCTCTAATTGTTAACAATTTTTAACTGCTGGGCCCATTCCTGCGGCCAGCAATAGTAACTGTGAGGAGTTACAGTGTTCAGACACCACCAACACCCAAGGTCAAATTTTTCTGCACCTATATGACAGGTGGATATAACTAGAATTTTTAGAGCAGGGTCCAATCCTGCACTCGTCAAGAATAACTCTGAAGGGTTATGGTGTGAACGCACCACCAACTGTTCGCCCGTCAAACACCCCACAATGCACTGCGCCCTCACAGTGCACAGTATCCACCCCACACTATATAAGATAGAAGGGAGAATACTCTCCCCGAAAACCCCCCAAAAACAAACAAATAAGAATAATTTAAAAATACAAAAAAAAAAAATCTAGAGCTTGGCCAGGTGCTAGATCTGTAAGCATTCAAAATGAATGACAAGCAGCTTTTGGGAACACATTGGGTGCAGCTTTATTCAACATTATTACCGCCTTTTTGACAGTGATAGAGCACAACTAAAATCTACATATATTATCGTGCTCCACTAACAATTACAATAAAAAGTGAAAAGAATATTTTGAATAAAGTGAAATTAAATTAAAGCAGTCCAACAACAAATTAAATGTGATAATGCAATCACGCTTCTGCTGCATAAATGTCCTTAATCAATCCGTGACTTTGACATTCCTTCTAGTGATGTGATAGGAAATGATTTTGCGTGCAATCCACCAGTCATAAAATTCTGTACACCTTCAGCGACTGTGCTCTCACCTGGCATATATGACCAAACCGTTAAGTGAGATCATATAGAGCTCGTGTCCCTTTAATTGGACTTGGAGATGGATGGGATTCTCCCTCTTCACAGTTAGGGGTCTCCTTACTTCCTTAGGACTATTTTAAGTCTTGAAGCTTCTTTGAGAATGAATACCACTCAGGATAAATCTCCTCTGCAATTTCCAGCCATCCCTGGTCTTTTTTTCTATAATCCTTGTATTGTGGATCAGCACAACTGTAGAGGTATGGTCTGGGTCTCACCAGGCTGATCAGAACCTGTCTTGATCAAGTTTCTTGCTGCAAGGGCTTGAACTTCCTTTATGATTTTTGGTCCACTATGACACATTCGTATCAGTATGTGTAGAGTGTAGGCGACCCACTTATTTCAATTTTCATTCATATCTTTATTGTTGTAATTTTTATTTGAATTAGCATTTTCACAATATTGATTTAATACACTAAGAACACTTTTTTACACCATAGTAGCTCACAAGACCCCACAATTTAAAATCTATATATCCCATTGCTTCATGTCTGACTGAATGACAGCAATATCAAGGGAAGGATGCGGTTATTGAAAAATGATCCATGCTTCCCTTTCATTAGATACAGCATCACCTCACAAGACCCTCAGCCAACACCTGACAACTGTAAGATTAGTATGGCTGTAGGTCAGCTTAAGGCAGATGATGACCCTGTTATTGGATTACATCAGATGTTTTTTTATTAAGGAATGTTCAAGATATCTGGGTCTGTACAAACAACATGTTTCAGCTAGCCCTGCACAACTTTGATTGCATTTTGAAAGCTCATAGAGAGGAATATAGCATTGATCTGTCCTTATGGCTTTTTTTTTCTACTAAATGATGCTCCTTATCTAAACTTCTCTCTCTTTCTCTGTCTCTCTGTCTCTCTCTCTCTCTCTCCCTATCTATACACACACACACACAGCAGAATACTGAATACCAAACCTGTGGCTGATAAGTGTACCAGTTCAATCCTTGGAATTTAAAAGTAACATTTGCAATTAAATCATTTTGCCTTTCAACTTGGATTGCTCTTTATGTAACCGCCATTTAGTGATCAAAAATTGGAAACAAAATACAAAGTATGTCTTTCTGCTTTTCTGATAAAAAAAAAATCTGGTATAGATTGGGGGGGACCCCATGCTGTTTTTTTAAAATAAAAATTTAATTAAAAAAATGTCAGTCCTGCTGAAGCAGATTCTATGAATTGTACAGATGTGCAACTTTGCAGGTAGTTTTCGGGGGCCGCCCCACGCATGATATTTAACAGAATTTTTAGTTTTTTTTTTTTTTTATTACTTTAAGCAATGAAAAATGACTGCCCCTTTAAAAACAATACTTTTGGAAATGTTACTTTTCACTGATTCATGTTCCTCAGGGCAGTCCCAATACCCATTTTTTGGCCAATAACATATAAGCCTTAAAAATGGGCACTTTTTAATTTACAAGTTCGAGTTCCATAGACTTGCATTATGTTCGATGTTCGTGGTAGAACTTTTGTTCGGTTCGAATGTTCTGTGAACCGAATGGGGGTGTTCGTCCCATCACTGCTGACAAGCTTTTGTATCTGAATATTTTCAGAGATTAAATATTCTTTCACTTTTGAATAGATGTTTTCTCCCCTGGTATGGCCTTTCAAAGGAATGATTTTCATCACTTCTTCCTTTACTTCAAAGTTATTGAAAACCATTCTAAGAAACATAACTATTTGTGAGGTATCTGTAACATCAACTCATTCATCAAGTTGAAGGGAGAATTAGCTGCAGTCATCCAAGTCTTTTTTCAGTTGTGAATTGATGTCAGCTACCATGACTTCAACTCTTCTTGTAACTGTTTTAGCAGAAAGTTGATGAGAATTTATTGCAGATTTTTTTTGTTTTTGCTTTTAAAGGCACCAAAGAGAGAATCGGCAGCTTCCTCTTTAATCATCTCACTGTCCTCAAATTATTTTTTTCTCTTTGCTACGAGCTGAGACAGACAATAAGAGGCCATAGTTGAGGCTATGCTTTTCTCTGCAGGCCTAGTGAACATCCTTTGCTGTGTAGTAAGAAAAGTTTTTTCAAATATTGCACTGTTTTCTTAATTCAGACTTAGGTGGAAAGTCAAGTATTCTGAAGTGTCTCTCAACATTTCCTTTCTTGGCTTAAGCAACTGAAACTTTGAACAACAAACGCACTTCCCATTCACTTCCGTAAAAAAGTTGTTGATGTTCCCATTCTCAATGAAAATGATAGTTTGGGTTTTTTTTTTGTTGCTTTTTTGCCATTGTATTGGAGGCTGAACTGCCCTGCTTGGCTGGCTGGTCTTTGCTTTGGCTTAGCTGGCTGGTCTGTGGTCTGGCATGACTGGATGGTCTGCGTTCTGGAACGGTTGGCTGGCCTGAGTTCTCTCCTGGCTATTTTGGGGTCTGTCCTGATGGGCTGCTCTGAATTCTCTCCTGGCTATTTTGAGGTCTGTCCTGATGGGCTGCTCTGAATTCTCTCCTGGCTATTTTGAGGTCTGTCCTGATGGGCTGCTCTGAGTTCTCTCCTAGCTGCCTAGTCAGAGTTCTGTCCTGACTGGCCTGGCTGGCTGGTCCGAATTCTGGCTTGGCTGGCTGGTCTGACTTCCTGCCTGGTTAGCAGGAGTTCTGGCTTTGCTGGTTGGCTAGCCCGAAATCTGGCCTGGTTGACTTGCATCACTAATCTTCAGTGTTCAGATAAAAGCTCAAAGAAAATATAGAAAGGCCATCATATCACTACTATAGTGTATATTATAGTGCATACCAGGGGCGGACTGACCATTTGGAAACTCGGGCACTGCCCGAGGGCCCAGGGTCAGTAGGGGGCCCCATAAGATGCCCCTTGTACCTTTTTCATAGGCTTTTTTGAGTATGGGCATGGACACAGGGGCTCCATGACCCCCTATTGCCCGGGGGCCCCATGAGTTGTCAGTCCGCCCCTGGTGCATACTATATAAAAACCTTACATTTTATTAAAATTAACAAAAAGACACCCTCTTCAAAATTCCATGAAAAGTAATTTTGTGATTTAATGTACAGTATTTGCAACTGTCAAGGCACTACATCTGACTTGCCTGTGCTTTCTCCTGTGGTATACATGCATATACCATCTTTATCATTCGATCATTGTTCATCTGTCCTGATGTTGAACTATTGTATCATAAGATGCCTTTTCACTGTACCTGGCTACCATTCTATTGTTTTAAATAATTTCCAAAAAAAACCCTAACACATTCTATTTGAGTAAGTATTAATTTCAAAAAGTACCTTCTATTGCTCTCAGACTGAGCTCTATGAACTATGGCATTTGCAGTGTGCATAGATCAATGCATATAACTGCAACTAACCTACACTGCTTGTTCCAAACAAACCAAATGGAGAGGGAAAAGGAATGGTTTGGGAGCTCATGGAGGATATTACAAGAAGGCAGAGGAACACAGTAGGAAATTATTTCATGGAAAATCGATTACAGGGCCATTATGTGGAGGATATGTAAGGTTTATTTTTGGAGAATAAGGATATGCATTAGCTGAGTGTCACTTTAAAACTTGGGACCTTATCCACTGGGACTGTCGGGGTATTACTTTAGTTGAAAATGACCAGGTCAAAACCTAAGAACCCCATTTCTTGTAGAATTCCTCCTCCATGGAGTACAGCTGAGCGAGTCACTTCTGAGGTGAAAACACCTCCTCTGGGACCCTGGACACAAAGGAAATGTCAGATAGGGGAACAGATTGAGCCCAGGTTCACATCAATGCGATGCTGGAATTCTGCGAAACCTGTGCGTTTCCCACAACGCACTGCAATCGCATCATGTTCTGGCAATCTGGTGCTGGTGTCAATAAATTAATGACACCCCGATACAGATCGCAAAATGCAATGCAGTTGCCATAAATTGCATCACATGGGTGAGAACACCCATGGAATGCGATTCAGGTGTGGATTTAAAAAATAGAGTCCTGCACCTTTTTGGTGCGGATGCGATGCCATTTGCACCATACAAAGTCACACCCGCATAGCGGGAACCAGCTGTAAGAACTAGTCTGACCCTTTGGGGAGCCATCGTAGGGCAAACTGTGCAGAGGATGCTCCCTTTATGATTGAGGTCTTTGGGAGCCCACTCTATCATAGCCTTCCCTCTCCTCTCTGCCTGCATGAGGCCATCGATTTCTGAGGATCTGTAGGCCAATTACACTGGAAAGGCAAGGGATACCCAGCTGAAAGGAGTGTATGTGTAAATCATAGCACTTCAGTGGCAGTCACCCAATGTAGTATGGTATCCCCAATACCTGCACCCTGTGCTGAAGCCCCTGTACTGTGCAGATGCATGAACTGACTGTCCTGAGTTACAGGAACTGGAAGCCCATGTGGCCAAGTGTAGATAACAAGTAAAATGGTATATACATACTGTGCTCAGCATAAATGAGTACACCACAACAGATTTATCAGAAAACCTTTACTTTACTTTCAGAATCCACATTTTCTATGGGACACTATACTACAAAATACTCCCACAAATGCGGGCTATTGATTGCAGACAGGATTTGTTAATTTGCACACACAAAAAAAAGTATTTTTTCTAACAAATTCCTTCAAGACTATGTTGCTAAAATTAATACACCCCAATGAAAGTCTTAGGAGCAAAGCTAAATTTTAGACAACAAATTCCTAATTAACAAGCATTCAACTACAGGTGAGTCTAATTATTCATTAAACAGGTGTTCAGCAGACAGCTGATTATAAAAGGGCACCCAGGACCCTGCATCCACTATATCTGATCTCCCACAGTACACAGAACATAGAAATGCAATTATTTTAGTAAATATAAACTGCTAAATACCTTTTCTCATCAGAAGTTAGAGCAGTCTGTGTCTGTGTCCAGCCCAGCACTAGCTAAAGCTTGTAGGAGTTTCCTTTCTGCTCTAGGAGGATGGAAATCCCCTGACTTCTGTCTGGACAGTGTAGATTGACCCTGTGCTGATCATATGCACTCTCCCAAGAAAAAAAAAACCTCTGGCAATATACACCAAACTGAGCATATGCATGCCTACGGTTCAGTCTGGAGATAAGCGGTGGTCGCTTGAAAAAGGGGAGGAACAGAGAAGAAAGGATCAAACTGCATTTTTACACAATGCAGAGGATTAACCCCTTAGGTTCCACAGTGAGTATAACAAGCATGCTTTACTGCATTTACAGACTGATTTTACTGTTGTGAGTTTAGTAATACTTTAACAAAGAAAACCCCTTCCCATTTCATGCTGTCAGCAATGGCACCACATGGAAATGTCACAAGGCCTGAGAAAGAAAATAATTTCTTTACAAAAGAAAGGTGAAGGCTACAAGATCAGCAAAGCTTTACTTATCAGTCAGAATACTGTAGCAAAAGTGATCCAAAAATTTAACAAAAGTGGAACGGCAACCATCTCACGGAGATGTCCAGGCCACCCACAGAAGTTAACACCTCGACAGGAGTGTCTTCTGATCAGAAGGGTTGAAGAAAATTGCCATGAAAGTTCACTGTAGTTAGCTAAAGAAGTAGAAAGCCAAACTGGGGTGATTGTTTCCCGTGACACAATATGGCATACACTGCAGAGGAATGGAATGCATTGGTGTCTTCCACGAAGGAAGCCTCTCCTAAAGCCTATGCACAAAAAAGCCTGCCTAGAATTTGCCAGGGCCCATGCTGAAAAAGAAGACGACTACTGGTACTCTGCAGTGATGGGACCAAGATAAATGTTTTTGGAACTGATGGCTTCAAAACTGTATGGCGTCACAAAGGTGAAAAGTACAGAAAAAAATGCATAGTGCCTACAGTGAAACGTGGTGGCAGTGTCCTTCTGTGGGTCTGCATGAGTGCTGCTGGTGTTGGGGAGCTGCATTTCATTGATGGTATCATGAGATTTTTATGAGATTTTGGAGCACTTCATGCTTCCTTCCTCAGACGAGCTTTATGGGGATGCTGACTTCATTTTCCAGCAGGACTTGGCACCTGCCCACACTGCCAAAAGCACCAAAACCTGGTTCAATGATCGTGGGATTACTGTGCTTGATTGGCCAACTCGCCTGACCTGAACCCCATAGAGAATCTATGGGGCATTGCCAAGAGAAAGATGAGAGACATGAGGCCGAACAATGCAGAAGATCTGAAGGCTGCTATTGAAGCATCCTGGTCTTCCATAACACCTCAGCAGTGCCACAGGCTGATAGCTTCCATGCCACGCCACATTGAGGCAGTAATTGCTGCAAAAGGGGCCCAAACCCAGTACTGAGTACATATGCATGCTTATACTTTTCAGAGGTCAGATATTGTTCTATGTACAATCCTTGTTTTATTGATCGCATGGAATATTCTAATTTTCTGAGATTGTGGATTTGGGGTTTTCATGAGCTGTAAGCCATAAAATCATCACAATGATGACAAATCACGGCTTGAACTATCTTGCTTTGCATGTAATGAGTCTATCTCATTTATTGGTTTCACCTTTCAAGTCGCATTACTGAAATAAATTAACGTTTGCACGATATTCTAATTTTTCAAGTTTCACCTGTGTGTATGTATATGTATATATATGTGTGTGTATATATATATATATATATATATATATAGTATTTCACAGAAGTGCGTACACCCCTCACATTTTTGTAAATACTTTATATCTTTTCATGTGACAACACTGGAGAAATTACACTTTGCTACAATGTAAAGTAGTGAGTATACAGCTTGTATAACAGTGTAAATTTACTGTCCCCTTAAAATAACTCAACACACAGCCGTTAATGTCTAAACGCTGGCAACAAAAGTGAGTACACCCCTAAGTGAAAATATCCAAATTGGGCCCCATTTGGCCATTTTCCCTCTCTGGTGTCCTGTGATTCGTTAGTGTTACAAGGTCTCAGGCGTGAATGGGGAGGGGAGCAGGTGTGTTAAATTTGGTGTTATCGCTCTCACTCTCTCATACTGGTCACTGGAAGTTCAACATGGCACCTCAAGGCAAAGAACTCTCTGAGGATCTGAAAAAAAGAATTGTTGCTCTACATAACGATGGTCTAGGCGGGCATGCGGCTCTTTTTCACCTTTGCTGCGGCTCCGGAGCACACTGTCCACCAGGTGACAGGCAATAGGGTTGCCGTAGCTACTAAACGTGGTTCAGCTCCGCCTCGCCACGAGTACAGTACCTGGTGACGTCAGGCCGCCTGTGTGCAAGAGGGAGGAGTGACAGAGCCGAAACCAGCGTGAGCTAGCGTTGCATGAGCGTGAAGAACACAGCACTGCGCGGGAGTGAAGAACAAAAAAAGGTAAGTTAATTTAACGTTTTCTATGAAAAGTAGTTCTGAGGGGGGTTAAAAAAATATTAATAGAAAAGTGACAATAATATAATAATATATTTATAATTTGGATTACATGGGGCCCTCATATTTACCTAAGGCTATGATTGTGATTATGACGATACACTGTGGCCCTGATTAACCCTTTGCTTACTGGGCCCTTAAACCCCCTTCATGACCAGAGCGCTTTTTGCGATTTGTCGCTGCGTCACTTTAACTAACAATTGCGTGATCGTGCGACGTTGTACCCAAACAAAATTGGCGTCCTTTTTTTCAAACAAATAGAGCTTTTTTTTGTGGTATTTGATCACCTCTGCGGTTTTTATTTTTTGCGCTATAAACCAAAAAAGAGCGACAATTTAGAAAAAAATAACATTTTTAAATAATTGTTTGCTATAATACATATCCAAAAAAATATTTAAAAAAATGTATTCATCAGTTTGGCCGATATGTATTTTTTTACTTGTTTTTGGTAAAAAAAAAAATCGCAAGCGTACATTGATTTGTTTGCGCACACATTGCCGCATCTGCTGATTTATGGCATTTTTATTCTTTTTTTTACCAGTAATGGCGGTGATCTGTGATTTTTAGCGGTACAGTGGTAGTGCGGCAGACATATCGAACAATTTTGACACAGGTTGCAGGGAAACGAGGGGAGGGGGTGGCTGGAACTTGAGGGGGGTGGGCATAGCAAATTTTGGCATGGGCCCTGTGATTTCTACTTACGTCGCTGTTTTCGACCCCCTGGTAGGTCAGCCATGGATAAAGGCAAGAAGAGAAAAATTTCTGAAGAAAACAGAGTGTTTAATGATACATGGACAGAATCATTTGCATTCTCTACTGACGAGATTGGTTTACCAGTATGCTTAATATGTGGTGAGAAATTAGCAAACCACAAAAAGTCCAATGTTGCAAGGCATTTCCAGAATAAACACACAGCCTTTGCTGAAAAATATCCAGATGGAGATGAGAGACGAAAAGCCGTTGCAGAACTTATGAGGAAGGTTAATATGAGCAAAAATAATTTCAAGAAGTGGGTGAAGTCTGCAAATTCCACAACATATGCTAGTTTTGTGGCCGCTCAGGAAATAGTCAAGCACGGGAAGCCCTTCACAGATGGAGAGTATATAAAAGAAACATTCATTAAGATTTCGGAACATCTATACATGGACTTCAAAAACAAGAATGAAATTGGACAGAAAATCAAAGACATGCCACTCTCTGCGAAGACTGTCAAAGACAGAACCCTAAAAATGGCAGAAAACATTAGCAAACAGCAAATTCAAGACATTAATTCAGCTGTGGCGTACTCCATCGCCTGTGATGAGTCCAAAGATAAAGGTGATATTGAACAAATAGCACTGCTCTGTCGTTATGTGAACTCTTTTGGGCCACAGGAAGAACTGATTGAGCTGATACCACTAAAAGACCAAACAAGGGGTGAGGATATCTGTAAGGCTGTTCTGGACTTTTTAACTGCTAAAAAAATAAACACCAAACACCTGGTCTCAGTGGCTACTGATGGGGCACCGAGTATGAGAGGTGCACGGAAGGGCTTTGTGGCTCTACTGCAGAAGGCGCTTGGTAGAACGCTGCTGTCATAACATTGCATCCTGCACCAAGAGGCATTATGTGCTCAAACATTTCCGCCAGAATGCACAAAAGTGATGGATGTGATAATTCAAATTGTTAATAAGATAATGGCAAAGGGTTTAAACCACCGCCAGTTCCGTTTGTTATTGGATGAAGTGGAAAGCATATATTCTGACCTCCTGCTCCACAACAAGGTTCGGTGGCTGTCCAGAGGCGAGGTGCTAAAACGCTTTGTCACATGTTTAGAAGAAGTAAAAACCTTCCTGGCCAGCAAAGAGCTCACCTTTGCTGAGCTGGAACAGCCAGAGTGGCTGGAAAAATTACATTTTATGGTAGACATGACAGCACATCTAAACACGCTAAATACAACCCTTCAGGGGAAAGGAGGCACAGCTCTGCACATGCTGGAAGAGGTTTTGGCTTTTGAGCGCAAGTTGACAGTGTTTATCAAAGATTTACAGAGAGGTACACTGTCTCACTTTCCCTCTTTGAGAGAGTTCAAACAAAGTCATGATACAATCAATTTGGAATATTTCAAGTCTGCAATCACCACAATGCAAAGTTCGTTTGGGAAACGATTCTGTGAGTTCAGAGAGGAAAAAAACACATTATCCTTCCCTGTCATTCCCCTGGCGATCGATCCATCCCTATTGAATATGACTGCATTTGCAGGTGTAAGTCAACCTGATCTTGAGATGGAATTGGCCGATATAGCCGACAAAGATATATGGGTGTCCAAGTTTAAATGCTTGACCGCTACTCTTGAGGATGTTGCCCGGCAGAAGGCCATTCTGGCACAGAATCATAAATGGAGTGATATTAAAAACCTTCCCAAACAGGACAAACTTGTATTTGAACCCTGGAATGCTATCCCCAACACTTATATAAACATGAAAAAGTATGCATTTGGAGTGCTTTCGATCTTCGGCTCCACATATGTATGTGAGCAGGTCTTCTCCAACATGAACTATATTAAAAACAAACATTGATCACGCCTCACAGATGACAGCTTGCAAGCCTGTGTGAAAATGAAGGTGACGCCTTACAGCCCTGATGTGCAGACACTGTGCACTGAGGTTCAGGAGAAAAAATCCCATTAACCAGATAAATTAAATATTTTAATTAGCTATTAATGTGCAAAAATATATTTTACATTGTTAAGTGAAAAAGTTCTTTTTTTCTTCAGATTGACAGCTAACTGCATGATCCTGTATAAAGCATTAAGGTAAGAAACAATATATGCAGTGTCGGATTTGTTTTAAATGTTGCAATGGTTTTGCGGCTCCCAGTCTTTTTTTCCCTTCGGAAACGGGTCCAAGTAGCTCTTTATGTCTTAAAGGTTGCAGACCCCTGGTCTAGGCTATAAGAAGATTGCCAAGACCCTGAAACTGAGCTGCAGCACGGTGGCCAAGACCATACAATGATTTAACACGACAGGTTCCACTCAGAACAGGCCTCGCCATGGTCGACCAAAGAAGTTGAGTGCACATGCTCAGCGTCATATCCAGAGGTTGTCTTTGGGAAAAGACGTATGAGTGCTGCCAGCATTGCTGCAGAGGTTGAAAGGGTGGGGGGTCAGCCTGTCAGTGCTCAGACCATACGCCACACACTGCATCAAATTGGTCTGCATGGCTGTCATCCCAGAAGGAAGTCTCTTCTAAAGATTATGCACAAGAAAGCCCGCAAACAGTTTGCTGAAGACAAGCAGACTAAGGACATGGATTACTGGAACCGTCCTGTATTCTGATGAGACCAAGATAAACTGATTTGGTTCAGATGGTGTCAAGCTTGTGTGGTGGCAACCAGGTGAGGAGTACAAAGACAAGTGTGTCTTGCCTACAGTCAAGCATGGTGGTGGGAGTGTCATGGTCTGGGGCTGCATGAGTGCTGCCGGCACTGGGGAGCTACAGTTCATTGAGGGAACCATGAATACCAACATGTACTGGAACATACTGAAGGAGAACATAATCTCCTCCCTTCGGAGACTGGGCAGCAGGGCAGTATTCCAACATAACCCCAAACACACCTCTAAGATGACCACTGCCTTGTTAAAGAAGCTGAGGGTAAAGGTGATGGACTGGCCAAGCATGTCTCCAGACCTAAACCCTATTGAGCATTTGTGGGGCATCCTCAAATGGAAGGTGGAAAAGCGCAAGGTCTCTAACATCCACCAGCTCCGTGATGTCATTATGGAGGAGTGGAAGAGGACTCCAGTGGCAACCTGTGAAGCTCTGGTGAACTCCATGCCCAAGAGGGTTAAGGCAGTGCTGGAAAATGGTGGCCACACAAAATATTGATACTTTGGGCCAAATTTGGACATTTTCACTTAGGGGTGTACTCACTTTTGTTGCCAGCAGTTTAGACATTAATGGCTGTGTGTTGAGTTATTTTGAGGGGACAGCAAATTTACACTGTTATATAAGCTGTATACGCACTACGTCACATTGTAGCAAAGTGTCAATTCTTCAGTGTTGTCACATGAAAAGATATAATAACATATTTACATAAATGTGAGGGGTGTACTCACTTCTGTGAGATAGTGTGTGTGTGTGTGTGTGTGTGTGTGTGTATATATATATATATACAAGTGAAAAAGTGTTGCACTGCGCAAACAATATTAATGATGTGAAAACAAACAAATAATATAAAGACAATTCCAAGGTAAGTCCAGCGTAAGTAAAAAGCGCTTCAAGAAATCCAGATGGAGAAGAGCATCTTCCTACTGGTGACTGCACCCAAAATCCCAGTGCTGTAAATCCTCAATGTAAATGCATCATTACAGTGAACATATAGATCCAGGTGGACCGTCACCTTCTTACATGGACCTGTGTAGGTAAACAGGTCAGATAGGCATCTCCCCTTTTAGTGGGGGTAACACATAGCTTTCTCCTCTGTGGGAAGTCCTCCCTTTTATATGCCACTGTGATCCTGCAATAGCACCTGATATCAATGCAGCTGGCTCTGTGGGTAAAGCTCAACAACCACAAAGATGACCATAGTACTATCCCTGATGAAGTCACGTTGTGCGTGAGGGTCCACCTGGATCTACAGTTGTGACCAAAATTATTCAACCCCCACTGAAATTGAGTGTTTTGGCCAGTTTGACATTGCTTTTGATCATTCAGTCATCTTGCTTACATTTACATTAAAGAGGCACTTGTAGGTCAGACAAATATAACATAACAGTTATAATGAAATAACCACAAATGTCTTTTCTGTGCTCACAGCATTATCAGTTTTATTCAACCCCCAAGTGACATTCAATCTTAGTACTTAGTACAGCATCCTTTTACAGTTATAACAGCTTTTAAACGTGAAGCATAGCTTGACACAAGTGTCTTGCAGCGATCTACGGGTATCTTCGCCCATTCTTCATGGGCAAAGGCCTCCAGTTCAGTCACATTCTTAGGCTTGCGCACTGCAACTGCTTTCTTTAAGTCCCACCAGAGGTTCTCAATCGGATTTAAGTCTGGTGACTGCGATGGCCACTCCAAAATGTTCCAGCCTTTCCTCTGCAACCATGCTCTAGTGGACTTGGAGGTATGCTTGGGATCATTGTCCTGTTGAAAGGTCCAACGTCTCCCAAGCCTCAGGTGTGTGACGGACTGCATCACGTTTCCATCCAATATCTCCTGGTACTGAAGAGAATTCATGGTACCTTGCACACGCTGAAGCTTCCCTGTACCTGCAGAAGCAAAACAGCCCCAAAGCATGATTGACCCTCCACCATGCTTCACAGTAGGCAAGGTGTTCTTTTCATCATAGGCCTTGTTCTTCCTCCTCCAAACATAGCGTTGATCCATGGGCCCAAACAGTTCTAATTTTGTTTCATCAGTCCACAGAACACTATCCCACAACTTTTGTGGTTTGTCCACATGGCTTTTGGCATACTGCAGTCGACTCTTCTTATTCTTTGGAGACAGCAAGGGGGTACGCCTGGGAGTTCTGGCACGGAGGCCTTCATTACGCAGTGTGCGTCTTATTGTCTGGGCTGAAACTTCTGTACCCACATCTGACAAATCTTTTCTCAGTTCCTCAGCAGTCACACGGGGACTTCTCTCCACTCTACGCTTCAGGTAGCGCACAGCAGTCGAAGTCAGCATCTTCTTTCTGCCACGACCAGGTAGCGTTTCAACAGTGCCCTTTGCCTTGAATTTGCGAATGATGCTTCCTAAGGTGTCTCTTGGTATGTTTAACATCTTTGCAATCTTCTTATAGCCATTGCCCTTCCTGTGAAGAGAAATCACCTCTTCTCTTGTCTTCCTGGACCATTCTCTTGCCTTCACCATGTTTGTAACCACACCAGTAAATGTCTAGAAGGAGCTGAGTATCACAGTCATTTTAAAGCTGCCTAATTGGTGCTTATTATGCTTGATTGCTGCTCGGTGACATCCACAGGTGTTTTCAATACCTGATGGAAAGCACCTGTATGAACCTCTGTTCTTCAGAGTGGTAGTCTTTAAGGGGTTGAATAATTGTGGCAATGAAGAAACCACATAAGAACCATTTACTACTGTATTACATAAACAATTGATGTCATTTTAGTTGCATTTGGGTAGTTACAACGTCCTTGTAGGATTTGATTCTGAATACAATTCCAAATGTACACTATAGTCCCTAAACCCCTTTACAGCATTGGGGGTTGAATAATTTTGGTCACAACTGTATATGTTCACTGTGGTGATGCACTTAAATTGAGGATTTACAGCACTGGGCTTTTGAGTGCAGTCACCAGTAGGAAAATGCTCTTCTCTATCTGGATTTCTTAAAGAGTTTTTTAACTTTTAAGTGGACTTATTCACCTTGGAATTGTCTTTATATTATTTCATTGTTTGTTTTCACATCATTAATATTGTTTGAGGAGTGCAACACTTTTTCACTTGCATACTTTTTTATGGGAACACACATAACACGTGTTTGCAGCAGCTCGTTATATGTGTTAGTCTCTATTATATCTTACATTCTGTATATTTTTTGGAAGCACAATTTCTTTGTTTTGTGTATATACCGTATTTTTCGCTCCATAAGACACACTTTTTTCCCCAGAAAGTATGGGGGAAAATGTCTGTGCGTCTTATGGAGCGAATACTGACAGTCCTCCACCTGTCACCGCCGCCGTGTTAGGACCAGCGGTTGTCCCCTCCCACTGCAGCCTGTCCCCTCCCACTGCAGCCTGTCACCGATGCTCTCCCTGCCTTATCCCTTCTCTCTCCGTATACTGACAGTCCTCCACCTGTCACCGCCGCCGTTTTAGGGCCAGCGACTGTCCCCTCCCACTGCAGCCTGTCACTGATGTTCTCCCTACCTTATCCCGTCTCTCAGCGGGCTGTCCCCGCAGCTCTTCATAGTAGGCAGTCCCCCGCCGAACCCAGCTCTGCCGGTCTGCCCTGCAGGCGTGGCCTGTCCTCGGACTCCTCCCCGCTCCTGGCATGTCTGTGTACTGCTCTCTGTGCTCTGCAGTCCGGTCCGCAGGTGTGGCTTGTCCTTACAGCTCCTCCCCTTTCCTGGCATGTGTCCATAGTGCGCTCCCTGCTCTGCAGTCCGGTCCTGTCTGCTGGTGTGGCCTGTCCTCGGAGCTCAGTGTGCCCCCTGCCTTCTGTAAGTTAAAAATGACATGCTGGGAGTTGTAGTCCTTTTCCTTGATGTATGGTGTCAGATCATTTGATATTCTGGGTGGAGGGGCCCTGTGGGGACTTTATATGATGTAGTATGTCCGCAGTCTCTGGTCATCCCCTGTACTGTGTCCGCAATCTCTGGTCGTCCCCTGTACTGTGTCCGCAGTCTCTGGTCATCTCCTGTACTGTGTCCGCAGTCTCTGGCCATCCCCTGTACTGTGTCCGCAGTCTCTGGCCATCCCCTGTACTGTGTCCGCAGTCTCTGGCCATCCCCTGTACTGTGTCCACAGTCTCTGGCCATCCCCTGTACTGTGTCCGCAGTCTCTGGCTATCCCCTGTACTATGTCCGCAGTCTCTGGTCATCTCCTATACTGTCCGCAGTCTCTGGCCATCCCCTGTACTGTGTCCGCAGTCTCTTGGTCATCCCCTGTACTGTGTCCGCAGTCTCTGGTCATTTCTTGTAGTACGTCCGCAGTCTCTTGGTCATCCCCTATACTGTCCGCAGTCTCTGGTCATCTCCTGTACTGTGTCCGCAGTCCCTGGTCATCTCCTGTAGTATGTCCGCAGTCTCTGGTCATCTCCTGTAGTGTGTCCGCAGTCTCTGGTCATCTCCTGTATTGTGACCGCAGTCTCTGGTCATCTCCTGTACTATGTCCGCAGTCTCTGGTCATCTCCTGTACTGTGTCCGCAGTCTCTGGTCATCTCCTGTACTGTGTCCGCAGTCTCTGGTCATCTCCTGTACTATGTCCACAGTCTCTGGTCATCTCCTGTACTATGTCCGCAGTCTCTGGTCATCTCCTGTACTGTGTCCGCAGGCTCTGGTCATTTCCTGTAATGTGTCTGCAGTCTATTGGTTCAGAATATTTTTTTTCTTGTTTTCTGCCTCTAAAACCTAGGTGCGTCTTATGGTCAGGTGCGTCTTATGGAGCGAAAAATACGGTATGTAAAGAAACCTGACATTTTAACGGGTGTGTAAACCTTTTATATTCACTGTGTGTATATATATATTTATATACATACACACACATAAATAAATATATATTTTTAAAAATCTAGTAATCTAATCCCAATACATTGTAGTCAAACTACAGCCAGAGCAAGACATCCTGGAGGAAGTAAAGGGGAATATAGGGGAGCGAAAATACAGGTAGTAAAAATAATTGTATTTATCCCTACATAAATACTACTTTAAAGTATGCATTTTTGTTTAGCAATATCTCTCTCGTATCAGCCATTCAGGATGTCTTAATCAGAAAAAGCAAACTATAGATTAAGTATTTATTCATTAGCTCCATCACTCAGATGCCTTCCATACTCTGGTCTTCTGTACTCAAGTCTTCTTTCATTTTCCACTATTCTTGTATTATCTGAAAATAAACATCCATGTAAGACAATAAATATTCTGCCACAAGGAATTGCATGACAATTGTTTCGTAAATCAACAAATTGCATTTTTTTCAATATACAAAATATAATTATCTCTTGCAAAGTTTTAATAGAAGTCATATTTAGAACTACTGTTATTACATTTATGAGGTTAAGCAAAAATTAACCAAGTAGGTGTTAACTGCAACTTTGCAAATAATTTTCTTTGGCTGAAAAAAGACAAAAGCCAGAAAAACTATGAATGAAACAGAACATAGTTTCTATGGGCAACAGTTCTGCTTATGTTCCAGGTTTTCTAATTGTGCATAGGCGGATCTTTTATCACTTGTGAGGTAGTAATTTTCTTTTATAATAGAAATCTCGCTGACCAGTTTTCAGAGTGGAAAGTCTCTGTTAGTGTTACTATGTACAGTTGTGGCCAAAATTATTCAACCCCCAATGCTGTAAAGGGGTTTAGGGACTATAGTGTACATTTGGAATTGTATTCAGAATCAAATCCTACAAGGACGTTGTAACTACCCAAATGCAACTAAAATGACATCAATTGTTTATGTAATACAGTAGTAAATGGTTCTTATGTGGTTTCTTCATTGCCACAATTATTCAACCCCTTAAAGACTACCACTCTGAAGAACAGAGGTTCATACAGGTGCTTTCCATCAGGTATTGAAAACACCTGTGGATGTCACCGAGCAGCAATCAAGCATAATAAGCACCAATTAGGCAGCTTTAAAATGACTGTGATACTCAGCTCCTTCTAGACATTTACTGGTGTGGTTACAAACATGGTGAAGGCAAGAGAATGGTCCAGGAAGACAAGAGAAGAGGTGATTTCTCTTCACAGGAAGGGCAATGGCTATAAGAAGATTGCAAAGATGTTAAACATACCAAGAGACACCTTAGGAAGCATCATTCGCAAATTCAAGGCAAAGGGCACTGTTGAAACGCTACCTGGTCGTGGCAGAAAGAAGATGCTGACTTCGACTGCTGTGCGCTACCTGAAGCGTAGAGTGGAGAGAAGTCCCCGTGTGACTGCTGAGGAACTGAGAAAAGATTTGTCAGATGTGGGTACAGAAGTTTCAGCCCAGACAATAAGACGCACACTGCGTAATGAAGGCCTCCGTGCCAGAACTCCCAGGCGTACCCCCTTGCTGTCTCCAAAGAATAAGAAGAGTCGACTGCAGTATGCCAAAAGCCATGTGGACAAACCACAAAAGTTGTGGGATAGTGTTCTGTGGACTGATGAAACAAAATTAGAACTGTTTGGGCCCATGGATCAACGCTATGTTTGGAGGAGGAAGAACAAGGCCTATGATGAAAAGAACACCTTGCCTACTGTGAAGCATGGTGGAGGGTCAATCATGCTTTGGGGCTGTTTTGCTTCTGCAGGTACAGGGAAGCTTCAGCGTGTGCAAGGTACCATGAATTCTCTTCAGTACCAGGAGATATTGGATGGAAACGTGATGCAGTCCGTCACACACCTGAGGCTTGGGAGACGTTGGACCTTTCAACAGGACAATGATCCCAAGCATACCTCCAAGTCCACTAGAGCATGGTTGCAGAGGAAAGGCTGGAACATTTTGGAGTGGCCATCGCAGTCACCAGACTTAAATCCGATTGAGAACCTCTGGTGGGACTTAAAGAAAGCAGTTGCAGTGCGCAAGCCTAAGAATGTGACTGAACTGGAGGCCTTTGCCCATGAAGAATGGGCGAAGATACCCGTAGATCGCTGCAAGACACTTGTGTCAAGCTATGCTTCACGTTTAAAAGCTGTTATAACTGTAAAAGGATGCTGTACTAAGTACTAAGATTGAATGTCACTTGGGGGTTGAATAAAACTGATAATGCTGTGAGCACAGAAAAGACATTTGTGGTTATTTCATTATAACTGTTATGTTATATTTGTCTGACCTACAAGTGCCTCTTTAATGTAAATGTAAGCAAGATGACTGAATGATCAAAAGCAATGTCAAACTGGCCAAAACACTCAATTTCAGTGGGGGTTGAATAATTTTGGCCACAACTGTAAGCAATAGACACAGAACAGCCAGTGAGTCAACAGTAATTTTTAGCCACAATTAGTGTTGATCGTCATTGTTCAAATATCATAATTGCTATTATTCTCTACATTTGGATTCAGAAGGTTACTTTTGCAGTAGCCATTTGGAAAAAAAAAGTATTGCAAAGTTGCAGTTAACAAGTACTTAGTTATTATTTGCTCCAGAAGGAATAAATGTTCTGGTGACAAATTTTGAAAATGTGATTTCTCTTCGCTTTGGAGAGATTTTTTCTTACTTCCTGTTGTATTTCCAAGACAGGAAGTAAAGGAAGTCTACCCAGCAAAAACATACTGACAGAGATGTTAACATTTCCTTACCAAAGCAAAAACCTAAAGAAAAGTTTTGGCTTTACGCTTTAATGCTGACTCTGTTACTGATGTTAATGTGCCATGGAATGCCCATAAGGCATATATGTAGGGTATATTAAAAAAAATTAGGGGCTAATGAAAAAAAAAAAGAAGAGAACAAAACAAATTACTTGTCTTACCAACTTAATTTGTACACTAGATCTTAACAAATGGTGTAACTGTACTGATAAGGAATAAGCTGGCCATATATTACTCAGATTTAAATTTGAGCTGATTTCCCCATCCACACATTCGAGGTAAATGGGAACATCCTCCCTGCTGTGTCTTTGTATTCTGACAGGAGGACTCCCCTTCCGTCAGAATATAGTCGCATATAAGAAACCAGCAATATTATCTTATACTGCTACTTGACTTATAATAACTTTAAATCTTGTATTATGTTCCTCTCTCACGTTGTAACTTTTCTCAATGAAGCGCATAATCTGTTTCTTGTAAAGTTGTAAACTAGTGATTATGTGATTATGCATGTGCCATACCTGTGTAATCCTTCTAGAAGCTGGAAATCACTGTAGTAGACTCTGTTACTCCAGTGATCTCCACGAGCTTCTGGGTCTATGCTGAGTGACTGCCCTGCTGTTTACTGAACACAAAAAGTCTCAATGAATGCAAAGGGTTTCCTGACTGGACAAGGGGGAGAGATGGGGTGGTGACCTCACACTCTCCACCTCATCTAATCAAAGAATGCTTTGCAGTCATTAAGAAAATGCGAAGTATTTTCTGAATTGCTCCCTTGCTGAGTGGCTGAACTCCTGTGTTCACAATGAAGCAAGGCAGCTGCCCAGCACTGGACCCGGAAGCTACCGGAGATAACTTGATCAGTGGACTGCAACAATGATTTACAGTTTCTAGAGGGATCCCACAGGTATGGTATCTGCATAGATACATTAGTCAAAGCTGGACCAATGTAACTATGTAAAAATGCCATACCTGGAATTCTTTAAGTACAAAAGACTGTCTTTATCTATTTCCTAATTACACAATGCAAGCTATTCTGAACAATTTCAAGCCGCTTGTTTAGGTATGCTGTGAGAATGGGAACAAATCACATATGGTGGGTGGTCTTAAGAGCTGACTGCAAAAGAGGAAATACACTGCTCCTTTACAAACCCAAACGTATTTTCTTCCCTGTAAAATAGACTATTCAGGGGATGTTTATTGACTTTAAAATATGTCAAAACTGAACACAAATCACCTTTCATTGATCCAAGCTGCTTGAAAATTGATTTTGGCTAGGCATTTTCCCCTACCTTCAGGTGCTGGGTTCTACTTTCTTCTGCTATTTTCCTGAGGTGGTAATTTTCCTTCAATGTCTCATTCCACAAGCGATGTATCTCTTGTTTTTCTCTAGCATAAGACAATGCAATTTTCTTTGAGGAGTTTAACTTTTTTATGAGCTCTTCTTTTTCAGTATTAGCTGCTACTAAGTCTTTAAGAAACTTCTTTTTTTCTTCTTTCAATAGCGCTACTTCTTTCATCAGTAACCGCTTCTCAAAACGTAGTTTGTTTCTTTCATCCTGAATTGTTTTCCTTTGCTTAAGAAGTTCTCCACGTTTGTCAATCATGTCTTTCGCTTTCTGAAGATAGGATTCTGCATCTTGCTCCGCTATGGATAACTGTAAATGAAGGAAGTTCTTTTCTTTTCTGAGCCTGTTGATTTGCCCTCTACACTGGAGATTTGCAGAATTTAAAGACTGGGCATAAATATGCAGTTGTCTTATAGCTTTCTGAAGAGGCGTACTTTGAAGTTGGTATGGAATTTTTGCCTGATCTGCCTCACTTGAGACACTATTTAACCATGCTGTTTCTTCATTTGTGCTTTTAAAAAATGTGTCAAGATTTCCCTTATCGGGTTCTTTATTAACTTTTAGGTCTTCTAGTGTTGGCTCACTTTCCACACCTCCATGACTAGAGTAATTAGAATCACAGGATTGAATAAGGTCCGTAATGCATAGTGTGTCATCCTGTACAATGTCCTCAAGTTCAATATTTTTCATTGTACTGCTCAGTGGACCACTTTCATTTACAATAAATGTGCTATCAGATATACTTGAATTTCCAGAGTCTACTTCTTCAGTCCCATTCATATGTTGAGTATATGAATCCTGGAGGTTGGCTCCCTCATCTTCACATGAAACATTTGATTCTTCTAGTTTGTGGTAGTCAGCATTAGTGTACTGCAGGTTATAAATCTGCTGTATGTCAGTATTTATAAATGAATTCTGATCACTATCTGAAAATACTTCAGTGAAATCCAGTGTATCCGACTGTTCTGATGTTACCATCAATGGGAATTCAGCTGCCCCATGCAATAAACTATGTGTGCCTACACAATCTTCCTCTACAGTACCATCAGTATGTTGACTTGTGTCTTCTGTATAGATGATGTCATCGATCTAAATTACATTAAAAAAAAAAATATGTTTTTAATACACACAATACACAGGGGTTGATTTACTAAAGGCAAACAGGCTGTTCAGTTTGCAAGAGAAGTTGCCCCAGAGCTTCCTGAATGTGGTGAAGTCTCACTTTGCAAACAATACCCAATCATGTGCAAGGAAAGTTAAAAAAAAAAGTAAAATACATTTTTTCTTACACATGACTGAGTGATGTCAGAGTCAACAGAGCACCAAGCTTTGGGATGAATTCCCTTGCTAAGTGAACAACATATTTGCCTTTAGAAGATCCACACCAAAATGTATTCAAATTTCTTTTTTAGCTACTCAAAATTTGGAAAAATAACTGTATGATTGTAAACAATTACATTTAAATAGTTATCTCAAACCAATGCATTACAAAGAACACAATGAATAGTGACATTGAATGTAAAATAAAATAAAAAAAATATTGTTATACAACTAAGAAACATTAAAAACTCAAGTTTTGCAACCTAATTCTTAAACTCTCTTCATTTAACCACTTGCTTTCCAATGACATTCCTGTTTGTAGCTACAGGCATCATCCCAGTATAACCACTGCAACTCAAGGACATGCATCATCCTGGTATCTTTTTTTTTTACCTGGTAATGCTCTTTCTTGTAAAAGCGATCCCAGCGGCTAATTAGCTGCTGGATCGCTTTTAAAGATGGGCAATCCCATCCCACTGGGGAGCCCGGGACTACAGGCTGACCATAGAGATGATTGAGGACTGGAATGGAACGTCCCAGATCATCTATATGGTCTAAGAAACCAGAAGTGATGAGTATTTTGTCACATCCAGTTTCAACTGTGTCTACTGGCCAATAAAGCAGCAGGTCGAACCAATCTGTGTCCGATTGGCTGCTTTGAATAGCCATATGGAGGACCTGTCACAACCCATGCTATAACAAGGGATGTTGCTCATCCCTTGTGATAGCAATAAACTTGATAAAAAAAAAATGTAAATAAGAAATTTTAAATAAAAAGAAATTTTAAAATAAAATAAATAATTAAAAAAAAATGTAAAACAAACCCCCCCTCCACTCGTTCTCATGTTCAAAGGCAAACGCATACGTAGTTTATGCACGCATATGTTAACAGTGATTGCACCACATATGTGAGACATTATAGCGAGAGCAGTAATTCTAGCACCAGACCTCCTCTGTAACTTTAAACTTGTGACCTGCAAAGGCTTTTAAAGTGTCGCCTATGGAGATTTTTAGGTACTGTAGCTTGGTGCCATTCTACGGGCATGCGCAATTTTAAAGCATATGAAGTTTGGTATTTATTTAATCGGTGTAGCATCCTCTTTTATATTTTACCAAAACAATTGGGTTTTATATTTTGTTTTTTTTTCATTAAGACTCATTAAATTGTATTTTTTTTAAAATTGCGTTTGAAAAAAAAAGCTGCTCAAATATCATGTGACTTAAAAATATGCTTCATCCACAATTTTATTCTCTAGGGCCTCTGCTTACTTGGGGTTCCAAGTAATTTCTAGCGAAAAAAAAATTATGTTTACATATAGAAGAGAAGTGCCAGAATAGGCTTCGGAGGCAAGTGGTTAAAAGGTTCCCGCCTGGCTTATGGCCGAATGGCGCCGGCAAAGACCCTCGTCCCTCCTGGTGGACGCCATATGGTGTCCTTTCAGGCATGCGCAGTTTGCATGCCAGAAGAGCCGCGCAGTGGCGCGATCTGTCACCGGCCGTGTACCTCGGACACGGCCGATGACAGATCTGTGTACTGGCCCCGTTGCCAGTACCACATGACAGTTGTATACAATAGATGGCTTCCTATCATGCCATCCATTGTATACAAGTGTGGCTAGCTGTGAATGGTCACAGCGATCACATGCACAAGCTGGGCCAATCACAGTCCAGCTGTGTCATGTGATTAGCTTTGGCCAAATCACAGTTAAGAAAAAAAAACCCTGAATGAATCGATTTCATTCAGGTAAATGCTTGCTTATAGCAAAGTAATTATTTGCTATAAGCAAATTGTGTAAAACAAAAAAAAATAAATACTATGTTACTATGGTAACATTATACTACTTTGGTCATAGTGAAATATGAAAAAAAAAGAAATGTAATAAAAAAATAAGAATAAAAAAAAAAAAATTATCAATTTTTTTTTCGTACTGTCACTGATCAGTGTCCCTGATCACCGCCATGCCAGTTATATGAAGACGCTGTACTGCACTGCTGACAGTATGTAAAAAAAAAATAGTGAAAATCATTTTTTTTATTTCTTCATTTATGGAAAATTATGACAAAAAAATTACAACTTCAAAAAACTCGCCATGACTGTTATGAAATACGTCGGACTGTATACTTTGCAAAAATGGGTCATTTGGGGCATATCTGTACTGTTCTGACATTCTTGGACCTCAAGAAATTAGATTGGCTGTCAGAACTTCAGGATTGATCAATATTCAGATACAGTCAGGTCCATAAATATTGGGACATCGACACAATTCTAACATTTTTGGCTCTATACATCACCACAATGGATTTGAAATGAAACGAACAAGATGTGCTTTATGCGGGAATGCGGGACCATTCACAGTGTGCAGCACTGCTCACAAATGCGCAGTGGGTACCCGGCTGTAAAGCTGTCACAGACGGGTACCCATAGTTAAGATGTCGACGCCGGGGACAGAGGAACCTGGCTGCGGCGAGCACACTGCTGGATCAATGGAACAGATGAGTGGCTGTTTTTTAAAATCTACAGTTTTTGTAGCTGTTGACTTTTATTTTTTCACAGGAGACTGGAGGTCAGCTTTAACAGTAAAATTAGAGTGCTACAGTGTTTACAATTCATTGTCAAATTTGAATCAGCTTCTTTGTGTAAATTATCAAAAGGGTATAGATATTATATCCTTGAATTGTAAACAATGTAACACTCTAATTTTTCTGTTAAAGTGCCACTTATAAATGTTCAATAAACCTGGATTATTTTTTCATTGCACACAACAGTGGTCTGGGTTCTTTTACAGCACCAGTTAACACACTGTGCATAAGCTCGTCGGCTTGCAGCCCACAGTGGGACCCGACCTCCCAAGGTGACAAAGCTGCTTCTGCATAGACAAGACACTCAGATAGCATTTACAACCCGGGAGTGGAAGTTTCAGAGAAGAGTCTTCAGCAGGTTCAAATACAGGAAAACACAAACAGAAGAAAAATAGAAACAAAAGTAAACACATGTAAAGCAGGGTGTGCTATCATCCAATTTTTGATTGTACGTTGGTATCTGTATAAGAGTATATGCCTGCTAAATGTTCAGTGTGCCACTGCATAAGAGCCCCATGTTGCCAAAAGCTTACCTGTAGCCAAATGTTCAAAATATGTAACTAAATTTACAATCCACCATGTACAAGATGGGCAGTGTTAGGATATAAAGATAGCACGTTTGGTTTGGAGTTTCACATTAAGGTGAAAGTGTAATGGCACCATCTATCTGAAATTTAATATACACCCAAAGAGAGGGCACCAAAAAGTGTATGTGCATAAAATGACTTCAGCAAAACATCTGTGCACCTTGGAAGCCCCCTGCACTAAGACAGACACAGTACACAAAAAGGCCTCAGCTCTAGTTCCAGATCAGGTTAGTCCAATGATATCCCACATTTCAATTACATAGTTACATAGTTAGGCTGGCTGAAAAAAAGACAAAAGTCCATCCAGTTCAACCATTAAAAATAAAAAAGTTAGAATCCTATACCCACAGTTGATCGAGAGGAAGGCAAAAAAACCCAGCAAAGCATGATCCAATTTGCTCCTGCAGGGAAAAAAATTTCTTCCTGATCCCCTAATGCTGCATCTATTTAATGGTGACAAAGTGTGTTGGGGACTAAGCTGAAGATCATAGGCAGTGTGTATCCCTATTGAAGGGGCTACAAGACTGGTTTAGGAAGATACATTTATATTGTTTGTTTAAATCTAGCCAGTCTGGTTAAATTATATACCTAGTTTTAACATAATTATTATTTTTACTAGAGTTCCTGAAATAAATCTGGACAATTCAAACTGAAAATGTATAAGAAAGGTAATAACACTAAAAACTTTATGTCAGGGTGCGTGGTCTGATGTGAGCGGACGCCCTCGGTTTGACTCCTGCTCCTGCCCCGAGACATCCTGTGTGCTGTGAGCTGTGACAGAGAGGAGGCTCCCTGTTGGATAGTACTGGCAGCTGGGTTGAGCAGTGGCGGTCCTGCAGACTTGAAGTGCTGGCGGTTTGGGCGGCCAGAGCTCCGGAGGCTGACAGCAGCTTTCTTGATTGATTCCTCTGAAGTTCTGGGGGCTGTGGAGAAGAGGAGGGCTTCCTGTCAGGCAGCGGAGATAGCTGGGCTGTGCTGGAGGATGGAGCTGAGGAGTGGCAGCCTGTCTGAATGATCCCATAGAGGGATTGATAAATCAATAAACCGGCTGAGTTGTAATAGAACCCCCGATATATGCAGCTTCCATGACCAGAAGGAAGGGAAAGGAAGCAGTGCAGCAGGATGGGGCAGGCATGCATGCACAATGATCCGCAAAGGATAATGGAAGTCAGGCAGCAGCCAAGCTGGAGTGCTTTGTACACACTCCTGCAAAAGGGAGCCAACCTACCTTGCAGCAATTGTAAAATCCAGGCGGTGGCTTCCCCAGCAAAGAAAAACCAGGGGCAACCACGTCTTTCGGACCATTCGCAATGAGTGTTGCCGTTCAGCCTGGGGGAGAATCGTATAGGACAATGGAAAATAAGCCCTGTTTGGTTGGAATTAAAGGGAGAATGGAGGGGTTGGTTCCTGAGGAAGTCACGTGACCAGGAGGGGACAGGAGGGGTGAAGTAACTGCTGAGAGGTGGAAGAGTCGGATGAACATCAAGCGTTTAAGACTTATGATTATATGGGTCTAACGAGAAGGGGAGCATGAATTACACCTAGTGGTGATGGGGTATTGAGCACGTTTTGAGGTGTTTTTTCAGAATCTGCACCATCTATAAGAGAGAGGATAATTTGGTTGAGTTTATTGAGGTTACTCACAGTATAGTAGTCTACAGTGTTGCATTATGAAATATGTTTTTTGTTTGAGTGCATTTTTCACATCTCTGGAGCCATCAAGGAGAGTGCAGATGGAAGAGTTGGTTTGAAACAATACCATTGATTAACACAGCGCACTTGACCTATATTGATTTGTATCTAATCACAATGTTACCAAGTGTTTCATTCAAAGGAGGGACAGCACGTTTTTACTTTGTTTGCACAGCACTGAATTTGTGAAAATGGACTATACACACTATTATGGACTTATATAGTATCTACGCATAGACATACCAATCACTTTAGGGTTTAATTTTGTATTGAGAGATTTAAAGGGATAGCGCACCACATGGTTGGTATTTACTCATGTTAGGCGTGTTAGAGTGCACAGTATTAGTGGTTGCAGCAATCCTTGTTTTGATATATATATATTATTTTTTTTATATTTCCCTTATATTATTTAAAATTAAGGAATTAGGTGGGATTTTAACAGCGCACCAAGCACTGTTACTCATATACATCTAATAATATGGCTCCATTGGTAGCTGAATTGAAACGTAAAGGGAGAATTTGGTGTGGTCTCTCCTTGTCGGTAGTAGGACGGAGCAATTTATTCAAGATGATCTGGATGCCACAATTACTATACGTACTACATAACTCACCAGTATGGATACCTAAGCAGTAGTACCAGAGAATAGACACTATCTTTAGGGAATTACTCTGGAAAGAGAACAGTCCAGAAAAAGTTTACGTATGTTACAGTTATCTAAAGATAAGGGAGGGATTGCGTTACCACATCCCTGGAGCTACTTTCTTGCGGTGCAGTTACAAGATCTAAAGGAAAGTAACTTACCGATGAAGGAAGATTCCAGTGGGAAAATGATGTTAGTAGGTACATGCCATAACATGTTAGTGGAAGTTATGGAAGCAGATGCTTTCCACTTTAAATGTCCCACTCTCTCTATAATTAAAGTATGGCAAACAGTGAAAGCGCTGATGGGCTACAATGGATATACAGAATATTCCCCACTTTAGGATAACAATCATTTACAGAAACTGCAGTTAAGAACATTGGAGTGGAGTGAGATGCCTTTTCTCCGCAAAGTAATTAATACAAGTGTATCTAAGGGCCTGATGTCAGATTTGTATGCTAATATAAGTGATGCAGTAATAGAAAGAAAGTGGGAACTCCTGTGTAGGAAAAAAGTAGGTGGAGGTCTTAGGAATTATCACAGAGGAGCAGTGGAGACATAAATTGAAATTAGGGCTGATAGTATCCTTGTCTCCCTTAACAAATATTGTCTCACCTTTTTTCGTTGCATAGGGTGTATCGTACGTACCCCCCAGAAACCGTTTTTATTTGGGCAGAGGCAAGAAGCCAGGTGCCCACGGTGTGAAGATCCAAGGGGAGACCTTATCCATGTAGTAGATGCCCAAAGGTACTAGGGTGAGGTTCTTGGCACCATAAACTCCGTATATGGCACATCTTGAAGGTTAGACCCAATGTTGAGCATATTGGGCTATGTGGATGAGGATAAAGTTTTGCGTGGGGCACAGGTGGCGATGCTTCGGTGTCTATTTCAGGCACGTAAATTAATCGCACAAAGATGGCTTGCAGTAATGCCACCTACAGTACATGCAAGGAAAGGGTGAGGATTGTGGAGGATACAATAAGAAAAGAAAGATTGGTATATATTTAGGCGGGGATGTGTAAAGGAAGCCCTGGATAATTAGGGCGGGATCAACTCTTGGAGATCTGGGAGAAACCAGGTAGGAGCCCAGGTGGGAAGGGAAGGGGAAGGAGAATTCCTGAAAGAAAGTCACATATGGTTGGTAAAGAACGTAGGTTAGAGGTATATTGGGAACCCCTAATAGAAGTGGTGCTTAAAGCAAAAATATAAAAGGTAATGTAATTTTTATGTAATGTATGTATAGTGGAAAATACATTTGATTGTGTATGAGTGAAATTTATTTACCAGGCCAATTTTCAGCTTTCAGCGCTGCCGCACTTTGATTGACAATTGCGCGGTCATGCAACATTGTACCCATATGAAATTTTGATCTTTTTTTTCTCACAAATAGAGCTTTCTTTTGGCGCCGCTGGGCGCTTTACTTTTTGCGCTATAAATAAAAAAAGTGCAAAAAATTTGAAAAAAAAAAAACATTTCTTTGTTTCTATTATAAAAATTTTCAAACAGGTATTTTTTCTCCTTCACTGATGTACGTTGATGAGGCAGCACTGATGGGCACTGATAGGCGGCACTGATGAGCACTGATTGGCAGCACTAAAGGGCACTGATAGGCAGTACTAATGAGGTGGCACGGATAGGCGGCACTGATAGACAGCACTAATGAGGTGTCACGGATAGGCGGCACTAATATGCAGCACTGATAGGCGGCACTGATAGGTGACACTGATGATGGGTACTGATAGACGGCACTGACTGGCATCACTGCTGGGCACTGACTGGCACAACCCCTGGGCACTGACTGGTGGCACTGACTGGCAGCACTGCTGGGCTGCACTGGTGGATGGCACTGGTGGGCAGCACTGGTGGGTGGGCACAGGTGGGTAGCACTGGTGGGCACAGGTGGGTGGCACTGGTGGGCACAGGTGGGTGGCACTGCTGGGCACAGGTAGGTGGCACTTCTGGGCACAGGTGTGTGACACTGCAGAGTGGCACAGGTGGGTGCACTGCTGGGCACAGGTGGGTGATCTGCTGGGCACAGGTGGGCGGAGCTAGTGGGCGCACTGCTGGGCACAGGTGGGCGGAACTTGCGGGTGGCACTGCTGGGCACAGATCATCAGGGCACTGATCATCAGTGCCCTGATGATCGGTGCCGATCCCCGCTCTGACAACTGCCGGTTCTCGGCAGTATTTTCCTCACGATCTGACAGCGGGAGGAAAGTGCAGCCGAGAACCGGCAATTGCATTTCCCTCTGATCAGCGTGTCATTGGACACCGCTGATCACGTGGTAAAAGACCGCTGTGATCGGCCTTTTACCACATCACGTGATCAGCTGTGTCCGTAGGACACAGCGATCACGGAGATCGCCGGGTGCGCGCCCCCTGGGGCGCGCAGGAGAGCGCGTTCTGGGAGGCCGTCATATGACGTCCACCCAGAACTGGCCGGCCGCAGTGCAGCCGTCATTTGGCTATCTGCGGTCGGCAACTAGTTAAAGTGGATTGTATGTTTGAAAAATTTTTTTCAATAAAGAATTTTTATTGGAAAAAAAAACCTTCATGTCAGAATGATCAGGTGATCCTGAGATAAATGCAGACTTACATGCAAATCTCTTAAAGATCAGGATCAGTCTTGCTCCTCCCTCTCCCTACTTAATTTAAGAGTTTATTCATTAATTCAGACTCAGCCACAGGCCAAAATCTGAGATATGCGCAGGAGTGGGTTTCGGCACACATCTGAATAAGCCCTTAACAACCAATAGGGTACAAGGGGCCTGTTAAGTTGCCCGCGTATGTGACATTCACTTTAGCAATTCCACTGAAAAAAGAATATGTTACAATATCTAATAGTTACAATAAAAAGCATGCTCTCAGTTTGAAGTGTTTGTGGCAAATTTAGTAAAAAAAAAAAAAAAATCAGTTCAAGGGATGGTACTTGCAAGCAATATGAAGTGTTCCTTGTGCTGCTGGTTGTGGTTTTAGTTGAAATCCTCTGTCCTCTAATCCCCCCTACCCGCACGGCCATAATCTGTTGTTGCCCACCTCCTTCATTCATAGAAGCTGTACTTTACCTTCCATGAATGAATCTATCTATGAATGTAGTACGGGCGGCTGAATGGATGAGTTGGGTGGAAAGAGTGGGCATAGTCAACACTCTTGAGGAGTGCATATGACAGGTTCTTTGGCTTGTATAAACCCCTACGTTGCAGCAGATTATGGCTGCATGGGTGAAGTGGTAGGGGGAGAACAGAGGAAAGAGGATTTCAACTAAAACAGCAGCCAGCATCACAAGGTTTTTATTTTACATTTTTGACTACAGTTTCTCTTTTTCATGGAAGACTGTTTAAAAAGCTGCACGTTAAACATTTAAAACATTTTATGATATATAATTTATTTTGATAAATTAGCCTGATATACCTCATGCTCTTCTTCCACTACAGTGGTCATTGGAGCTGTTAAAAGATTATTTCTAAAATGTTCAATTTCAGCGATGCTTTGGTTCAAATTATCAGCAACTTGTGCCTGAATCTGAAAAATTCAATTTTAAAACTCTTTATTGATATGAACGCTGTACAAGGATGCTAAAATCAATCTTTTATTACTAAGATGTGAAAACAGCCATCATATAAATAAGTCTAAATATACAAAAAATTCAGCGCAATACTAAATAATCAAATGATAAATATACATAAATCTTGCTCCATGACAATTATTTACATACCGTATATGTGCTAAATCATATCACCTTATAATAAACATCTAAACGTGCTCCATACCATAATAATGTCCATAATAATCATGCGTTTTCTGAAACATATTCACTGTGCGTTTATATATTAACAATGTCACAATAAGACTCAGTGCTCCAGGTGATAATGTGCAAGCTCTCCTCTATATATATATATATATATATATATATATATATATATATATATATATATATATACACATACATCAGGTGATTTCCTGTGACCGCCAGTGTTATGTCCTCCGACACACTTATGCGCTCACCTTGTGTATTGACCTGAAACGTCAGGTCAAACCGCGCCTTTACCTTTAACCCGGACGGGTATACTGATGTATCACTCTCCAACTCCTCCAAATTCCAAAATGCACTTCTTGGAAGTTGACCCAAACCCTCAGGTCAAAAGCGCATCTTTCCCTTTAACCCAGGTGGGTTCGCTGGTGTGTAATAGTTCCAACTCCTCATACACCTCCAAACTTCAAAACGCAGAGTTTACTAACACATGTCAAAGTTGCAAAATTGTGCTTAGGCATTAACATTTGTTTTACCCTTAGGTGCAAAGGGGTTAAATTGCAGAATCCCACAGGGGTTAGACCCAGGAGGAACCTGGATCTGCATTTGCAGTAGATTTTCATCTCCCTCTCCGGCGGCTCTAACTTCCCCCTTCTTTAGGTCCCAAGCTCGATACATATTCATTAAAATTTGGCATCTCAGGAGCAGCAGTCAAAATGCCCGCATTTCTATCCTATCATAAAATGGAGCTCCATTAAAAAAGGGAAGCTTGGCTTATTTTGCACCCTCCCCCCCTCCACTGTTACTTTTTGGGGGGAGTGGATACCCGGTTTTGCAAGGTACCTGCTCCCACTTCCGGATCAGTTTGTCATGGTGAACTGGGCAGGAAGTTCGGCCTCGCTCCTCTCCCCCTGCAGTCTTCTGGGACACTTCACAGGTCCCAGAAGACTATGGGACCAACCACAAGGTGAAGCGTAACTCGTGCAGTAGGAAACCAGCTGTGAAGGCTTCAAGGCTTTACTTCTGGTTTCCCTTACTTGCAATGCCGGCGCTGGGAACCCGGAGGCTAGTGAAGAACTAGCAAGGGTGAGGATGGCGCTGGACACCTGGACAGGTAAGTGTCCTTATATGAAAAGTCAGTATTTATAGCTGTTGACTTTTAATTTTTTGGGGGACGCTTGGAACTTCTCTTTAAGCTGTTTATGCCAATGTTTTTTCTAGAGGTGCATCTAAGAAGGTACAGGCATTTTTCATGGATTCACGTATTGTGGTTTATATATATTCTGCATTTCCTTTCTTTTTTTTATTCATTAGCTTTTTTTTTTTTGCTTCTGGGTTTGAAAAAATTGATGCACCAATCCAATCATTTTTATTTTTCTAGAGTGACAGGGAGCAGTAACATCTAGGGCTGTCACTACTGGGTTTGTCCCCTCACTTAACTTGGTATATTTGTTTTAGTACTCAAAAAAAAAAAATGTTTTTTTGCCTGAGTCCATCTACCACTCCATCTATAGTAGCTCAGCCCCCTACCTGATCATGCTAAGTCGTCACTCCACCCTCCTCACCTATCCCAATGTCTGTTCAGTGAGCAAAATACTCCTCTCAAGGTTATACATTTCCTTCAGAGTTACTCCAGATTTCTGATGCCATCTTCCGAAAGTGCAACATTCTTGAGACATATCCTCATCGACTTGTTGCCCAGTTGTGAACACAAGATGAAACTGTACACCAAACAACCACTCATCCCAGTTAAAGGACAACTCACAACTATTAAGTCCAACAGCTTCATTTATCTTTTGTATATAAGGCTCTTTCCTTTTACAATTTCACAAATTAGATTGGAAGCTCTAAGGGCAGTGCTCATACCAATGTATTTATACCATACTGTAAAGCATTATGGAATATGCTATCTCTATATAAATAAATCAGATTCATAATGATAACAACAATAAAATGCATTATCAAATTTCTTCTATATGCAAGAAATGTAAAAGAGGAACAATTCTCACCACACTAACACCTTCCTGTGTTTGCTGCAGAAGATCACAAACAAACTGTAGTTGTATTTGAAAAGCCTGCAAATAGTAGCAGTATTAATTTAATGAAAAAAATACCGATGTGCAATATACATTTAAATATCTATATTGGTAATCTTAAAAAAAGAACACAAATTGAATATGTTAAATACTATGACATTATAATTTGATGATTTGTTTTACCTAACAAACCAGTTATGTTGGCCAGAGATTTTTACCTTTTCTTTCGATCGATTGGAATGATGAGATTATTTTTCACCGGGACACATACAGCCTGTACCAATCAATATGGCCAAATCCCATTGTTTACATGCGGATCGGGACCTAAACACTGCCGTGAACACAGGCCCTCTGCATTCAAGGCACTAGCCACACATTTTACAAAATTCCTACTAAATCTGAAACATAACATTTATTTTGAAGTGGTGGAAATTGACAAACTGCATGTTATGTGTAATGTCTATGTATATTGTGTACATGGGCATAGGGGGAGATGTCATTTTAAAGTGGTTGTAAAGGCTCAAGGTTTTTTACCTTCATTCTGTGCATGAAGGTAAAAAACTGTCTGTGTGCAGCAGCCCCCATAATACTTGAGCCCCATCCCGATCCAGCGATATGCATGAGAGCCTCAGCTCTCTGGGGACTCTTCCTCCTCATTGGATGAAACAATCAAAGCCAGTGGGCCAATGAGGAGAGAGAGAGGGGGTAGGGCTTAGCTGAGGCACTATGTGTGAATAGGCACGCAGAGCAGCGGCTTGGGAGTGAGCCTACTTAGGTGCCCCCATAGCAAGCTGCTTGCTTTGAGGGAACTTGAATGGAGGAAGGGGCCAGGAGCATCTGCAGGGGACCTTAGAAAAGGAGGATCGGGGTTGCTCTGTGCAAAACCACTGCACAGAGCAGATAAGTATGACATGTTTGTTTTTAAATTGCCTTTAATATCACTGTAATGCTCTATTTTATTAATTTTAAAACAGTATTAAGTCCAAAGGCAAACATTATATTGCAGCCTACCAATTCTTATATGTGATGGTTGCATTAGCTTTTTATTTTTTTTAAGCTCCCTTATCCTCACATAGTGATCCTTCCAGTAAGTCTGTTTGTTTCTTTTCAGAAGAACAAGCTCACTTGCAGATGTAGCAGCTAGAGGGTTGACACAAGCCATTTATCACTGACACAGGTGGTTACAGAAATACAGTCTGCCAGAAATATAGCGTGCTCCTACCTTACTCTTAGAGATGATGACACATCACTAAATTTGTAAAGCTGTGGTGTCAGCCTGTCTACTTTATTTCTGATGGACTACAAAGAGGACAGATCTCTCCTCATCTCCATAGCCCCTCCTTGTACACAGACAGACAGCACAGCACGGGATGTTATCAGCTGAAAAGATTTCTTGGAAAATCAACAAGTATTTTTTGCACAACTGAACAGATATCACAAAACACTTTCAATTGTATATTTAGCAGACCAAAAGGGAGTAAATAAGAAAAGTTCGTTGTTAACCCCTTCGCGCCGGCGCCTCCCGGCCCTTTAAGGGGTTCAGAGGCCAGGAGGCGGGGCAGGGTTTAGGGTCATGTGACTGCCGTGACACGCCGTCACGGTGGTCACATGATTGGGAAAGGTTCCGATCGAAAGAGGAGATCAGGATCTTTCTATGAGTACCGGACATGTGTGCTAAGAGCACGCAGGGCACACGCTCTCTGCACACATGTTCTTTTTTAATAGAACGCAAATGTGTGGCTGCTCGGTGTCTAGGCCCAGACGCCTGGAAGCCACACATTTGTGGTCGGCCGACGTGAAGAGGTTAAGGTTTACACTTTAAATTCTTCATAACAATGAATAAAGAATTCACTTGTACTGGTACACAGGAATGTCAACTGAAAAGCCAAGCAGTAGCTGACAGCTATTCTGGTGCCTGGAGAACTATAGGACATTGCAAAGATGAGCTCTTTCACCCACTAGGTCTTTAAATAGTTGTAGAGTGTCAGGCAGGATGGAGTTCTTCTGTAAATTAGATCATGACACAAAATATATACCTCTATGGTGTCTTGAAAGCTTCTGTTAGAATCCAGCATAATATGAAAGCCAGTCTCTGTAAATAAAAAGGTTTTTTTTTCAACTCATTTTTCATTGATTAAGGACATTTAAACGGTTTTCCACTTTTCCAGCCAAATTGGGTTAACACCTACTTATACAGCGGGTAAAATAAGTATTGAACACGTCACCTTTTTACTTGGAAATACACTGCTCAAAAAAATTAAAGGAACATTTTGAAAACACATCAGATCTCGATGGGGAAAATATCACGCTGGATATCTATACTGATATGGACTGGGAAATGTGTTAGAAATGTAAGGATCCCCCATTATTTGATGGAAATGACTAAATTCAAAGACCCCTCAAAAATCAAAGTGAATAAATGATGCAGCAGGCTAGTCCATTTTGCTGAAATTTCATTGCAGCAACTCTTCCATTTTGCTTGAGGTGATTGTAGCCGTATTAGTGCATTTGCGACAGGAACAATTGAGTACTGTCCGTGATACTTTTTTTATTTGCACTAACATACAATTTTGAGGACAAGCTTTCGGGGTATGTCCCCTTCTTCAAAGTCCAAGCTTGGCCCTCGCCCCTTTTGAAAATACATTCACAAAATGTTCAAGGCTTCAATTCGCCTCAGAAACGGGCTAAAGTTTTTCATCACCTCAAATCGCAACAAATTGATGTGGTATGTCTACAGGAGACCAGGTTTTCTCAGTCCTCCGCTCCGCGTTATCTTTCACCTCACTATCCCATCTTTTACACGGCCTCGGCTCCTGAGAAGCGCCGGGGTGTTCTGATAGCTTTTAAACGCAATCTCCCCTTTGTCTGTTCTAGGCATATAGCGGACCCCACAGGCAGGTATTTGCTTCTGCAAGGCACCCTCTGGGACCAGGAGGTTACCTTTGTCTCTTACTATGTGCCTAACCGTTTCCAGCATAAATTCTTTTTGCATCTTTGCACCATTGTTTCTCGACACTCTAATGGTCTTCTTCTTGTTATGGGGGATTCGAATGTTACCTTGGATTCCACATTGGATAGGCGCTACGCACGGGGAGCGACCCCCTCTCATGACTTGGTGCTAGAGGAACGTATGCGCTCTCTTTTGCGGATGGCGGGGCTAGCGGACGTCTGGAGGGAACTTCATCCAACTGAACGCGACTTTACGTTCTATTCCAATCCTCATGGCAGTTTTTGTAGAATTGATCATATATTCATGCAGGTCCAGCAGCTCCCCTCGGTCCGACGGATAACTATTCCCTCCTCACCCTGGTCAGATCATGATCCCTTGGTACTCCTCCTTGCCCTTTCTGGGTCAGAACGGCGCCCTTTTCATTGGCGCATCAATGACTCTTTGCTGACCACTCAGGCTACCTGCCAACAAATAGAATTCTTTTTACGAACATACTTTGCGGAAAATCCGGGATCGGTCTCTTCAGCAGTGCCCCTTTGGGAGGCTCATAAGGCCACGATGCGGGGTCATGTTATACAGCTGGCTGCGGTCCGGAAGCGGGAGCGGGAACGCCGACTCTTGGAGCTTCATTCTCTCCTGGCCTCTGCGGATGCGCGTTGGAAGTCATCTCCATCCGTGGCCCATAAATGCGCTCGGGACACTCTGGCGACAGAATTGGACCTCCTTGCCTCTTCGGAGGCGGAACGGGCCCTGCGTTGGACCAGACATAAATTTTACTCCTGCGCTAATAAGCCCGGTCCCATGCTAGCCAGGAAACTCAATTCTGTGGGGAAACCCCATAAACCGATTCGACTTCGACTTTCCACAGGTGGCTGTACTTCTAATCCCCAGCAGATTGTTTCCCGATTTTCGGACTTCCTTTTGCGCCACTATGCTGCCCCAGATCCTTTCCCTGTGGCCCAGGCAGAGGCATTCTTTCAAGACCTCCATCTTCCCGGATTAACCGAGGCAGCACAGGCAGCCCTCAACGCTGGTGTCACCGTACCGGAAGTGCTCCAAGCGATCAAATCTTTACGGTCCACCGCGGCCCCAGGTCCCGATGGCTTCTCCGGTCTCTATTATAAAAAATTCTCAGCCCTATTGGCGCCCTTTTTAGCGGCCTATTTCAATGAGTTACGACAGGGCTCTTTGCCCTCTCCGGACGCACTTAGGGCACATATTGCTATGATTGCTAAGACGACCGACGATGTCCAGGAACCGCAAGCCTTCCGGCCCATTTCTCTTCTTAATGAAGACCTGAAGATATTGGGCAAGATCCTTAGTTTTCGCATCAATAAATATTTGTGTAGCCTGGTCCACCGGGACCAAGTAGGGTTCGTCCCCGGGAGGCAGGCGGGTGATAACGTCCGTAAGGTGGTCCATCTTATACATTTTCTGCAACAACGGAAAATCCCAGGATTCCTACTGTCCTTGGACATATATAAAGCTTTTGATTCTCTATCTTGGGAATATCTGCGGTTTGTGCTGTCTCGCTGGGGTTTCGGGGATTCTATTCTCTCTTGGATTCAGGCCTTATATTCCTTTCCCTCGGCCTCCGTTACATACGCTGGGTATTTCTCGGATCCCTTTCCTGTTGGGCGAGGGACGAGGCAGGGTTGCCCGCTGTCCCCGGCGCTCTTTGTCCTGGCGCTTGAGCCACTGGCTTTAGCGCTCCGGACCGATTGCAATATATCAGGGGTTCCATACGCGGGACAGGAGTTTAAGCTGAGCCTCTTTGCGGACGATGCCCTCTTGACCCTTACTAATCCTCTGACGACGCTTCCTAACTTGCAACGAGTTCTTGAGCGCTTTTCCTTGATTTCGGGTCTACGTATCAACTTGGATAAAACCGTCGCTCTTAATATTACTTTGGCTTCAGATTTGGTTTCGCGCCTACAATCCCACTTCCCTTACCGGTGGGCTTCCTCTTTTTTGGAATACTTGGGCATTCGCTTGACCCCCACCTATGACTCCCTTTTGCTGCAAATTATTATCCTTTGCTTAGCTCTTTATCTTCTCTTATGCATTCCTGGCAATTTCCGCACCTGTCTTGGATAGGACGGGTTCATTCAGTGAAAATGACCATCTTGCCGAAATTGTTATATTATTTTCGCACCCTCCCGGTGCGGGTTCCCCTTCACTTTCTTCGGTTGCTTCAGGCGAAGTTCATGCGTTTTATCTGGGCCGATAAACACCCCAGAGTCTCTAGAAATACGCTCTTTGCTCATAGACTCCAGGGTGGTCTAGGGGTAACCAATGTAGCTAAGTATTATCAGGCGAGCCAGATTGCCCCGCTGTCTATGTTGCGCGCTTCCTCCGATGTTCCTCTCTGGGTCCTGCTGGAACTACCTAATTGTGCCCCTATCGCACTGTCGACACTCCTATGGCTTCCCCCTGCCCTGCGCCCTATGGCGCTGAGTCCGATGTTGCTCCATGGCCTACAAGTCTGGGACTCGGTACGTTACTCCAGTGGCCTGATGTCACCTTTTTTGCCCTTGCTTCCAATCATTAACAACCCTCTCTTCCCACTGGGTCTAGATTGCCCGAGGGCATTTTCTTGGTGGGTGGCTCATGGTTTCTCACAGGTGCAACACTTTTTGACTTTTCGGTCCTTTCCCGCCTGGAATGTCCTTCGGGAGTCTCGGGATGTTCCCCCAGTGGAATTTTTTCGGTACCTTCAATTGCGGCACTGGCTACTTTCGCTGAGGGCCACTTCTGCTTTCCCATATCAGAAATCTGCCTTTGAACGGCTTTGCCAGCAGCACCCGGGCGCCCCGGACCTTATCTCCCTTCTTTACGCAGCTTTGAACAGACGCTCGTCTCACACTTCTCTTTCATATGTTGTTCAGTGGGAACGCGACCTGGGAGTGGCTGTGGATCCGGAGGACTGGAATAAGGCCTGGTCACTCATAGCTAAATGTTCATTTAATACGACCACGCTGGAAGCAGCCTACAAGGTATTGTTCCGTTGGTACTGGGTTCTGGCTCGTCTGGCCCAGGCTAACCCTGCCTGTAGTGATCGATGTTTTCGGGGTTGTGGCCATCGTGGCGATGTACTGCATATCTGGTGGTCATGCTCGAGGTTGGTTCGTTTTTGGTCTCGTGTGTTTGGCCTCCTTTTCACTTTGTTTCATCTCTCCATACGCCGGGATGCTCGGTATGCTTTGCTTCATTGCCCCATACCGGGCCTCTTGGCTCGTCAGCAGCGGTTGGCTTCCTATTTGTTTTTATCGGCTACTAGGACAATTGCTCAGGCCTGGAAGAGTCCGTTTGTACTTTTCCAGGGGGTGCGGGATCGTATGACTACTATGATGCTCAACGAACAGATGTGGAGTATATGCAACGACTCTCAACATAAATTTTTGAAAGTATGGGAGCCGTGGTTGCAATACGCCTTTCCCACGCTCCCTCCGGCCAGTGTGGGGAGGTAATGGAGTTTGGTATTGGCGCTCGTGGACCCCTGCTCTTTGGTTTTTTTTTTTTTTTTTTTTTTTTTTTTCCCTTTCTTCTCTGCTCTTCTTCTCTCCTTTTCTGTTTGTTTTGATGTGACAGTGGACAACTGTCTTTCGTTGCAATAGTCAGAGTCTTATTGATGTTATTGTAACCTATGTGCCATTGATAGCCCCTGCGTGGGCATACGTTTTGCCTTATTGGAATTAGAGCGTTGTCTGCTCTATTATGCCTTTTTTATTGGTGCAATTGATAGCCCCTGCGTGGGCGTGTTTTGTTGCCTCTGTTTTATACTGTTTAAAATTAATAAAAACCATTGAAATACAAAGTCCAAGCTTGTCCTCAAAATTGTATGTTAGTGCAAATAAAAAAAGTATCACGGACAGTACTCAATTGTTTCTATTGCAGCAACTCAGAATGGTACTCAGTAGTTTGTATAGCCCCCACGTGCTTGTATCCATGCCTGACAACATCGGGGCATGCTCCTATTGAGACGACCCATGGTGTCCTGGGGTATTTCCCCCCAGATCTGGACCAGGGCATCACTGAGCTCCAGGACAGCCTGAGGTGCAACCTGGCATCATCGGATGGACTGAAACATGATATCCCAGAGGTGTTCTATTGGATTTAGGTCAAGCGAGTATGGGGGCCATTCAGTGGTATCAATTCCTTCATCCTCCAGAAACTGCTTGCACACTCTCGCCACATGAGGCCAGGTATTGTTGTGCACCAAGAGGAACCCAGGACCCACTGCACCAGCATAGTGACAATGAGTCCATGGATTTCATCCCGATACCTAATGGCAGTCAAAGTGTCATTGTCTAGCCTGTAGAGGTCTGTGCATCCCTCCATGGATATGCCTCCACAGACCATCACTGACCCACCACCAAAACTGTCATGCTGAATGATGTTACAGGCAGCATAATGTTCTCCACAGCTTCTCCAGACCCTTTCACGTCTGTCACATGTGCTCAGGGTGAACCTGCTCTCATCTGTGAAAAGCACAGGGTGCCAGTGGCGGACCTGTCAATTCTGGTGTTCAATGGCAATGCCAATCGAGCTCTATGGTTCCGGGCAGTGAGCACAGGGCCCACTAGAGGACGTCGGGCACTCAGGCCACCCTCATGAAGTCTGTTTTTGATTGTTTGGTCAGAGACATTCAAACCAGTGGCCTGCTGGAGGTCATTTTGTAGGGCTCTGGCAGTGCTCATCCTGTTCCTTCTTAGACAAAGGAGCAGATACCGGTCCTGCTGATGGGTTAAGGACCTTCTATGGCCCTGTCCAGCTCTCCTAGAGTAACTGCCTGTCTCCTGGATTCTCCTCCATGCTCTTGAGACTGTGCTGGGAGACACAGCAAACCTTCTGGCAATGGCACATATTGATGTGCCATCCTGGAGGAGTTGGACTGCCTGTGCAACCTCTGTAGGGTCCAGGTATCGCCTCATGCTACTAGTAGTGACACTGACCCTAGCCAAATGCAAAACTAGTGAAAAACAGTCAGAAAAGATGAGTAGGGAAAAAAATGTCAGTGGCCTCCACCTGTAAAGCCATTCCTGCTTTGCGGGTCGTCTCGTTGCCCATCTAGTGTACTTGTTAATTTCATTAACACCAAAGCAGCTGAAACTGATTAACAACCCCCTCTGCTACTTAACTGACCAGATCAATATCAAAGAGTTTAATTAACTTGATGCTATACTCTGATTGAAAAGTGTCCCTTTAATTTTTTTAAGCAGTGTATATTTCTACAGGTGCTATTTACATTAAATATTTTCAACACATGTCGGTAACAACCCATGCAATCCATACATACAAAGAAAGCAAAACAAATAAGTTCAGAAATTAAGTTATGTGTAATAAAATGGAATGACACAGGGAAAAAGTATTGAACACATGAAGAAAGGTAAGTGCAAAAAGGCATGGAAAGCCAAGACACCAGCTGATATCTGTCAGTAATTAGAAAGCAACCCTGCCCCTTATCAGTGCAAATTAATATCAGCTAGTCTCAACTGAGCGCCTATGGAAAGGTGTCTTACTACCTTTGTGCCAGACAAGAAACATCTCATGATGGGTAAAAGCAAAGAGCTCTCTCAAGACCTTCACAACCTTATTGTTGCAAAACATACTGATGGCATTGGTTAAAGAAGGACTTCTAAACTTTTGAATGTTTCAGTGAGCACTGTTGGGGCCATAATCCGAAAATGGAAATAACATAATTTCACAATAAACCGGCCACAACCAGGTGCTTTTTTTTGACAGAGGAGTGAAAAGAATTATCATTATAAGAGTTGTCCAAGAGCCGAGGAGCACTTATGAAGAGCTTCAGAAAGACTTAGGAATTAGGAAGGAATTAGCAGCTACAACTGTTGCAAAGAAAACAATAAGTAATGAACTCAACCACCATGGACTATATGCACGCTCACCATGCAAGACGCAAGAAAAAGCATGCTGAAGCTCATTTTAAGTTTTTCTGCATAACATTTAGACAAGCCTGTGAAATACTGGAAAATATAGCCTGGTCAGATGAGACCAAAATTGAACTCTTTTGATGCCATAATACTCACTATGTACCAAGACATCCTTGATAAAAATCTGCTGCCATCTACCAGGATGATGAAGATGAAACGAGGGTGGACATTTCAAGCAGTTGTAAAGGAAGAAGGTTTTTACCTTCATGCATTCGATGTATGAAGGTAAAAAACCTTCTGCGTGAGGCAGATCCATCGAGGTGCACAGCAGCCTCAGCTGTCCCGGCTCTCTGTTTCCTCACTGGCTGGGACAGCAAGAGGGAGCCATTGGTTCCCACTGCTGTCAATCACAACCAGTCAGCCAATGAGGAGAGAGAAGCGGGACCAAGCCAAGGCTCCATATGTGAATGGCCACACAGAGCAGAGGGTGCCTCCATAGCAAGCTGCTTGCTATGGGGGAACCCGACAGAAAGGAGGAGACAGGAGAGCCTGTGGGGGACTTGAGAAGAGCAGGATCCAGGCTGCCCTGTACAAAACCACTGGACACAGCAGGTAAGCATAACATGTTTGTTATTTTACAAAAGAAAAAAAAATGAACCTTTAGTATCGCTTTCAGCAAGGCAATGATCCCAAACACAAAGCCAAGGAAACTCTCAATTGGTTTCAAAGAAAGAAAAAAAAAAGCTGCTAGAATGGCCCAGCCAATTACCTGACTTGAATCCAATAGAAAATCTATGGAAAGAACTAAAGATCAGAGTTCATAGAAGAGGTCCACAGAACCTTCAAAATTTTAAGAATGTTTGCGTGGAAGAATGGGCCAAAATCACACCTGAGCAATACATGCGATTAGTTTCTCCATACAGCAGGTGTCTTGAAGCTGTCATTACCAACAACAGATTCTGTACGAAGTATTAAATGAATTTCAGTTAGCGTGTTCAATACTTTTTCTCTGTGTCATTCAATTTTATTACACATAACTTAACTTCTGAACTTAATTGTTTTGGTTTCTTTGTATTTATGGATTGCATGTGTTGATACCGATAAGGTGAAAATTTCATGTCAATAGCACCTTTAGAAATATATTTACTGAAAAAATGGTACAGTACTTATTTTACCTGCTGTATATTCTCATTCACATAGCATAACAAAAATATGTTCTTTACATTTTACTTACTCTTTACTAAAAACTCCAAAATTTAAGTTTTCTTCTGCTGAACAGAGGTGGCTGGGGAGTTAGGGCTTGTTCATACCATAGGTGCATGAAAACTAGTGGTGCACCAAAATGAAAATTCTGAGGCCGAAACCGAAAATTCACTTGGCTGAAAACTGAAATGGACAGTTTTTAAAAATGTATATATTTTGGAAAAAAATACACTTTAATAAAGAAAAAAAACCCACAATATATACCCCAATTTTTTTGTAAAATATGAAAGATGATGTTATGTTAAGTAAATAGACACCCAGCATGTCATGCTTTAAAATTGCACATGCTCGTGGAATGGCACTAAACTACGGTACTTAAAAATCTCCATGGGTGATGCTTTAAATATTTCTACAGGTTAGCAGTTTAAAGTTACAGAGGAGGTCTAGTTATAGAATTATTGTTCTCACTCTGACATTCGTGGCGATACCTCACATGTGTGGTTTGAACACCATTTATATATGTGGGTGTGGCCTACATATGCGTTTACCACTACGTGCGAGCACGGGGGGACTTTAAATTTATTTAATTACTTTTTTTACACTGTCCCTTTAAAAAAAATTTTCTTATCACTTTTATTCCTATCACAAGAAATGCAAACATCCCTCGTGAGAGCAGTAAGCAATGACAGGTCATCTTTATGGAGGAATCTGGGGTCAATAAAACCCCACATCTATCCTCTACAATGTAAAACATTAGATTAAGAAAAAAAGCATTTTTATAATGCCTTTATCCAGTCCTCAGGGCACTTTTCTTCCCACTGATACAAGACACTATTCCTTTCCTCCCACCAACAATGGGGCATAATTACTGCTACTGGCGTCAACAATGAGGCACTATTTCTCCCCTTGACACCAATGATGGGGCACTATTCCTCCCACTGACACCAACGATGGGGAACTATTCTTCCCACTGACACCAACGATGGGGAGCTATACCTCCCACTGACACCATTGATGGGGCACTATTTCCCCCCACTCCAACAATAGGACACATCTTCCCTTCACTGAAAACTGACGCACAGATTTCACTAGGGATGCACCGAAATTTCGGCCACCGAAACATATCAGACGAAAATAGCTCTATTGGCATTTTTCCGACAGGAAAAAGTTAGCCGATACAGGTGCTGATACAGGAGACTGTGTGTCCTGCAGATGTGAGGGGGGGGGGGGGTGGCTGAGAAAGGCAGGAGCGGAGCAGTGTATACAGTGAATGGCTGCCACTAGATGTCAGTGCCGGTTTTCAAATGTAGTTACCGGCTTTTAGTTTTCTTCACTATAGCTCACAGAATTAGCTGTCACTTTCCCCCCAGCCAAAAGATACAAAGTTACCTTTTAGTTTCTTTCCCGATATAAGAAAAAACAAAGTTTCCTTTAGCTCTGGGGAAAATGACAGCCAATTCTGTGAGCTACAGTGAAGAAAAAAAAAAGCTGTCAATTGCATTTAAAAATCAGCACCGACATATAGTGCCAGCCAGTGAGGGAGCCTCTTTGTATACACTGCCCCTCTCCTACCCCATCCTTGCACACACTGCCCCCTCCCCCCTGCAAAGAGGATCTGTCACTCATATGCTATCACATGGGGGACTATTGATCCCCTATGTGATAGAAATAAAGTCATAAGTTAAATTTATATATATATATATATATATATATATTATACATATATACAGTTGTGCAGAAATTTTGACATTGATATTGAAAATATGACTGATCATGCCAAAAAATGCTCTTTTATTGAAGGATGATGATCATATGAAGCCATTTATTATCAAATAGTTGTTTGGCTCCTTTTTAAATCATAATGATAACAGAAATCACCCAAATGGCCATCATCAGAAGTTTACATACCCTGGAATGTTTGGCCTTGGTACAGACACACAAGGTGACACACACGGGTTAAAATGTCAATTAGAGGTTAATGTCCCACATCTGTGGCTTTTCAAATTGCAATTAGTGTCAGTGTATAAATAGTCAATGAGTTTGTTAGCTCTTACGTGGAAGCACTGACTTATGCAGGCCATAGATGGGTCGAAAATCGGCCGATTTTTTGGCCGAAAATAAAATCGGCCGATTTTCGGATCGTTAGTGGGCTTTTTTTTTCGGCCGTTTTTCGGTATTTTTTTCGGTATTTTCGGAAGAAAAAGAAGAAGAAGAAGAAGAGGATGATGATGATGAAGAAGAAGAAGTAGAAGAAGAAGAGGATGATGATGATGAAGAAGAAGAGGATGATGATGAATAAGTAGAAGAAGATGAAGAAGAGGATGATGATGAAGAAGAAGAAGAGGATGATGATGATGAAGAAAAAGAAGAAGAAGAGGAGGAGGATGATGAAGAAGTAGAAGAAGAAGAAGAAGAGGATGATGATGAAGAAGTAGAAGAAGAGGATGATGATGAAGTAGAAGAAGATGAAGAAGAGGATGATGATGAAGTAGAAGAAGATGAAGAAGAGGATGATGATGAAGTAGAAGAAGAGGATGATGATGATGATGAAGAAGAAGAAGAAGAAGAGGATGATGATGTAGAAGAAGAAGAGGAGGAGGATGATGAAGCAGTAGAAGAAGAAGAGGATGATGATGAAGAAGTAGAAGATGAAGAAGAGGATGATGATGAAGAAGTAGAAGAAGAAGAAGAAGAGGATGATGACGAAGAAGAAGAAGAAGAGGATGATGATGAAAAAGAAGAAGAGGATGATGATGAAGAAGTAGAAGAAGAGGAGGAGGAGGATGATGATGAAGAAAAAGAAGAAGAAGAAGAAGAGGAGGATGATGATGAAGAAGAAGTAGCAGAAGAAGAGGATGATGATGATGAAGAAGTAGAAGAAGAAGAAGAAGAAGAAGAGGATGATGATGAAGAAGTAGAAGATGAAGAAGTAGAAGAAGAAGAGGATGATGATGACGAAGAAGAAGAGGATGATGAAGAAAAAGAAGAAGAAGAAGAAGAAGAGGATGATGATGAAGAAGAAGTAGAAGAAGAGGATGATGATGATGTAGAAGAAGAAGAAGAGGATGATGATGAAGAAGAAGAGGATGATGATGAAGAAGGAGAAGAAGAAGGATGAAAAATAAAAGGAATTCCAGTCCGGCAAAAAGTGTCTCTGCAGAGAGCTCTGCTATTTCTTTGACAGTTCTTTGACAGTTCCTTGACATTTACAGAGGTTGCAACATTGTATCTATTTGTTTCCGAATAAAAACATCTGTATCCTAAATGGATACAAATAGATACATTGTTGCAACCTCTGTAAATGTCAAGGAACTGTCAAAGAACTGTCAAAGAAATAGCAGAGCTCTCTGCAGAGACACTTTTTGCCGGGATGAAAATCGGCCGATTTTTTTAAACATTGGTGGTAACGTCGGCCACTTGAACGACCGATTTTTCGTTTTTTAAAAGAAAAATCTGCCGTTTTTCTCCCCGTCTATGGCCTGCATTAGCTAGATACTGAGCCATGGGGATCAGAAAAGAGCAGTCAAAAGTCTTGCGTAACAAGGTAATGGAACTTTAAAAAAGATGGAAAAGGACATAAAAAGATGTCCAAAGCCTTGAATATGCCAATCAGTACTGTTAAATCACCTATTAACAAGTGGAAAGTTCAGGGATCTCTTGATACCAAGCCAAGGTCAGGTAGACCAAGAAAGATTGCAGCCATAACTGACAGAATTATATATATATATATATATATATATACTCATATACATATATATACAGTTGTGTTCAAAATAATAGCAGTCAGTCATCACTAACCTGATCAATCAATCACTGTTTTTGGTAGAAATGATATTTCTACATGGCAAATAATTTACTAGCAGGTGTAGTAGAGTAATAGAAATCCAACAGACCCAACAGTCATGACATACATGCTGCTAATTCTGTGTAATTGAATCACTAATTGAAAGGGGCATGTTCAAAATAATAGCAGTGTGGAGTTCTATTAGTGAGGTCATTCATTCTTTGAAAAACAGGTTGCAATTATTGCCCTTATTTAAGGAAGGAAGGCAGCAAATGTTGAACATGCTGGTTACAATGCATTTCTCTCTGAAATTCTAAGGAAAATGGGTAGTTCCAGACATTGTTCAGAAGAACAGCGTACCTTGATTAAAAAGTTTGATTGGAGAGGGGAAAACATATAAAGAAGTGCAGAAAATGATAGGCTGCTCAGCTAAAATGATTGCAAATGCTTTAAAATGGCAACCAAAACCTGAAAGACGTGGAAGAAAACTACCATTCGAATGGATAGAAGAATAGCCAAAATGGCAAGGACTCAGCCAACAATCAGCTCCAGGAAGATCAAAGAAGGTCTAAAGTTACCTGTGAGTACTGTTACAATTAGAAGACGCCTATGTGAAGCCAAGCTATGCATGAGGGGGAAGGGAGGAGGGGGCCTGTTTGTGGATTCCTTCAGCAGGGGGCCAGACTGCAAGAGAGGGGGGTGAGGGGCTGCCTGTGTCAGGGACATGGAGGACTAGAAGTCCCAGCATGGGCAGGACAGAAGAGTGAGGGGCTGCTGAGGGGGGGGGGGGTGTCAGGCAGCAAGCCTAGAGGATGGGGGAGAAGGGCCAGCTCCATGACACTACCACTCGCATGGATAGAATAGCCAAAATGGCAAGGACTCAGCCAACAATCAGCTCCAGGAAGATCAAAGAAGGTCTAAAGTTACCTGTGAGTATTGTTACAATTAGAAGACGTCTATGTGAAGCCAAGCTATCTGCAAGAAGCGCTCGATATTAAAACCAGTGAAATAGTGATATCTAAATGCACTGAGTTACTGCCATGTGATTGGCTGGTTGGAAATTTGTGTTACCAAGCAATTGAACAGGTGAGTGTATATGGGGTTCTCATACCTGACTGCAAAATTGGAAATACACTAGTACATCTGTCATAAGGGAAGTATGTAGGCTGCCATCGCTGACCTCTCATTTTGATAATGCTGCCTAGCTGTCATGCATAAGATTCAACATTTTCTGATCCAATGACCCAAAATCAGTATAGTGTTGACGAACCCCCTTTGTATGCAACATATTTGCTGCATCTTTGTTACCAGTCTGTTATTCAAAAGTACCAAAAACATAACTAAAGGCAAAAGTTTAGTTTTTAAGATTTGGATGGAGTGGTGAGGGCTTAGAATCACTGCCAGATTTGTATTGCTGTCTGTGTACCCATCAGGGTAATCAGTAATAAAAATGGGAGAATAGAGGAGAAATCTTCCTATGAGGACACTTGTGTCTGTGTTACTAAGAGAGGATTTCCCTGAAAATGGAAAGAATTCCACTTCCTGTTGAGTCTACAGAACAATAAGTGAAGAAAAATCTCTCCAATGAGACAAAAAAGTAACCCCCCCCACCCCAAAAAACAAAAAAACCTGCAGTATTAAAGTCGTTGTAAAGGCGCATTTCTTATATTTTAAAAATAGCAAACTTGTCATTCTTACCTGTCTATAGGTGACATTACCACTCCCAGGTACTCCCAGCCATTGTCAGAGCACTCTTTCCTTTCCCTTTGCAGCCAATGCTGGCTAACACAGGGGAGATGATGTGACCAGACTGGAGCGACTTAAAAATAGGTAAGTATATACGTCTATCTTATACAGGTGAGTTGGCAGAGGTGTAAGGTGAGGGGAGGGAGCATTTTTAAGAGTAGATGAGTTTAGCCTGGAATACTACTTAAAGTGTTACTAAACCCACAACAGTAAAATCAGTCTCTATATGCAGTAACACGTGCTTGTTATACCCACTGTGGAACCTAAGGGGTTAATCCTCTGCATTGTGTAAAGAGGATGTTTGATCCTGTTTTCTCTGATCCTCTCCTTCTTCTACTGTCCCCAATCCACCTGCTGACAGGCCAGAACCTTGGGGACACTGCACATGCTCTTTTTGATGTATAGTGCTAGAGTTTTTATTTTTTCTTGGGAGAGTGCATGTGATCAGTACAGGGCCAATCAGCGCTGTCCAGACAGAGGATTAGGTGTCCTGAAGCCTCATAAGACAATCAGGGGAGAATGAAAACTCCTCCTACAATGTTTACTTACTTCCCTTCCAGAGTATTTTCCCCCCTTCCTGACCAGACCATTTTTTGTGTTACAGCGCTGAGTTACTTTAACTGACAATTGCGCGGTCATGCAACGCTGCACACAAATTAAATTTTACGTCCTTGTTTTCCCATAAATAGAGCTTTCTTATGGTGGTATTTTACCGCCTGTGCGGTTTTTATTTTTTGCGCTATACAAAAAAGAGACCGACAATTTTTAGAAATAAAAAAATATTTTTGACTTTTTGCTATTAAACATGTCCAGTAAAAATTAAAAAAAAAATCAAATCAAATTTTGTCATAAATTTAGGCCAAAATGTATTCTGCTCCATGTCTTTGCAAAAAAAAATCCCAATACATGTACATTAATTGGTTTACATGGAAGTTATAGCGTTTCCAAATGGAGGTATATATACTGGAATTTTTATTTTTTATTTTTACTAGTCATGGTGGCCAGGGGCGGACTGACCATTTGGAAACTCGGACACTGCCCGAGGGCCCCGGGTCAGTAGGGGGCCCCATGAGATGCCCCTGGTACCTTTTTCATAGGCTTTTTTTGAGTTTCGGCAAGGACACAGGGGCCCCATGATCCCCTATTGCCCCGGGGAGCCCCATGAGTTGTCAGTCCGCCCCTGATGGTGGCGATAGCGGGACTGCAGTGGGCATTCTGACACTGGGGGGAACTGACTTGGTCAGTGCTAATAAAAAGTACTGACACTGTACCAATGGCACTGGGCAAGAAGGGGTTAACATCTGGGGCAATCAAAGGGTTAACAGTGTGCTGTTTGTAACTGTGCAGCTGTGTTTGTGTTTCACTGTAAGCACACTGCTTTGCATGGCTGTGCTATGCAGAGCCATGCAAAGCAGTGTTCACAAGCTGACAGGGGAGAGAACTGTTTTGTTTACATACAGTTCTCCCCCGTTGGAGATGCTCGGCAATCACCGGGCGCCATCATCACCGGCAGAGACCTGGTGATTGACAGCCGATGCTGTGAATTGCGGGAATTGGCGGCGCGGGTAAGGCGTGCCCGCCTCTCACGAGCCCCCACCTGGAAATGCAAAATCACGTATATATACATGATTTTGCGCACCAGTGCTGCCCTATAGCAGTACTTCTGTTATAGGGCAGATGGGAAGCGGTTAACCAGTGCTCTGCTGGACACTGATAGAAGTCACAAGACTGCTCTAACTGCTGATAAGAAAAAGGTATTTAGCAGTTTATATTTACTACAATCATTGCATTTCCGTGTTGTGTGTACTGTGGGAGATCAGATATAGTGAATGCAGGGTCCTAGTGACACTTTAAGCATACACCTTTGTAAGAGCCGTATTTGCCCACATGGGATATACAGGGGTGCATTTATTATGTTAGTGGGGCCATACGCACTGCAGAGACACAGCGGCTGCTCCCAATCTGACATCCGTGTGGATGAAGGTTTGTGTTCCTAAACTCACACTGTCTGCATTGCAGGACACACATGTATGTCATTTTGGGAGCAGCAGTGGCATCTCAGTTGACGGGTGTATGGGACTGTCTGTGCCTCCCATGCAGTCAAACACACTTAGATAGCCCATTAGAGGAGGCCTCAGGGTCGGTTCACAGTCCTGGTGCGTTTCTTAATGCGTGTTTTTAACATGTTTCGGTGCGTTTTTGACATGTTACGGTGCGTTTTTTATGCATTCCAGTTCATTTTCCCCCTCTTTTTCTGCAATTTAAATAGGGACATGTGCGTTCCAGTGCATTTTTGATGCGTTTTACCGTGTTCCAGTAGTTATGTGCAAATAAATAGCAGCCTGTTCTACTTTTTCTTGTGCAACAGGAACACGCTGGTACTAAATGCACTGATGTGAACTATGACATTGACAACCATATAACCTATTTTCTGTGTGTTTAGGATGCTGAAAAACAGCAACTGAAACGCATGTAGTGTGAACTGACCCTCAAACTCCAGACTAATCATTTTCTTCTAGATGGTTCTCCAGCTGGTTTAAAGCACAGAAAAGGATGTCTACCCCTGCAATATTCACCTTCTATCTGGAGCTGTCCCCCTCACTACATCTATTCCACCACAAGATGGCCTCAGTTCAATGATACTCAGCTTCCTTTAGAGAAAATACTGAGTGCTGGTTATCATGAACCCGCCCCCTGAGGGACAGTCCTCATGGCGCCCCCCATTCGCTGTATAATAAGGGCCGCCCATATCCAACAGAACAGAGGACCCAGCAGCTTATGTGAATGGCCCTCTTCTTGTCATGGAATGGTCAGGGAGTTCCTGGGGTCACGTCCCTGGGCCGGGTGCAATGTCCATGTTATCCTCCCATAGTAATGAGAGAAGATGGGAGATGTGAGGTGTTTACATACACTGCATTACACCATGAAGGTCAGTCTATAGCTGGGGTGGTTACCAATAGTCCGGAATGTCATACCTCTTTCTCCTCCCCACGGCTCCTCCATGGTAGGTTCTTCCAACAGCCCGCTAATAACCGCTCTGCCAACCCCCAGAGAAGTGACGCACTCTACATCTACTGGAGGGGGAGGGACCCGCGGAACATCATGTGACAGGCAGCCAGTCTCTAGGAGTAACGTTATCTTAGGAGATCCGCCCACACCACGCTCTCCCTCCGCTGACTGGGGAGGGGGAGGAGTCGCGGAATACCAGGCGGCAGAAAGCGCTGATTGTCCTTTACTGCAGCAGACCCGCCCTCATCACGCATTCCCTCCACTTACTTAATATGGGGCGGAATAACAGGAAGCAGGGAGTCCGTTACTGCAGGAGACCCGCCCACATCGAGCTTGCCCTCTGCAGACTGGGGAAAGGGGAGGAGTCGTGGAATACCACGTGATAAGGAGCGTTTTACACGAGGCATGTGCTCCATAAAGTATGAGGAGAGAACATGTATGTCGTGTTATTTATTGTATGATGTGTACAGGTATCTGTGAGGACCCTATAGGATGATACCAGATCAGGGCTCTGATTCTATAGAGGGGTTTTTTGGAGGAACTCGTGGACACACTGAGGAGATGAGAATATAAGGTCTCATTCACAAGTCCTCTGAAAAGTGATCCATTCTCAGATTACTACTGAGAGGTGTGTGACAGGCAGTGAAGAGGTGTCATGTCGCCTTCTTACTGCCACATTTAACCCTATACTTGCCATACTACCACACAATGTGATTGTGATGCAGGATGACAGGAAAAACAAGCAAAGCTGCGGTATTACTGGCCACCGCAACTGTCCAATACAGCTGGATGGGAGGTTACAGATCCTGTGGATGGCAATTCAAACTTGGGGTGCACAGTTTGACAGGCAGTACTGTCAAAAGCACCCCTTGAGTTGAATCCTTTCGTTGCCAGGTCTGTACGTCATACAGATCTTACGGGGGGGTTACACATAATCAGGTAGCTGTCGTCAGCGGGATTGTGTATAAAACTGACAAGCAGACTCCTGCCTGTCAGGTGGAAGCAGTCGGGCTCTGCAGCCAGTTTCTACATACCCCAGACACACCTCCGCTCTCCTCCCCTTTTTGCTGTGACCTGGAGAGCGATGTGTATGACATCATTTCAGGATCACCCTACATATCGCTGTACACACTGGAGTGAGAGCAATAGTACGGCACAGGGTGAAATCAGGCATTAAAACACTTCTGAAAAGGTGAATCCAAATGGATCACTCTTCAAAGGGCACAGCAAGTCTGAAAGAGCCTTTACTGCCCCCTCTCCTCTGTGTGTCTGTTCATGAGGGAAATAGGTATTTGATCCCCTTCACAAAACATGAGTTAGTACTTAGTGGCAAATCCCTTGTTGGCAATCACAGAGGTCAGACGTTTCCTGTAGTTGGCCACCAGGTTTGCACACATCTCAGGAGGGATTTTGGCCCACTCCTCTTGGCAGATCCTCTCCAAGTCATTAAGGTTTAGTGGCTGACGTTTGGCAACTCGAACTTTCAGCTCCCTCCACAGATTTTCAATCGGATTAAGGTCTGGAGACTGGCTAGTACTTCTTCTTGAGCCCCTCCTTTGTTGCCTTGGCCATGTGTTTTGGGTCATTGTCATGCTGGAACACCCATCCACGACCCATTTTCAATGCCCTGGCTGAGGGAAGAAGGTTCTCACCCAAGATTTGACAGTACATTGCCCCGTCCATCATCCCTTTGATGCGGTGCAGTTGTCCTGTCCCCTTAGCAGAAAAACACCCCCACAGCAGAATGTTTCCACCACCATGTTTGACAGTTGGGATGGTGTTCTTGGGGTCATAGGCAGCATTTCTCATCCTCCAAACACGTTGAGTTGATGCCAAAGAGCTCGATTTTGGTCTCATCTGATGACAATACTTTCAACCAGTCCTCCTCTGCATCATTCAGATGTTCAGTGGCAAACTTCAGACGAGCCTGGACATGTGCTTTCTTGAGCAGAGGGACCTTGCGGGCACTGCAGGATTTCAATCCTTGTCGGTGTAGTGTGTTACCAATTGTTTTCTTGGTGACTGTGGTCCCAGCTGCCTGGAGATCATTGACAAGATCCTCATGTGTAGTTCTGGGATGATTCATCACTGTTATCATGACCATTGACACTCCACGAGGTGAGATCTTGCATGGTGCACAAGACCTAGGGAGACTGACAGTTGGTTTATGTTTCTTCCATTTGCGAATGATTGCGCCAACTGTTGTCACCTTCTCACCAAGCTGCTTGGTGATAGTTTGGTAGCCTAGTCCAGCCTTGTGTAGGTCTACAATCTGGTCCCTGACATCCTTGGACAGCTCTTTGGTCTTTGCCATGGTGGAGAGTTTGGAATCTGATTGTTTGATTGCTCCTGTGGACAGGTGTCTTTTATACATGTAACAAAATGAGATTAACAGCACTCCCTTTAAGAGACTGCTTCTGATCTCAGCTTGTTACCTGTAAGAAAGACACCTGGTAGCCAGAAATCCTGCTGGATGATAGGGGACCAAATACTTATTTACTTCATGAACATGATACTTATTTACTTCATGAACATGCAAATCAGTGCATAATTTGTTAGACATGCATTTCTTTTAAATTTTTTGTTGCTATTCTGTCTCTCAGTGTTACAATACACCTACCATTCGATTTTTAGACTGATTATTTCTTTGTGAGTGGGCAAACATTCAAAATCAGCAGGGAATCAAATACTTATTTCCTTCACTGTGTGTGAAACGGGGCAAGTTGTCGACAACACTAGCTCAGCGATGACAGCACAGATCAGAACAGGACCAAGTGCTGCTCTAGGGCAGTGGTCTCCAAACTGCAGCCCGGGGGCCAAATGTGGCCCTTTGCTTGTTTTTATCCGGCCCTTGTAGCACTATTCTATCCACTGACACCAACAATGGGGCATAATTTCTGTCGCTGACACCAACAGTGGGTTAGTATTCCTTCCACTGATACCATTGAAAGGTACAATTTCTTCCTATTGACACCAACAATGAGGCATAACTCCTTCCAATGATACTAACATTGGGCCAATATTCCTCCCACTGACACCAACAGTGAGGCACTATTCCTCCCACTGACACCAACAGAGAGGCACTATTCCTCCCACTGACACCAACAATGAGGCACTATTCTTCTGACACCTCCCACTGGCACCAAAGGGCAAAATTCTTCCCAATGACGGGGAATTATTCCTCCCACCTACACCAACGATGAGGCACTATTCATCCCACGGACACCAATGATGGGACAGAATTCTTTTCATTGACACCAATAATGGGGCACTAGTCCTCCCATTGACAAAGATAGGGCATTGTTTACACCCACTGGATTCCAGGACATTTTCTATTCCTACTGACCCTAGTCCGGCCTCCCCTAAATTCTCAAGCACAATAAACTGGTCCTTTGTTTAGAACGTTTGGAGACCCCCTACTCTAGGGGATTCCATTCTATAAGGATTTAAAATTTGTAGTTATACCTATTCTGTAAATCCCAGAGGGCTCTGGTGCCGATGTATAGCCAGCACAAAATGGCATGTAAATCCTGGAGCTGTCTGTTATTTAGCAGTGCAGTAATATTTGGACACATCAACTTCTGCATGATAAAGAAGACCAAATAAACTCCAGAAGCTAAGTCACACCCTGTCCATGTACACAGATGTACATCTGTCTCCCAGATTTGTCAGCGTTCTGGCAGCTAAGCATGGCTGGGCTGAAGACAGTACTTACCTTGATTTTTGAGCTTCTCCTACTAAACAGGGTTTCCTCCTGGCTAGTAAAAATGGGATAACTGACTAGTGTCATTAAAATAGAATACTTACCATGATTCTTATCAAATTCCTTGGGGTGTCTACTTTCCAAAAAGGGGTTATTTGGGGGGTTAGGTGCTATCCTGGCATTTCAGGGCCTCTGAAACTGTGATAGGTAGTCAGGAAGTGTAATGAGGAAATAAAGCCCTTTAAAAGCCTGAAGGTGCTTACTGGATTTTGGGGTCCTGTACTTGGCTAGACTGCCAAAACGTCTCTCACATGTGGTACCCCCATACTCGGGAGAAGTAGCAGAATGTATTTTGGGGAGTAATTCCACATATACCCATGGCATGTGTGAGCAATAAATCATTTAATTTACAATTTTGTGTAAAAAAAAAAATAAAAAAAATTTTTTTGTCATTTTCCAGATACTTGTGGTAAAAAAATAAATTCTTCTATTGATTCAATATGCCTCTCAGCAAATAGCTTGGGGTGTCTACTTTCCAAAAAGGGGTCATTTTGAGGGGTGGGGGCATTTTATGCCCAGCATTAGAAGTTTATGCTACACATCACTCACTCTTCTAACCACCTGAAGATCAAGCCTTTTCTGCCACTTTTTGTTCACATTATATATATATATAACATTATATATTTTTTAAAGCAGACACCCTAGTGAATAAAATGGTGCGTACTACAATTTTTTATGGCACATAGTACTTGCGCAGCGTTTTTTCAAAAGCAAATTGTTTTTAAAAAATACACTTTTTTTACTTTTAATGCACAAAAACACAATATATAAAAGATGATGGTATGCCGAGTAAATAGATACCAAACATGAAATGCTTTAAAACTGCGCATGCCCCGTGCAATGGCGACAAACTGCATACATTTTTAATATCCATAGGCAACGCTTTAAAAGCTACCATTTTAGATTTACAGAGGAGGTCTAGTGTTAGAATTACTGCCCTTGATCTGACGTTCATGGTGATACCTCACATGTATGGCGCAACCGCTGTTTACATACCGGCACAGGTCAATGCTTGTGTACAGAGGCGTGCGCACATGGGAGGGGCGAGTTGTTTTTTTTTTTTTAAGTTATTTTGATTTTTTATTTTTACACTGTACCTTTCATTTTTTTTAATCACTTTTAAGGCTATCACAGGGAATGTAAATATCCCCTACAACTTCAATGGGCATTGTCATATATTCTTTTTTGAGAAATCTGGGGTCTATTAGACTCTGGATATCTCCTCTGCCCTTTCATTATCTAATCAAACCAAGATCGGTGTGATCAGATGCTTTCCCAATTTACAAATGGCGCTGTTTATATCCTGCGAAACTGAAGTGATGAAATGCTCGTAGCTTCTGATTTCTTAGGCTACAGAGATGATTGGCACCACTCTGGTCTCCAATCAGCTCTATGGTCAGCTGGCAGAAACACCAGCTGCATTCTCAGGTTCCCCTGATGACGCGGGACTACCTGAGAAGGCCGTGGAAGGCAGCGGGGGAGGGGGGCATCATCTCCCGCTGCTTGTAAAAGCAATCCTGCAGCTAATTAGCCACTAGGATTGCTTTTATATGAAAGCTGATCGCCGGCTGAAGAGAATGTCACCAGGATGATGCCTGCAGCTGTAGGCATCATCCTGGTATAACCATTCAATGTCCAGTATCATCACTGATCAATCACCAGTACATCACTGATCCTTGTTGGGTATATATGCTATGTTCTTTTTTTTTTTTGTATGCAGCCTGTGGACTGAATGAAAAAAAGCGAAGAAATCTCTGCCAGAAAAAGTGTGTGGTATGCCCACCATTAGAATATACCGCCCTGCATCCACCCACTTTTAATGGTGGGCACACATTAGGTCACACGATGCCACATGCTCCAGTTCCAAGATTTTACAAATGTCTAAATAGTGGTACGTTTGAAAAAAAATTGTCCACGTTTAAGTGGTATCCCATATGGAAAAAGGATGACACCAAGTCCCAAACTATCTTGTCACTACTCCCCATGTAGTCTTGGCATCTGGGGGGCTCCATGTGACTATCTTTTCCCTCGTAAATCCGAAACTTATAAGTATAGCCTGTTGTCCTCTCACAGGTCTTCTACATCTTGACCCCACATCTGGCACGCTTGCAGGGGAGAAATTGTTTGAATGCAAGACGGCCAGAAAAATTAATCAGGGACTCATCAACGCAGATGTTTTCCTGGGGAGTATAGACATCTGCAAATTTTTGGTTAAGGTGATTTGCGAGGGGCTGAATTTTGTGGAGCCAGTCACATTCAGGGTTACCCCGAGGTTGATAGAGTGCATTGTCGTTTAAATGCATAAAACACATTATACTCTCATATCTATGCCTGGCCATGGCAGCAGAGAACTCGGGCATATGATGAATCGGGTCTGCGGACCAATACAACCGCAATTCATTTCTTTTAGTAATGCCCATGTTGAGGGTTAGGCCCAAAAAAAATGTAAATTCGGAAACCGTAATGAGTTTCCATACGACTGGCCTGGCAAGGTTTGAATTTTGGTTGGTGGTGATAAATTGTTGTGCATATAAATTGCTTTGATCGACAATCAACGCATACAGATATTCTGTGAAAAACAGCTCCAAAAATAAAGGGGAGTAGTTACATTTGCTATTTCCACCTGAATTTTGGGTTGGGCAGTGAATGGGGGAAGTACAGGTGCTCCAGAATTTGTGGGCTGTCAATCGGGATTTGCAAGCACATCCGGAAGGATACTAGGAGCCCAATGGGCCTGTGTGCGAATTCTTGGTGGCTGCGAGACAATACGTGTACTCAACACCGCATCGGCTTGTACTGGACTTATGGGACTCGCCACGTCACCAAGTCATACTGCAGTGCTGGTATTATTATTATACAGGATTAATATAGTGCCAACAGTTTGCTCAGCGCTTTACAGTATAACGGGAGACAATACAGCAACAATACAGTTCAATACAAGAGGGTTAGGAGGGCCTGATCTTGGGAGCTTACAATCTAAGAGATATGTGAAAGACCAAGATGTACTAGACCGCTGGTCCTCGCCAGTTCACCAAAAGGTAGCGCGGCACTAGTACTGGCACACTGCATATGAGAGTCCTCAAAATTTACCGACAAGTGCTAACAGAGATCAGGCCTGATTCTGCGAACAATGTGGTTTTGTGTGCAATGTATCAAGTGACAGGGACCTACTAACACTGCACTTGCTGGGGGAGAAGGGGGGGTAAGCGTAGGGGCTAAATGCAGGTGCTGGCAGGTGTCGGGGCTGATCCCGCTAACACTGCGTTTTTGGGGACGCTATACTAATGTGTAGCAGTATTTCTGCTATAGTGCAGTCAGGAAGCGGTTACAGAAGCGGTTTGTGTTACGTCGCTGCGTTACTTTAACTGACAAATGCGCGGTCATGCAACACTGCACCCAAATTAAATTTACGTCCTTTTTTTCCCACGAATTGAGCTTTCTTTCGGTGGTATTTGATCGCCTGTGCGTTTTTTTATTTTTTGCGCTATTAAAAAAAAAAGACTGACAATTTTGAGAAAAAAAACTATATTTTGGACTTTTTGCTATAAAACATGTCCAGTAAATTTAAAAATCAAATTTTGTCAAATTTCGGCCAAAATGTATTCTGCAACATGTCTTTGCTAAAAAAAATCCCAATACGTGTAAATGAATTGGTTTACGTGAAAGCTATAGCGTCTACAAATAGCGGGAAAGATACTGGGATTTTTTTTTTATAATAATAATAATGGCGGCGATCAGCGACTTATGGCGGTGATCAGCGATTTATGACAGTGATCAGCGACTTATGGTGGGACTGCAGCAGGCATTTTGACACTGGGGGGGAACTGACTTGGGGTCTCTGACATCCCCAGTGACACCAATACAGTGATCAGTGAAAAAAAAAACACTGACACTGTACTAATGGCACTGGGGAGGAAGGGGTTAACTTTTTTATTCACTGAAAGGGTTAACTGTGTGAGGGGAGTGTTTTACTAGTGGCGGGGAGGTGTACTTCACAGGAACACTGATCCCAAGAGCTAAACTCCGCTCTCAGGAACAGTGTGTTAGGAACTTACAGGGAGCAGAGCTGCAGGGTAGACACTGCAGCCGTGCTCCCTGTCAGTGATTGCCGGTAATCGACGGGACATGGCAGGTAATGACCGGCTGAGACCCGGTGATTGACACCCGCGGCCGCGATCGGTGGTGTGGGTAGGGTGGGCGCGTGCCCCCTACCTGTTTTGCTAAACGACGCTTTTGTCTCTCCCGCGGAGCTCCGGGCGTTTGCGGCCAGCGAAGACGCGGTCTTTCCTGCGGTCGCGGCCAGAGCAAGACGCCGCCGCTCCGCCCCCGACTCTCTGCTATCAGGCCCGCCCCTGGGAGGTCTGTGTGTGGCCCCCTGGCCTCTCCATTAGCTCCGGGGATCACACCGGGCCTGCACAGTCTGCAATAAGGCCTGGAGGCCCAACGTGGTGGAGGAGAAGCCCCTGACAGGCCTGGAGGCATACCCCATCTGCCCCCTTTTTATACGGGATGAATTAGAGGCTTCTGTGCTCCCTTTTACAGGCCTTCAATGCTGCCATCCGCCTGGCCTGGCTCTCGTGGACCCACTTGCCCCATCTGGTGCTGAGACCCTGGGACCTTTGCTCGCTCCGCCTGGCGCTTCATCACCCTAAGGAAGGTATCGTTCAAGTTACAATTTCAGCCTACACCTACTCCTCCCCCTCAATTGCGACAATTTTTTCTACAATTTAATGGCTATGGCGGGACGCATGAGGTGCTCCGCAGCAATCGTTCTTATGTAAACGCAACCCCGCTGAGGGACACGCACACGTAGCCAGGGAAGATGACCATCTGATCTCCCTGCACTGCGCCACCGAAACATCTATCTCGGCAATAGGGCTTCTGCACCCTGCATGTAATCTCTACCAGCTGTAGGTGCTTGTGAATGATCTGGGCTTCACCTAAAAATGCATCATACCCCACGCACCAAACCCAAGCGGGTGTGATTCTGTTCACTGGGCGGGCCCGTGAGCGGTTTCACTCCTCCGGTTATTTTGGAGTCGCTTCATTTTTGAGGCTTTGGTTGACTGAGATTCCTATTGCCTTACGAGTCACTTATAGACCACCTATTCGTGGGTGTATTAACCTAAGCTGTTTGCTTTGTGTTTTCTTGTTTTTACTAAGTCGAGTTGTTCTGGTGGACTATTGTGTCCCCCTCCGAGCTGGCTAGTGGTCTGGATTGGTGTCCTGCCCGCTACATGGCCTCTTTGTGGGTATATCACCCACAGTTGATTATTACGATGTTTGTACTAATCTTACTGTTTCACATGCATATTGCTTGTATACCAGATGGTTTCTTGTTTTCTTTCTTCTTTTCCATCTCCTTTTCTTTGCTCCTTGTAATGTGTGTTTTTTGTGTTTTTATACCTTTTTCTTTTTTAGGGCTCTCGGGGATCGTGGCGGATTTGATCTGTTTACCTTCCGATCGCCATGTCGTTGAACTGGTTATCTTTGAATGTTCAGGGAATGAACTCCCCGCAAAAACGGGTAAAAATATTTAAGTTTCTCCGGGCTCGCCATGTTGATATTGCTTGTCTGCAGTAAACTCATTTCTCAACTACCTCCGCCCCAAAATATTTTGATGCTCGCTACCCTCAGATAGTTCAGGCTACTGGCCCTACTAAACAAAGGGTAGTTCTTGTTGCTTTTCACAGCAAAACCCCATTTGTCTGTGTGAAGCGTATTGCTGACCCCAGTGGCAGGTATCTTTTATTACAGGGCACGATTCAGGGTATAGATGTCACAATACTGACCTACTACGCTCCCAATGTCAACCCTGGACCCTTTCTATCACATATCTGCTCCCTCCTGGCTGTCCATCAACGGGGTACCCTTTTGATGGCAGGAGATTACAACTTAGTAGTAAATCCCTCCTTAGATAAATATCCTGCAGAGAATGCTAGTTCTTCCACGTCAGCTAAATCCTTTACCCGTATGTTAAGTACCCATGATCCGGGGGAAAGACTATACTTACTACTCTCACCCTCATCATTCTCACTCTAGAATTGACCATGCTTTTGTATTGCGCAAACATCTCCCTTTGATACGCTCAGTCTCTATTCTCACGGTTCCATGGTCTGATCAGGACCCCACTCTGGTGGTTTGTCGATCTCTCCTTTGTAAGTCAGCCTACTCCTCTTGGATTATGAATGACTTCCTACTTTCGCTAAAGGAGATTCAGGCGGAACTACAGCGCAAATCCCAAGAATACTTTCAGCTAAACTCGGGTTCTGTCTCTTCTTCGATGATGTTGTGGGAAGCTTACAAGGCTGTTCTTAGGGGTCATATTATTCGGATAGCTTCGAGGCGGAGGAGGGATAGACAACATAAACAGTGTCAGCTGGAATCAAAGCTAGCTTCCGCGTCGGCTAAATTTAAGTATGTACCTACCCCATCGAACCATAGAGTGCTAGATTAGGCCCGCCTGGAACTGGATCTCTGTTTGACGAATGAGGCTGAGCGCTCTTTGCGTTGGACGCGCCAGAAGTGGTATAGTAAAGCAAATAAACCAGATTCCATGTTAGCACATAGATTACGCTCTTTTACACATCACCCCAAACCGATTTCTCTACACACTCGTCAGAATGCTCTCACAAGTAACCCTGTAGCGGTATTGGAGGAGTTCTGGCATCGACTTGCCAGACTATACAGATCCGACACGGGCTGACTCTCAGTCTATTTCTGACTTTTTATCCCATCTGTCCTTGCCTACTTTGACTCAGGCTCATAAGGACCTGATGGACCGTGATATCCAAATATCAGAAGTTTTGCAATGCATTGCGGATCTGAAGACGGGCAAATGTCCAGGTCCAGATGGTTATACGGCTTTATATTACAAGAAGTTGGCTGATGTGCTTGCCCCTCACCTTGCCGCTATGTTCAATGCGGTGAAGGGAGGTTCGAACTTTTCCCCTGACTCTTTGACTGCTAATGTGGTTATGATCCCAAAACCGGATCGTGATTATTCCTCTTGGGCAAACTATAGGCCAATTTCTCTTATTAACATTGACATGAAAATCCTCACCAAGATCTTAGTCACTCGTTTGAATTTTTTCCTATCTTGTCTGATAAAAAAGGACCAGGTGGGTTTCGTCCCCCACAGACAAGCCGGAGATGCCATCAGACGCAACATTTGGCTCATGTTCGCAAAATTGATATGATGCTCCTATCTCTAGATATCAACAAGGTCTTTGACACTTTGTCCTGGCCTTAGCTCATGTCAGTCCTTCACCGTTTTGGATTTGGTCTCTCGTTTTTACGTTGGATCTCTTCATTATATATGTCCCCTCAAGCAAAACTCAAATATTATGGTTTTGAGTCCTCAACGTTCCCGATTGGCAGGGGAACTAGACAAGGGTGCCCACTTTCTCCCATACTATTTATCTTGGCTTTGGAACCTTTGGCAGAAGCTATTTGTATGCATCCTGATATTAAGGGAATAGACGTAGCTGGTTCTCAGCATAAGTTATCTATGTTTGCTGATGATATATTGTTGTCGGTCACGAACCCGGGGGTCACTTTGCCAAATTTACTTGCAGTTTTGGATTCCTTTGCAGCTCTCTCAGGCCTCAATGTCAACCCTGCCAAATATAAGGCTATGTCAATTACCCTCTCACCATCACTCTTGGCTACTCTGAAAAATTTGTTTCCTTTTCAATGGCTCTCGGCCTTGCCGTATTTAGGAATCAAGCTCACCCCGACTTATGAAGGACTTTACCGGGCTAATTTCCCCGCCGTCTTTAATGAACTGACAGAGCTGTTGTCCTCCTGGTCTCACTATCTGCTTTCGTGGTTCGGTAGAAATGCGATCCGTATGACTTATTTTCCCAAATTATTGTATGTGTTTCGAGTTTTATCTGTCCCTGTTCCCTCACATATATTGCATATTCATCAGCGAAAACTCCTGTCTTTCATTTGGGGTTCTTCTCGACCCAGAATTAGTAAACAAATCTTATTTGCTCGTAAGACCGTGGGTGGGTTATCTGTCCCAAATCTTCAGTCTTACCATCTGGCAGCCAATATTGCCCCCTTAGCCCATCTTCATGCATCTCACCACTTTCCCTTGTGGGCTACTATAGACTTGATGGATTCCCACCCGATACCACTCTCTTCTTTGCAGTGGCTTCCCTCTACTCATCGGCCTTCATCCCTTAGTCTGACGCTAACGCTTCGTCTTTGGGATTCTATTAAATATTCCGCTGGTCTCATCTCTGCCCACCTACCGTTACTACGTTTGCTACATAACCCATTATTCCCCCCGGGTCGTGATAACCCTGGACAGTTTGCTTGGTGGCAAGCACATTGCTGCCATGATGTACATTCGATGCTATCTCCCACTCGAATACTCATGTCTGAAACTCTGCGCTCCTCTCATGATATCCCATTGAGGGAACATTATGGCTATCTTCAAATCCGCCACTTTATCAATACATTAATACAGACGCACTCGGGACCCTATCGGCTGTCCCCCTTTGAAAATAAATGTAGACATAGACCCCATACTCCAGGCTTAATTTCTCTGGTCTATTCTTCTAGAATTCCCCTGGTCCGTTCTTATCATCAGCGTTGGCAGTCGGAACTCGGGGGCACTCTGGATCAACAGGATTGGCGGACCATGACCCAAGCGTTATCTAAATGCTCTAGGAATGTTATCATACTAGAAAATACTCCTTTTAAGGTTCTTTATAGATGGTATTACACACCTGCTCGTCTGGCTTGTTTTATCCCTACATATTCCCCGACTTGTTTTCGGGGCTGTCAACAAATGGGTACTATGGTCCATATTTGGTGGACTTGTCCTAAGGTTTGAAGATTGTGGATCAGAGTTTATGACCTTCTCCGTACTATGTTTCACACAGACATTAAGCGCAACCTGTATGAAGTGCTTTTATTTAAACCATTAGTGGGCCTACTTCGTTCCGAACGGCAGCTGGCATCACACCTGTTTATGGCTACTAAGCCGATGATCGCAAGGGCGTGGAAGACTCTCCTGCTCAGCTGTCAAAAGCCGGATGAACTTCATAATGGTCAATGAAAAACTCACGGCTATACTGTTAGACACCCACACAAAATTCCTGCAGACATGGCGTCCCTGGCTTGATATAGCCCAACTATCGAGATTTGACCAGTCCCTTTTGTCAATATAAAATTTACATATCAGTTTCTTTTTTTATGCTGCGATCCCCCTGGCGTCCTTTTTGTTTTCGTCTCCTTCCTCTTCGTTCCTCTTTCCTTTTGTCTAGTCTGTTTTCATGCTATGTGTACTGATTGTGATTATTGCTTTGAGTGCCGCCCCAGCAATACTATATCCTTATGATGGACTCCATCGGGAGCCCTGCGTGTAGAATGCCCATTTTTATTCAGAGAGGTTCCATCCCATATCATCTCCACTTTCTATATGTTGATATAGTGCCAATTTTTCCTTAGAGTTTATATTCTCATTGGTCTATAAATGTTTCCCATTTTTGCAACTTATTGTTTTCTCCCCTTTTTTTTTTTTTTTCCTCTTTTTGGACTCAGCACTTAAGTATGCTGTTTATTTCTGTCTCTCCATCAGTACATATTTTGTAATATTCATCGAATACCTTGTATGTTTTATTCCTGTTGGTCAATGTATCTGTTTTTGACTGATTCACTGCTCCTATCTATTCTATAATAAAATTCTTTGTAAAAGAAAAATGATCTGCTTCAAGCCTTATATATTAAAATAAATAAAAGAGTATCTGCACTAAAGTGTCTTAACAAATGCTGCAACGTATGATGGCAGAGGAGGCTGTGTCACAGTAGAAATGCAGCAAGGTTGTTAAAGATTACATGGACAATGACATCTGAACTGCATTAATCATTTATCTCTAATGCAAAGCAATACTTTGTCTAACTTGCATCTGAAGTACCTAAATATGCCATGCAACATGTATTAAGTGCAACTTCATGTAGTGGTGTGCCAAGAATCTACATTCCCATTAGTGATTAAGGATGTGACGAACATGGTGCCCGACCCCTGCCCTTCTCACCAACTCCTGACAAAGGACCAGCCGATCTGACACCGTGCTGTAATTTCCGTAACAATGCCACTCTCATCTGCACCCTGCACAAAGATTATCCAGCTCGTGGGACCACAATCTAGATGCCAGCAGCCTGAAAGCGATTGTCACTGGGTAAGGTTAATTAGCAATTAACTCTTTAAGCTACCACCAACCTTTTTACTGAGAGGGGGAACTCAATGTTAGCAATTACAAATATAATTTTAGCATAAATGTCTGTAACACACACTTTCATCACAGTGTCACCACAGACAGGTATATTCAGAGATTTATCATATACAGTAGCACTCTTGAAGATACAGGGATTCTTTTAGTTTGCATTAAAAGCTTTAGAGATAATTTCAACACTTTTCCAAATAGGGTTTAATAATAGTGGATGGGGCATATAGGGGTAAGGTTAAATAAACCTCGAGCCTATGCTGCTATCAATCAAGACAGTGTCAAGACAAAGTAGAGGGGTCAGGATTAGGTAACACACACAGAGAGCAGAGCTCAGTAATATGTAATGCACGTAGTTCAGGGGTTAGGATTACGTAATGCTCAGTGATCATGAGTAAGTAATGCAGAGAATGCATTGTGAACACAGGAGGACACTTGCTTGGCATAGGTGCCCACAAGGGAACATTTTGCAGTTTCTCAAAGAATTCAAAGCATTCTCTGATTGGACAAGGTGGAGAGGTGGGGCAGTGATGTATTGATCTCAATCTTGTCCAATCAGAGAACACTTTGCATTTATTTAACCTAGTGGGCAACCTGTTTATAATGGAGGACAGCTACTCAGCACAGGACCTTAAAGCTAGCAACAAGCTGAACCAATGTAACAAAAAAATTGCTATATCTGCAATTTACAGTATCTCACAGAAGTGAGTCCACCCCTCACATTTCTGTAAATATTTTACAGCTTATATAACTCAACACACAGTCATTAATGTCTAAACCGCTGCCAACAAAAGTGAGTACACCCCTAAGTGAAAATGTCCAAATTGGGCCCAATTAGCCATTTTCCCTCCCTGGTGTCATGTGACTCGTTAGTGTTACAAGGTCTCAGGTGTAAATGGGGAGCAGGTGTGTTAAATTTGGTGTTATCGCTCTCACTCTCTCATACTAGTCACTGGAAGTTCAACATGGCACCTCATAGCAAAGAACTCTCTATGAGGATCTGAAAAAACGAACTGTTGCTCTACATAAAGATGGCCTAGGCTATAAGAAGATTGTCAATACCCTGAAACTGAGCTGCAGCATGGTGGCCAAGACCATACAGCGGTTTAAGGGGACAGGTTCCACTCAGAACAGGCCTTGCCAAGTTGAGTGCACATGCTCAGAGTCATATCCAGAGGTTGTCTTTGGGAAATAGACGTATGAGTGCTGCCAGCATTGCTGCAGAGGTTGAAGGGGTGAGGGGTCAGCCTGTCAGTGCTCAGACCGTACGCCGCACACTGCATCAAATTGGTCTGCATGGCTGTCGTCCCAGAAGGAAGTCTCTTCTAAAGATGATGCACAAAAAAGTCTGAAATAGTTTGCTGAAAACAAGCAGACTAAGGACATGGATCACTGGAACCATGTTTTGAGGTCTGATGAGACTGGGCCGCAGGGTAGTATTCCAACATGATAATGACCCCAAACACACCTCCAAGATGACCACTGCCTTGCTAAAGAAGCTGAGGGTAAAGGTGATGGACTGGCCAAGGATGTCTCCAGACCTAAACCCTATTGAGCATCTGTGGGGGATCCTCAAAATGGAAGGTGGAGGAGCACAAGGCCTCTAACATTCACCAGCTCCGTGATGTCATCATGGAGGATTGGAAGAGGACTCCAGTGGCAACCTGTGAAGCTCTGGTGAACTACATGCCCAAAAGGGTTGAGGCAGTGCTGGAAAATAATGGTGGCCACACAAAATATTGACACTTTGGGCCCAATTTGGACATTTTCACTTAGGTGTACTCACTTTTGCTGCCAGTGGTTTAGACATTAATGGCTGTGTGTTGAGTTATTTTGAGGGAACAGCAAATTTATTTTTATATACAAGCTGTACACTCACTATTTTACATTGTAGCAAATTGTCATTTCTTCAGTGTTGTCACATGAAAAGATAGAATAAAATATTTACATAAATGCGAGGGGTGGACTCATTTGTGTGAGATACTGTAGCTTAAAAGACCAAAACTAATCATCCAAATGTACAATACCAAAGACAATGAGGAGGCCTGTAACATTCTCTCTCTCTCTCTCGAAGAGCAATAGATGAAGTGACCTACTGTAATTCCCATGATACAACAAAAGCAACCAAATTGGTGTAAAGCCCTATAGCTATGGAAATATGTGATGGTTGTAGTTAGTGATATTAAGTTTCTGCTTTAAAAAAAACCCCAAACACATTATACTTACCTGGTTGGTGGTTTTTGCACAGGGCAGCCCTGCTCCTCTTCTCGGGTCCCCAGACGGCAATCCTGGCTCCTCCCCCTTGACCAGTGCCCCCCAATAGCAAGCCGCTTGCTATGAGTGCACTGGTGCGGGCTGGCTCCTGAGCCCCGCCCTAGACACAGAGCCATGGCTTGGCCCCGCCCTCTTCTCATTGACTCACTGGCTGTGATTTACAAGAGAGGGAGTCCCAGGACAGCCTACGCTCTCATGCATATTGAGAGGGGGCTCAAGTGAGTATTAGTGGAGACCCCGGGGGGGGGGGCAACACACAGAAGGTTTTTTTTTTTTTAAAAATCTTCATCCTTTACAACCACTTACATTTCACTGTGGTGGTGAACTTGCAATTGATGTAGCACTTTGCACTGGCAGAGGGTAAGAACTGGGTGACTGAGATTGAGAAGATATCAGATACGGCAATCCCTGGAGCACAGAGATCAGGAGTTGAGGAGATAGCTATGGCAAACTTGCAGATCATGCAGCATGTAGTAGCAGCTGGGAGAGAATTGAAAATGTGGAGGCAGCAATTAAAGTATCACTAAACCTATTAAAACTATACTTCTTTGCTATGAAGAGAATAAATTCATTAACAGATCACATTGTAATTTTTTGCATAAGTACCTTCTTTCCAGCAGTCACATGATATAATCTACTTGCTCTGTAACACACTGAGAGATTGGTGGGTGAAGCAAGAATGAATCCAGTCACGCATGCTCATATTTTGGAGATTAATAATTGTAGACTGCTATATTCTGTAACAGATTTATGAAAAATCACCCCAAAAAACTGCTAGTTGTAAAGAGATTAAGTGCATAAAGATAAATAAAGATAAGTGCCATCAGTCTTTTTCTTCTGTATTCTACCTCCTTTTTTTTCCATTAGGCATTAGTCCAATTTGTTCCCTATTGTACCAATTTCTATTTGATTTCTAAATGTTTGATATTTAAAATACAGATTGTAAAAATAATTGTATTTATTCTTACATGACTATTACTTTAAAGCATGTATTTTTGTTTAACAAGATCTCTAAGACAACGCAAATGATAGATTTAGTGTATATTCAGTAGCTCCATGACTCAGGTCTTTCCATACTTTAGTCTCCTTTGGTTTTCAGGTCTTTCTTTGTTTTCTGAAAATAAACAATCATGTAATACAATAAGTATTCTGCCATATGGAAATGTTTTATTATAAATCACTAAATTACATTTTTGTAATACACAGAAAATAGATAGTAATTATCTTTGGGAAGAAACAATTTAAAGCAGGTGTTAACTGAAAATTTGCAATGATTTTCTCTTGTAAATGACTACTGAAAAATAAGTAACCTTTCAAACCTAACTGTGCAGAATAATAGCAATCATGCTGTTTGAATAGCCAAGATTATCACTAATTTTGGCTGAAAATGATTTCTGGCATCACTGGCTGTTCTGCATATACTGCTCACATACTAATGCCAACAGTGAAATTCCACTATAAAAGTTGGTCAGCAAGGTGTGCATGATAAAAGAAAATTACTACCACACAAGTGACACATTTTTCAAAATTAAATACCTGGTTGTGACTACCAATCCCTGCTCACCACCTAAGGGAATGTAAACCACACTAGGATGCCAGAACAATTATGACTTAACATTGTATGTTTTATATATTAATACCACAGCAAAAGGAAAGAAATATATACATCATTGATATGAATTAAAGTGTTTGTAAAGGCATACATTCTATGCATGAAGGTAAAAAACCTTCATTGTGCAGCTCCCCTCTGTGGCAATTGTGCGCTTAGACACATGGACGCTGACCACCATCTTGTATCATGATCTGAAAATATCATTCTCACTCCTCCAGTCCCCCCCTCCTCCCTGTGAATGGAATGTAGTCTGTATGTGAACTGGGGTCACAGGTGCATGGGCACAGCTGAATAAGCGTCATGGTTGTAATCCTAATTAGCCTGGTGCCAGAGTGTCTGACAAACACTTCCCTTGGCCTGGTCGTAAAGCCACAACTCAGTTGGTCACTTGACATGTAAGCCTTACAGCAGGGGCCATAAAACGTACATCCCACATGAGTCACTTTTCATACAAATTCATAAACTTCAACAGGAATTGGGCACATTGATATAACACATATATTCAGATAGGTCATTTTAATACAAGTCACATGACACCTTACATTCCTATGTAGCATCTACAAGAGAGTAGAAAACAGTATCTTTTATCCGGAATGGCAGGATATGCCATATTTGGTATCAGGACGTTTGGAATATGATTCTGCATATTAATCTGCCAGTTGCTAGGATGCTACCTGTACCTATTGTAGGTTATTGACCATGGTATAAACTTGGAAAGGATTTGGTCATAGCCTGGGTCCCCGCCTAACACCCATCCCCAAATGAGGCGATTGGCTCTTTGCTTTCAGGAGACACCCCTTGGGGATACTAGAAAAAAGGATGACATGCATGGAAAGAGAAAAGAAGAGATTCTCCCTTTTAACACCAGGAACCATTTTTAGGAAACAGGCAACCTTTTTGTTCGGACGTTTGGACTCTGCTTAAACCAAGGACTTTTGCAAGTATCCTACCTTCTGAAACTTCTTTTATTTCTCTGTTGTTTTATTTCTCTCTTTATATATATATATATATATATATATATATATATATATATATATATATATATTTGTTACATCTTTTCTGTAAATATTTTAATTGCACCATTTTGACCTTTTTAGTAATAAATCTTATTTTCTGAAAAGTGTTAAAACTGTCTCTAAAGCTTCTAATGCAACTTTTAAAAGTTGTTCACTTCACAAGGGCATTTTCTTTCTCTTCTTGTACCTTACCCACAGTATATAACCTGTTATTTGTACCTTTGATGCCTTTAATGAAGTATGGATACTCTTCATGTCAAACCTTATTCACCATTTCTTCTCTGTTGATGTTAAGCTACTCATGAATTCTAGATGGCTCTTAAAAGCAACTTCTTTAAATGTAAAAGGCCTGAATAGACCATTTAAATGTTCCATTCTATGAAAGAAAGCAAACACACAGAAATATGATGTTCTATGCATCCAGAAAATTCATCTTTGCAAAACCAACCCTCCCTCAGTCAAGCATTGCAATTTCCACCACTGCTTTTTTGAAGAAAGGAAAAAGGAAAAAGAAAGAAAAAGAAAGGCTTTATACCATAGCATACCAACCACTTTTTACAGAGTGTGATAGTGGAGGGAGGTATATGATTCTAGGTGCGCAAATTAATCACACATACACACCATAAACCCAACATTTCATATTCCTGATATGTGCCTGCTGTACCATGTACTTGTATGAAAAAGTATATTGTACTCTTTGTATTGCTTCCTTTGTGTGAAATCCCTATTGTTCCTGCCAGTCCCTCTGTTTTCCTATTAAAAACTGACCACACTAAGTAAGAGAACACACCATGGTCAGTTCTCTAGCTAAGCTGGGAACTGAGTCGGCTCTCCTCCAATGATCAGACTTGTCCTAACCCCCCCCCCCGCCCCCACCCCACACAGCCATTCACTTGCCAGATCAGTGTACTGCTGTTTCTGCTCTTGTACAGCTGGGAACAGAGGGAATGTGATCACTTATAAAAAAACATAAATTGTTTTTGTTTTATATCTATACACAAATGCTTTTCCTTTTATTTCTATTGTAAACTGAATGGATTGTTTTACAAGGTGAAGGTTTACAATCACTTTAATATTGAAGCACTCCATATAAACTAAAAAATATTATTGACTGATCTCATTAAGAAAGTCAGGAAGCTCCAACAAAGTCACCTTATTATCAGTGACTTCAAGGAGGTTAAAGATAGTGCCCTAGATTCCACTAACAAATGATGAAGGATGTACCTGCACTCTCCTTAACTTACTAAGATGTTAATAATTATATGATGCATGGAGAAGCCTACATGGGTCTGAACGTGACTACCTTTTTACACTGAAAAATGTGGAATAATATGTTTCTAGTGGACCAACATATTCTGCAACAGATAGGGCTGACTATGACAATATAACACAGTCTGACCACATACCAGTCTATCTGCCTGTGTTAAGACTACAAACTAAACCGCACCTCTCCTCTGAGACTGAACTTAACCACTTTACGTAACCCTGTCCATGAACAACATATCACAGATGGAAATTGAACAATATTTCAAACTTAATGCTAACTCTGTTACCAATGTTAACATTTTATGGAATGCTCATAAGGAGTATGTCCTCCAGCCCAGGAGAAAAAAATTAGAATGCAATAAATGACAGATACTGCCAACTTCAATGGCACACTAGAAGATCGTAAAGTGATACTACATTTGATTTTTTCTTAATTAAAATAAAAAACATGTTATACTTGTCTGATCTGTGCAACGATATTGCAGAGAGTGGCCCCTTACCTCGGTCTTCAGGAGCCCCCCACCGTTGCTCTCCACTTCTCTTTTCTGATTATCCCCTCAACAAGCCATGTGCTCTGGGGGCACTTGTGCAGGCTGCTGCCTGTGCTGCAGACATGCACAGCACTGGATCAAGAGAGGGAAAAGGTGTCTAGGGACAGAGAGGGGGGAAACTAGTATTTGAGTGTTTACCTAAAAAACAAAACGACTTTAGAACTACTTTAAGCTATGATGTCCCCTGCAAATTATTATCCAAAATAATTGCTTGGCACCAATTATAAAACCTATACCAAGAATATGACTACTTGGTTGTAAGACAGCCTCAGCTGATTAAGAATAGGATTTGTAAAAGGTCACCAGGTTCCATATGGTACTGGGTGACTTTTGAATTTAGTGCAGTGGGCAAAAACTGACTGGATACCTTCTCTGCTCCTTTCTCTGGATTAAGCCATTTGACCAAGTACACGGGGATATCTAAGAGCTGTCAATTTTATAATTAGTCTCAAGTTTCATTGGCTTTCCTATCCAGGTTCTATACACTATATCCAGCAACAACGTTTGCACCACAGGGCTGCTATCCACAGCTTTCAACTCCTTACTAATGGCACTAGACAAAGGTGCCCCATTTCCTCCCTAATTTATGCCCTGATCATTGAGTCATTTGCTGAGGTCATTAGAAACCACTCAGAAATCTCAGAAATAGCAGTTTTGGACAGGGAGTACAAAACGTTACCTCTACGAGCTGCAGTTGACTCTGAACCAATAAATATATACAGGTGTACCTCAGTTTATGAATTAATGCGTTCTCTGGGACGTTTCATATTGCGAAAAAAATTTGTAAACCGAAATGCGGTTTCCCATAGGAATGCATTGAAAACCAATTAATCCGTTCCGGAGGTCAGAAAAAAGTAAAAAAAAAAAGTCGCTGTCGCTATAGATCAGTGCCGGATTTTAAATGTAATTACCAGGTTTTTTTTTTCCTTCACTATAGCTCTGAGAATCAGCTATCACTTTCTCCCCAGCTAAAAGAAAGAAAGTTTCCTTTTAGTTTGTTTCCTCCCAGTTAAAAGAAACAATGTTTCCTTTTAGTTTGTTCCCGAGATAAAATAAATAAAGTATCCTTTAGCTCTGGGGAAAGTGACAGCTAATTCTGTGAGCTACAGTGAAGAAAAAAAAAGCCGGCAATTGCATTTAAAAATTGTCACCGACATACACTTCGTATTGTGAAAAAATTTTTAAACCGAGGCATTTTTTTTAATGGATTTTCATTCTTAAACCGAAAATTACGTTAACCGAGGCATTCATAAACCGAGGTACACCTGTACAAGAAACGAAGTCCCAGATATAAAAAATCTATCCTGTTTATGTTGAAGGCCCCTTCTGGTATGAAGATCCTAATGTATTCTGCTGTTATAAAGCAATAGAGCTGGAACAACTGAACTATTGGTGCATTCTATGCATGAAGATAAAAAAACGTGTGCAGCAGCCCCCCAGTCCCCCTTAATACTTACCTCTGTCCCATCACGTTCCAGCGATGTGCACAAGTGCCTTGGCTCTCTGGGGACTCTCCCTCTGCATTGGCTGTGACAGCAGCGGGAGCCATTGGCTTCCGCTGCTGTCACAGCCAGTGAGCCAATGAGGAGAGAAAGACCAAGATGCGGCCCTGTGTGTGAATGGACATGCAGAGCAGCACCTTAGGAGTGAACTTGCTTGGGTACCCCCATAGCGAGCCGCTTGCTCTGTGGGCAAAGGAGGGAGGAGCCAGGAGCACTTGCGGGGGACCCAATAAGAGGAGGACTGGGGATGCTCTGTGTAAAACCAGTGCACAGAGCAGATAAGTATGACATTTTTTTTTTTAAACTTGCCTTTAATATCACTCCAGTGACCTGTTGGGAGCAATTCCCCTGGGTTACTTTTCTCCACATGCCTACCCATCAACAAACAGGTACAACATCGTTTCTTCCTTGACTACTTCTGAATTTTACCTTTGGAATTGGGTGTCTCTAGGCTTCAATTATATTGAGTAGCTATATGACTAAAGGTCTACTTAGGTCATTTGAGGATTAATGTCACAGCTACCTTGTCCAAAACAAGGACTTTTTCAAGGCCACGGTGCGGGGTCATGTTATGCAGCTGGCGGCGGTACGGAAACGGGAGCGCCGACTTTTGGAGCTTCATTCTCTTCTGGCCTCTGCAGATGGAAGTCATCTCCATCCGCTGCCCATAAACGCGCTCGGGATGTTCTGGCGGCAGAGTTGGATCTACTTGCCTCTTCGGAGGTGGAACGGGCCCTGCGCTGGACCAAACACAAATTTTATTCCTGTGCTAATAAGCCGGGCCCGATGCTGGCCAGGAAGCTCAATTCTGTGGGGAAGCCCCACAAACCGATTCGACTGCGACTTCCTACAGGTGGTTGTACTTCTAATCCCCAGCAGATTGTTTCCCGTTTCTCGCGCCTCTACGCTAAACCAGATCCCTTCCCCGTGGCTCAAGCAGAGGCATTCTTTCAAGATCTCCGACTTCCTGGGTTATCCGAGGCAGCACAGGTGGCCCTGAAGTGCTCCAAGCTATCAAATCTTTACAGTCTACCGCGGCCCCAGGTCCCGACGGCTTTTCCGGTCTATATTATAAGAAATTTTCAACCCTGTTGGCGCCCTTTTTGGCTATTTTAATGAGCTACGACAGGGCTCCTTGCCCTCTCCAGACGCGCTTAGAGCGCATATTGCCATGATTCCTAAGACGACCGATGATGTACAGGAACCTCATGCCTTCCAGCCCATTTCTCTTCTTAATGAAGACCTGAAGGTACTGGGCAAGATCCTTAGTTTTCGCATCAACAAATATTTGCGTAGCCTGGTCCACAGGGACCAGGTAGGGTTCGTCCCTGGGAGGCAGGCGGGAGATAACGTTCGTAAGGTGGTCCATCCTATACATTTTCTGCAACAGCGGAGAATCCCGGGATTTTTACTGTCTTTAGACATATATAAAGCCTTTGATTCCTTATCCTGGGAATATCTGCGGTTTGTGCTGTCTCGTTGGGGTTTTGGGGATTCTATTCTTTCCTGGATTCAGGCCTTGTATTCTTCCCCTTCGGCCTCCGTTAAATACGCTGGGTATTTTTCAGATCCTTTTCCTATTGGGCGTGGGACGAGACAGGGTTGCCCCCTGTCCCCAGCGCTCTTTGTCCTGGAACTTGAGCCGCTGGCTTTAGCGCTTCGGAACGATTGCAATGTATCGGGGGTTCCTTACGTGGGACAGGAATTCAAGCTGAACCTTTTTGCGGACGATGCCCTCCTGACTCTTACCAACCCCCTGAAACAGGTTCTTGAGCGCTTCTCCTTGATTTTAGGTCTCCGTATCAACTTGGATAAGACTGTCACCCTCAATATTACTTTGGCTTCAGATTTGGTTTCGCGCCTACAATCCCACTTCCCTTACAAATGACCCCCACTTATGACTCCTTGTTTGCTGCGAATTATTATCCATTGCTTAGCTCTTTATCTTCTCTTATGCATTCTTGGCAATTTCCGCACCTGTCTTGGATAGGACGGGTTAATTTGGTGAAAATGACCATCTTGCCGAAATTGTTGTATTATTTTCGCACCCTCCCAGTGGGGGTTCCCCCTCATTTTGTTCGTTTGCTTCAGGCGAAGTTTATGCGTTTTATCTGGGCCAATAAGCACCCCAGAGTATCCAGAAATACGCTTTTTGCTCACAGACTCCAGGGTGGTCTTGGGGTGCCCAATGTAACCAAGTATTATCAGGCGAGCCAGATTGCCCCGCTGTCTATGTTGCATGCCTCTTCCGACATCCCCCTTTGGGTCCTGTTGGAACTACCTAATTGTGCCCCTATCGCAACGTCGATGCTTCTATGGCTTCCCCCTGCCCTGCGCCCTATGGCACGGAGTCCGATGTTACTTCATGGCTTACAAGTCTGGGACTCGGTACGTTACTCTGGTGGCCTGATGTCACCTTTTTTGCCTTTGCTCCCAATTATCAACAACCCTCTTTTCCCATCGGGTTTGGATCATCTGGGGGCGTTTTCTTGGTGGGTGACTAATGGTTTTTCGCAGGTGCAACACTTTTTGATTTCTCGGTCCTTTCCCACCTGGAACTCTCTTCAGGAATCGTGGAATGTCCCCCCGGCGGAATTCTTTCAATTGCGACACTGGCTGCTTTCGTTGCGGAGCACTTCTGCTTTCCCGTACCAGAAATCTGCTTTTGAACAGCTTTGCCAACAGCGTCCGGGCCTTATATCCCTTCTTTATGCAGCTCTGAACAGATGCTCGTCGCATACTTCTCTTTCATATGTTCTTCAGTGGGAGCGCGATCTGGGAGTGGCTGTGGATCCGGAGGACTGGAATAGGGCTTGGTCATTCATAGCTAAATGCTCATTTAATACGACCACACTGGAGGCAGCCTATAAGGTATTGTTTCGTGGTATTCGGTTCCGGCTCGGTTGGCCCAGGCTAACCCTGCCTGTAGTGATCAATGTTTTCGGGGTTGTGGCCATCGTGGAGATGTCTTGCACATCTGGTGGTCATGCTCGAGACGGTTTCGTTTTTGGTCTCGTGTGTTTGGCCTCCTTTTCACCTTGTTCCATCTCTCCATACGCCGGGATGCCCGGTATGTCTTGCTTCATTGCCCCATACCGGGCCTCTTGGCTCACCAGCAGAAGTTGGCTTCTTATTTGTTTTTATCGGCCACTAGAACAATTGCCCAGGCCTGGAAGAGTCCGTTTGTCCCTCTTCAGGGGGTGCGGGATCGTATGACTACTATGATGCTCAACGAGCAGATGTCGAGTATCCGCAACGACTCCCACCGTAAATTTTTGAAAATATGGGAGCCGTGGTTGCAATATGCCTTTTCCACACTCCCCCCGGCTAGCCTGGGGATGTAATGGCGTTCGATACTGGCGCTCTTTGACCCCTGCTTTTTGCCCCCCCCCCTTTTTTTTCCCCTTTCTCTCTCTCTCTGTTTTTGGTGTGACTGGACAGCTGCCTTTAGTTGTTAGAGTCAGTTGCATTAATGTTTTGTACCTTATGTGCCATTGATAGCCCCTGCGTGGGCGTACCTTTTGCCCTGTTGGCGTTAGAGCACTGTTTTCCTTTTATTTTGTTTTTTTTTTTTCTGTGCAATTGATAGCCCCTGTGTGGGCGAGTTTTATTGCCTCTGTTTTATAATGTTTAAAAATTTATAAAAACCATTGGAATACAAAACAGGGACTTTTTCAAATACTTCCATATTATGACTCTATTGTCTTCTGTGTCTGGACATCACAATGGAGCATTCAAAAGCAGCAAAGGTATTTGGCTTTTCTTTATCCTACTTTGTCCCACTGTGCCCAGCTAGGAAAAATGCACACAATTAAACTTTGAGAAAGGGAATTGCACCAGATCAGAAATCAGTGGCAGCGAACAATAGCCTTACAAATTCCACATATTTCTTACACATTGCTTTATAGCAGCAAGGTAAACTATTGCTCTTACACTGTCATTTTTGTAAACTTTTGCTCTGGGTTGGAAAAAAGTACTCCTGAAACAACTGGCTTCCTAAACCCTCCTAATGAACACACTCAAATTGAATATATGTTTGCAAAACTGCTTAAGAACTAATTTTCCCTGAGTACTTTTCCCCTTACCATCACGTGCTGGGTTTTATTTTCATCTGCTTTTCTCTGGAGGTCGTAATTTTCAATTAATGTCTTGTTCAACAGGTGGTGTAACTCTTCTTTTTCTTTAGCGTAAGACAATGCAGTTTTCTGTGAGGAATCTAACTTTTCTATGAGCTCTTCTTTTTCAGTATTAGCTGCTGCTAAGTCTTTATGAAACGTCTTTTTTTCTTCTTTCAAACGTTTTACTTCTTTCACCAATAACTGCTTCTCAAAACGTAGATGGTTTCTTTCATCCTCAATTTGTTTCCTTTGTTTAAAAAGTTCTCCACATTTGTCAGTCAGTGCTTTTGCTTGCTGATGATATGCTTTTGCATTTTGCTCTGCTATAGATAACTGTACATGAAGGAAGTTTTTTTCTGTTCTGAGCTTGTTGATTTTTTCTCTGCACTGCAGATTTTCAGAGCTTAGGAACTCTGAATCAATATGCAGTTGTCTTAAAGCTTTCTGAAATGCCTTACTTTCAAGGTGGTTTGCGGTTTTCATCTCATCTGCTTCACTTAAACCTTTTAACCCTGCTATTCCTTCATTTATACTTTTAAACAATTTTTCAAGATTTTCCTTATCAGATGTATTCTTATCTTCTGTTTTTTCTAGTGTTGGCTCAATTTCCTTACACTCAGGACTAAAGTAATCAGGATCACAGGGTGGAATAAGGTCCGTAATGCATAGTAGCATGTCAATCTGTACAATGTCCTCAAATTCTTTATTTTTCATCGTACTACTCAGCGGACCACTTTCATTTACATTTACAGTGCTATCAGATAAGCTTAAACTTTCAATGTTTGCTTCAGTCTCGTTTTTATGTGAAGTATATAAATCTGGTCTCCAACAGTCAACTCCCTCACTTTCAAATGAAACATTTGATTCTTCTGGTTTGCACTTTTCTGTATTAATGCTTTGCAGGTTATAGTTCTGCTGTGTGTCAGCATTTACAGGTGAATTTTGATCACTGTCTGATGATGGTCTGATGGAATCCAGTGTACCCAACTGCTCTGATGTTACAATCAATGGGGATTCAACTGCCGCATGCAATAAATTATGTTTGCCTAAGCAATCTTCCTCTTCAGTATTGTCAGGACATTGCCCTTTGTCTTTAGCATAGATGATGTCATTACTCTGAAATGAAATAATTAACAATGGAACTTATTCATAAAAATGATGTCACATTTTAACTACACTACTACAATGGGGTTGATTTACTAAAGATAAAAAGGCTATTCATTTTGCAAGGGAATTTTCCCGTATCTTAGTGAATGAGGTGAAGTTCCACTGACCTGATTTATCATATGCAAACAATAATATGTGCAACCTGTGGTGTGATGCTACTCCTAGTCATCCACATGAGACTAAGCTCTGAACGGTAGAGTTTTAGCATAAAATTAGAAAAGTTTAGGGATTATAATTCAAGTATGTTTAACAGTAACGGTCAAAAGCAAGGGGACCTGATCTTACTTGTCCACAATAGTCCAGGCTTTACCAGTCATGGTGGGCATACCCTCGAAGGGGTTTTCAGGGACTGACTGGGTTCCATAGGGATGGACTATGGCCCTGAACCTGTATAGTACACTATGGCTAACTACACACGTTGTACTTAGCGCCAGGGTGAGTGCCCATGCAGAATTCAGCAACATTACAGGCCATCCCAACAGACAGGTGACCTGGTAGCATGGCTTCCATTTGTGGAATTAGAAGTCAGTGGGGAATTGGTAAAAAGAATTAATAGATATAATAAAGAAAAATATATAGATGGTAAAGCTAAGTGATTACTTTGTGAAGAAGAGGCCCATCACCTTAGGACAGGTGCCCAGCAGGTACGTCTTCAAATGCTTGTAAGCATCCAATCACCTGAAGGTACAAGCCTATATCCCACGGTCTATGAATACCTCGCCTGATTCCTGTACTGTATGCTTTAGATATATTGTTTTTTTTTCCTTTGTGAATATGGTGAAAATCTACTTTGCAAATACCCAAAGCCAGTGGAAAATTCTCTTGCAAAGCAACACTTCCTTTGGAAAGTGAACAGACTATTTGCTTTTGGTAGATCAACCCCTATTTATTCAAATTTCTTCTTAGCTAATCAAAACATGAGAAAAATAACTGTACACTTATAAACAAATACTTTTAAAATGTTTTGCCAGCCTGTATTACAAAGAAAATGAACAGGAACACTGAATATAAAAGAAAAAAGAAATATGTTATAAAAATTTGAAACATTAAAACTCATGCATCTTATTGCCTATTATTTAAACCATAATGCAAATGTTAAAATCAGAAATAATTAAGATGTACATTTTCATTTCTGCAATTTAAGATTATAATGATTTGTGGACTGTGCACCTCAAGGTGGCCTTTTCAGATCTGTACACCTGTGTTTTAGCTTTTTTGAGTCACAAGGCCAGCTCAGGAATCCTATTCATTTTTTGTGTGCAGTGGTGCTGTGTTGTGTCTGCTGGTCCCTCCTCTACGTGTCAACCAAGCTAATATCACTATCTCTAGCAGTGGGCAGTAAGAAGGTGTAACGGGAGTGACTTTTGGGGGTGGGGGGACCGCTTGGTCAGCTCATGTCCCCCTCATGTTTACAGGGTGTAAATGTGAATGTCCCAGTCTTGTGTATAGTGTGTGTTCCTTTGTTCTCGGCCATGTGGTTGCCCATTGTCTATTGCCATGTGGCTATTCCTCTGTTCCTATTCCTTTGTTCTTGGCCACATGGCTGTCCATTGTTTATTTGCCATGTGCTTCATCCCATTGTTCTGTGTCTTGGGTTGGTTAAGGTGGTTCACTGTAGCTCTTACCACTGATGGGGCTGGCTGATGATGTATTCCCTGCAGCCCTTCCCACTGATGGGGCGGGTTGATGATGTGTTTCCCGTTCCTGGTTGTGTTTCCCCGCCCTCTGTATATATCCTGTGTTTTGTGTTAAAATAAAGAGTTGGCTTCCTGTTTTAAGAAGAGCTGGGTGCTGTCTATTTCCTGAGGGATTTCAAGGGTGTGGTCCGTGGATGGTGTTTGGACAGGGGAAGCTGCGGTATAACGGAAAATACCCAAGAGTGATCGGGTTCCGGTTCCGTTACACTGGTGGCAGCGGTGGGACCGCACAATCAGGTACAGGCAGCGGTGGGAAACACAATCAGGAACAGGAAACACATCATCAGCCCGCCCCATCAGTGGGGAGGGCTACAGTATGGGCAGGAAACACATCATCACCCCTCCCCATCCAACCAAGACACAGAACAATGGGGCAGCACATGGCAAGGACAAAGGACAACCATGTGGCCGAGAACAAAGGAATAACCACATGGCAGTCCAATAGGCAACCACATGGCAGGGACAAAGGACAACACACCAATACACAATAGACCTTCACATACACACCCTGCACCCTAACAGGCACAGGGTCACTTAAACATAAGAATTTGGGGAGATGATAGAGAGGTACCCCCACACCCAAAAGTCACTCCTGTCACAGAAGGCATTTCTCACTGAAAGAAAGTAGGCTGAACCTGTGTTGAAAAATTTTGAACATGTCTTCAGTCAGGCTACAGGCCTGGTGGCCATGGTCTTGTTGTTCTCACCATCTCCAATCCTGTAGAGCAGCGGTTCTCAACCTGGGGGTCGCGACCCCTTTGGGGGTCGAACGACCATTTCCCAGGGGTCGCCTAAGACCATCGGAAAACACATATTTCCGATGGTCTTAGGAACCGAGACACCGCTGCTCTGTCTCGCGATCTGTGGGCGGGATGATATGCTGCCCCTGTAACCTGGCCACACCTCCGGGATCACTCAACAGCTCCGCCTCCTCGCCGCTGATTGGCCACCGGAACTGTAGCTCAGGAGAGGCACACAGGCGGCCAATCACCGGCGAGGAGGTGGAGCTTGGAGAGGAGGAGCCGAGCGGCAGAGCGCGCAGATCGAAGAAGATCGAGGGAGCTGCAGGACCGAGTAAAGAGGAGAGAGGCCAGAGAAGGAAGACAGCTGACAGGTAAGTGCAAATTTTGCTTCTGCAGGCTGTAGATGGGAGAGGGAGAGAGCGAGCCCAGGCTGGAGCAGGGGTCAGCAAGGTAAGTATCATTGGTGTCAGTGGGAGGAATAGTGCCCCATCATTTGTGTCACTAATACCAACGATGGGGCACTATTCCTCCCCCCACTGACACCAACGATGGGGCACTATTCCTCCCCCCACTGACACCAATGATAGGCACTATTCCTCCCCCCACTGACACCAACGATGGGGCACTATTCCTCCCACTGACACCAACGATGGGGCACTATTCCTCCCACTGACACCAACGATGGGGCACTATTCCTCCCCCCACTGACACCAACGATGGGGCACTATTCCTCCCCCCACTGACACCAACGATGGGGCACTATTCCTCCCCCCACTGACACCAACGATGGGGCACTATTCCTCCCCCCACTGACACCAACGATGGGGCACTATTCCTCCCCCCACTGACACCAACGATGGGGCACTATTCCTCCCCCCACTGACACCAACGATGGGGCACTATTCCTCCCCCCACTGACACCAACGATGGGGCACTATTCCTCCCCCCACTGACACCAACGATGGGGCACTATTCCTCCCCCCACTGACACCAACGATGGGGCACTATTCCTCCCCCCACTGACACCAACGATGGGGCACTATTCCTCCCCCCACTGACACCAACGATGGGGCACTATTCCTCCCCCCACTGACACCAACGATGGGGCACTATTCCTCCCCCCACTGACACCAACGATGGGGCACTATTCCTCCTCCCACTGACACCAACGATGGGGCACTATTCCTCCCCCCACTGACACCAATGATAGGCACTATTCCTCCCCCCACTGACACCAACGATGGGGCACTATTCCTCCCACTGACACCAACGATGCGGCACTATTCCTCCTTCTGACACCAACGATGGGGCACTATTCCTCCCACTGGCACCAATGATAGGCACTATTCCTCCCCCCACTGACACCAACGATAGGCACTATTCCTCCCCCCACTGACACCAACGATGGGGCACTATTCCTCCCCCCACTGACACCAACGATGGGGCACTATTCCTCCCCCCACTGACACCAACGATGGGGCACTATTCCTCCCCCCACTGACACCAACGATGGGGCACTATTCCTCCCCCCACTGACACCAATGATGGGGCACTATTCCTCCCCCCACTGACACCAACGATGGGGCACTATTCCTCCCCCCACTGACACCAACGATGGGGCACTATTCCTCCCCCCACTGACACAAATGATAGGCACTATTCCTCCCCCCACTGACACCAACGATGGGGCACTATTCCTCCCCCCACTGACACCAATGATAGGCACTATTCCTCCCCCCACTGACACCAACGATGGGGCACTATTCCTCCCCCCACTGACACCAATGATAGGCACTATTCCTCCCACTGACACCAATGATGGGGCACTATTCCTCCCACTGATACCAATGATGGGGCACTATTCCTCCCACTGATACCAATGATGGGGCACTATTCCTCCCACTGACACCAATGATGGGGCACTATTCCTCCCACTGACACCAATGATGGGGCACTATTCCTCCCACTGACACCAATGATGGGGCACTATTCCTCCCACTGACACCAATGATGGGGCACTATTCCTCCCACTGACACCAATGATGGGACACTATTCCTCCCACTGATACCAATGATGGGGCACTATTCCTCCCACTGACACCAATGATGGGGCACTATTCCTCCCACTGACACCAATGATGGGGCACTATTCCTCCCACTGACACCAATGATGGGGCACTATTCCTCCCACTGATACCAATGATGGGGCACTATTCCTCCCACTGACACCAATGATGGGGCACTATTCCTCCCACTGACACCAATGATGGGGCACTATTCCTCCCACTGACACCAATGATGGGGCACTATTCCTCCCACTGACACCAATGATGGGACACTATTCCTCCCACTGATACCAATGATGGGGCACTATTCCTCCCACTGACACCAATGATGGGACACTATTCCTCCCACTGACACCAATGATGGAGCACTATTCCTCCCACTGACACCGATGATGGGGCACTATTCCTCCCACTGACACCGATGATGGGGCACTATTCCTCCCACTGATACCGATGATGGAGCACTATTCCTCCCACTGACACCAACGATGGGGCATTATTCCTCCCACTGATACCAACGATGGGACACTATTCCTCCCACTGACATCAGTGATGGGGCGCTAGTCCTCCCACTGATACCAATGATGGGGCACTATTCCTCCCACTGATACCAATGATGGGGCACTATTCCTCCCACTGACACCAATGGCGGGACACTATTCCTCCCACGGATACCAATGATGGGACACTATTCCTCCCACTGATACCAATGATGGGGCACTATTCCTCCCACTGATACCGATGATGGAGCACTATTCCTCCCACTGACACCAACGATGGGGCACTATTCCTCCCACTGACATCAGTGATGGGGCGCTAGTCCTCCCACTGATACCAATGATGGGGCACTATTCCTCCCACTGATACCAACGATGGGACACTATTCCTCCCACTGATACCAATGATGGGGCGCTAGTCCTCCCACTGATACCAATGATGGGGCACTATTCCTCCCACTGCAAAATTACAGTTCTGAAGTAGCAACGAAAATAATTTTATGGTTGGGGGTCACCACAACATGAGGAACTGTATTAAGGGGTCGCTGCGTTAGAAAGGTTGAGAACCACTGCTGTAGAGTTAATAAACAGGAATGTGTGGATGTGTGAAAGGTATTGTTTAATATGTGAGGGCAGGCAAAAGAGACTGCAGGAGACTCTGGGTTGCTCCAAGTCAGCTTGTTATAGCTAAATAATGAGACTGTCTTCAGGACATTTATGAAGTTTGGATGTCTAGAGGGTTACATAAGTGGAACTGGTTAGTAATAATGAGGGGTGTCAGAAATGGACTTGCCAATAATGGTGGGACTCACCTGCCTTGTGGGCTGCAGTACCAGGGCTGGCCAGCGGGTGCTCTCAGCAATCAGAGACTCACCCCTGCAATCAGCCAAAACACCTGAAGCTGATTGCAGGGGTTGTATTTAAGGAATGGCCAGACTCACAGTCAAGGCCGTGGTGTGTGTTTTCCATGGGCCCCTGTATCTTGTATCCTGTATTCCTGTTTCTGCCTGACTTGTTGCCGACCCTGCCTGATCCTGACCTCTGCTGACTTCTCCTGTTTGATCCCTGGCTTGTGACCCTGACCATTCTCTGCCTGACCCTCTGTACTGCGCTGCCCGTGAGTTACTGAACCCAGCTTGTGACCCTGACCACTCTCCCGCCTGTTCCTGGTACTCTGTTTGCCCGTTTGCTACTGACCCGGCCTGCCTGACGACTCTTGCTTTGTATGTATTGTTATCTGTGGGTGGTTTGGTTTGTTTGCACTGTGTTTAGGTTTAGTTTTGCACTGCGTTTTGTATTGTTAGTCTTAATAAATTATATTGTTTATACCATATCTGAAGCCTGTGTTTCCCTGTGTCAGTCCACACACCTCTGGTCATACCTGGAGCCCTGACAAGGGGTATGTAAAAATGTTAATCAGCTTCTTTGCATAAATGACCAAAATGGTATAATGATATCCCTGAGATATAAATAATCTAGAACTTTCCTTTTTCTCTGAAAGTGCCACATATATATTTATTACTATATGTATTTATAGTCACTCACAATTTACACAGCACTTTACATATTGTACATTCACAATGGTCCCAGCCCTTAGGTAGCTTACAATCTAAGGTCCCTATCTCACATGCATACTTACACATACTAGGGCCAATTTTAGATAGGAGCCAACTAACCTACCAGCAAGTCTTTGGATTGTGAGATTAAATCGGAGTACCCAAAGGAAACCCACAAAAGCACTGGGAGAACAAGCAAAGTCAATGCAGGTGCCTTGGTTGGGATTCAAACTAAGAAACCTAATTCAACAAACTTGAACACAGTGATCTGGGTTTTTAGCACACTGTGCATCTGCACATCAGTTTTGAATCCACAGAGGAAGCCAGCACCCCAGGATGACAAAGCTTCTACTGCATAGACAGAAACTAGTGTTGACAACCTAACAATGGAAGTTTCAGGGAAGAGTCTTACTGGTAAAATCAACAGGTACGAATATAGGAAAACAAAGACTGGAGTGGAATAGCAAAAGAATAAATGTTAGTATCCAAAAAAGTGTGTATGCCTGTTAACTGTACAATGTACCACCAATTAAGCTTTTAATTTAGTATTGCCAAAAACATCATTGTTTTCAAATGTACAAAATGTGTAACTAAATTTACCATCCACCATGTACAAAATGAGCAGTGTTAGTAGATAAGTAATGGTAGCAAGTCTGGCTGGAGTTTCACGTGAAATTGGCATGGCCCCATCCATCTGAATTTATTATACCCCTAGATAGAGACCCCAAAAAGGATATGTGCATAAAGTAACTCTTCAGCAAATCATCATCTGTGCAACCTTGAAGCCCCCAGGGTGACGCTGTACACAAAAAGACCTAATTTCTAGTCCCAAACAAGTGTTCAAGTCAGAGGAATGGTATCCCACTCTTATTTACTTGCCATTGAGTGCGTTGGCCTTTGAGATGGTGGGGCTATGTCAAAGATCATAGGTAGTCTGCATCCCTGTAAAAGGGCTGCATGCCTGGTTTTGTGAGATACATTTATAAAGGTTATTCTTCTGCCTACAAAAACTTAAAATACCGTAAATTAACTAGTAGATCCTGAGATACAGGGAAATTCACATGAAAATCTCTGTAAAATTCAAGATTAGTCACACTCCTCCTTTCTTCCTATTGGTCAGTGAGCCCCACCAATTACTTTAAAGAACCAATAAGCTATTGGGGCAGTATTAAAGTCAGAAGTTAGGGTATAGAGCTGTCTACATCTTTGTGTCTAATGATCATTTTTACATGAGGCTTTCACTTAAGGTAACATCTGCTTATGCACTTTTTGTTCATATCCTTAGTATGCTTAATACAAAGCTTCCTCTGAGTCAGAGAGGCAGGCTGATGATGTTAGAACCTCTGACACATGCAATCAAAAGAAGTTTTGTATTCATGGATAAAATACATTGCTTTCTATGAATGGCTGAGCGCAGCTCGGACAGATGCTATTGTGTTACAGGTAGAAGCTCTCGACTCGCACCCAGAACATAGTGCTGTATACATACAATTTATACAGCACATCCAGTGGCCTAACGTGTTAGCTTGGCCCAAATGAAAAGTGTAACAAAACCTGGAGATCAGCTTTAAAAGCTAATTTAGGTCTAGGGGCCTAAATTAGCAAAAAGCAGTTTTACATACCTGATTCCCCTAGGTTGTAAGACACTATGTTCAGATGCCTTCTGATGTCATCTAGACCAATGCAGAGCCCATAGCCCTGCACTGGACATGAGGATGCTGAGGGGCAGTCCACTGCCAAAGAATATGGGAGGAAAGGAGAGCAATGATTGCTTGGGGAGGGTGATCTACAAGAAAAATTGCTTTTAGATGCCCCTTTGACCTAAATGAGCATCTAAACCAAGAGTCCTCAAACTTTTTTAAACGGGGCCAGTTTGCTGACTTTCACACTGTTGGGGGGCCGGACTATAGTTTGAAAAAAATATTAACAAATTCCTATGCACATCGCACATATCTTATTTGTACTACAAAAAAACAGAAAACAAACCAATACAATATTTAAAATGCACTGTACACTGTGATGCACTGGACATCAAAATGCACTGTACTCTGTAACGCACTGGACATCAAAATGCACTGTACACTGTAAAGCAATACACTGTACATTAACATACTGGACACCGCAATGCACTGTATACTAATGCACTGGACACCGCAATGCACTGTACACTGCAATGCACTGTATACTAACGCACTGGACACTGCAATGCACTGTACACTGATTCACTGGACACTGCAATGCACTGTATACTAACATACTGGACACTGCAATGCACTGTACATTGATACACTGGATACCATAATGCACTGTACCTGGTGTGCTCTCCTCCTCTCCTGTTGCTCCTCTGACTGCAGCAGGTGAAATCAGGGGCTTCCAGGCTGCCGCTCGCTGGGTCGTAGTTTGAGGACCCCTGATCTAAACCTTTGTAGTTTAGGGACAGCACCACTTCAAGGAAGCTTTTTTTCTTTGCTCGAAGATGGGCTTTGAGCTGAGGAATACTTCTCTTTTTTGATTGATAACTGTTTAAAAGCTTTACATGCAAAACTTTACAAAAATGTAATGATATATCAATTATTTTGGTAACTTGACATACCTCATTTTCTTCTTGTATCCCACTGGTGATTTGAACTGTTAAAAGGCGACTTCGAAATTGTTCAATTTCACTGATACTTTGATTCAAAATATCAGCAATTTGTGACTTAATCTGAAACATTCAGTTTAAAAAATGATTGATATTATTGTAGAATACTATATGGTGATGTTAAACCAATGTTTAATTATCAATAATGATAAATCTGAACAATTCTGTAAAGTGATGTCTTGGTGGGTATTCACTGACACGCCAAAATTTAAACAATGTACTTAAGGTCTATATTGTCATGAAGCCAGTTTGTTTCTGAGACAAAACTATGTTGAGATTTACTAAAACTGGAGCACTCAGAATCTGGTGCAGCTGTGCATGGTAGCGAACCAACATCTCACTTCAGCTTGTTCATTTGAGCTTTGACAAAAAACCTGGAAGCTGATTGGTTTCTATGCAGAGCTGCCCCAGATTTTGCACTCTCCAGTTTGTCCAGTAGTGGTGCACCGAAGTGAAAATTCCGGCGCTGAAACCAAAAATTCAGGATGCATTTGCCAAAAACCAAAAATAGTTTTAAAAATTTTTTTTTAAATGTAATTACTGTGGCTGGCGTTTTTGCATTAAAGTCAATGGGACGTGATTTTGCATTGAAGTCAATGGGAGGCTAATTTGCATTGACATCAATGGGAGGCAATTTTGCATTGAAGTCTACGGGAGGCGATTTTGCATTGAAGTCACTAGGGGCATTTATGCATTGAAGTCAATGAGATGCAATTTTGCAATGAATTCTATGGGACGCTGCATGCCATTATTGGCACCTTTTTTCTATCAGCAAAATGCGGATAACTCTGTTTTTGTCCGATACTTTTTGGTAGCCGATACATCAGTGCATCCCTACAATGTAGTACATCTTCAACAAACTCAATCTTTCCAAAATTGAGCTCATTCCCCATAATGCTGCTGCTAGACTCATCCACCTTACAAACTGTTCACTGTTTGCCACCCCCTAAAATACTAACATAAAAAACATCCACAACTCTGATCCAAGCTACAGCACCAACCTTCTATGATATACAAATCAATAGTGATTCCATGTTAACAGATAATAAATCGTATTCAAGGCAGTATGTACAAAATGAGCACCACAACTGGACCATCTGGCATAACCTACAATGCATGTGTATCCTGAAGCCCAAAATATTGGTCCAGATATATCAGACAATTTCACCATGTAAATTCCAAAATAGGATGCTAATGTCTGGTGTAGATGCTACGTGGTTCATATGTAGTATAATCCTGTAGAACAGGAATACTGACGGCAATACAGTGCTTCTTCCAGGAACATTCTGTAATAAGGTGGAAGGATCTCCGCTGTCTTCAACCATTATGCACCAAAACGAAAACGAAAACCAAAATGCGCTGTTTTTAAAAATGAATATATATTTTTTGGAAAAAAATACACCTTGATTAAAAAAAACAATATATACCCCAATTTTTTTGTAAAATATGAAAGAAGATGTTACGGTGAGTAAAGAGATACCCAACATGTCACGCTTTAAAATTGTGCACGCTCGTGGAATGAGCATGAAACTGCGGTACTTAAAAATCTCCATAGGTGATGCTTTACAAATTTCTACAGGTTAGCAGTGTAAAGTTACAGGGGAGGACTAGTGCGAGAATTATTGCTTTTGCTGACATTCATGGCGATACCTCACATGTGTGGTTTGAACACCATTTACATATGTGGGCATGGCCTACGTATGTGTTCACCACTACATGCGAGCACGGGGGGACAGGGGCACTTTAAACATTTTTAAAAAAAATGTATTTCATTTTTTTTTTTGCACTGTCCCTTTAAAAAATTTTTTAATCACTTTTATGCTTAATCACAAGAAATGCATGAATCCCTTGTGATAGAAATAATCAGTGACAGGTCCTCTTTATGGAGAGATATGGGGTCAATAAGACCCCACATCTCTCCTCTGCAATGTAAAGCATTGGATCGAAAAAAAGCAGTGATCTAGTGCTTTTAAAAAAAAAAAAAAGGCCGGAACCGAAAGTGACATCGCTCCGGTCCCCAAGGGCATAGACATGAGTGGAGGCCATCTTTCCTTCATTCATCTCTGTGCCCAGTGCTGGGATTGTTCGATGGTTTCTCAGGTAAGGCTGAGAACTACCGAGCGGTGACTGGTGGCGGCAGCGGAGATGGCGCCAAGGGGTGGGTTTTTTTCGGCACCTGTATCGGTGCTTTTTTTCATTTTGGGTATTTCAAAGGGTATTTCAGCCAAAACATTTCGGCCACCGAAATTTCAGTGCATCCCTAGTATGTATGTATGTATGTATGTATGTATGTATGTATGTATGTATATATATATATATATATATATATATATATATATATATATATATATATATATATCCTGGGGCATAGGTAGGATCAGTATAACGTCCTGGTCTTCTAAGCTGTGACTCCAGCTACTGCTACTGTGCAATCTTGAGTCACTAGTTCAAGAAAATTCTCCAAACACTCCAATAGAGAATACATTAGAGGGATGAAGAGCATTTATCCCTGCAAACATGTTGCAAATACAGAAAAATAACTGTTGATCTGATTACTTAATTCCTGATGGCCTTCAAAGAACATAGATCTCTCTTCATTCCCATAAGGCTACTTTCACACTGAGGAGTTTTTGAAGCATTTTTGCATTAAAAAAAGGTCCTGAAAAGCTCAAGAAAAAAGCTTCCCGATGTATGTGAATGTATACCTATGTATGTTTTCACACTGAGGCATTGCGCCTGGGGTGCGGTGTAAAAACTCCTGCATGCAGCATCTTTGGGACATGTTTGGTGAGTTAAAAACACCCCAAAAACACCTCTTCCCATTGAAATCAATGGAAAACGCCTCTGAGAAGCGTTTTTGGTGCAGTTTTTAAGTCACGTGTCCTTTAAAAACGCTCAGAAAGCGCGGTAAAAGTAGCCTCCCTGAGCTCAGACAGAGAGCAAAGAAAGTTTTTAGCTCACAAAATTTCTGGCAATATCAAAAAGTATTTTATGAAACAGATATAACAAAACACTCTCATTGGAAATTTTATCAGGCCAAAAAGGAGCAAAAATAAGAGATAGTAATTGTTATGGTTTAAGTCAAAGTGTAACTAAACCCATCAATTTCACTATTTTCCAAAACAGTTACATTCAAGGCATGCTGTGTCACGGTTGCTTGTGCTGTCGGCCGAACTGTCAAGCCATCAAATGGCTGGTGTCATAACTGACCACGTGTACAGCACCATGGCAACTGCTGATCAAACAGAGGCTAAGATGGCAGCTTCCTTGGCTGTAAAGGATAGGAGGGTTTAGTTCCACTTTAAATTCTCCATAACAATGTTTGGAGAATTCACTTGTGCTGATACACAGGAATCTCAGCTGAAAAGCCAAGCAATAGTTCACAGCTATGCTGCTGCCTAGATAACTGTAAAGACCTAGTGGGTAAAAGAGCTCATCTTTACAATGTCCCAAATAGTTGTAGAGAGTCAGGTAGGATGGAGTTCTGCTCTAAATTAGATCAGGACATAAAATATATACCTCCAAGGTGACAGCAGAGCTTCTGTTAAACTCCTGCACAATTTGTAAGACTTCCTCTGTAGATAAAAAGAATTTGTTAGAAAGTATGTAAAGACATTATCCCATAAATATTTCAAATTCTGTTTACTACAAAGCTGAAAGTATATGGAAATGGAAGTGAAGAATGTTCTCTGGTTCCATACATGAATTCAATGTACCTGTCCTGCCGACGTGTCCAAAAACTGCATTTCTTAGCTTTAGGTAAAGAAGAAATTAGCAATCAGACGGGTATGAAAAAGATGTCCATTGCTAACTGGTTTCCCCCTGATAATCCAATACCAATGGTGTGTGCAGCATTCTCAAGAGAGAGCCAAGTTGTTTTCTTAAAGCGATATTAAACCGCAGATAAAAACAAAACATCCCTGCAAGGTAATGGCATAATGTGATAGTATACATTGCATACTAGCACATTATTAACCACTAGCCTACAGGGCACTTATACCCCCTTCCTGCCCAGGCCAATTTTCAGCTTTCAGTGCTGTTGCACTTTGAATGACAATTGCGCGGTCATGCAACACTGTACCCATATGAAATTTTTATCATTTTTTTGTGACAGATAGAGCTTTATTTTGGTGGTATTTAATCACCTCTGGGTTTTTTTATTTTTTCTTAAACAAACCAAAAACCACTGAAAATTTTGAAAAAAAAAAGTTTTTTCTTAGTTTTTGTTATAAAATTTTGTAAATAAGTGATTTTTCTCCTTTGCTGATGTGCGCTTATGAGGCTGCAGTGATGGGCACTGATAGGCTGCACTGATGGACACTGATGAGGCACTGATGAGCATTGACAGGCATCACTGATGGGCACTGAAAGGCAGCACTCATATGGTACTGATAGGGGGCACTGACTGGCACTGATAGGCGGCACTGACTGGCACTGATAGGCGGCACTGGTAGGCAGCACTTACGGGCACTGATGCACACTGATAGGCAGCACTGACTGGCACCACTTACTGGCATTGATAGGTGGCACTGACAGGCACAGATGGGTGACACTGAAAGGCAGCTCAGATGGGCACTGAAATGTGGCATTGATGTGGCACTGGCAGGTGGCATGGATGAGCCCTGACAGCTGGCACTGATTGATACTGACAGGTGGCACTGCTGGGGCTACACAGATCATCAGGGCACACTGATCATCAGTGCCCTGATGATCAGTGTACATGTCCCCTCTGAGGGATGCCAATTACCGACTCTCCTCTGCTCTTGAGCTGTCAGCGTGACAGCTCGTGAGGAAAGAAATGCTGATAACCGGTATTTCCCTATTTACATGAGATCAGCTGTGATTTGACACAGCTGATCACATGATCGAGCCGACATCTTTGGCTCTTTCCGTGGATTGGTGATCCGCTGTGTCCAAGGGACACAGCGCACCGCCAATCACCGCGCTGCACGCTCCCGGAGCCGCGCATGCACAGTTAGAATGGGAGGACTTATTACAAACAAACTAGGTTGCGAGCCACTGAGGTATATTATGAAGGTATAAGTACTAGATCACTGGTTAATAAGCCCACTCTCTTCTGATGTGCATTTTTAAGAAATTAATTTAAATATTAACCGCGCTCTAATATCCACAAAACAAATAAATCAAAAGTGCTATGTGCTTATAAATAAATAAAAAGCTGTCGGTTAGGGGATTCTCCAGCCAAAAGCTAAATGTCAACGGAGATACAGATGATGTCATCAGCCACATAAGGCAATCAGGGGTGTGGAATTTAAAAAAAAAAAAAAATACTTGTCAGCGGGACTAAATTGGGTCCCAGTCTACTTGTCCTCATTAAAAATAAATACATAACTACACTTGCAAAATGTAGGTTCAGGTGCCATTATTCTCAATGGCACCTAAAACGCATTTCGGTTTTGCCATGATTATCACGTGGCAAATCGCACTGCATGAAGCTTGTCGCTTAAAAGAAGCGCCTGCTCCTTTTTGGGCGTCAAGCTTCACGTGGTGCAGTTTTTGCCTCATTTTAGGTGCCACAAAAAATAATGGCACCTGAACCTACGTTTTGCCATTGTAGTAAAGATGTTTAAAAAAGGGTCCTGTGCAAGTTTGGTGCTGTGCGTTCCAAACTCGCATAGCATAGGGTAGAGTGGCATTCTGAGATAACTGCTCACATAGAATGCGATTCATAGTCAGTTTTGCATAGACGTGAATAGAGGACATTTACATCGCATATGAACAACTACCTTTGAAAATCACCCTGAAAACTGACCTGAAAATCGCACCACATAAAGTAAACCCTACTCCTTGCCCACAGCTGGGCTAAATGTAAAGGAAAACCACCTGCCTGTCGCCCAGCACTGCATGTCCTGGGCGTCGGGCGATATGATTTGCACATCCCTGGGCAATGCTCACATTCGGGAAATGACCTGTCACTGTGTAGGCGGAGCTTGATGGGAGACGGACTAGTTCCCCAGCAGATCTGCTTTTCATTTGATTGACAGCACATGTCAGCGGATGGATTTGAATCGCTATTGAACTGAATAGCCACTTTGGGTCTGTACACTGCGGCTGGCTGTCTGGCTATCCAAGGTGAAGGGGTGATGAACTAGGCTCTCAGTTCTCCCTCAGGCTCCCACCACCCCAGTACAGAACTTGATGGGTGAGGTGACCAGGGAAGGGGGGATGAACGCAGTGTGGACGCTCCTCTCCCACTGCAGACGCGGACAGATTCATGTCCCTAGTTGTGACCGCTACAGGACTGGGGTCCTTGCATCGTCACCTTGAGTTATTCTCGTCTTGGAATATTAAAAGTCACCAGAAATATATGCATTCCTCCCATTGAGTGCAATGCAGCCACAGCCCAGGGAGACCTCTGATGTCCCCTAGCCAGGGGCGGACTGACAACTCATGGGGCCCCCGGACAATAGGGGATCATGGGGCCCCTGTGTCCTTGCCCAAACTCAAAAAAGCCTATGAAATAGGTACCAGGGGCATCTCATGGGCCCCCTTACTGACCCTGGGCAGTGCCTGAGTTTCCAAATGGTCAGTCCGGCCCTGCCCCCAGCTGTCCAGGCGTTGTCCTCCCATTGTAAGAAGAAAATATAGGTGGTGCTAGCATACACAGCATTCCACCAGCAGGGGCACACTGTCACAGGGGTGATCACTAGTAACCCCGATTGTGGTACCTCTAGCTGCTCCCGGTGTCTCCTCCATGGTCGCTCCTTCCACCAGCCGGCTACTAACCGCTCTGCCAACAGTTACTCTGCATCCGCTAGAGGGGGAGGGACTCGCGGAATACCACGTGACACGGAGCGCCGCGCCGTCGGCTGTTTCCATCCTCGGGGTCCGCCCACGAAGCGCTCTAGTGTCTGTGTAGGGAGGAGGAGTCGCGGAATACCATGTGACAGGGAGCGCCCTCTGTGTTATTTGAAGCTGTTACTTGAGGAGAGCAGAGCCTAGCACGCGCTCCACCTGGTGGCCGTGGGAGGAGTCGCGGAATACCACGTGACAGGAAGAGCCTGCTGTCTCTGAGGGTAACGTTACGTCGGGGAAGGAGAGGAGCGGACGTAAGCAGAGTCAGGGGAGAGGACATGTATGTTGTGCTGGTTGTTGTACTAGTCAGATATTGGGAAGTTGTAGGACCATACAGAGAGCCTGACTCTGTAGGACAGGGGGGTGCACAACCTTTTGAATAGTGAGGGCCAATTATGTGAGTTGGTAACCGGCCATGGGCTGCAATGAAAGGAAATGATTCAGAATTTACAATTGTTTAATTTGAAGAATACAATGAACATTTCCGTGCTGCAGCCACTAAATGCTGGCAGGAGGGAAAGGAGAATCCTCCATTCAGCAGTTGCAGGAGGACAAGACGGGTATTAGGTGTGTTAGGGTGCATTATTAACCAATTCCCCACCACCCTATAGCAGAAATACTGCTACAGGGTGGCATGGGTGCGCAAAATGGGTGCGCGCCCTCACCTTTGTTTGCAGTCTCGGCTGTCAATCAGCAGGTCCCGGTCGGTGATTACTCACCAATACCTGGTGATCGCCAAGTATTTCCAATGGGGTAGTGACCTATGCATAAACAACACAGATCTCTCCCGTCAAATCCTTCACACTGCTTTGTATGGCTCTGTGAAGCAGAGCCATACAAAGCAGTGTGCTTACAGTGGAAAAGCACTCACACAGTTAACCCTTTTATCGCCCCAGATGTTAACCCCTTCCTGCTCAGTGCCATTAGTACAGTGTCAGGCCTTTTTATTAGCACTGATCACTGTATTGGTGTCACTGGGGATGTCATTGACACCAAGTCAATTCCCCCCAGTGTCAGAATGCCCGCCACAGTCCCGCTATAAGTCGCTGATCGCCGCCATTACTAGTAAAACAAAAATAAAAAAAATTCTAGTATATATACCGCCATTTGTAAACGCTGTAACTTTCATGTAAACCAATTAATTTACACGTATTGGGATTTGTTTTTAGCAAAGACATGTAGCAGAATACACTTTGGCCGAAATTTATGACGACATTTGATTTTTTTAAAATTTTTTACTGGACATGTTTATTAGCAAAAAGTCAAAAATATTGTTTTTTTTCTCAAAATTGTCAGTCTTTTTTGTTTATAGCGCAAAAAAAACCCCCAAAATGCACAGGCGATCAAATACCAAAAAAAGAAAGCTCTATTAGTGGGGAAAAAAAGATGCAAATTTCACTTGGGTACAGCGTTGCATGATTGCGTAATTGTCAGTTAAAGTAACGCAGTGCCGTATCGCAAAAAATGGCCTGCTCAGGAAGGGGGGTAAATCCTCTGGAAGGTAAGTGGTATTTATGTTGGGGACATACTAAAATGAATGATAGAATGGAATGCCCATACACTTTAACAGGGCAGTGGAAGGCCCATAGAGAATAATGGAACAGAAGGGAATGTCCATAGAGAATAATGGAACAGAAGGGAATGCCCATAGAGAATAATGGAACAGAAGGGAATGCCCATAGAGAATAATGGAACAGAAGGGAATGCCCATAGAGAATAATGGAACAGAAGGGAATGCCCATAGAGAATAATGGAACAGAAGGGAAGGCCCATAGAGAATAATGGAACAGAAGGGAATGCCCATAGAGAATAATGGACACGAAGGGAATGCCCATAGAGAATAATGGAACAGAAGGGAATGCCCATAGAGAATAATGGAACAGAAGGGAAGGCCCATAGAGAATAATGGACACGAAGGGAATGCTCATAGAGAATAATGGAACAGAAGGGAATGCCCATAGAGAATAATGGAACAGAAGGGAATGCCCATAGAGAATAATGGACCAGAAGGGAATGCCCATAGAGAATAATGGACAAGAAGGGAATGCCCATAGAGAATAATGGACAAGAAGGGAATGCCCATAGAGAATAATGGAACAGAAGGGAATGCCCATAGAGAATAATGGAACAGAAGGGAATGCCCATAGAGAATAATGGACAAGAAGGGAATGCCCATAGAGAATAATGGACAAGAAGGGAATGCCCATAGAGAATAATGGACAAGAAGGGAATGCCCATAGAGAATAATGGACAAGAAGGGAATGCCCATAGAGAACAATTGAACAGAAGGTAATGCCCATAGAGAATAATGGAAAACTAAAAATAAACTAATTTACAGGCAAATCTGAGAAACAGAAATTAGTAGTAGCAGATTGTAAGGTTAAAATAATTAGGGATTGTAGCTCTTTTCTATGGAATGCCCGTAAAGTATAATGGGAAGCAATATGCGATTTGACATCAGACCCTTTAGGCATATTAAATAAATCCTTAGCAGATTTACTGTCTAAGTTCAGTGGTGATGTTTAAAAATGAGACTAAGCGGCATTATCATTGTTTTCTCTGTAATGACAAATGTGAATGACAGAAGGGAAAGCCCAAAAAGTAAAATGGGAAGCAAAATATAAACTAATTTTCAGGCAAATCTGAGAAATATAGCAATTTACCACTTACCACGGGTGTTCCCCAAGTAGAGTAGCAGATTGTAAAATTGAAATTATTTGGGATTATAGCTGATTTCTATAGAGTGACACAAAGGAATGCCCATAGAATATAATGATGAGCAAAATGTGACCCGGAGACAGAACCGTTAGACATATCACATAAATCCTTAGCAGGCATACTCTCCAAGTTCACTGATGATGTTTAAAATTGAGATTTAGCAGAATTAATATTGTTTTCTGTGGAATGACAAAGGTAAATGAAGAAGGGAGTGCACATACAGTATAATGGGAAGCGAGCTGTGACCTGGAGTCAAAACCATTGAGTGTATGAGAAAAAACCTTAGCAGACATACTCTTCACATTCAGTGGCAATGCTGAAAATTGAGATTATGCAGGATTATTAAATGCAAATCAAAAAATTTAAAAGTAGTGCTTAATATCTAGTACTCATACAATCACATATAATTTATATCAAGTCCATACACAATTCATATATGAATAATGTCCACCTTCTTCCAAGTGATTGTAGCTATTCCACACAATAAAGCAGGTGCAAAAAGAATATAAGTGATTCTTCCATTCATATAAGTGCATTCCTATGTGCTCCACCACTGTGAACTACCACCGATAAAGGCCTTTTACCAAATATGTTGGACCATAAAATTATAAATGGTCAGAATCGCTTTTGAGAAATACACCTTCTGTAACTCTTTTCATAGGGTCTGTAGGCCAGCACACTTCCACTCATGGCAATCGTTAAAACAGAACATTAAACACCTCCATAGTGTAGCAGGTTAAGAATGTTCTTTATTGGGCTAAAAAAGGTTTTCCATAAATTCCAGCAAAACCTTACAAACTCGCTTGTAGCGTAAAAAGCAAAAATTAGCAGGCTGATGGTTTCAATAAAGGCTGGCACTGATCAGCTAGCTTACATGATGTTGTCACGTCTAAGCTTCGCCCTACATACTTTGTCATAAACGACATCTTCGGGGTATAGGCTGTACTGCGACTACCATGCTAAGCGAATATATATGCACACATCGCCTACTCACTCATTAGATTATAATAACAAAAGCTCCCTCCAACAGTTAAACATAGAAACCCACCATTACAGCCTGGAGAAAAGCCCCATCCAGTGGCCAAAAATAATATATATATTATCCTTAAAAGCCACAGATGGAGAAACAACCCCATCTTGTGGGTAAGAAGATATATAAAAATTAAAATTATATAATCATCAAGTTATGCAAATTATTAAAATTAATAAAAAGTTTATTCAAATTATTAAGAAAATAAAAACAAAAAAAGCTTTTATCAACAATAACCATCAGCCTGCTGTATTACAATGGCAGTATTCATTATAGGGGGGAATATAATACTCAGAAAAAGAATTATCCGCTATTATTAATAAAACAGTTAATATCCCATTCAATGTTTAACCCAAATGGAATATAAGATTAAAGGTCATAAATCAATCTGGTTTCTAAACGTGAAACACCCCTTACAACGTGACTCCCCCTCCAATGTGGTACAAACTTGTCAGTAGCAATAAATGGGTTCCCACTGGGATTTTTCATGATATTTGGCATAATGTTTAGGCACACTGTGTCTGGAAAATCCTGATTTGATATTGGTTGTATATTCTCTAAGTCTTTTATATAATTTCCTAACTGTCCTACTGACATATTGAAGCCCACATGAACAGATTAATAAATATACCACATTTGTGGTGTTACAAGTTATGAAGGTATTTATATTGTACATTTTGGATGTGTGATTTGAGCAGAACGAAACCATTTTCCTATCTTTAAGTTTGTTAATGCTAATTATTTTAAAATAGTGAAAATTTGACTCAACCTTTCTGTTGTGTGTCTCTGTGTGCCACATGGAGAAGAGAAAGAGCAGCAAAGAATTGTCTGAGGATTTGAGAACAGAAATTGTGGAAAAGCATGGACTATCTCAAATCTCAAGGTTACAAGTTCAGAGATCTTAATGTTCCTTTGTCTACTGTGCACATCTCCCTGGATATGGACGAAAGAGAAAAATTGATCAAAGATTGCAACAAAGGAATTGTTCAAATGGTGGATAAAGAACCTAGATCAACTTCCAGACAAATTCAAGCTGACCTACAGAAACAGGGTAAAACTGTGTCAGCTCGCACTATATGTCGCCGTCTGAATGAAAAGGGATGCTATGGTAGGAGACCCAGGAGGACCCCACTGCTGACACAGAAATATAAAAAAGCCAGATTGGTGTTTGCCAAAATGTACCCGAGGAAGCCAAAATCCTTTTGGGAGCATGTGCTGTGGACAGACAAAACAAAATTACAGCTTTTTGGTAAAGCTCATCATTTTACAGTTTTCAGAAAAAACAAGGCCTTTAAAGAAAAGAATACAATCCCTACAGTCAAACATGATGGAGGTTCACTGATGTTTTGGAGTTGCTTTGCTGCTTCAGGCACTGGATGTCTTGATTGTGTGCATGGCATTATAAAATCTGAAGACTATCAAAGAATTCTGGGGTGCAATGTAGGGCCCATTGTCATAATGTTGGGTCTCCGTCAGAAGTCATGGGTCTTACAGCAGCAAAATGACCCAAAGCACACATCAAAAAGCACCCAGAAATGGTTTCAGACAAATAGCTGGAGAGTACTGAACTGGCCAGCAATGAGTCCAGATCTCAAACCCATAAAGCACCTGTAGAGAGACAGCAGTTAAGAAAAGGAACCCTTCCAGACACGGAGCAGTTGGCGAAAGAAGAGTGGTCGAAAATTTCAGTAGAGTAATATTGGTAAGAAACATTATGACGGTTACAGGAAGCAATTGATTTCAGGCATTATTTCCAAGGGGTGTGCTACCAAATATTAAATTGAGGATGCCAACAATTTTGTCCAGTCCATTTTTGGGGTTTTGCGTGGAACGTGTCAGATTTGGCTTTTTGTATCTCCACTTTTTTGTGTCATACCAATACAAACATATATAATATATATATATATAATTTTTTTTTTTTTTTTTACGGTACAGCTCAGCATGTGAAGGTTCATTTTTTTTTTTTACAGCCCACTGTCACCCCCTTCCCCAACAGTACTGGCTTTAAAATGTGAAATGTGAAAATAAACTGTTTGCTCCCCCCAACAAAATTACCTCAGCCAAACATACACTTTAAGTTGATTTTTAACTGTTATTTTTAATTTCATGAACTGCGTGACCAGGCCATTTTTTGCTATTCAGCACTGTGCTACTTTGACTGGCAATATGCACACACACAGACGTGTTTTGAGCTTTGATTTGGAGGTACACACCCTAATCCCATAGGCTGTGCACAACTTTGATTGTTGTATATCTAACTTTATATATTAATGAAGTGCATTATATCATGCCAATGTAGAGTTATAATGCACTTGCATTTATATATAAGGTGCATACATTTGTGTTGTGGCCGTGTGCTTCTACCTGCTGTGGTCTTGCTGCAGCATCAAACACAGGCACAGCGACATGCAATGTGACCACACGCCAATACTGTGAATGGGAGGGGGAAGGGGGCTTCAGAATTCAGGATGTAAATCCGGCCCTGATCCCCACTGAACTTTGAGAGCATATCTGCTAAGGATTTTTTTTACATGTCTAATGGTTCTGATGTCAGGCCACATCTTGCTTCCCATTATAACCTATGGCCATTCCATCATTCACCTTTGTCATTCCCTAAAAAACAGCTATAATCTAAAGTAATCTCAATTTTACAATCTGATACTCTATTTGAGGAACTCCTGTGGGAAAGGTTAATTTTCTACATGACACAGATTTGTCTGCAAATACATTCATATTTTCCTTCCCATTATACTCTATGGGCAATTCCCTTCTGCCATTCACCCTTCTCATTCCATAGAAAACAATGATAATTCCACAGAAAACAATGATAATTCCACATAATCTCAATTTTAAACATCACCACTGAATTTGGAGGATATGTCTGCTAGCATTCTCTGTTTGTTAAACACATAATGATTTTTAATCCAAGTCACATCTTGCTTCCCATTACAGTATATGGGCATTCCCTTCTTTCATTCACCCTTGTCATTATATTGAAAATATTCCATTGGAATCTCACTTTTAAACATCACCACTGAACTTGAAAAGTATGTCTGCTGAGGATTTAATTGGAATGTTAAATGGTTCTAACTCCCAAGTCACATCTTGGTTCTCATTGTACTCTATGGCCATTCCCTTTTGTCATTCACCTTTGTCATTCCATAGACAACAGCTATAATCCCAAATAGTTTTAATATTACAATCTGCTACTCTATTTGGGAAACGCCTGTGGGAAAGGCAAACTTGCTATGTTTCTCAGATTTGCTTGCAAATTAGTTTATATTTTGCTTCCTATTATATTTTATGGGCCTTCCCTTCTGTCATTTACCTTTGTCATTTCATAGAAAACAATGATAATCATGCTTAATCTCAATTTTAAACATCACCACTGAATTTGGAGAGTATGTCTGCTAAAGGATTTATGTAATATGTCTAATGGTTCTGATGTCAAATAGCATCTTGCTTCCTATTATACTCTATTCCATTCTGTCATTCACTGTGGTCATTCCATAGAAAAAGGCGATAATCCCAAATTATTTTAATTTTACAATCTGCTACTCTACTTGGGGATCACCTGTGATAAATGGTAAATTGCTGTGTTTCTCAGATTTGCTTGCAAATAAGTTTACATTTTGCTTCCCTTTATATTCTTTGGACATTTCTTTCTATCATTCACCTTTGTCTTTCCAAGGAAAATTATAATAATCCATGTAATTTCAAATTTAAACATCACCACTGAACTTGTCTGCTAAGAATTTATTTGGAATCAGGGTGGATAAAAATCAATGGTTTTAAAAAAAAAATAAATCAGATTTTTTAAATTTAATTTGGATTTTTTTTTATTTTTATCAAATGTATTTTAATAAAATGCTTTTGGAGTAAAAATCTATCTAAAGATAGTTTTCTATTTAAGATACAATAATAGTTTAGTTTATTCAGTGTGAAATAGAGCTTAGTTATGTAGCATGAGGCTGTATATTCTGCAATATTTACATTTTTGGTAAATTCATTCAATGAATCCAAGCTCTGCAAGCTAAGATAACATGCACTGCATTGATGCAGCCACACAATTTCACTGTAACCATGAGAAAAAACATGTAATAAAAGAATTTGATTAGCTCTCCAATTATGTGTGATTATCCTATTAACCTAAAATCGGTTCTGATATTGCTGTTTTACTAACCTGACAGCTTATTATTCTAAAAAGGAAACCTTCATTTGGTTTGCAAATATTAAAGATTCTAACTACCAGCAAGAATGAGTCGGATTCCTTACATTTAAAGAGCACCTGTCATTTTAGATCTATCATGGCAGCGCCTGTTAGGGGGCATCCACTCAGCTGCTGCCGCCACGTCCCTCACCTTGTTGTGTCACTGTCGCATCTCCAACCATCCCATTAAAGTGAATGGGACTGTCAGTGAGTCAACAGCTGGTCAGAGAAGGAGCCGCTGCTGGACAGAGATGACATTTGCTCTTAAAAAATTATGATTTAAATAGAGCCGTTTCACTAGTGATTTAAATCATGATTTAAATCAACTTGATTTAAATCAAATCCACCCTATTTGGAATGTTGAATGGTTCTGACTCCAAGTCACATTTTGGTTCTCATGATACTCTATGGGCATTCCCTTTTGTCATTTACTTTGGTCATTCCATAGAAAACAACCATAATACAAAGTATTTTACAATCTGCTTCTCTGCTTGGGGGTTACCTGTGGTAAAAAGTAAATTGCTATGTTTCTAAGATTTGCTTGAAAATGAGTTTACAGTTTGCTTCCCATTATATTCTATGGGCATTCCCTTCTGTGATCCACCTTTCTCATTTCATAGAAAGCAATGCCAATCCTGCTTAGTCTTTAAACATCACTACTGAACTTGGAGAATATGTCTATTTAGGATTTATTTGGTACATGGAATGGTTCTGACTCCAGGTCACATTTTGCTTCCCATTATATTCTATACACACTGGGAGTGTGTCTAAATCTCACAATCGAAATATCAGCTGTCAGATGGAAGTGATCCAATAGCTGAGCAGCCACCGTAAGTCTTCTACAATACCCCGTTACTGCCTGGCATCAGCTGTCAATTCACTCATTGAAATCAAGAGGACTGCAACACAAACATAAGACAAATAATTGGCTCCTGATTGCAGTGAAGTATTTCACTGAAAAATCTCCCTTCAGCTGGGAAGAAACATGCATTCAGGACGCAGCATTATCACCTCTTGAATGTCTGAAAACAGCCTCTGCTAAGTGATCTACCCCCAATTGCTTTTGAGAGACGTGGCAGGAACTGCTGTCTATGTGAAAGAGGACTAACTGTTTCTAGTTTCATAAACCAGCAAATCACATAAGTAACTGTAACTTTTTAAAAGAAAATGTCTTGTTTGTGACATTGTTATTCTTCTGTGGAATTTTAAATAATGATTGACTGTGAAATAACTTGTCTTTACAGCAGAGATCTGTCTGCTTTGGGGAACCTGCTTTCACAGAACATAGAACAGAGGCGAAAAAGTAAATCTTCAGCTAGAAATGTGGACCTGGTTTTTTTCTTCATTTTGCTGCCTATGGGTGAGCCTGCCAGACTGGTGTATTGGGGCAGCACGGTGGCTAAATGGTTAGCACTTCCACCTGGCAGTACTAGGGTCGTTGGTTCAAATCCCAGCCACAGCACCACCTGCCTGGAGTTTGCATGTTCTCCCTGTTCCTGCGTGGGTTTCCTCCAGGTACTCCGGTTTCTTCCCACACTCCAAATACATGCTGGTAGGTTAATTGGATCCTGTCTAAATTGGCCCTAATATGTGTATGTATGAATGGAAGTTAGGGACCTTAGATTGTATGCCCCTTGAGGGTTAGGGACTGATGGGAATGTACAATATATATATGTGTAAAGTGCTGCATAAATTGATGGCACTATATAAGTACCATAAATAAACATTGATTTGCTGAATAAATGTATTCCATTGCTGCAATTAGAGTCAGCTTTCACTTGTTATATGGCATTGGATCACCAAAACCCCAACTAATCCTGTTTTTGTAGTTTACCCCATATTATCACAATATTTAAAAAAAATTTTTAAAACTGAATAATGGACTACTACACAGAGGTTACAAGCTATGGCTTCTTATCTTGGTTGTAGTAGGACCTATCCCCTGCTGAGCTAGACCTATTTGTGGTATATACACTGCTCAAAAAAATTAAAGGAACACTTTGAAAACACATCAGATCTCAAGGCCTGGTACTGTCAGTATTGCTGGCTGGTTGATGGTTTTGCCCACTCAAAGAAGCAAATCTCTCCCAGTGCCCAGGTGACATTTTATAAATGCTTTACGAACACGCCATAAATGCTGTTAATGTGCAGTTACACAGCATTACCGTTGAAATCAGTGGAGGCAGCTGACAAGTGTTGATACCCCATGAAAGCAACATGCTGCCTAATTTTTAACACAATACAACGTTACCACTCCTGTATGAACAGCACTGCATTGTTCTATTGTAATATGCATGGCTGGCATGTAGGGTGGTTTTGAGGCTTCAAAATTGCTGAATAAATGCCACATAAACACATGGTATTGACGTACAGTATGTGTGAACGAGCCTTTACTTTCACTTTCGATTATGATAGTAAATGGGACACACAGAGAGAGTGAATCTCCCTAACAGGAGCACAGACAGCAATAAAAACTGACAGTCTAATCCCTCTCCACTCTATCAAAAAAAAATGGATTAGGTCACAAGTTAAAGCACTGTTTCTATCTATATGGTGAATTTAGCTGATCAGAAGTGAACTTTCTCCAATGATCACAAGAGGGCAGCATTGTACAAGTGTTCTTGTGGCAGTGTGGGTACATATTTTGATGATAAAGCTAAAAAGATTCACAAAAAAACTTGTTTAAATTTACATGTACATTTGCTTCTGTTCACCTGATGGTGTTATCATTTGCAACTGTAAATGGCACTAATAGTTGTATCATTGTTATTTTACTGGACATTTATAGTGCCAACAGTTTGTGCAGCACTGATTGTGTTTTAATAGATGGATTTTTTCTTCACTCTTAAGCTGGATGTTCATGGCTTGAATTTCATCTGCTTGTCAGCACCACCTGGCCAGACAAACTTTGATTAAAAAAATCGAAGGAGACCTGTGGGAAATTGTCAGCCAAACAGTGAGTGCTTCCAGTCAGATGCACTCACTATTTCAGTGCTGTCTGACTACACTAGCTGGCAATGGAGGCTCCTTTCATCCGTATGGTTTAGAGTGGATGGAGGACTCTATTAGAAATTTGCAGCCTCGTCCACAGGCATTTTCTATGCATCTTCATGCAGGCAGTCCCATTCATGTCAATTGGAAGCTGCACAGACACAGTGACTGCTCCTAATGTGACAGTTGTGCGAATGTGGGTGCGTGCAGTTATGGGTCCCGGAACACACACTGTCTGCGTTTGCACCCACACAGCTGTCATATTGGGAGCAGTGGCAGTGTCCATGCAGCTGCTGTGTCCCTAATGACATGAATGGGACTGCATGCACAGGGGTGCACAGAACACTTGTACGTCCCCGTGTGGGCAAACACAGCACTCGCATGGGCTTACACTTAAGTATGCCCATGTGAACAAGATCTATGTGTGTATGGCTAGCTTTAGGCTTCATTCATGAAGACCAATTTTTTGCCTGATGCAGTTCCCATTGAAAATCCATTCTCTGCATTAAGGTAAGAAAACACTCCACTATCTGTTGTATCCACCTCCCATCCTTAAACACATACCTGGCTTCATGCAGCCACCCAAGCGCACTCCCCTCCCTTCCTGCTTCCACAGGAGAAACTGAGGGCAGTGGAACCATTGACTTCTACCGCTGTCAGTAAAATTTATAAGGAGGTACCAGGGCAGAGCTTTCTGATGCAGTGTGTGTCTGAGGACACACAGCTCATTGTAGGACCCATTGGAGGTTGCTACAGGAGACACTTGAAAGAGAAAAGAAGCTTACAGCACTAGAGGAGGATGAAAGCAATATTGCTGTGCATTTTTTTTATTTCACTTTAATTTCACCTTAATAATGCATCCAAGCCTGCTGCAGCTGTGTTACTATCGAAATGCACAAATCTTTTTTTTTTTTTTAGTCTAAATTCTGAATAACCTATTGCAGCCTCAACGTGCACACAGACCACCTTACATTGCAAGTAGTCCTGCATCACCAATATGATTCAGGCTTCCAAGTCAGCTTTAAATATTTTTGTAAGCAGTGAGAAACAGCTTAGCACTTACAGTTTCTTTTTTTGCATCTTGTATTCTGTATGTGAGAGGCAGCAAAGTGGGTGTTTCAGCCTCACTATCTGATGCCAAATTTCAAATAAAAAAAGATTGGTCTGATCAGTTGAATTACAGCTACAGTGATGTGCAAGTCTAAGGCAGGTGTGAAAAACTAAAACTAAAAAAAAATATAGCCATGTCTTAAATATTAAAAAAAAATCTTTGTTGCGCAAGTCCATTCTGTCCTTGACCAAAGACCAGAGGAACTGGTGGAGTTTGTCTTTTTGGCAGCACAGCAGACCAAGGCCTGGTGCCAATCATTCATTAACTTTGCTGAGGTTAAACAGCGCCTTATGGGAACTGTGGTGCACGAGAAACTCATGTCTATACCCATGGGCTCCCATTCAAAGTTCCTTATGGTTCGGGACCCTTGGATTACCTTCAATGACTGTTAAAGTCTGGCCCACTCTCTGCTATTGATGTGACTGCTTGCATGGTCCACCCTGAGATGGCACATTGGATTGAACCGCATAGGACATTCTTTCTCCTTCTTTTCCTTTTTTCCCCACAGGCAAGTCCCTCTTCCCCCTGGTTCTCTCCCCCTCTACCCTTCTCAGGCCACCTAAACTGGTTGGTGGTCCTCCTATGCTCTTCCCTCTCTTCTGGCTTCTGGACCTCCTGTCCTGGGAGTCGGAGCCCTTTCCTCCTCCCCGCCCTGTGTTTTTGTTCGCTGAAGGGCTAGAGAAGGGTACAATAATGAGTGTGTGCAGGCAACAGTGTAGCACATCTGGCACATTTTCCTTTCCCATCGTTGTTGTAAGATTCAGAATTTGAAGCTGAACTACACTGCATTTGAGTACCACAAACCAAAAATATTAAATTCATTTTTAATATTCAGAGCAAACGCACCCATACATCCATGTCTCCATACTTTATTTTGTTGGGAAATCACTTTGAAAAACACCCCCTTAGCATTTCTGGCTTTGGCCATCTTAAGTAAAGGCAGATGATTCATGTAATCTTTACTTTCAAGAATCCATCTGCCCTTAAAGAAAATGTAAACTCAATATTTCATATTCCTGATATGTGCCTGCTGTACCCTGCACTTGTATGAAAAAGTATATTGTACTCTTTGTATTGTTTCCTTTGTGTGAAATCTTTGGTGTTCCTGTCAGTTCCTCTGCTTTCCTAATAAAAGCTGTCCACACTAGGGATGAGAGCACAGCATGGTCAGTTTTGTAGCTGTGCTGTGTTCTCCTCCAATGATCAGACCTCTGCTGACACCAAAGCCCCCTGCACAGCCATTCACTGGGAAGATTAGTGTTCTGCTGTTTCTCTTCCCTGAGCTCCTTACGCAGCTGAGAACAGAAGGAATGTGATCACTTATAAAAAAGGGGGGAAAAAAAGTATTTATAGTGTTTTTTTATATGTATACACAAATGTTTCACAAATGTTTTTGTTTTAAACTGAATGGGTTTTTTTACACACTTTACATTTTAACTCAGGCATGCAGGCCGAGGGTGTGATTAGCTGAGAAATTACCTCCTCCCCTCCTGAACACTCCTGGGATGTATGACATTGTTTGTCTAGGCCTGGAAACCAGGAATTAACTAAAGAAATTTAAAAAAAAAGTTTGTAACAAGTAAATATACAATGTTTTATTTTCATACCTATTTACTAGCACTGTCAGAACAATAGTCAATGTTAATTGAGAGAGAGAAGATTAATTTTAAAAAACAAGTGAAAATAAGGGGGGATCAAGGTGGCAAGATAGTGAATGCTGCCATTAAAGCGATAGTAAACTTCAAAAGAAAAAGAAAAAAACTTTTCCCATTAAAGGCAAAGTTATAATGTGCTAGTATGCATTGCATAGTAGCACACTATTTGAAACTTACCTTAAAATGAAGCTGTCCAGCAGCGCACTTCTACTGTCCCCAATCCATCTGCTGATACTACAGAGCGCCAGAAGACACTCTGCACATGCTCAGTTTTTTTTTTTTTTTTTTGGGGGGGGGTTGCACGGGATCGGCACAGGGCCAATCAGCACTGTCCAGACAGAGGGTCAGGGGTCATGCAGCCTCATAGGACAGTCAGAGCAGAATGAAAACTCCTCTTACAAGCGTTAACCAGTGTTCAGCCAGACACTGGTAGAAGTCACAAGACTGCTGGTGAGAAAAGGCATTTAGCAGTTTGTATTTACTAGCATAATTGCATAACACTTTGTGTAATTGATGTGGTTTTGTGTAATTTCTCCTGATTCATTCTGGATAACCTAATACAATGTAAACAGAACACTTTTTACAAATTTTTATTTTGCATTATATAACAAAATATTGGACACACTGATTTGAAATCACAAACATAAAAAAATAAAAAGAACATACAATGTCTAAAGCAGGAATTGCAGTCTTTGGGCACCAAAGCATGTGCCTGAGTCAGACAGAAATGACATAGTGCAGAACATTTTTAGTAAACTTTCAAGGACTACCAAAGTATAAATCTACTGCATTTAAATATTTCCAAATATCACTAAATGTGTTTGTTACAGAAATGATACCAGACATAGTAAAGCAGTGTATATTATAAAGCAGTCCAATCTAAAAATGACTTTGTCATTGACAAGCCTACAGCATTGTCACTTTCTGCATTTTCTGAAATTCTAATGTGTTTAATTGAAGTTGTATGTTATGGCTTATCTTAGGCTAGGTTCAGACTAGTGCAGCTGCATCTTCATCAGATTTTCAGCTCAATTTTGTAGTGTGTTTTTCATCCAGGTGCGTTTTTGCAGGAGAGGGACACTACACAAAACTGCCAAAACGCGTGAAAGACATGCACATGCGTTTTGGTGTGTTTACATTGCAATCTATGAGGCACAAAATTGCTCTACTTGACACCAAAGTAGCACCTGTACTTTCCCCAAAGTCACATTGCAGTTGCGTGAATAGGCACTATTGAATTCAATGTAAGTCACCCAAGTCACTTAGTGTTTACCATCCCTAAATGAAAACTAGAAAAAGGATAATTACGATACATTTGTCTTCCTATTATTGCTTGTTTTTTCCATTATTGACTTCAGTCATCTTTGTCACGAATGTTAGACAGGAAATTGTCCTGTACAGAAATCTACATTTTATTTTTCACACTGTAGTTTATATTCCCATTAGTTATGTACACCATGTATCTTTATTTAAATGTCATAAATTGTGAATTAGATTTCTAAAGTTAAATTATATTTAGTGTGGTACGTGCTTTGTGCTTATGCAACTATTTACAGTTTTCAAAGCTGGTAACAGTGCAGTGAATTTTTTAACAGTAAAAATATAAATGCAAAACTACATAATAGGCTGTGTGTACCCCTATGGCTGAGATCATTTTTGGAAACGTTACTTTTGCAAAATATCAGCAGCTAAACAGAAACAGCTGTTTGGAAATCGTTTTACTTAAGTCAAATCCCTAATTTGTCTGGTTTTGTCTGTGGATTTATTTTAATACCACTAGTTAAATGATCTCCTCTCCCAGGGATTTCTGTTTTTGCATTACTGATGAACTTTTTATATCATCTGAAAGCACATTAACTAATAAATTCCATGTTCAATCCTAAAATATGACGGGCTTACACTTAAGCCTTGCAATTTAAACTAACTGCAATTTAAGCCTTTGGGTAGAGAGTGACTGCGTCATATCCTTCTGGAGGTCTCATCCGTGCTCTTGCATGGGCTTCACAGTACAGCTGGCCCTCCACAAAGAAATATCCTTTCTGTTTCAGGTTTAGGTTGCAGTCTGCACAAACAAAGCAGTCAGGGTGACGGAACTTGTCTCGGGCCTTCACCACAGTGCCTCTGTGTGGTAATAAAAGAAGAGAAATAGTGCATGAAACAAGTTTGCCTCACTGTGTCATTTTTAAAGAGGGACTCACCCTACCAAAGTTAAAGAATATGTAAATACAACATTTCATATTCCTTATATGTGCCTGCTGTACCATGTACTGGACTTGTATGAAAAAGTATCCTGTTCTCTTTGTACTGCTTCCTTTGTGTGAAATCCCAGGTGTTCCTGCCAGTCCCTCTGCTTTCCTGGTAAAAACTGACTACATGAGTCATGTAGCTCTTATGCAACTGAGAACAGAGGGCATGTATTCACCTAAAAAAAAAAGGGGGGGGGGGGGCGGGAGGGTATAGATAATGTGTTATAAATGTATACACAAATGTTTTGCTTTTCATTTCTATTGTAAACTGAATGGGTTGTTTTACAAGGTGAGGGTTTACAATCACTTTAGACTAAATCCTCTCTATTAATATTATTATTATAATACAAGATGTATATAGTGCCAACAGTTTTTGCAGCACTTTACAACATGAGGGCAGACAGTACAATTACAATATAATATCATACATTAGGAATCAGAGGGCCCTGCTAGCTCTAATAATTGTTCCTATATAGCAATTTAAAAAAAAAAAAACATACTTACTAGTCCATAGAGTCTAGCATTGTCTTCCTTGCAGCCGAGGTTCTCCTTGTGCTGCTCCATTTCTGAGCTGCCATCTTAAAATTTGCTATGGTTGTACAGACATGCCGCTGGTCTCTAGTAGGCATTTGGGACCAAATACCTGGCAGAGACCATTGGCATGTTTGCGCATGCGTAGGATTTCACAGCATGCATGCTCCTCTCACTCAAACACTGCCTCCTGGGATGTGCAACATCTTTGAAGACACCCTTTTGAATGAAACTTATCAGCTGGAGCTGAGCATACCCTGCTGGGAGTTGCGGCGGTACCCTGAGCTATATTGTTTTTGACAAAGTGTATCCTTGGTGTTGATTTGTAAGTGCAATACTTTTATTAATAAATGCCTAACGTAGGCTTACTGCACTATGGGGCTTTTCCTTGCTTTTAACCGGTATTCATTATCGAGAGTGATTTTCATCAGCTGGAGTCTGTTTTTGATTACTATTGGATGGATGATGTTTTGAGCAGGATAGACCGAGTCATCTAGGCTTTATTAAAGAGCGCGAGTGAATCTCTTTTTGAGATCTAAATCTCTGGTAACTGCTATCTATGATTAGTTCCATCTCAGCACCAGAACACTGGATTACTAGAGTGGAAATCTCTCTGCACTGTAGCACTTTTTTGCTAGTTTTGGGAAATTAAGATTTATGCACTATTCAGTTAAGTTGCACCCTTTTGGACTGTTTGTTTACTGTATATATATTTGGATTATATATATAAACACAAGCACTTGTTGTAATATTGTGATTATTGTATCTCTTCTGCACATGTAAAGTACTTTGTTTAATTTGTTTCATCTAGATATATATATATATATATATATATATATATATATATATATAATTATAAAAAATAGTTATCTGCGCAGGAGTTTTTAATGGGGCAAGCATACTTATTTTGATAGTAGTAAAAACCTTAAGCACCTTTTTTTCTTTATATTCTTAGTTGTCACATGACTTCTGTGTCCTCTTTGCTTCCCCTTGCTCTTAGGCTGTGGGCAGATCCCCAAATTGGGCTTGTTGGCTTTTGCTGAAGTCACCAGCCTCAGGAGATTGTAGAGAGTGTACAGTGCACAGCAAGGCTGGGCGTTGCGGTAAATTGACTACAGAGATATAGGCACACTGTGCATTTGCATTGCATCCTGTAATTCTGAAAGGGATGCAAACTCAACAGATCTGCTTCTGTGCTTGGCATTGTCAGTTTGCAATGGCAAAGAAGAGGAACTGGCAGGATCACCAGATATTTCAAAGAAAACTAAGAAATAAAAAGAGGCTACAGTTACACATGTCTGCATAGAAGCACGAAACCACCAAAAAAGCACGAAAAAAATAAAGCAAAAAAAATCTCCCTGCAAGGTAACAGCATAATGTGCTAGTATGCATCTCATACTAGCACATTATTAAAGACTTACCTGAAAATAAAGCCCTCCAGCGGAGCGCTGTCTTGGCTTCCATCTTCAACCGGTTTTCCTTCCAGGTTTGTGGGCTGTGGCCGTTTGACTGGTCGAGCTACTCTTGCACATGTGTGCGGGAGCCGTGGCATGGCTCTCTCAATGGATGACACGCCTTATGGACAGTGCATGTTTAAAAGATATTTACTGTACCTACATGTAAGCCTTATTATAGGCTTACCTGCAGGTACAAGAGAAAAATAAGACTTTACTATCACTTTAAACTTTTAATAAAATGTTCAAGCTATTCGCTATTTTGTAAGATGGAGGGGGGAAGAAGCAGATGAGAGAATTTTTTTTAAATGGGTGAAGGTGTACTTTAACATTTAAAACATTATTAAACCCAAAACTAAAAATGTAATGTATTGCAGCCTACCAATTATTAGATGTGCATTAGTTTTCTTTTTTTAGGCTTCTTCCCTTGTTTTCATGTGGTGATTGGACCAGTAACACATCTCCTGTATTAGAGTGTCACCACTCTGGATGAAGGAGCACAGGGGCACCTTTGGACAGCAGCATTGTTGAGGAGGTGGGGGAGGGAGTGCTAAATGCGCTAGGAGATATAGATACACAAATTGAGGCCAAACTCCAACTAATACTTTACAATAAACTGTTTTTTTTCCTTTTGTAATAAAGGTTTTTTTTAATAACAGATTATCGTAATCACCACTGGCAGTGGTAAATGGTTTGTCTCATCCCTGTGCAGCTACATATGCAGGAAAGCTTGTTCTTTTAAAAAACAACAGCAGACCTAAAAAACTAAGGTAGCTATCACATCTAAGAATTGGTTACACAATAGTATAAATGTTTGCTTTTGGGTTTAACACTGCTTTAAACAGTAATTGACTTTTGGTAAAGTTTATAGGTAAACCTAGGTATCTGTACTGATATACTATATGTGTATATTAGCAATTGGAATAAACATTACGTATAGCAATCAAGCAGCATTCACATTTGGTGCACTGGGAAAATGAAGCAAGTTATCCAGTCGGCTGCAGTGGGTACCTGCTGTACTTTTGTTCAAGATACCTTTGCTATACATTTCACAGGTCAGTATCTCTCCTAATTTGGAAACTTTTTGGGAAATGGAGAGAAAGATGTAGGTTGTATTTCTGATACATACTACATGCATAAGTTCCGGTTCACATATATACACCGCATCCAATCCGCATGATATGTGAAATAACATTCCTATGGTGCCTGTTCAAATATGTTCGGTGCACTGGAAGTGCGGATTGAAAAAGAGTCATGTCCAATTTCTGAGCCGTGTGGTCCAGTTCAGGTGCGGATTACAGGCTATTGACTTCTATGGGAACTGTTTCTGAACCGCAAATGTGATCAGTAGTGAACAGGATAAAATCCTGACCTGAATCTGATCAAACTGTCTTTTACCTGATGTAAACCTGACCTGAACTGCTGAACAACTACTGTATCAATTAGGTGTGAAACCTGAGTTTCAATCTGCATCGTACATGTGTGAATCAGCACTAACTCTTTCTGGTTTTGGTACTCTATGAGCCACTGACCTGGAGCAAACAATTTGAATGTTAAAATCGGAACACCTAATAAGTTGCATACTTTTTGCATACTTTTTTTTTTTCGTTTGGCTGAGGGCCAGTTCACACCACATGCAGTCCAGTGGGGTTTTTTTCTGCATCAAAAAGCGCATGGACTGTAGGTTACATGGATTACAATGTCAAAGTTTACACCATTGCACTGCTTTCCAGTACAGTCAACAAAAGCAGAACATGATGCATTTTTTTCTGTGGTATTGGAACACAGTAAAATGCATCAAAAACACACCGGAATGCATTAAACAAAAAAAACTAGGAAAATTAAGAAAAATGTAAAATAAAAAAAAAAGGAAAAAACGTATATGGGATGCATAAAAAATGCACCAGAACACATCAAAAATGGGTCAGAAATGTACATGCAGAAACGCATCTGGACTGCATTTCTGTGGTGTGAACCGGCTCATACAGTAACCTGTCGGTCAATAGAGAAGAATAAAACTTTTAGCCAGTCAAGATTGTAGGGATTTTGTCATGGTATATGGCCAGATTTGCTACTCTCAGGCTCAGTCTGCAGCTCTACATGTTCAACTTCTGAAAGCAACGTCATTAAAGTTGGGATCTCTCCATAGTCTGGAACGGCTGAGTAATGTACGGGTCACAGGAGTGCAAAACAAAATGCACTCATGCAATCCCCAAGAGAAGTAGACCAAAACAGCTTTGGCCCCGCATCTCCTTTAAAGACAACAGTGTGAAAAACCCAAGCAGAATAAAAATAGATGTGAACGTTCCCTGTACTTACACTATTCCATTTCCACATCGGTCACACAGTGGAACTTTCTGCACAGCTGCACCTCCTGCATGGGGCTTTGAGACTGGAGCTCTTACACTTCTTGTTCCTGCAGGACGGTCTAAAACAAAAGTAAATGTCAGGATTAGTGATGCTCTTTATTTCTGAATATTTCATACCTGGCAGTGAAAACTTACTTTAGGTATGCAATATGAATTCCTTTTAAAAGGCATGTATCTATAATTTCCAAGGCTAAATAAAGTAATGGCCATAATGTAGAAAATAGACATACTAACCAGCATCATCATCAACCAAGTCTTGCAGCACCCTGAAAGAGCCAGACTGCTTGGGCTTGCTTTCATGTTCTGTGTCATCATGAAGGAGCCGATATACATCTGACTGAGGCACAGAGGCGGGTACTGGATCACTGAACGATAGGAAAATGCAATTATCATATACTGTACATCACATTGTGCTTATATTTGATGTAAATCAGGGCCTATTTACAACATTCTGATCTGGTTTGTTGCGTTAAAACACATTATGCCGCATATAGAAAGCCACATATGAACCGTTCACTTGAGTCACACTGAGATGATTCATAGGGGATGGCTGCAAATACAGAGTTCACTGTGGGGGGAATTTTCACTTTGCAAAGAATTTCCAATCATGTGTAATGGAAATTAAAGCATATAACGTTTGCTTGCACATTATTGGATGATAGCTGTCAGCAGAACTTCACCTCATTCACTAAGCTAAGGGAAAATTCCCTTGCAAAATGAACATCCAATTTGCGTTCAATAAATCAACTCCATAGTAAACATACAGTATGTACTCAATAATAGGCAGGCCCGTGTGCAAATATATTTAAAAATTGTAAATAGAACTAAGATTTTTTTTAATAAATAATTTTAATTTTTCACAACTAAACACATTGTCAGAGCTGATATTTCAATTGTGCATTGATGATCTCTGTATAGTGGCACCTCCACATGTCTGTACATCACTGTAGTTTTTCTGTTAAGATTCTATGGATTCCCAGGTCCTGGGATATTCTTGTATATAACTTTCTGGCTAAATAGCTTGACCTTCCCCTTCCACCTCCTGTGTTAGCCAATGTGGCCACCAGTTATAGGGGTAGGCTAATAACGAAGTACAGAATGTGGGATAAGGCAGCTTCAGGATGCTGACCTGCAGAGTAAGGTATTTAGGGATTCTAGACCTCAACAGAAAATCTGCAGTGATGTTTACACACCAATACCACATTGCAACCTTTTGGATACTGTAATTCAATCTAAATTACATCAGCTCCTTTATTATATCCAGGGACACCTTGAAAATTTGTAAACATAACCCATTAACATTTTCTTTCCATGTGCTTTAACACTTTTGCTGCCAGAGCTGTTTTTGTATTTTTGCAAACATTTAAAAAATCATTTTAGTCCTGAAGATTGCATAAATACCTCCAAAATAATATATATTTTTGAAAGCAGACATCCTAGAGGATGAAATGGTGGTTGTTCAAATTTGTATGTCACACGATATTAGCAAAAAGGTTTAGGAAATGCAAAATGTCATGTGTGTGTCGGATGGAAGGGCTGCAAAAGGTTTGGGGTGGATTTTATACACTTGGTGTAAACTAATTATTTTGACAATTTAAATTTTTTTAACTTTTTTTCACCTCATAGGGGATTAAAAAAAGTCTCCTTTTGTGATGATTTTTTGGTGACAGGTTCTCTTTAACCATTAGCCGCCCGGCCAATGGCCGTTTGGCGGCTTGAAAAGCGCTGCAGCTTTCCGGGTGCACGCCATTTGGCGTGCTCCCGCACACGCGCGGTTTGCGCGGTTGCAGAGCGACGCAGCAGTGCAATCTGTCACCGCCCAAGCACCTCGGACACGGCCGATGACAGATCCGAGTACCGGCTCCCGTTGCTGGTACCATGTGACCTGCTGTGACCAATCACAGCAGGTCACATGACAGTTGTATACAATGGATGGCTTCATTCATGATGCCATCCATTGTATATTAGTGCCTAGCTGTGAATGGTCACAGCTAATCACATGCACATGTCATGTGATTAGCTGTGACCAAATCACAGCTAAGCACAAAAAAAAAAAAAAACTGAATGAATCGATTTCATTCAGGTAAATGCTTGCTTATAGCAAAGTAATTCTTTGCTATAAGCAAATTGTGTAAAAAAAAAAAAAAATACTGATCACTTCCCCAAAGTAGTACAGTGTTACTATGGTAACATTGTACTATTTTGGTCATAGTAAAATATGAAAAAAAATCTTAAAAAAAATAAAAAAAAAATGTAATAAAAAATTAAATATAATAAAACGCTGTACTGCACTGGTGACAGTATGTAAAAAAAAAAAATAGTGAAAATAATTTTTTTAATTTTTTAATTTTCCGAAAAATTATGACAAAAAAATACAACTTCAAAAAACTCGCCATGCCTCTTATGAAGTACGTCGGACTGTCTACTCTGCAAAAAGGGGTCATTTGGGGGATATCTGTACTGTTCTGACATTCTTGGACCTCAAGATATTAGATTGACCGTCAGTACTTCAGGATTGATCAATATTCAGATCTATACCATAGTTTGTAAACTCTATAACTTTCCTACAAACTAAATAATACATCCTAATTTGGGTTATTTTCACCAAAGACATGTAGCAGAATACATCTTGGCCTAAATTTATGAAGAACAATTATTTATTTGTAAACTTTTATAACAGAAACAAAGAAAAATGTGTTTTTTTTTTTTTCAAAATTTTTGGTCTTTTTTTGTTAATTTAGCAAAAAATAAAAACCCCAGCGGTGATTAAATAGCACCAAAAGAAAGCTCTAGTTGTGTGTAGAAAATTATAAAATTTTAGTTTGGGTACAATGTTGTATGACCGCGCAATTGTCATTCAAAGTGTGAGAGCGCTGAAACCTGAAAACTGGCCTGGGCAGGAAGGTGTAAAATTGCACGGTATTGAAATGGTTAATGAGACAGCAGGTGTCTAAAAGACCCCTGATGCCTCACCTGTCCTTCATTTAATCTAATGCAGTGCAGATCGCACTACATTAGATTCTTCCCCAGACATACAGGCCTGTTAGGCTACGTTCACACTAGCCTTGTGTGCAGGCGGCAGAGAGGCGTTTGGGAAGCGTTTTTACCGCTTCCCAAACGCCTCTGCCAACTCTGCACATTACAGCACATGGTGCTGTTCTAACAGGAGCGTTTGCGTCGCGTTGCGTCGCGGCAAAACGGACGCCTCTGGTCGAGTCAGGAGGCTTTGAAGCCTCCTATTCTCGTCTATGGTGCCGCTCCGCAAACGCCCGGCCGGCGTTTGCGGTGCGGTTGCGACGCGGTTGCGGGGCGTTTGCGGAGCGGTAACACCACTCAAATGCATTATAGGCGTTTGTGGGGCGTTATTAACGCTCAGCAAACGCCTAGCAACCGCCGCTAAACCGTGCATGCGGCGTTTGCGGAGCGTTTGCCGAGCGTTAAAAACGCTCCGCAAACACCGGACCAACGCTTGCCAAACGCTATAGGGGCGTTTGGCAAGCGTTGGCAAAACAGCCTAGTGTGAACGAGCCCTAAATGTGACACAGGGACCTGGAAGTGGCATTTTACACATCACTGCCAGGTCAGCAAGAAGAAGGGAAGAAGACTGGACACATATGTCCACTCAGCTCCCTCCTCTCTACCCGGTGGCACCCACCATGCTGGTCCCGGGTGTGCTGATGGCAGCCTTTACTGGGGGGATTAGGAAGTAATCGGTTGGAATTTTTGTGATTATCGCATGTGTAATAATGCATTCTTGTTGGGGTACCGTTTTTCCCCTTAAGTTTACATGAATTGAATAATTCCTTATTTGTAGCATGCAGTTGTGTTTTTCTTTCTAAATATGAATCTATACATTTGAAATTAAATATATTATGTACCTTGCCATTGGTTTATCCCCTATGATGGTCGACACCTGCCCTTGTAGGCTCTCCATAATATTGTCATCAGAATAGAGTTGCATTGGTGTGTTAAACTGGGCGTGAACAATCTTGACACCAGGGAGCTCCATTTCCAAGGGAATGTTAGGTGCAATTCTAGAGGCAGCTTTGAGCTCACCAGGATCTATAGTGCCGACAGTGCTTGCTGTGGAAGGAGTGCTGCGTCCACTGCCAGGATCAAAGCCTGAAGGGGTGCTGCTTCCACTGTGACAGTGAAAGAGTAGGGTGGTAATAGTGAAATAGAAAAGAGATGCAAGAGTATTAGAGGATGTGTCTACAAAATGCTCAGAGTGAATACATGCAGTTAAAGGAAAATAATAGAGATTTATGTGCGCTGTAGATTATGCACAGATTAGATGAATAGATCAAATGCCATGCAAAGCAGTGCCTGGGTTGGATGCAGTATTTTTAGCATATTCTAATATAAATGCAGCTTGAAAGGTATGTTATAACTCAACACATTTAAAAGCATAAAGCAGCTAAGATGCTGTATCACTATTTCTTTAGGCAGTCAGGTATTGTGACAAATAATTGGGCCAGTGGGGAAATCACTGCATCGCTGGAGTCAAGAGAGGGGAGTTCACTTTTGATGAGCAAATAATGTGTCAAATTCCAAAAAAGTAAGACATTAATTAGAATAATCAGCAGATTTACCTAGTTAATTCAATACTATAGACATCTAGGAATAATGTGGCCGTGACTCGGAATACTCTAAAAATGTCATTTTCAAACCTAAAGTGACACTGGTTTTAAAAAAAATCCAAACAAGTATGTATTCTTTCTAAAAAAAAAAAAAAAGAAAGTATTCTATTGCTGTCAGCCTCCTCCAAATCTCAAAATTATGTTAACATTTTTTTTTGTTGCCGCTGTGATTCCACTTCCTGTTAGAGGGTGGCTGAGTTTGGCTATGCTCCTAAAATAGACTAGGGACTATGGACGTTGGTATTGTAGTGTGCATATTGCAGTGCACATGACCGCAACTAGCGTGAACTTCTTGTTTCAAGCAAACACAAGTGAGCTAGAAAAGGAGAGGTTCAGGAGTACTTGGAGGACATGACAAGGAGTCAGAAAAACAGTAAAAAATGTAATGAAAAAATAGATTACAGGGCAATTAAGTTGGTTATTTTTTGGACTATAGGGAGATCATTTAGTGTTACTTTAACAAATACTCCTCCTTCAGTTAATTATCAGATTTCTTTCATTTGTAACTTTTTTGATATTGGCAACTGTTTATATACACATTACGCTGATTGCTGTTATCATGCACACAACACACATAACTACAATCAATTTAACCTGCTTCTGCCAGGGAGTATAAAGGGCTTAGGCCTGATATTATGCTTGTGTTCAAAGTATCCCAAATCCTGTTGGACAAAAAATGTTTGTTATAATTCAGCTGTTATTTAGTTCAATAAGTTAGGAGCAGAAATGTTAACATCAACCAGTTAAATACAACACAAAACAGTAAAAATTAATAAAAAATTATTGGTAACAGAACTGTCAATGTATGGGTCTGTGCTCGTGTAAAGTATGCTTACAGTAGGGGTTTGTTTCATCCTAAAGAATGCTAAAGTTGAAATATCTTTTTATGTTTTGGATAGAGTGGGGAACAGATAAAAACTGTCAGATCAAAAAAAACAGTAGCTCCTAGTAACCTTGGTACCTGGGACACAAAGAAGGCTGGGTACTGCTGGCAATGGCAGTAAACAACAAAAGCAAGAAGTGTGTAGGGCAGAAGATGCCACAGCTGCTCAGGAAAATGAACCACCAGAGATAACCACTGAAATTCAGATTAAAACTGGGACATCAAAATTCATGAAATTTAGTCCTTTTTTTATTCTCTTTGGTATCTCTGTCCCCTTTTGAAGATTTATATTCTTGTCCTAGTGACTGTTGTTACCAACACATGGGATCTTTCCCATGATAAATTCATAGAAAAAATTTTAGTTTTTCGATATAGCTGGAAAATATTAAAACCTCTGGCAGGTTTTTATTGTTGTCTATGTACCCATATGGGAAATTATCCTCACTTGCTTTCCCAGTAACAGTGGTCACAGGCACAGGGATGTCTTCCCAACAAAAATCACACAGACATTTTAACTCTTTACCACTCTTTGCAAAACTAAAAACAAATAAAAAAAAGTTTTGTCAGGAGTTATTGTTATTATCAGATTGCATAAGGCCCCTTTCACACGGGCGGTCTCCGTCAAGCGAATCCACATGTGCAGCGGGAGATCTGTCAGCTGATCCTTGCTGAGCAGGCGGGTGACAGGTCCGTGTCTACTCTACTTGTGCAGAGCGAACATAGACACAGCCTGATGTTCTCTATGGTGCGGTCAGATGTAAATGGACCACCTGTCCATTTAGACCCAATGGACAACCAATCGGGTTGACTGATGGGGAACGGATCCCCATCCAATTGTTTTTAGTGGATAGGATTGATTTGGATGTCGACAGGTGTAAATATTTACACCTGTTGCTCCATAGAGGAGAATGGAGGGTCCGAATGGGTCCACCTAAAAAACTGACAGGAGCACCCGATTCATCCTCCTGTGTGAAAGTGGGCCTAAGTCACATAGATATACACCCCTGCTTTGTGCATTTTTTTCAGTATTTGTTTCAGTACCACTATTTTATTCTAGCTTTTATATAAACTGGACAATAACAACATTTGTTTGAAAAGACACAGTATATTTCTTGATGATACGAGTTGACTATTAAATTGTAATGTCAGATTTCCATGCAGAAAAGTGCTTGCTGGCATGCATGTAAATGACTTACATTTCATCTGCATTAGGAATAAGACCCCTCATCTGTCCGTGGAATGCATCTTTGATGTTGCCGGATGAATATAGCCCAATTGGGGTATTATAAGAGGAACTCACTACCTGCTTTTTGTCACCAATGTTTGCTCCTGCTACAAATGGTTGTGCTCTTCGGTTATGAGCAGTGCCAATAGGTTTGAACTCCTGTATACATTTGGATAAAACACACCACACTGCAGTTCATGCAGATTAAACACACAAGCGAGCCACACACATTGTGCACACTGTACAATGTTTGTTTACAAATGTCAAATATAACCTTATGGTTTTAAAGCATATCTAAACCCCAAAACAAAAATGTACTACAGTGCAGTTTTTTAAGTCCTTAGAAGTAGTGTCTGTATTTAAACTAAAAAAAAAGTAAATATTTGCACTTAGGTTATCAATGAAAATTACTAATGGAAAGCCACATGTACAGTACTTTTGATACCCAATATCAAACCAATTTAAAGAAATTGTACCATGCTAACAACGCATTATCCAGAAAATGAACAGTTAAGAATTAGCTAAGCACTGTGGAAAACTGATTTTGAAAAATACTACTGTATCACAATATAAATGAAAAAACACAATTCCAGTAGATATACATAAATGAAAAGGTGCACATGTCAGTGAGTAATTGGCACTAATTAAGCTGGATAGGTGAACACACTGCAAAATTGTGAATAAATGACAAAAGCCCAAACAAATTTCTTCAAAAGTGCTGTATTCAATGAAACGGTACCAATCAGAGAAATTGTAAGTGCAGCTCTTTTTCAGACTAAGTACAGTCCATAGCACTTTCTGTGCATTGAACTGAAATCTCAAAGAATGGCTTTCTAAGGGCTCGTTCACACTAGGCTGTTTTGCCAACGCTTGCCAAACGCCCCTATAGCGTTTGGCAAGCGTTGGTCCGGCGTTTGCAGAGCGTTATTAACGCTCGGCAAACGCTCGGCAAACGCCGCATGCGCGGTTTAGCGGCGGTTGCTAGGCGTTTGCCGAGCGTTAATAACGCCCCACAAACGCCTATAATGCAGTTTGAGTGGTGTTACCGCTCCGCAAACGCCCCGCAACCGCGTCACAACCGCACCGCAAACGCCGGCCGGGTGTTTGCGGAGCGGCACCATAGACAAGAATAGGAGGCTTCAAAGCCTCCTGACTCGTCCAGAGGCGTCCGTTTTGCCACGACGCAACGCGACGCGACGCAAACGCTCCCGTTAGAACAGCACTATGTGCTGTAATGTGCAGAATTGGCAGAGGCGTTTGGGAAGCGGTAAAAACGCTTACCAAACGCCTCTCTGCCGCCTGCACACAAGGCTAGTGTGAACGTAGCCTCAAGAGAACTTTCACAGGTATCTCCTGTTACCAGCAGAACTGTTGTGTGGTCCTGATAACAGTAAATTCTTGCTGTCACCCTAAATTAGGAAGTGTGTTACTGGCGAAATCACAATGTGAAAATAAACAGGAGACAAAAATGAAAAAAAAAACAAATGTAGCCAAAACACTTACAGACTGATATGTGGATATATATAACAATTTTTTTAAATTTAGATATGCTTTAAATAGTATATAACACGTTTTGCACTCATCTCCCTTAACTTGTTATGCTACAAGGATATAAGCATGCATATTTGCATTTCCATGCTTAAAAAATATGTCTGCATTGTTTCCATTTAATGCCCATTAATACCATTAGAAGCATTGCTGTTTTGAGCAATATTTCAGAGCTTAGTAGCATTGCGAAGGTTAGAATTTGATTGTGCAAAAATGGTGTTGAATATATGGTGATACTCGTAATTTTAGGTCTAACATTTGGACATAAACCATGCCAACCTAGGTTGGGTGGAAACAGAAGGTCACAATTACAGGCCGCTTGGGGAGGGGGGTCTGGTTAGCCAATATTACTGCTTTGCACTACATTATTGCTTCTTTGCATGCTAACTGTTTCAGGCAGCATACAAGAATGGGCATCAAGCATTTTGGGCTTGCTTTAATAAACCTTTTATTTAGACTTTGTCTACTTCTAATACCCAATCAATTTTAGGAGGATCAAAAAACATTTGCTGATTATATAAAGGTGACAGGGGTTAGTTAAATATTTCCTCTTTAGGTAAAACAGCTTAATGATGAAAGTCTTATAATCTAAACTCTGAATTTGAAAAAAAAAAACCAAAAAGTATTTCTTGCCATAGTCTGTCCAGTAAACCATTAGTCTACTAGTGGCATATTTAAGATACACAACCAAAAATGAATTACAAAACAGATACACCAGTGGATATTTTTACCTGTGGTTCAGCCTCAAGGTTCATTTTATAAGGATCTTCACAAATTTGTGGGGACCACATTCTAGTTTCCGCTCTAGAAGCAAAAAAAAAAGAAAAAAACATTCAATATACTATATGTTTATTTTTATTTTACAATGTTGTCACAGATAATTTTTAATACAACTTATTGCAGAAATTTGGTAGATATGAAAATAAATACTTTATACTATGAATATATTTTTTTAGCAGCCTGTTATATCTCACAAATGTATGGTACTTTGTATATGGATGATAATTTAATCTTCAAATGTATGGTGCTGCACTTGTTCCAAGGTAGTTCATAATATCATTGCAAGCTCTGTGTATATCTTCAAGGACAAACTATTCATGTAAAAATAAAAAGCAAAAACAGAGCACACAGACTCAGTACAGGTAAGACCAATTTTCAATAATAAAAAAATCAATAGATCATAAAAATAATGTGATTGGTGCAAATCACCAGGAACAGCTCATTGAGAGTAGTGCCATGTCCCACCAACAGATGTGAATGCACTGTCAATGAGGAGCAGTCAGTAGGAGAGAAAACAATCAATATTAACAATCTGCTGTGGATGCTGAAGAAGCAATAAGGAGAGCAATTGCAGTATAGTCTCTGGATGGAATCCTAGGAAATAAAGTACCTTCATTAAACTAACTTTGTCTACATCCGGCTCCATGACAGTTATGACAGCTCAGCTAGCCCAATCAATCCTTCTGCCTCACTGTAAGGTGTCCCTGGCTTTGGATGCTTTAGAGCACTTCTGGGCCCCATTTTATGATCAGTGTGAGCTTATATAAAAGTTCACAGGACTTCCTTACCTCCACTATGATGAAGGTGCATGGACCCTGAGATATATTAGTATTGTGAAGTTACTATATCACCTCATAGACAGACTCAGTCCCTTCAGGCTCTATCTTAGGAAATTTTGTAATTGATCTTGTTATGGTTTCTCCAGCATCCACCTCAGATTATCCATCCAGATTGCTTTCTCTCCCACTGCCAGATTCTCAGTGAGAGTGCATTTGCATCTGTTGGTGAAACATAGTATTCCTTTGGATGAGCTGTTTTTGGCCGTGTGCACTGATCATGTCACTTTTATGTAGTGTAGTTGCAATTTTATTTTTTTTTATTATTAGAGTGGTCTTACCTGCAGTAACCAGTGCTGTGTTTTGTCAATGATAATTTGGAGAAGAGGCTGAATTTCTATAATTTGAAAGATGACCACAATGGGTTGTATATCTGACATTGCTCTTTGATACATAAATCATTGCTGATCTTTGGAAACTTAAATCTGGAGCTCTTCTCTACAGTAAACATTACCCTGTGATGAGTGGTGGAGACTCTAGATGCACAAAAAGGACATCAGTAATGAAGAATTATTACCTGTCAATCTTCAGGCAAAGTTGGTCTGTTGCAGCTTTAATTCTGTCCTGCGCCTCTGCATGTGTCATGTTCTCCGTACCAAATCCATCAATTGCAAGTATTACATCTCCCGGACTTAAATTAGCAAGAGAAGATTTACTTCCGGGCGTGATCTAGAACAAGAACAACAGTTTTTTTATTATGCTTACAGCATTAGATGTTCATTCATTCCATTGGCTAGAATATTAATTTATTCTGGCCATTGGAATGAATGAACACTCAAATGCTAAATGTGCTTAGTGATTAAGGGCATTTCACAGGTGTTTAGGTGTGTTCAGAGTTTTTTTCCCCACCAAAATGCTTCTCCCCTGAATGCACAAGTGATGGGGTTTTTTTTTCTGCCTGTAAATGCTAGTAAACGCTCATGTGTGCATGGACACATAGGCTAACCTAGAGGAGCTTTTAGAGACAGAAAAAATGTGCCAAACACCTGTTACAGCGGCATTTTTGATGCCCAGTGTGCATGAGCCATTAACATGCAGATTGATGACTGTGGGGGAGATTTAATAAGGCTGGTTCACTCAGAATCTGGCACAGCTGTGCATGGTAGCCAATCAGCTTCTAATCTTAGCTTGTTCGATTAAGCTTTAGCAATAAAACCTGGAAGCTGATTGGTTTCTCTGCATAAGTGCATGATATTCTGAGTGAACCAGCTTTAATAAATAAACCTCTCTGTGTCCCTGATGTGCATTGGATTGAGGAATCTAAAGTCAAATATATATTTTTTTTAAGTCAAATAAGCCCCAATGTCATTTAATCGACCATCCACATACACACATATATGAGCAGCTAGGACTCATGTACAATATGTAAATACAGTAAATGCCCATTATGTAGTACATTTTTGGTATTCCTTTACATGCTGCTACCCAAGGTACAATAAAAATTCTTAGTGCCATTATCTGTTCTAATCTGATGACCTGCAACATTTTTTGAATGTGTCCTCTATTCACAATTTTGGATATTGTAGATATTTTGCAGTTTGTGCACACGCTTCTAAGACTAGATATTTGTTAATTATTAATGTGTACTTTTAAAGTGTCAGGTTTTATTGTGGAAGATGGGAAAGTGATTACAGATGGTAGAAATGATTGGGTAAAGAAAGGTATAGCTGAGATACAACAACTGAGTGTATATTGGGAAGTATATACATCTGTGGCTTTTTAAATTGCAAATAGTGTGTGTGTATAAATAGTCAAATAGTTTGTTAGCTCTCATGTTGATGAACTGAGCAGACTAGATCCTGAGCCATGGGGAGCCGAAAAGAACTGTCAAGAGACCTGGGTAACAAGATAATGGAACTTTATAAAGATGGAAAAGGATATAAACAGGTATCCTAAACCTTGACTATGCCAGTCAGTACTGTTCAATCACTTATTAGGAAGTGGAAGGTTCAGGGATCTCTTGATACCAAGCCAAGGTCAGGTAGACCAAGAAAGATTGCAACCACAACTGCCAGAATAATAGTCTGGAATACAAAGAAAAACCCATGGGTAACCTCAGGAGAAATACAGGCTGCTCTGGAAAAAGACGATGTGGTTGCTTTGAAGGAGCACATTACGACAGTACTTAAACAAAAATGAGCAGCATGGTCTAGTAGCCAGAAAGAAACCTTTACTGCGCCAATGCCACAAAAAAGCCCGGTTACAGTATGCCAGAAGCGTGGTGACGTAATTTCAGGTACGGCGCAGGATGCCATATTAGTACAACCTTGACTCAGATGAGCTTTCTTTTTATTTATTTTATGTGAGTGCATTTTAGGTTGGTTGGCCTATTGAATAAATACATTTTTACACTATGAGAGCTCCTTCTTTTCCATGTTTCTGAGCATCCTTTTTGGGCTATATGATCATTGTATGGGACAAGTTTTTTCTCTGTGTAAAACGTGTGGAGATCAGGAGTCTCGACTGACAAGTCATTGCTGTCATCTAAAGTGCTTTTGACTTGTATGCTATACGGGTCTACTTGTGAGCGTGCATAACAGAAGATGATAGAGCACAGATGGTGATATTGCTGGAAGATTCACAGGTGTCTGTTTTGTGCAGCATTTTTATGATCTGGATCACAGGTGGTTTTTTATTCAGTACTGGACTATTTATTGGACTTTATAATTTGTATTTTATATTTACTGTCATGTATATTTTCTGTCAAGTACATCTGAAGAATTGCTACGTTTATAATTTTTTTTGTGTTTCACTTTTATCTGGGTTTATAGGGCAGCCAGGATGTTTGTTTTAATTCCTTTACCTTATTATATATTCCTTTTTTCAGATTTTTCTTTTTCTTTGATTTTCATTTCATCTGTATGTTCTATTGAGCTATATATATAATCTAATTGCAATTTAGCACATTCTTGTGGGTTGGATTAGCTTTCCATGTGTTTATGTTCAACTCTATTATTTACTATTAAAAGAGGTGGTCATTACCTTGACTTTGTCACTTTGGTAGTCACAAGTTTACACACTTTAAGTGTTGGTGTAAGAAGGGCCAGCAGTATTTCTTTTTACCCCAGTTGCCCACAGCTAAGGATTAACAACCCAGGTCGACACCTTTCTATCCTTCATCAGAACATTATTTTTCTTTTAAATTTTTTTTTTTTAATTCAAGGGTTGGGCTTTAATGCTCAGTACAATTTAAAAATATGAACATAGCTTTTTAAATAAGAAGTATCTAATAAGTAGATGTTTACTTATATAATATTATTAATAATAATAATAATAATAATAATAATATACAGGATTTATATAGCGCCAACAGTTTGCTCAGCGCTTTACAATATAAAAGGAGACAAAACAGCAATGATACAGTTCAATACAAGAGGGTTAGGGCCCTGCTCCTTGGAGCTTACGATCTAAGAGGGAGGGGCTGGTGGCACAAAAGGTAATAACTCTGGGGGATGAACTGATAGGAGAAATTGAAGATTCCGTTATTAGCTGAAGGCAAGATAGGCTTTCCTGAAGAGAGGCTTTTATTTTTTTAAAATGTAATGTCTTTTATTAAATTTTGTTTCAATACATAGATCAACCATATATAATTTCTCAAAACAAATAAAATCCAGCAAACTTCTTTACCCCTACTTCCACCCCCCCTTATCCCTCCCTCCCAATAAATTACCCCTGTCCAAGTAATTCTTTCCATTTCTCTCCTACCCTGTTTACCAATCTCAGTCTAAACTCTATATTCTCTCTTCACTTTGCGACTGTCCATTTATTCAGTTTAATTCTTCAACTCTACTACTGGGGCACCCATCACTTCAAGGTATTTTCCAGATATCTTAAAATCATACCACCTACTCCAATCTTTTCTAAATTTTTCCATTCTATCTTCATCTATATAGCTCCTCCATCTTATTTATATACTTGATCCTGCCTATCCAGTCCCTCATTTTTGGAGGGTCCTGTGCCTGCCAAAATTTGGGGATTAAACCTTTTGCAGCGCTGATGAGATGGTATAATATGCTATTTTTATATTGTTTCACTGACATCTCTGTCCTATAAAATAGGCTCACCCACGGGCCCTTTTGAATAGTTATCCCCAAACTCTACTGTATATATTGAATTATGTCTTTCCAATACCCCTGTATTTTTGAACACTCCCACTATATGTGGGCCATTGTCCCCCTTGCCCCACATCCCCTCCAACATAGTGGTGAAATTTTTTCTTTTTATGTGCCACACTCGTTGTATAATTCCATCTAGTTAAACAGTTATAGTTTATTTCTACTGTGTTCATATTCACCACCCCGTGCATCAACTTAAACATTTTATTCTTCTGTTGCTCATTCATTTTTGTACCCAATTCTCTTTCCCATTTCTCTAAGCATAGCGGAGGTTCAGATCCCATCCATTCAATAAAGATCTTGTATATCCTAGAGGTTACATGTACTATCTGAGAATTCAACATTTTTTCAAATGGGAGCATCCTCAGTGGTTGGGGGAGCGTTGAGACAAAATGTCCTAATTGGTCATTTCTAAATTCATCTACTGTACCAAATAAATCTTTTTTACTCTTAAACTCTTGAAAAGTACATAACTTCCCCTTATCTACTATATACCTTAACCGTACATTTCTATCTTTAAACCATTTCCCAGAAATATTATCATTCCTTGGTGGAAAAAAAGTCTGTATCCACCAGGGGCATCAACAGTGAATTGTGCTTCCAGCCCATTGATTTATGCAGCCCATTGACTTATGCAGCCCATCCCATAATCTCAACACCTCCCGTGTCAATGTACTACTATTTTCATCTAAATCTCAAAATTTTCGTGGGATCCAGATAATCCTATCTAATTGTGTGTTACTTAATATACCTTGCATTGTAACCCAACTTGTGTGTCCAATCTACCACCCGTGATAATAACACCGACATATAATAATTCCTCATACTTGGCAGATTTAATCCTCCTTTCTCTTTGTTGTTACATAAAACCTTATACTTAATTCTTGGTTTCTTATTAACCCATATAAACTTCAGCATAAATTTTCTTATTATCCTAAAAAAAGATCCTGGTAAATATATTGGGAGTATTTGAAACTTATACAGGATTTTTGGGACTATCACCATCTTAACCAGATTAATAGATTAATATATCCAATCCACGAGACCCGCCCTATTGAGAGCCTTCTCAATTCATCTTTAATTTAATTTATTAATGGGATATAGTTAACTTAATAAAAGTTCTTCATTGAGGGGGTTAACTTTATTCCCAGGTAGCTTAAGTCCCTCTCCCTCCATGTAAATGGGAAGTCTTTTTGCAGGGTCTGCATCTCTACCTTTGAAACGTTGATATTTAAGATCTCAGATTTTGAAATAGCAACGGGTATAATGTACACCCCTGTCAGGTACCATTAAAGATTTTAAAGGTCTCTGATAGGGACCCATTCACCTTGATTGCTGCAGAGGGGCTATTATAGAGCCATTTTATCCACCTTACCATTTTGGTCCCTATACCTAATATCTCAAGAGTATTTATCATAAATCCCAAATCTACCCTATTGAAGGCTTTTTCTGCATCAATCGACAGTATAATTGTCGGCTGCTTTCCTCTTTTTGCTTTTTGTAAGAGGAGCAATGATTTTAGAGCATTGTCTCTCCCTTCCCTCCCTGGATTAAATCCCACTTGATCTAGATGTATCCACTCCGGCATCAGCTCTTTCATCCTGGTGGTTAGCACTTTCGCAAAAAATTTTGTATCGATATTTAGTAATGATATAGGTCTTTAACTGGCACATTGTGAACTATCCTTCCCTTCTTTAAGGAAACTGTTATATACACATGTAATGATCTTCTCTCATTTCCATCCCCTCACCCAACGCATTCATATATCTACAGAGTATAGGGACCAATAACTGTTTAAAATTCTTGTAATAGCCCACTGTATATCCATCGAGACCTGGGCTCTTTCCTCCTACCGTACTCTTCAGGGCCGCTCTAATTTCATCCTGGGAGATTACTCGTTCTAGGGCTACTAATTTATCTTCTAATATTTTTGGTAAATGTGCTGCCTTTAAAAATTCTTGTCTTTTCCTTCTCTTTTCTTCCTATATTACTTTCTTATTTTTAGGATTCACCTCATAAAGCTTAATATAAAATTTTTGGAATATATTATCGATACCGGTGGTAGAGTATACCATTTCCCCATTTTCATCTTTGATTTTTTCTATATAATTTTTTAATTTCTTATCCTTCAATCGCTTCATCAGGTATTTTCCTGGTCTATTCCCCCACCGATATCTTTCCTTTGAAACATTGTTAAAGACTTTCCTCGCTTCCTGTTCCAATAGATCTTTCAGTTCTCTTTTAAAGGTAATCTTCTGATGTAAATCTATATCCTGCTTTTTTTATGTACGTGTTCTAATTTATATACCTCTTCCGTTACCCCCTTTATTTTCCTACCTCATTCTTTCTTTTTTTCGTCCCTATAGCTATCAAGATTCCCCTTATATAAGCATTCTGTGCCTCCCAAACAGTAGCCACCGATACTTCCTCTGTTTTATTCAGAGCAGCAAATTGCTCGATATCTTCCCTTAACCTTTTCTCTATTTCGAGATCATGTATAAGTGTCTCATTTAGTCTCGACATGGCCCTCTTATTCCACTACCCTCCTAAACGTAGTCTCGCCATGACAGGAGCATGATCCGAGATAGACATCACCTCTATGTCAGATTTAATCAGAGATTCTAGTTGTCTGTGCTCCATTAATATATAGTCCAATCGTGAATACAATCTGTGCACAGAGGAGAAGGTAAAGTCCATCCATGGATCCAGACAAAAATTAAAATCTGCCACGATCATACTACCCCTCTTAAAGTTCATATTTTTCCCGAGCACTTCTTGAAGAAATACTTCTGCATTTTTGTTTTGGCAATAAATGTTAACCAACGTGTATTTTTGCCCCTGCATTTTCCCTCTTAAGCCTAGATACCGACCATCTGGGTATACCAATTTCTCCTCCTCTTCAAAACCCATGTTTTTTGAAAATCCAATTGCAACTCCTTCGGCTCTCTTTATTGGTGAATCCACATAATGTCAGTTTGGATAGTTCCTCGAATATAGCTTGACATTGGTATCATAAGAAAGGTGTGTCTCTTGTAAAAAAAAAAAACACATCCATAGAATGTTGGTGTACTTCCCTCAATATCTTATGTCTTTTAGTCAGAGAATTTAAACCTTTCACATTATAAGCCATAAGATTAATCCAGCTCATGTCTGTTTATGATTTCTCTTCTCCTCTACATTTCCATTTACAGGTAGGAAGGCATAAGCTATTCAGATCGTGGACAGCTACCCTACCCTACCCCAACCCCTCCCACCCCCCCCTCAAGAGTTATAAGCAACACTGAAGGAGTGCTGCAGTAGGTAGGAGAACCAGGAGAGAGCAGAGGCCAAGAGAGTGGAGTTTTTTGAGGAGTAGGGGATGGTCAACAGTATCAAAAGCCGCAGAGAGGTGAAGTAGTAAGAATATGGAGTAGTGGCGATTGGTTTTAGCAGTTAGTAAATTATTAGTGAATTTTAGTAGGGCAGTTTCAGTGGAGTGTAGTGAGCAAAAGCCAGACTGTAAAGGGTCAAGAAGGTTGCTGTCAGTGATGTAGGAGCTTAGGCGATTGTAGACTAGGCTTTCTAAGGGTTCAGTATGGGAGTGATCTGTGCATGCTTTAGAGGGGAGGGGGAGGTGCCAATAGAAAGGGAGAGATAGAAGATGTGAATGAGGGAGCATAGGATAGAAGAAGAGAATGACTGTAGTAGTTGTGAGGGAACAGGATCCAGGGGGCAAGTGGTGAGACAGGCTTCTGAGAAAACGTTAGTGACCTCTTTGGTAGTAACAAGGTCAAAAGAAGAAAGTGTTGAGGTATGCTAAGTGGGATAGATGTCTAATTTTTTGTGTATGTTCTTCTTTAGAAGAATGTGGTCCTTGCAGAGCCTCAAATCTTTCGTAATTGCTGTGATCCCCAAACCAATGGCCATATGTGGCTCTTTTCCTAAAGCTAGATGTCCGGTAGAGAAAATCTCATGTTAAAGTGTTCTTTGGCAGCTGCAAAGGTAATAATTCCACTTTGCACACCAAATGACTTTGAAAACACAAGCATTATCTTTTAAAAGTGACTTCCAGGGGTGGACTGACAACTCATGGGGCCCCCGGGCAATAGGGGATCATGGGGCCCCTGTATCCTTGCCCACACTCAAACCACATCCAAAAAAGCCTATGAAAGGTACCAGGGGCATCTCATGGGGCCCCATACTGACCCCGGGCCTTCGGGCAGTGCCCGAGTTCCCAAATGGTCAGTCCACCCCTGGTGACTTCATCACTGCACTGCACCTAGCTTATGAAGTGAGCAGAACTGTAGGAGGGGCCAGCAGAAAACAGCAGGATGTGGTGGATACAGTCACAAGGAGAGAGATCAGCAGTCACTGGTCTTTAGTTCCTGCTCAAAGGCAAAATACAGGAAATGTTAATGCAGGATTACTGCACACATCTGGAAGAAATGCACAAAGAGACTAAGATGCAAGTAACAATGTACATGGCTTTTGGATTTAGACAATATTTGCTTAGCCTGGAGTCCAACTTTAAGACACCTTACTAACTGAAATCTGGGTGATTGTCTTTCTAGTTCAGCTTCTTTGACCTCTTTGAGATGAGGTTGTTAGTAAGGAAAAGAAAAATGTTTACAGTAAGATGATATCATGTTACATGTAGGGATTAAATCTAATGGATCTCACAGCACCTAGAATAGAATATTAGTGCCTCTATCAACATACTGTAGCTACTGATATAACTGTAACACAAAGAGCTACTAGAATATAAAATGGTAAGATTTTACTTTACAAAATAAAGTAATTCTCGTTAAGGTAATACGGAACCCTTTAAGTGTATCTATTGAAAGACATGAAATATTTCTGTAATTTATTTGCACTTCATTTCTTAGAACTTGCAGATGGATATTTTTGTAGGATAAAGAAAGGAGAAGTGCAGCAGGAGAAGGCTGTGGAGGAATGGGGAGTTTGAGCAATATCTACAGTGAGGAACAGAAGTATTTGAACACCCTGTGATTTTGCAAGTTCTCCCACTTATAAATCATGGGGGGGGGGGGGTCTGAAATTCACATTGTAGGTGCATTCCCACTCTGAGAGACAGAATTAAAAAAAAAAATTCAGGAAATCACATTGTATGATTTTTAAAGAATTTATTTGTCTTGCACTGCTGAACATAGGTATTTGAACACCTGAGAAAATCAGTGTTAATATTTGGTACAGAAGTTTTTGTTTGCAATTACAGAGGTCAAACGTTTCCTGTAGTTCTTGACCAGGTTTGCACACACTGCAACAGGGATTTTGGCCCACTCCTCCTCACAGATCTCCTCTAGATCTGTCAGGTTTCGGGGCTGTCGCTGAGCAACACGGAGTTTCAGCTCCCTCCAAAGATTTTCTATTGGATTTACAGTCAGGTCCATAAATATTGGGACATCGACATAATTCTAACATTTTTGGCTCTATACACCACCACAATGTAGACCACTGTTGTAGGAATTACAACAGTTTGCATATGTGCCTCCCACTTGTTAAGGGACCAAAAGTAATGGGACAGAATAATAATCATAAATCAAACTTTCACTTTTTAAAACTTGGTTGCAAATCCTTTGCAGTCAATTACAGCCTGAAGTCTGGAACGCATAGACATCACCAGACGCTGGGTTTCATCCCTGGTGATGCTCTGCCAGGCCTCTACTGCAACTGTCTTCAGTTCCTGCTTGTTCTTGGGGCATTTTCCCTTCAGTTTTGTCTTCAGCAAGTGAAATGCATGCTCAATCGGATTCAGGTCAGGTGATTGACGTGGCCATTGCATAACATTCCACTTCTTTCCCTTACAAAACTCTTTGGTTGCTCTTGCAGTATGCTTTGGGTCATTATCCATCTGCACTGTGAAGCGGCGTCCAATGAGTGCTAGTTCACACCACACTCAGCATTCTGGTTGTGTTAGTGCTAGTTCACACCACACTCAGCATTCTGGTTGTGTTTCTGTATGCACATTTTTTATGCGTTTTTGATGTGTTCCAGTGCATTGTTTATGTTTTTTATGTATTCCAATGGCATTTTCCCCTCTTCTTCTCCTTCATCTAAGTTCAGGACATGTGCATTCCGGTGTGTTTTTGATGCATTTTGTCATGTTCCAGATGTGTTCCATTCAGAAAAAATGCAGTGAGTTCTACTTTTGTTGACTGCACTGGAAGACACTGCACTGATGTCAGCTAGAGCCATAGGAATACATGGAAAACACTGCATACATTTTTTATGCAAAAATGCACTGAACTGCATCTGGTGTACCAGCCCTGAGATGGAAAGAGGACAGAGGAAATTAAGAAGAGCTGCTGCCAAGGTACTTTTCTTGTAAGGAATAGTGCTTGTCTTAAAGGGACCAAAGTTGTTTCCTGTTTGACTATGTGTGCAGAATTTGTTTTCGAGCAATTGTCTTTCAGTATTGATGGAGGTTTTTTTAATGTTGTATTAGCTGATCTCCTTTTCTTTTGGTTCCCCCAGCTGCCTCTCACAGTCCATCTCTATGCAAAAAAGATCCTCAACATGCTACTAGGTAAGGGGTTGCATCACATCAGGTACTTTTTTTTTGTAAAAAAAAAGTACCTGGCATGCCTGATGAAGCATTGTTTCCTCTCCCATATATTTTGCATATTTTGCAGTTTGCACCGTCATTCATCTTATAGAAGATCAAGCCAAGACATGTGCAAGAGCAGTTGTCCTCTTCTCACTCATCCCGCAGGTCAAAAATCATCTCACCATACTCCTAAACACCCCAGTCCACCACACAGTTCCTTTCACCTCGGTGATAAAGTTTGTTGGCTCTACGGAAAGCAAGCACTTCCGGATAAATTGGTGTGTGAGTGGTGCTTTATAAAACCCACCAGGTATAAGGAAAAAGAAAAACAAGAATCCATAGACACCATGAAAAAATTGATCAAGGACTCGAGAATTCGAGAATTAGCCTTGCCTCACATAGCAGGCCCCTCTTCAAGTGGAAGGCCCATTATTACGCCCACACACCAGGTAGACTCTGATACTAGCTCAGAGGGAGACACCTCAGAAGAAAGCCCGGCTTCCTTTGGCTTTGCAGGGATTCAGCCCTTCGTAGTTGGCAATCCAATGGGAAGAGACATTCTGAGGTTCTCTGGTAGATCATTGTTATGCTCTATCACAGTGAGAAGAACGCTATGGCTCAAGCCTTGGTCAGCGGACCCCTCATCCAAACAAATATGGTGCCAGATAACCTATGATGGCAACGCCCTATATGGTGAGAAGCTGGACACTGCAATCAATAGAGTCAGTGGGGGAAAAAGTGGCCTTATACCCCAGGACAGAAATGGAGTAAGTTTGCGACAATGGCCGCATTCCAGCAGAAGTCACAGGAGGCCAGCACAGCCTGGCAGAGAGTACAGTAGGGGTTGGAAGGGTTCACAGGCCACTTCTTGAAAATGGAAAAATCAAAGGCAACCTCCTGCACACAAGAAGGTCAGAAGTCCCTTTGACTTTTTGCCCACCCAAGCCGGTCTGGTGGGTTCCCATCTCAGGGCATTCGCGCAGGTTTGGGTGGAGTTCTGCACAGATTAGTGGGTGGTATCCAAGGTCCAGCAGGGCCATTTCTGAAAATTTAAACATAGTCCACCCCAAGAATCCTTTCTACCCACCAGAATCCTAAGACCTCCAGAAAAGGCAGAGGTGCTATGCCAGTATGTTCAGATGCTTATTTAGCAACAGGCAATGGTTCCAGTCCAAGGATTCAGAGAAATTCTCAAACTTTTATTCCCCAGTATTTATGGTACACAAGAAGATGGGAGGTTGGAGACCAGTGCTGGACTTAAAAAAGCTAAACAGATTTATCCTGCTAAAACGTTTCAAAATGGAATCCCTCAATACAATTATCCTAGCCATCCAGCCCAGGGACTGGATGGTCTCTATAGGTCTCCAAGATGCCTATCTGCACATAACGATCCATCGCAATTTCCAACCTTAGCTAAGATTCACAGTGGATGAATTTCACCTACTGTTCTGCCATTTGGCATTTCGACAGCTCCAACAATGCTCACAGAGGTTCTGGTAGCAATCTTAGCCCCCTCTTTGGGAAAGGGGAATTTGAGCACTACATTATTTAGATGACAACCTAATCCTGTCTCAGGACAGGGAGACTCTGAAGGCCTACCTCCAAGAAGTCATGAATACCTTGATTAGTTTTGGATGGTTGATCAATCACACCAAGAGCTTGTTCATTCCCACACAAATTATGTTGTATCTGTGAGCCCTATTTGACACCCAGAGATGGTCATTGTCACTTCCACCAGAAAAGATTCCAGTGATCATAAAGAAAGTGAGAAGAGCATTGGCGAGCAAACTCATGTCTCCTGGGGTCCTTCTCCTCTTGCATTCCAATCGTGAAGTGGGCCCGAAGGCACTTGGGACATTCCACTGTAGGTTTCTATCTGTCAGGGCTGGGCTTCTAATACTTAATGAGCAGCTCTTTTCTTTCAGTGCTCAGAAGCTACTCAGCTGTTGGTTAATTACCAGCCACTGGTTGTCTCCACAATGACTAACCTAGATACCATTACCTGACTCATTAGTCCAGCCTACAGCCAGCCCTTTTTGCTATTATAGCAGCTTAGCTCATTTTGTCCTTGCCTTTGCATGGTCTATGATCTCCACTGTGTTCCTCCCTGTGTTCTTGTGTACAACTCGGTCTGGCTGACTTCTCTTCGGGTTCCTGTTCCTGATTTTTGGCTCCTGACTACGCTGACTTCTGGTTTCCTGACCCTGGCTCATCTGATTACCCGCACTGGCATCCAAACCCTGGCTTATTTTTTTGAAGGTGTGATTTTAACTGCAATTTCTGTCTCCGCCTGGTTTATGGTTCCTGACACTATCCCAATGGAGGAAGATGTCTTTGTCACAAGAGATTATAATAATTCTGGAGATGAAGATCAGTCTCTGGTGGTGGATAAGATCTCAAAAACTTCTAGATCACTGCCACCTTTGCTCCACCTCCTTGACCATTCTTACGTCCAATGAAAGTCGGTTGGGTTGGGCCACCCACTGCAAAGGCAGAATGATTCAGGGGAGATGGAGGTTCAACACATTCGATCTCCGACATCCTGGAACTGGAGAGCTGCCTGGATGGCTATTTCCCACTTGACCTGTCATCTCTTGAGAAAGTTGCTGTTGTTACAGATGGAAACAGAGCTGAAGTGGCCTATGCTCAGATTCACGGCGGTACTCACAGCAGATCCTTGTCAAAGGAAGCAGCCCTGTTCTTGCTTTGGGCAGAGAAGAACCTCTAGACCAAGAAGCATTCCAGTGGATTTGTCAGAAGTGAGGTTTCCCTCAAGTAGATCTTTTTACGCCCTTGTAGATTGCCAAGACACCCCTGTTTTTAATGAGGTATGCATTGGAAGAGTCTGTGGGGGGTGGATACTCTTGCCCAACCATGGAATTTCGAAAAGGGGTTTGCTTTTTCTTAGTCCCGTTGATCTTGAGATTCCTGCAATGCCTACTGCAGGAAAAGTGACCATCTTAACGATAATTCCCTACTGGCCTGAAGAGGCCATGGTTCAAGCTCTTGGCCCATCTATCTCTCTGCAAACCCCTGGTCCTCCCCAAACTGCAGAATCTGCTAACCCAGGGGGGCTATGTCCATCTTCATCCAGAGATTCTGGACTTGAGGGTGTGGAAATTGAGGTGGGAGAAATTGTTCTGCTCTCAAAAAGTAATTCAGACCCTGCTTCAAGCCAGAAAGGCATTTACCAATAACACCTACTATAAGATCTGGCAGAAGCTCTCAGACTTCCCAGAACCTGGCCAATTCAACCCCATTGAAGCCAGAGGTGCATGATATTCTACTCTTCCTACAGTTGGGACTGGACTTGGTGTCGGTCCTAACTAGAGATGAGCGAAGAAATGAAAAATTCGATTCGGCTGATTCGGCGAATTCCAGTGTGAAATTCGATTCGATGCGAATTTCTCCGCTACGAAGATGACTTATTTAAAGGGTTTCTAGGCTTCAGAGAGCCTTTAAATTAGTGCAGAACACTGTACCTTTAATTTAAATGCCCTTGGAGATGAGGAAGGAGAAGGAGAAGGAGAAGGATGAGAAGAAGGAGAAGGATGAGAAGAAGGAGAAGGAGGAGAAGGATGAGAAGAAGGAGAAGGATGAGAAGAAGGAGAAGGATGAGAAGAAGGAGAAGGAGAAGGATGAGAAGAAGGAGAAGGAGAAGGATGAGAAGAAGGAGAAGGAGAAGGATGAGAAGAAGGAGAAGGATGAGAAGAAGGAGAAGGATGAGAAGGAGAAGGATGAGAAGGAGAAGGATGAGAAGAAGAAGGCTGAGAATAAGGAGAAGGATGAGAAGAAGGAGAAGGAGAAGGATGAGAAGAAGGAGAAGGATGAGAAGAAGGAGAAGGAGAAGGATGAGAAGAAAGAGAAGGATGAGAAGGAGAAGGATGAGAAGAAGAAGGATGAGAAGAAGAAGGATGAGAAGAAGGAAAAGGATGAGAAGAAGAAGGATGAGAAGAAGGAGAAGGATGAGAAGAAGGAGAAGGAAGAGAAGAAGGAGAAGGAAGAGAAGAAGGAGAAGGAGAAGGATGAGAAGGAGAAGGATGAGAAGAAGGAGAAGGATGAGAAGAAGGAGAAGGATGAGAAGAAGGAGAAGGAGAAGGATGAGAAGAAGGAGAAGGATGAGAAGAAGAAGGATGAGAAGAAGGATGAGAAGGATGAGAAGAAGGAGAAGGATGAGAAGAAGGAGAATGATGAGAAGAAGGAGAAGAAGGAGAAGGATGAGAAGAAGGAGAAGGATGAGAAGAAGGAGAAGGATGAGAAGAAGGAGAAGGATGAGAAGAAGGAGAAGGAGAAGGATGAGAAGAAAAAGGATGAGGAGAAGGAGAAGGATGAGAAGAAGGAGAAGGATGAGAAGGAGAAGGAGAAGGATGAGAAGAAGGAGAAGGAGAAGGATGAGAAGAAGGAGAAGGATGAGAAGAAGGAGAAGGATGAGAAGGAGAAGGAGAAGGATGAGAAGGAGAAGGATGAGAAGAAGGAGAAGGAGAAGGATGAGAAGAAGGAGAAGGAGAAGGATGAGAAGAAGGAGAAGGATGAGAAGAAGGATGAGCAGAAGGAGAAGGATGAGAAGAAGGAGAAGGATGAGAAGAAGGAGAAGGATGAGAAGAAGGATGAGAAGAAGGAGAAGGATGAGAAGAAGGACAGTTCTGTGACAGTTTCTGTCTATTTCTGACAGTTCTGGGACATTCACTCCATACAGCGGTTTCAACCGCTGTATGGAGGGAATGTCATAGAACTGTCAGAAATAGACTATTAATGACAGTTCTGGGACTGTCCTTCCATGCAGCGGTTGAAACATTGTATGTATTTGTTTCCATAAATGTATCCATTTATGGAAACAAATACATACAATGTTTCAACCGCTGCATGGAAGGACAGTCCCAGAACTGTCATTAATAGTCTATTTCTGACAGTTCCATGACATTCCCTCCATACAGCGGTTAAAACAGCTGTATGCAGTGAATGTCCCAGAACTGTCATAAATAGTCTATTTCTGATAGATCTGGGACATTCACTCCATACAGCTGTTTTAACCGCTGTATGGAGGGAATGTCATGGAACTGTCAGAAATAGACTATTAATGACAGTTCTGGGACTGTCCTTCCATGCAGCGGTTGAAACATTGTATGTATTTGTTTCCATAAATGGATCCATTTATGGAAACAAATACATACAATGTTTCAACCGCTGCATTGAAGGACAGTCCCAGAACTGTCATTAATAGTCTATTTCTGACAGTTCCATGACATTCCCTCCATACAGCGGTTAAAACAGCTGTATGCAGTGAATGTCCCAGAACTGTCATAAATAGTCTATTTCTGATAGATCTGGGACATTCACTCCATACAGCTGTTTTAACCGCTGTATGGAGGGAATGTCATGGAACTGTCAGAAATAGACTATTAATGACAGTTGTGGGACTGTCCTTCCATACAGCGGTTGAAACATTGTATGTATTTGTTTCCATAAATGGATCCATTTATGGAAACAAATACATACAATGTTTCAACCGCTGCATTGAAGGACAGTCCCAGAACTGTCATTAATAGTCTATTTCTGACAGTTCCATGACATTCCCTCCATACAGCGGTTAAAACAGCTGTATGCAGTGAATGTCCCAGAACTGTCATAAATAGTCTATTTCTGATAGATCTGGGACATTCACTCCATACAGCTGTTTTAACCGCTGTATGGAGGGAATGTCATGGAACTGTCAGAAATAGACTATTAATGACAGTTGTGGGACTGTCCTTCCATACAGCGGTTGAAACATTGTATGTATTTGTTTCCATAAATGGATCCATTTATGGAAACAAATACATACAATGTTTCAACCGCTGCATGGAAGGACAGTCCCAGAACTGTCATTAATAGTCTATTTCTGACAGTTCCATGACATTCCCTCCATACAGCGGTTAAAACAGCTGTATGCAGTGAATGTCCCAGAACTGTCATAAATAGTCTATTTCTGATAGATCTGGGACATTCACTCCATACAGCTGTTTTAACCGCTGTATGGAGGGAATGTCATGGAACTGTCAGAAATAGACTATTAATGACAGTTCTGGGACTGTCCTTCCATGCAGCGGTTGAAACATTGTATGTATTTGTTTCCATAAATGGATCCATTTATGGAAACAAATACATACAATGTTTCAACCGCTGCATTGAAGGACAGTCCCAGAACTGTCATTAATAGTCTATTTCTGACAGTTCCATGACATTCCCTCCATACAGCGGTTAAAACAGCTGTATGCAGTGAATGTCCCAGAACTGTCATAAATAGTCTATTTCTGATAGATCTGGGACATTCACTCCATACAGCTGTTTTAACCGCTGTATGGAGGGAATGTCATGGAACTGTCAGAAATAGACTATTAATGACAGTTCTGGGACTGTCCTTCCATGCAGCGGTTGAAACATTGTATGTATTTGTTTCCATAAATGGATCCATTTATGGAAACAAATACATACAATGTTTCAACCGCTGCATTGAAGGACAGTCCCAGAACTGTCATTAATAGTCTATTTCTGACAGTTCCATGACATTCCCTCCATACAGCGGTTAAAACAGCTGTATGCAGTGAATGTCCCAGAACTGTCATAAATAGTCTATTTCTGATAGATCTGGGACATTCACTCCATACAGCTGTTTTAACCGCTGTATGGAGGGAATGTCATGGAACTGTCAGAAATAGACTATTAATGACAGTTGTGGGACTGTCCTTCCATACAGCGGTTGAAACATTGTATGTATTTGTTTCCATAAATGGATCCATTTATGGAAACAAATACATACAATGTTTCAACCGCTGCATTGAAGGACAGTCCCAGAACTGTCATTAATAGTCTATTTCTGACAGTTCCATGACATTCCCTCCATACAGCGGTTAAAACAGCTGTATGCAGTGAATGTCCCAGAACTGTCATAAATAGTCTATTTCTGACAGTTCTGGGACATTCACTCCATACAGCGGTTTCCGGCAAAAAGTGTATGTGCAGAGTTCCTCTATTCTGCAGATACACTTAGAGGAGCTCTGCAGATACACTTAGAGGAGCTCTGCACATACACTTTTTTCCGGTTTGGAATTATTCTTATTTTCATCCTACTTCTTCTTCTTCTTCTTCATCCTCATCCTCATCCTCTTCTTCTTCTGAGGATGAGGATGAAGAAGAAGAAGAAGAAGAAGAAGAAGTAGGATGAAAATAAGATTAATTCCAAGCCGGCAAAAAGTGTATGTGCAGAGCTCCTCTAAGTGTATCTGCAGAGCTCCTCTAAGTGTATCTGCAGAATAGAGGAACTCTGCACATACACTTTTTGCCGGCTTGGAATTATTCTTCTTTTCATCCTACTTCTTCTTCTTCTTCTTCTTCTTCATCCTCATCCTCAGAAGAAGAGGATGAGGATGAGGATGAGGAAGAAGAAGAAGAATGAAAAGAAGAATAATTCCAAGCCGGCAAAAAGTGTATGTGCAGAGTTCCTCTATTTCTGACAGTTCTCTCACAGCTTCTTCACATGTACAGCGGTTGAAATATCTGTATCCTAAATGGAAACTAATAGATACAAATTGTATCTATTAGTTTCCATTTAGGATACAGATGTTTCAACCGCTGTACATGTGAAGAAGCTGTGAGAGAACTGTCAGAAATAGAGGAACTCTGCACATACACTTTTTGCCGGCTTGGAATTATTCTTCTTTTCATCCTACTTCTTCTTCTTCTTCTTCTTCTTCTTCTTCTTCTTCTTCTTCATCCTCATCCTCATCCTCTTCTTCTGAGGATGAAGAAGAAGAAGAAGTAGGATGAAAAGAAGAATAATTCCAAGCCGGCAAAAAGTGTATGTGCAGAGTTCCTCTATTTCTGACAGTTCTCTCACAACTTCTTCACATGTACAGTGGTTGAAACATCTGTATCCTAAATGTAAACTAATAGATACAATGTTTCAACCGCTAAACATGTGTTCCTTCTGTCAGAGAACTGTCAGAAATAGCGGAGCTCACTGCAGGGACACTTTTGCCGGCTGATCGGGAAATGTTCGATTCGCGCACCCGAAGTAGGCAAAATTTCGGTTTCGACACGAATCGAATATTTCCTGAAATTCGACTCGAATTCCGGTTCGCCTAGTTCGATTCGCTCATCTCTAGTCCTAACGGATACCAGATGATCATTGAATCCTCTGATAGAGTGTTTCCAGAGGGCAGTATTAGGATTGATGCCTCCAAGGAAAACTCTTTACCCAAAATGGGGCCTGCTTTTGGTTCTGGATTATCTTGCAGCTCCTCCATTTGCCCCAACTGAAAATTATGCACTCCAAGACATTGCATTTAGGGGCCGCCTTCCTAGTTATTACCTCAGGCCACAGAGTATCAGAGATTCAAGCTTCAGGAGCTCAATATACTTACATTACGTTCTTCCCGGATAGGGTGGAACTTCAACTGATCCACCAGTTTATTCCAAAGGTCCCATCTCAATCAAGAATGGGTCTTGCCATCCTTTTCAGAAGAGCAAAACTCAGCAAGGAAGGGTCTAGCAGCGTCCAAGAAAACTATAGCCAGCTGGATTGTACGTCTCATATACAAGGCCTTATTGAGCTAGTAGCCTCCCAGTACCACAGGTGGTTAACACTCACTCAACTCGAGGGATTGCTTCTTCCTTGGCGGCTTTGGCAAACGTTTCTCCTGAAACAATCTGTCGGGCAGCAAGCTGGTCCTCGTTTACCCATCTCAATCAAGAATGGGTCTTGCCATCCTTTTCAGAAGAGCAAAACTCAGCAAGGAAGGGTCTAGCAGCGTCCAAGAAAACTATAGCCAGCTGGATTGTACGTCTCATATACAAGGCCTTATTGAGCTAGTAGCCTCCCAGTACCACAGGTGGTTAACACTCACTCAACTCGAGGGATTGCTTCTTCCTTGGCGGCTTTGGCAAAAGTTTCTCCTGAAACAATCTGTCGGGCAGCAAGCTGGTCCTCGTTTACCACCTTCATGTCACACTACAGCCTAGATCTGGCCTCACTAACGCCCGGAGATTTGAGAAAAAGACCTTACAATTTTCAGTCTTGTCATCTCGATTAAACATTTTTTTTACAGCAAGCCCCCCTGAAAGCAAGTTATTTATCATAAGTATGCTGCTGTGGAGGCATCAGGAAACTGGAAAATTGAATTCTTTCATTTCTGTAATTTTCCTTTCCTGGTGCCCATCCATGGCAGCATACACAACCCCCCCCCCCCATTTCCTTCTGTCATCAATAGTGTTTGAGACTAGTTACAAGAACGGAGTGGGGGGGACCCCGGTCTTTCTTTCATAGAGTTAACATAGACATATGGGTTGGTTGTGGGTGGAGCAACCAGCCATAGGTATGCTACCATGGAGGCACCAGGGAAACTTGAATACTTACATTCTGTAATTTTCCTTTCATGGTGCCTATCCATAGCAACATACCCCCCCCCATTTCCTTCTATCATTGACAGGGTTTCAGACTAGTTACAAGAATGGAGTGGGGGGGACCCCGGTCTTTCTTTTATAGTGTTAATGTGGTCCTGTGGGTTGGTTGTGGGTGGAGCAACCAACCATAGATATAAATAGGCACCAGTAAAGAAAAATTACAGAAAGTAAGTATTACATTTTCTGGTATTCTGGCCATTGAAATGCATTACCACTCAAATGCTGGATGAGTCTTGAAATGTATGTGTTTGGACTCTTTTCACTTTTTTTTAGCTCCTCTCCTGAATGCGCCTTTTGTGTTTTATTTTGTTTTTTTTTTGCTGCCTGAAAAAGCTCCTTTTCTAATATGTCTGGAAATGCCTATGTGTGCATGAAAAACAGGCTGAAAATAAACAATCAACACTCCTGTAATAGTGGCGTTTTTAAGCTCTGTGTGCAAGAGGCCTTAACGTAAAAAACAACCTCACATTGGTAAACATTGGTAAACTACCCCCTTGAAATTGTACTTTTGTTGACCTTGTAATTAACATGTTTCCGGGAGGTTTTTTAGCACATGTTCACCACGCTGTGACCCCATCATTCTTTATGTTGTTAAAAAAGAATCTTCTTTCCTGTAGGTCTATCTCTGTTTTCTTTTAACACATGCAGAGTGAGGCATGTTGTGCTGACAACTATAAATAACAGGTGCCTTGGTGAGTTTAGATTTTCTGACCATGGGGGTTATTGTGACTCCATATGCTTTCTGTAACTTATTTGATGCTTTGGTGTAGAGCAGGGGTCTCCAAACATTCTAAGCAAAGGGCCAGTTTACTGTCCTTCAAGCATTAGGGGGGCCATACTGTGGCCAGAGGGAGCAAGCAGTGTCCCATTGTTGGTATCAGTGAGAGGGACAGTGCCCCATTGTTGGTTACAGTGAGAGGAATAGCACCTCATTGTTGGTATCAGTGAGAGGAACAGTGCCCCATTGTTGCTATCAGTGAGAGGAACAGTGCCCCATTGTTGGTATCAGTGAGAGGGACAGTGCCCCATTGTTGGTTACAGTGAGAGGAATAGCACCTCATTGTTGGTATCAGTGAGAGGAACAGTGCCCCATTGTTGCTATCAGTGAGAGGAAGAGTACCCCATTGCTGGTATCAGCGAGAGGAACAGTACCCCATTGTTGTTATCAGTGAAAGGAACAGTGCCCCATTGTTGGTATCAGTGAGAGGAACAGTGCCCCATTGTTAGTATCAGTGACAACAGTGCCCCATTGTTGATATCAGTGAGAGAAACAGTACCCCATCTGTGGTATCAATGAGAGGAACAGTGCCCCATTGTTGGTATTAGTGAGAGGAACAGTACCCCATTGTTGGTATCAATGAGAGAAACAGTGCCCTATTGTTGGTATTAGTGAGAATAATTCTGCCCCATTGATGGTGTCAGTGAGAGAAATGGTTATCCCATCATTGGTGTAAGTTGGAGGTGCCCCAAAGGGCCACAGTTTGGACACCACTAGTGTTTAGATGTAAATTACTAAAATTCTCTAAAATATATAGGAATAGATCAGTGGTTGTCAACTAAAGAGGGCCTCAAACATGTGGTCCCTGACATGACCAAACGGCCGCATGTAATATTCAATATATGTAATGATTGAGAGGACTGTTAGACACTGCAGAACTAATAGAGGAAACAAGGATCACAGAGTGTGGACATGCTACATTTTTGGTTGGGGATATGCTGCAGAAGACAAAATAAAACAGGCTCGCCAATCACCAATCCTGCTAGCAACTGTCATGTGTTTCCACATCAATAATATACAGTACGATACTAAAAAAGTGCTGCACAAACAAATACATCTATAAATGTGCAATTATACCTTGCATAAAGGGCAAGGCTACATGACGCAATCACGCCAGGAGTTTGAGGTCAGCCATCTTACTTGCTGTACTATGGATGGATGTTTATCCCTAAGGAAGCATATGTTTTTTAATGAAACAGGCGATTATTCCTGTGCACTGATGTAGTGCACTATGTTTGTGAGTATTAGGCCTCTTGCACACTGCAGCTTGAAAAAGCTCAGTACAGCGTTTTTTCCCACTGAGGTAAAATGTACCCCATTATTTACAATGTGCCTGTGTACACAAACATATAAACTATTGCCGCGTATTCCTCAGTAATTTTTAATCAACAATTTATGCCATGTGCACGCAAATACGCACATCTGAACATAAATATTAATGAATCTTGCCTAAGAATATATTGTGCACTTGAATGAGTAAATATGCACAAATATATGCAAAACAAATGCCTGAAATTACGTCCAAAAAAAGGTCTTCTGTTCCCTTTTTCTTTACTGAATTGGCTGCTATTTGAACTATTGAGCTGCTGACAGGATGTTTGATGCTGGTATTTGGTGAAGAGTGAAGGATTGTAACCCTTGTGTAGACCTTACCTGTGTGGGTGTGGGTGAGTGTGGGTCAATAACTGGAGGTAAGTGGCAGCGTTGACAGGTGGTAGCACACAGTGGTGCAGCATGTTGATATTTTGAGTATGTTTATTATGTATTTGTGTATCTGTATTTAAAACATATAAACTGAGGTTATTCACATCAAGAGTAGAGGAGTCTTCTACAGATCTATTTAAAGACTTGATCTATATTCACACCTTTTCAGTATTTTATGTGATCTACCTTTTTTAGATTTCACTATGAAAATAAGTATGTTTTATGTTTAGTATACTTATTGTTTGGCATGTTTTATGCTTTATGTGTGGTACAAATTCACATTTCTTTGTTTTTGCATTACTTTTTGGTATCATAATAAAGGTCAATGCTGTTACCCTAGTCCATGTTTATACACTGCTCAAAAAAATTAACCACTTTGAAAACACATCAGATCTCAATGGGGAAAAATATCATGCTGGATATCTAACCTGATATGGACCGGGTAATGTGTTGGAAATGTAAAAATGGGAATGTAAGGATGCCCCATTTTTTGATGGAAATGAAAATTATCAACCTACAGAGGACTGAATTCAAAGACACCCTGAAAATCAAAGTAAAAAAAATTATGCAGCAGGCTAGTCCATTTTGGTGAAATTTCATTGCAGCAATTCAAAATGGTAATCAGTAGCTCGTATGGCCCCCACATGCTTGTATGCATGCCTGACAATGTCGGGGCATGCTCCTAATGAGACGATGGATAGTGTCCTGGGGTATTTCCTCCCAGATCTGGACCAGGGCATCACTGAGCTCCTGGACAGTCTGAGGTGCAACCTGGCGGAGTCAGATGGACCGAAACATATCCCAGAGGTGTTCTATTGGATTTAGGTCAGGCGACCGTGTGGGCCATTCAATGGTATCAATTCCTTCATCCTCCAGGAACTGCCTGCATACTCTCGCCACATATTGTGCACCAGGAGGAACCCAGGATCCACTGCACCAGGGTAGGGTCTGACAATGGGTCCAAGGATTTCATCCCGATACCTAAAGGCAGTCAGGGTGCCATTGTCTAGCCTGTAGAGGTCTGTGTGTCCCATGGATATGCCTCCCCAGACCATCACTGACCCACTGCCAAAATGGTCATGCTGAACGATGTTACAGGCAGCATAATGTTCTTCACATCTTCTCCACACCCTTTCACGTCTGTCACATGTGCTCAGGGTGAACCTGCTCTAATCTGTGAACAGTACAGGGTACCAGTGGTGGACCTGCCAATTCTGATGTTCAATGGCAAATGCCAGTCAAGCTCTATGGCACTGGGCAGTGAGCACAGGGCCTACTAGAAGATGTCGGGCCCTCAAGCCACCTTCATGAAGTCTTTTTCTGATTGTTTGGTCAAAGACATTTACACCAGTGGCCTGCTGGAGGTCATTTTGTAGGGCTCTGGCAGTGCTGATCCTGTTCCTCCTTGCACAAAGGAGGTCCTGCTGCTGGGTTAAGGACCTTCTATGTCTCTCTCCAGCTCTCCTACAGTAATTGTTTGTCTCCTGTAATCTCCTCCATGCTTTTGAGTCTGTGCTGGGAGACACCGCAAACCTTCTGGCAATGGCACGTATTGATGTGCCATCCTGGAGGAGTTTGACTGCCTGTGCAACCTCTGTAGGGTCTAGGTATCGCCTCATGCTACTTGTACTGACAATGACCCTAGCCAAATGCAAACTAGTGAAACACAGAAAAGATGAGTAGGGAAAGAAATGTCAGTGGCCTCCACCTGTAAAACCATTCCTGTTTTGGGGGTCATCTCATTGTTGCCCATCTAGTGCACCTGTTGTTAGTTTCATTAACACAAAAGCAGCTGAAACTGATTAACAACCCCCTATGCTACTTAACTGACCATATCAATATCCCAGGAGTTTAATTGACTTGATGCTATACTCTGATTAAAAAGTGTCCCTTTAATTTTTTTGGAGCAGTGTAGATACTGGTGCAGGCCTGGTTCACACCTATACATGCTGCAATCTGCTGTGGAAAAAAAAAGTCCCTGACCCTTTCCAAAAATACAGAGGCTGAAAACGCATAGATGTGAACGTGTCCCATAGGAAACCATGCTAAATGGACTGTGGTGTGTTTCTGCAAAATGCAAAAAGCATTAAAAAACGCATAGGTGTGAACCAGACCTCTGGTTTCATGAATGATGCTCAAATTGGCTACCTAATGCTAGAAATACCCTTAACAAGACACTGTAAAGGCTTTGTAAACTACATATGTATATTTCTGCATGCTTTCTAAATTAGATGCTATATAAATACACGTCTACATGCGTCATAAACTACATAAACTGCTATTTTCTTTCCAAAACTATTTATTGAATTTTTTACCAAAAGTATACAAAGGTAACCTTGCAGATTACATCACAGTATAACCAATAAACTTCTATTTTAAAGGAAATCTGTCTTGGGAGAAACATTGCTATTGCTAACCACTACTTCAAAAAATGCTGGTTGTCTGGCTTTGTGTTGTTCACAAGGATTAAATCCAGAGACAGCCAGGCAACCCTTTTATAAGAAGCCAGTATTAGTATTTTACTTATCTGCTAAATGGCGTGTTCAAAACATGCACTCACAAATGACCATGAACCATGCACTTTTGCAAACACAGTATAGGGTGTCAAAATGATTACAATCTGTTAAGAATATTTCTCTCTTCGTCTGACATAGAAATTTCTATGATTTGACAATGCCAGCCTTGTTAAATTCCCCTAAAATGTCAGAATAGGATCCATCTCCTCAAGGTGTTTGGCTATCTATACATTTCCAAGAAGACTATGCCTGCACATGGCTGTAAATATAGTCTGTGTGGGATGTTCAACGTTGTATGCCTCCTAGTGTTTGAAGCCCAACTCTTCTACAGAAATGTTTTTTCTTTTTTTTTCTAACCAATGTCTTCGCGCCAGTCACATGACTGGGTCATCTTCGTTTTTGGTGGGCAGCCCTCAATGATGCAGAGTGGCATTGATGTGAAGAAATCTGCACCCTTCTCTGCACTATTACATGTAGAGTGCAGGGTGCCACAATGATGCCCACAGTATACAAAAAGCTCATTCATGTTGCCATCATCACTTAAATTAAAATACTAAAGCCACCTAGTGACAGCAGGGAAATGCTGCTGGGTACAACGATGAAAGAGGAGCTGAGTATTTTAAATCTCCCGAGTTGGGCTTTAATATTTTATGAACTATCCCCCATGTGCTGCAGCGAGGTTTTTTTCACTGGCTTATTATTAGCAAGAGCATTGCAGCACATTTTGAATTTCTGTTTCTGCTGCAACAAAATGTAAGAGTAGTGGCAGCACAATAGTTTTCAGTGGTGCCTGTTTTTACCACAGTGCTGTGTTGCAGTGCAGAGAGAAAACAAATCTCTTTGTATTTTCCTGTACCGCTATGCTTGCTAACCATACCAGTGCTTTGCAATGTGTTTTTATTAGTGCATGCAGTGAGGGAAATTTGTGACATAATACAAAAATGCTACCATTAGAAAACACAATGCTTGGAAATGCAATGCACACCATTGCAAGCAATGTTAGGTTTGAATATACAGTTGTGACCAAAATTATTCAACCCCCAATGCTGTAAAGGGGTTTAGGGACTATAGTGTACATTTGGAATTGTATTCAGAATCAAATCCTACAAGGACGTTGTAACTACCCAAATGCAACTAAAATGACATCAATTGTTTATGTAATACAGTAGTAAATGGTTCTTATGTGGTTTCTTCATTGCCACAATTATTCAACCCCTTAAAGACTACCACTCTGAAGAACAGAGGTTCATACAGGTGCTTTCCATCAGGTATTGAAAACACCTGTGGATGTCACCGAGCAGCAATCAAGCATAATAAGCACCAATTAGGCAGCTTTAAAATGACTGTGATACTCAGCTCCTTCTAGACATTTACTGGTGTGGTTACAAACATGGTGAAGGCAAGAGAATGGTCCAGGAAGACAAGAGAAGAGGTGATTTCTCTTCACAGGAAGGGCAATGGCTATAAGAAGATTGCAAAGATGTTAAACATACCAAGAGACACCTTAGGAAGCATCATTCGCAAATTCAAGGCAAAGGGCACTGTTGAAACGCTACCTGGTCGTGGCAGAAAGAAGATGCTGACTTCGACTGCTGTGCGCTACCTGAAGCGTAGAGTGGAGAGAAGTCCCCGTGTGACTGCTGAGGAACTGAGAAAAGATTTGTCAGATGTGGGTACAGAAGTTTCAGCCCAGACAATAAGACGCACACTGCGTAATGAAGGCCTCCGTGCCAGAACTCCCAGGCGTACCCCCTTGCTGTCTCCAAAGAATAAGAAGAGTCGACTGCAGTATGCCAAAAGCCATGTGGACAAACCACAAAAGTTGTGGGATAGTGTTCTGTGGACTGATGAAACAAAATTAGAACTGTTTGGGCCCATGGATCAACGCTATGTTTGGAGGAGGAAGAACAAGGCCTATGATGAAAAGAACACCTTGCCTACTGTGAAGCATGGTGGAGGGTCAATCATGCTTTGGGGCTGTTTTGCTTCTGCAGGTACAGGGAAGCTTCAGCGTGTGCAAGGTACCATGAATTCTCTTCAGTACCAGGAGATATTGGATGGAAACGTGATGCAGTCCGTCACACACCTGAGGCTTGGGAGACGTTGGACCTTTCAACAGGACAATGATCCCAAGCATACCTCCAAGTCCACTAGAGCATGGTTGCAGAGGAAAGGCTGGAACATTTTGGAGTGGCCATCGCAGTCACCAGACTTAAATCCGATTGAGAACCTCTGGTGGGACTTAAAGAAAGCAGTTGCAGTGCGCAAGCCTAAGAATGTGACTGAACTGGAGGCCTTTGCCCATGAAGAATGGGCGAAGATACCCGTAGATCGCTGCAAGACACTTGTGTCAAGCTATGCTTCACGTTTAAAAGCTGTTATAACTGTAAAAGGATGCTGTACTAAGTACTAAGATTGAATGTCACTTGGGGGTTGAATAAAACTGATAATGCTGTGAGCACAGAAAAGACATTTGTGGTTATTTCATTATAACTGTTATGTTATATTTGTCTGACCTACAAGTGCCTCTTTAATGTAAATGTAAGCAAGATGACTGAATGATCAAAAGCAATGTCAAACTGGCCAAAACACTCAATTTCAGTGGGGGTTGAATAATTTTGGTCACAACTGTAGCTGAATCTAAAGTTAACTGTCCTGGCAGCTAATGGATTATATATACAATTACAGCGTACGGAGTATGCAGAAAATAGAACACTGGCAATTATGTTGAACAGGCTCAGCCGCCTGCGTGCAAGAGCCCTTATAGGCACTTGTGACCAGGGGCACAATGGGGCCGATCATTTACCATTTTAGTTATCCTCGGAAGGTGCATTCATGCTAGATGCATTGTCATACATTTAGTTTCATGTTCCCAGCACAAGCAAAATGCACACAAAGGAATTTAAGTGTCCACAATGGTCCATTACCTTTAGTGCATTACAATGCTGGAAATGATGTTGCATTCCACATGTTTGACTTGAAGTTAGCCATACATGTCAAGTCAAAGGAAGATAAAAATACATGTCTACACACAGTACAACAAATTGTGTTTACATCTTTTCTGGCGTGAACAATTCCTAAAATTGGCCATACACATAGCTTTTTAAAAATCTAGCAGATTCCTCCATCATGCTGAAGCTATTTTATTCTGACAGCCAGCAGTCCAAATACTCAAACAGTGGCCACATCTGATTGGATGCAGTCATGGTTTGGTATAACATTTTTCAATCAGCTGCTTTGACAAAAGTCAGTAGAACAGTCCACTTTTGTTGAGCTGGGTGGTGCTGACGGGGCACCAATGTCAAATTTCGGTCAACTCAGCAAGAATTAGCTGAAAATCCAGCTGTGTATAGTAGCCTTTATTCTATAAAACTCAACTAAAAAAATATTTAAATTGTGTCAAGTTGCAATCACTGTCTTTGTCTCCATTTGGGAAAATTCTTGTGTGTCAGCAAAAAACAGACCGTGTGGGCACATCTCCTGAACTGAGATACAGCAGTAAAAGAGCAAAAGGTATAGAATCTCAGGAGAGGAATGCCAGGCACCGAATGTAGGGAATGCTCATCATTGGAGGCTCAGCATTTAGGCTCCATGCACACTGGTGTTTTTTTTTTTAAGCTCAAAAAATGCTAGGACAAATGCTGGATAAAAACGCTGGTAATAGCATTTTTTATTAGCGTTTTTTATAGTACATGTAGAGGGGAAAAAATGGAAAAAAGCTATTAACGTTTTAGTAGCATTTAGCTGCATTTAGGACTGTTTTCCGTTTGCTGGAAAAACGCTCCAAAAAACTCTACAAAAACCATTTTTTTCTGCTGCTAGATGCTGAAGCTCAAAAAATAATAATAGCTTAAAATAGTGTGCATGGACACATAGGATAACACTATTTGGCTTCTAAGAGCAGAAAAATATGCTGATAATAGCTTCTAGGAGCTTAAAAAAATGCTAGTGTGCATGGAGCCTTAAAAACAGAAAATGGGTCTAATCCATTCCCAAAATTGGTTTGAGTTTTGAGGTAAAACTGATTTACAGTGAAGGGTGGCTTTACAGCATTCCTGCAGCCAACAAGTGATGCCAGGAATTTGACACCAGTCTTAAACCCCGTACACGCGATGAGAATATCATCTGGTTTTTTATGCATGCTAGTCTCTATATCGAAAATGAAGAGGTTACTAAAGCTACGTAAATTGTTGTACGACAGATTAAAAATTTGGAAGTGATGCAATATATTGTACTTGTATTGTATTTTCGGACGAAAACTGTACTGATCAAACGTTAATCATACGATCTGGTATTGTACGAGAAAAATGTTCCTGGCTGTCCCTTCAAATAATTTCAAACAACCTGTCCTGATTGGCTCTTGGAAACAGTGTACTAGCCATCAGATTATTGTACGATCGCTTCAAAAGCGGTATTTTTGTACGATTTTCTGATCATGTGTACTAGCCTTTAGCTATTGATGTATAAATGAAAACATCTTAATTGTTATACAGTACTTGTTTTCTGCAGGAATGGCTTCATCTACATCGAAAATGCCTTTCCTTTTGGTTTCCTGTTGCTATTATTAGCTAGATGGAGTTGCAAGTGTGTTACGTCAGAAGGAGTTGAAGGGAGCTAAAGATTGAATGTTCAGACCTTGTCAGCTGCATAGCAGGTGCACATGGATAGATGACCCTGTCAGTGCTCCCTCAGTACAGTTGTTCAGATCTGTGATAACATCACCTCCTTCCTCTGACAAGGGCATCCCGCTTCAGCAGCAACATTACATTTGATCTGCCGTGGCTCGTAAGGCAAGCCCTGTATGCCGAAATGTCATCTGCATACTGAAAGGTGTAAACTGAGCTAAACGTCTGAGCACTTACATCTGTTTTTTCTCTGAGTTTAAACGACTATTTACACCAGATTTTGGTATAGTTTTCTCTGTCCATTTGTTTGAAATTAAAAAAAAACATACTTAATTCCTTTCCTCTCTTTAAACACCTTCCTTGCCGTTGTGACTGGGCGTCATATGACGTCCTGTCAAAATGAGCTGCTCACGCGGCCGCAAGGCCACACAGCGGCGCGATCTGTCACTGGCTGTGTCCACGGGACACAGCTGATGACATATCACTACACTGGCACATTGCCAGTGTCATGTGACCGCTGTGACCAATCACAGCAGATCACATGTGAATTGTATACAATGGATGGCTTCTTGTCATGCCATCCATCGTATACACTTAAGTTGTTAGCTGTGTCTGCTCATGGCAGTCACATGATACAGACAGGGCCAATCACAGCCCATCTGTATCATATGATCAGCTTTGCCCAGTCACAACTAATCACAACAAAAGACTGAATTAATCAGTTTAATTCAGTAATGATTGCAAATATCAATGAAATACATTGGTATTAGCAATCATAATGTGTTAAAAAAAAAAAAACTTGATCACTTGCTCAGAGTAGTTCAATGTTACTATGGTAAAATTGTATTGCTTTGGTCATTAATAAAAATGATATAAACATTTGAAAAAAAATACAAATTCAATTATTATTTTCACCAAAGAAATGTAGCAGAATACATTTTGACCTAAATTTATGAAGAAATGTTATTTATTTGCAACATGTTATAACAGAAATGAAGAAAAGTGCATTTTTTTCAAAAGTTTCAGGTGTTTTTTGTTTTATTTAGCAAAAAATAAAAAATTCAGTGGTGATTAATTACCACCAAAAGAAAGCCCTATTTGTATGAAAAAAATTTCATATGGGTACAGTGTTGCATGACCGCGCAATTGTCATTCAAAGTGTGACAGCGCTGAAAGCTGAAAATTGGCCTGGGCAGGAAGGGGGTATAAGTGTCCGGTATTGAAGTGGTTAAAGATGCATCAAGTACAGAGAAATACTACTACCTGCCAGAAATCCAGTGAGCTCCCAACTTTCAGTTTGAGTCCGCAGCACTTCCTCTGCTGCCATAATTCCCAAACATTAGTGTCTGTGCTTCCTGTGTTTTCTCTACTGTACTACAGAACATTTTCTTATGTTAGAAAGATGAGAACAGAAGAATATGTTCTGTAGGTAGAAAGGAGAACTTGGCAGGGCTGCACACACTGCACTGCTTTAGATTTCAGTACAGTAGAAGCAGTGTGTTGTCCGTGAAAAAGGAATGCGTGTTCTCTGGATTTCCAGCAAACCACAGGTTCCTTTGTTTATTTGCAGCACTTTAAAAAGATAAAACATAAGACAATGCGCATGCTTTGCAGAGGTGTAATGAATATATTGAGTATATGTGTCCCTATGCAGATAAGGGACATCTGTAGATAAAAACATGCTGTACAGCTCTAAACAAAGTTGAATAATGCCCTTGCTGTAGATGTAGACTAGTTACAGTATGTGTCTCATGACTCCTGGCTGGAAAACTCCTAGGACATTGCTAAGACTGGCCATACATTATACCATTTTCTTGAGAATTTTGGTTTAGATTTACCTAACACCATATAATAGGGGATCAAACCTAAACAACACTTTCAATTGTATCCAATTAGGCAGGCCCTTTCACCACATCGTTAAAGGTAAATCTAAAGGAAATTGGGCAGAAATTGGACAGAGATTTGTAAGAAAATTGTATAGTGTATGACCAGCCTAAGGGATGCCTAGCTGTTATTGTTCACCTCCATCGTCACAGGAGTGAGCTCTCAAACGCTGAACTCAGAGCTACTGCAACAGGGAAGAGAAAGTGCATGTGAGGGGGTAACACTAGGCATCTCTTAGCAATGTCCTAGGAGTTTTCCAATCAGGCTTCACAAGGTACATAAATGACCTACTCCTACAGTAAGGTCATTGCTGGACTTTGGTCAAAGCTGTGCAGCTACTCTTTATCTACAGATGTCCCTTATCTGCGTAGGAAGTTTTTTTTTATTAAAGATGAACTGTGCCTACAAAGTATAATGTAGAGTTGTATATATGATATTTACATTTGAGCATAAATAAACTTTAAGTACCGTGTTTCCCCGAAAATAAGACAGTGTCTTATATTAATTTTAGGTAAAAAAAAATGCACTAGGGCTTATTTTTGGGTAGGTCTTATTTTTATTGACTTTTATTTATTTTCATTCACTTGGTGACACCCCCTCCAACGATCCCCGCAGGATGGATCGGATCTGCGGATTGAGCATAATGGATCGGAGTCCGATCCATTATCCTCCCCAATCCGCAGATCCGATCCATCCTGCGGGGATCGTCGGCTTGCAACCTAACTGATCTCTCCACCAGCTCCTCAAAAAGGTACGTTTTAAAGCAAGCCCCCCCCTCTCTGCCCTCTTTCTCCCCCCTCTCTCTCTGCCCTCTTTCTCCCCCAACCCTCGCTCTCCCCCCTACCTACTACATGAAGCTGCAGTGCTGTCACCATGGTCGGGGGATTACATACTTACCTGCTGCATACTCTGCCCGCCTCTCCAGCACTCCTACTTCAGCACCCATGGCAGGGATGTGGACCCACCACTCTGCTGAAACTCCGAGGAGGAGAGGTATCCAAAGTGCCTGCCTCACTGTCCGTCCCCTCAATGCCTGCTTATTTCAGAAGCGGCACATACAGGGACGGATTGAGCCTCTCATGGGGTCCTGCAGTGACCCTGGGTCCTCGGGCAGTGCCTGAATGGTCAGTCCACCCCTGGTGGAGGTAGGTCTTATTTTCGGGGGAGGGCTTATATTAGCGGGATGTCAAAAAGTACTGCTAGGTCTTACTTTCGGGGTAGGTCTTACTTTCGGGGAAACACGGTAGTGGGAAAATGAAAGAAAGATGAGTTTTAAGCAGCAAGGGTGGCAGGCATTTAGGTGATTCTGCTGCGTTGTACTTCATAGATTCATTTTAAAGTAAAGACCTGGCTAATTTAAACTACGCATAGCTAGGAAATTCAGTTTTGTATAATAGATTACCTTCAGTGAAAACCCCAAAAGTATCAATAGAACTAAACATTCATGCAAATAAAGTTATATGAAAAAGTTTTCCTGCAAAACTAGAGCTTGCACTGCCCCCTCCTCTCAAGCTTCCCTATTGGGCATTGAGAATGCAAAGAAACAATGGAGAGGCTTGTGCTGGGTACATGCGATCCGAATACTGGCCGGTTCTGCAGGAACGGACGACATTCGGTCAGCGTATACAGCTGTCTGTCCAACAGAAGCCGGTCCAACAACCGGCTTTTGTCGAAGGAACATGCTGGAAAAGCAGCAGCAGATCAGCGCTGGCAGCCAATGGCAGTGAACGCTGATCAGTATGTTTTGGTGGGGGAGCAGTCTCCCTATCAGAACACAATAGTTCAGTGGGAGAGATAGAAGCATGAACATCACAAAGTTAGTACCGCGCCCTCTCAGTTTTTTCTTCATTCAGCCCGCTAGGTTGAACAAAATAAATATTTAATGTGTGTACCAGGCTTTGGAAAGCAGGAAAAATGGGGCTAAGTTCAGCTTTTATAGGAAAAGTAGAGCTTTGGATATAAATTCAGCATCTTATATCTCCTGCTGTACAGATTATTTTGACATGTGGTTTTCACTGGAGATAAGGTACGCTTTTGTATTTTCCAATCAAGAACCTTGCCATTCTAATTCGCCTCAGGTTTCTGACGTGATCTTCATAAAAGAACAAATCTAATCATAATTTACATCTAAAGTGGCCGAATAACTACAGTGCAGTATTATAAAGCAGCAACTCATTTTGAGACCGAAGTGTTGTTTATGGTCCTCTAGCTCTAGCATAACAAGTTGCCAACAGTGAGGCGGCCATAGACAAAGCACACCTTCCATTGACTGCTAATGACCTGAAAGGAAACCGGTGAAGATACAAACAGCTACCATAGAAGATTTATTTTTAAAAGCTGCAGGGCTGTTATTTTGATCCTGACTTCACTACATAGTAAATCACTGACCAGCGGCAAGTATTCAGTGCTGATATTGAAAAAGTCTGAACTTCCTCTGAATACTTCCTTCCATTTTATTAGTGTATATGAACAAATCTAACTATCTCTGTTAGTAGAACAAATAGAAAATGTTTTGTTCTTTCAGGGAAACTAAATTCTGTGACCAAATAAATAGTTAATTTTGAGCCCTAAACATCACCAGTAGCTGCATTAGAAAAGCAGTGCTGACAAGCTGAAGGAAGCGCATTGCACTGTTCCTTTTTTTTTTTGTTCAGACTTTATGGAATTGTAGCAAAGTGACATTTTATTAAGTTTTATTCATCACAGGGGCCTTGCAATGTGGTGTATTGTGTCGCAGCACACTGCAGGGAAACAAATTTCTGCATGCCATATACAAGGAAAGTTGCCCTCTCTATGCATTAAGATTGTGCTGGAAAGGGCTGCCCAGTGTACTCCAATGCACCTGGTGAGAATGATCCCTTAGATGTTCTACATATGATAAAGTGTATTAAACCCACCTCATAAAAAACTATCAATGAATGCTGTATTGCATGCTGTTCATATGCAGTCACTATGGGATTCATTTTATGTATGTCCTCACTGCACTTAGGGATTTTGCAGAGCAGTGTTGGCAGCTGTTCATATGATCAGTTTTTAGTAAGTTTCAATGCTGAAAATTTCCTCTCTATCACATCTGAACAGCTCCTGTGACTATAGAGTCACACATGTGGATGTAAACACAGTGGTAAATGACAGCTCACTTACTCCTTCCTACATGCCTACTAAATAGCTAAACACAAAGGGGGTGGGATATTACATCTTGATTGATTGAGGCTTCACCTACCTATTATTCTAAAATCACAGGCTGGAGGCACGTGACACAGCCTGTGACTGGCAGAAATCCACCCACTCCATGTTATTGCTAAAAATATTAAAGATTTGATTTCAAATATATATTTGTATGATGATTTAAAACAGTTTATTATTATTAATTACTTTTACTCTGTATCCCAAAGGCTTTCTTTTTTTATTTGAACATGTGACCAGTAGCAGAGGACTAGAAGCTTATTTTTCCCTGCAGGCAGGCTGGAAAAGAGCTGGGTCATGTGACAGCTGTATATTGATTGGGCAAAAAGGTACTTGGATATTTTTTTTATTAAAATTACATTGCCATCATCCACATAAAGAAACAGAAGAGAAAATGTAAAAAAAACAGTGCGTGTTTAGTATTACTTTAATTAATCAGTTTTTATTTTAGTCACTTCCAGATTGCTTGTCCATATGCACTGTACTGAGGACGGGTAGCCCATGCAGGCACAGCGATGTACTGGTACATTGCTTCCGGGTATAGGGCATGCACATGCGCGTTCCCCCACAACACCCACTGTAATTGTACACAGCAGGTGTCTGTCAGCACGTCTCGGCCAATGATTCATGGCCGAGATCTCCTGATCGGCTGTGTACAATCACAGCCCAGAGCCCTGTTTTGAAAATTGAAATGATCTCTCTGTGTTTCATTCCTGCAAAGCAGGGTTGAGAAACAAAGAGATCTCTTAGTAAAAGCAGCACGCTTTACACATAGTAAGGCACACATTTAACCCCTTGATCACCCTAGATGTTAACCTCTTCCCAGCCATTAATCAGTACAGTGACAGTGTATATTATTATCACTGATCACTGTATTAATGTCACTGGTGATGTTAGTGGCAGTTTTTCAGTTCTCCCAGTATAAGTTAGTGTCAGATTGCCTTCCACACTATCACAGTCCCATTATAAGTCGCTGATCACCGCCATTAGTAGTATAAAAAAAAAAATCCAATATATACTATAGTTTGTAGACGCTATAACTTTCACGAAAACCAAAGACATGCAGCAGAACACATTTTGGCCAAAATATATAAAGACATTTTTATTAAAAATTTTTATTGGATATGTTTATAGCAGAAAGTAAAAAATATTTATTTTTTTTTCAAAATTTTCAGTCTTTTTTTGTTTATATTGCAAAAAGTGAAAAACCCATGGGTGACAAAATACCACCAAAAGAAAAAAAATTATAGAAATTTCATTTGGTTACAGTGTTGTATGACAGTGCAATTGCCAGTTAAAATAGCAAAAAATGGCCTTTCAGAAAGGGGGTAAAATCTTCCAGAGCTCAAGTGGTTAATAAATACAGTTTAGGATTTGGATTTTGAGCTTCCTGTTGTATTATTATAAAATAGAATGTAAAAAGTTCTTTTGAAACTAAATCTAGGGATATTTCTTTTGTACATGTAAGTCCACATGTGTTAAATAAATACAGTCTTGTATGTTAAGTGTGTGCAGGCACTCAGTAGACTTAGCACATAAAACAAGAAATACATTCTGGAATTCAATACATAAGTTAACTAAGTGTTAATCCTTCCTTCAGACAACAGCTGATATTTTATCTTGGACAGGATAGACTTTTGTGTGTTTCCACTTTATCAAGAAGTACAGTAGCCAACACGCAAATGTTTCCTTCAAATGTAAAGCCTGATTTGTAAAAGCACATAATTCATTTTGTCAACTTGTCATCACAGATACAATTTTTAAAGATCACTTCATTAAGTGATGCTACATGCATAATACAGTTCAGCTGGTAAAAAAACCAAGTTGTGTTTATTCTGTTAGAACTCAAATTTGGATCTTGAAATAAGTAGAAACCTTGTTCTTGTGATGCTGATTTATGAAACACGAAACCCAGCAAAAGTATGAATCTGCAATAGATACTGACAACCACGATAAAGCTGGATTCACACCTATCCCTGCGTGTTTTCAGGAATTTTTACAAGCATTATTAATGAGTGTTGACATGCGTTTTTCATCAATGTGCCCCTTACCGCATATCGAAGCATCAATAAAAGGACATACGTTTTTCATCCAACACATGTGGCTCAGATTTGAGCTAGCGCCATTTAAAATAACAATTAACCCTTTTGCTGCCAGGTCTGTATGGCAACAGACCTACAGCACCGCTTCCAGCTGACCAGGTCCATATACTCTAGGAACCTGGCATTCCTCCTGATATGAGCTCAGAGTCACTTCAAACGCCGCTGAACAAACTGATAGCTCTTATTAGCAGCTTGCCAGAGCTGGTCGCCTAAAATGTGACCCCCCCATCCCTCGCTGCTGCTTCTCTACCCTGTGTTTCCTGCCTCTCCACCTGCCTGAAATCTGAAGTGCCCCCTCAGCTCTGATGTCCCCCTTTCCTGCACTTTACCGCAGCACTGATTCCCCCCTCAGTGTTGATTACCCCGCCCCGTGCATCCTCGATCCCCTGTGGCTACCCTGCAGCTGCCAGCCATGGGGGGATATAACTGTCTTAACAGATCCCCCCCGGCTGCTCTGATATCCTATATTCTGGCATCCCTCTCACTGATCCCTCAGTGCCCCCTTTCTGCAGCTGCAGACAGCTTTCACTCCTCCCCCTCCCGCTGGCTGCAGATGCAAATCAGGAGGCTGAGAAACGTGTTTACCATCCCCCTTCCTTTCCTGAATTAATACAGTCATCGATTGATACCAATCGCTCCCATGTTCATTCATCACTGAATTTCAAACTGTGTTTACTATGCTTCAATCTGTGAATGAACAGGCGTCTGTCTACAGAGACTTCTATTAATTTATCTGCAGTATTTATCTGCAGTGACGCTGAGGCTGCAGATAAAGAGACTGTTTTGAGTTCTTTTCTCTGTCTCAAAAAAAGAAACATTAGGGGTCTTTTTAGACCCCTGATATCTCACAAAAGTGTGACAGGGATGTACAGGTGTTCCATGCATCCCCATGCAGGCAGTCCCACTGATGTCAATTGGGACACAGCAGCTGTATGGACACAGCTACTGCTCCCAATTTGACATCTATGTGGGTGCATGTACCTCAACTCATACTGTCTACGTTTGGCGCCATACACCTGCACCTGCACGGATGTCAAATGGGGAGCAGAGGCTCTGTCCTTGCAGCCACTGCATCCCAATTTACATGAATGAGACTGCCTACACAGGGACGCACCAAAAACCTGTACATCCCCGTGCGGGTAAACAGCTCTCCAAGGGTGTGCGCTTTAGTCCGACCCAGGGGCGGACTGACCATTTGGAAACTTGGGCACTGCCCAAGGGCCCGGGGTCAGTAGGGGGCCCCATGAGATGCCCCTGGTACCTTTTTCATAGGCTTTTTTGAGTTTGGGCAAGGACACAGGGGCCCCATGATCCCCTATTGCCCGGGGGCCCCATGAGTTGTCAGTCTGCCCCTGGTCCGACCCCATGTGAACAAGGCCTTAGTAGGAATTTAGCAGGAATTCTGTAAGTTGTGTTTATGTGTGCAGATAAGGATTTTAAGGGTTAAAATAGCGATTTGATAAATGTTTGCGCAATTTTTGTGGGGCCTAAAAAACCAGTAGCACTTTTTTATTCTACAGGTCATGTGCTTTCAGAAAATGCATGGTTTGGGGGTGGGGTTACTAACTCTGAAAGCTGTAAGTGAAAAATGAAAAACTCCAGATTTTTTGAGAAATTTGATTGTTTACAGTTTTGTGTACTTTCAATTTTCACCATTTTGCAAAAAGGCGCAATTTAAAATTTACAAGCGTTTGTTATTCAATAACTCAATACAGGTTTAGCTTTTATATTTAGTGAGAATTTAGCAGGAATTTTGTTAAATTTGCTGTGTTTTTATCTGCTAATAATGATTTTAGTGTATTTTTAGCAAACAATATTGTTTTGATCAACATTTGCGCAAATATCACAGGGCCTTAAAAATCAGTAACACCTTCTTTTATTCTGCTGGTCATGTGATTTGATAAATGTATGGCTTGAAGGGTCTCTGAAAGCTGTAGGAGAAAACAAAAAGCAATGAAAAAATTGTAAAAATGGTCTGGCCACCTGTTTAAAAGTGGAGCGCAGGGCCTGGCAGCGAAAGGGTTAATCTGTGTACATTCATGAACATGTGTTAAACCATAGCTGTGAATGGGTCCTCAAGGAAGTTTCTTAGATGAAAACATCACAGATGGATTGCTAAGTGTTTTTTTTATTGTATGTATTTTTGTTACCAAAATTTCTAGTATAACATTCCAACACATCAGGGTCACTCAGTATCTAACGCCTATTTACACAATCCACACACTTAATACACTTTTGTTGTGCATTAGATTAGCAACCCTTTAATTTTGTATGAGGTGTCAGCACACCTCTGCATTAAAGACAGTGCACTATTTTTGGCAATGCAGCACAAAACACACCCTTGTTTTTGCATCTGTCTTTTGTGGAATTGCTAAGCACAGATGCAGGTTTATTTACTGTATATGTGGGGGGTATACACTAGGACAACATTCTGGGTTTTTTTCAATGGTCTTTCTATCCAGCATATACACAAATAGATATTTATTAGCGTCAGTAGTGAGTTTTATGCCTTAACCACTTGCCCTCCAGAGGATTTACTCCCCTTCCTGACCAGGCCATTTTTTTGCATGACGGCGCTGCATTAATTTAACTGACAATTGCGCGGTCAAGCAATGCTGCACCCAAATTAAATTACAATCTTTTTTCCCCACAAATATAGCTTTTTTTCGGTGTGGTAATTGATCGACTGTGCTTTTTTTTATATTTCTTGCGCTATTAAAAAAAAAAAAAGACCGACAATTTTGACAAAACACAATATTTTTGACTTTTTGCTATTAAACATGTCCAGTTAAAAAAATTTTAAAAATCTAATTTTGGCATAACTGTAGGCCAAAATGTATTCTGCTAAAAGTCTTCTAAAAAAATCCCAATACGTGTAAATTAATTGGTTAATGTGAAAGTTATAACATTTACAAATGGCGGTATATATACTGGGATTTTTATTTTTTATTTTTACTAGTAATGGCGGTGGTCAGCGACTTACAGCGGGACTGCGTCGGGCATTCTGACACTGGGGGGGAACTGACTTGGCGTCACTGACATCCCCTGTGACACTAATACAGTGATCAGTGCTATTAAAAGTTAATGAAACTACTAATGGCACTGGGCAGGAAGGGGTTAACATGTGGGGAGATCAAAAGGTTAACTGTGTACTGTGTTAGTGATTTCAACTGCAAGCACACTGCTTTGTATGGCTGTGCTATGCACAGCCATACCAAGCTGATAGGAGCTGACAGGGGAGAGAACTGTATTGTTTACATACAGTTCTCTCCCTCCGTTGGTAATGCTCGGCGACTGCTGGGTGCTGGCGAGTAATCACCGGCTGGGACCCGGTGCTTGACAGCCTAGGCCGCAAATAATATATACTTGATTTTGCATTTCTGGGTAGGGGGCCCGCATACGTGATTTTGCACACTCCTGCCACCCTTTAGCAGAATATCTGCTATAGGATGGCGGGAAAGTGTTTAAAGAGTAACTCTGTGAACTATGTATATTGCAAGGATTTTAACAAACTTTGTTGCAGATTCCTACCTTTTGTTATTCTGAAGAAATAGCTGTTTGCCTATGTCCATGTGCAGAGTGAATCTGTATGGTAGTGATTTCATAATTATCCATCAGCTGCTGCACATGCAGCGGTCTAATGAGGAAAGTGACAAGGTCTGCATCCCTATAGATGTACAGTCAGGTCCATAAATATTGGGACATCGACACAATTCTAACATTTGTGGCTCTATACACCACCACAATGGATTTGAAATGAAACGAATAAGATGTGCTTTAACTGCAGACTGTCAGCTTTAATTTGAGGGTATTTACATCCAAATCAGGCGAACGGTGTAGGAATGACAACAGTTTGCATATGTGCCTCCCACTTGTTAAGGGGCCAAAAGTAATGGGACAGAATAATAATCATAAATCAAACTTTCACTTTTTAATACTTGGTTGCAAATCCTTTGCAGTCAATTACAGCCTGAAGTCTGGATGAGCAGATAAAAGGTCCAGAGTTCATTTCCAGTGTGCTATTTGCATTTGAAATCTGTTGCTGTCAACTCTCAATATGAGATCCAAAGAGCTGTCACTGTCAGTGAAGCAAGCCATCATTAGGCTGAAATAACAAAACAAACCCATCAGAGAGATAGCAAAAACATTAGGCGTGGCCAAAACAATTGTTTGGAACATTCTTAAAAAGAAGGAACGCACTGGTGACCTCAGCAACACCAAAAGACCCGGAAGACCACGGAAAACAACTGTGGTGGATGACTGAAGAATTCTTTCCCATGTGAAGAAAACACCCTTCACAACAGTTGGCCAGATCAAGAACACTCTCCAGGAGGTAGGTGTATGTGTGTCAAAGTCAACAATCAAGAGAAGACTTCACCAGAGTGAATACAGAGGGTTCACCACAAGATGTAAACCATTGGTGAGCCTCAAAAACAGGAAGGCCAGATTGGAGTTTGCCAAATGACATCTAAAAAAGCCTTCACAGTTCTGGAACAACATCCTATGGACAGATGAGACCAAGATCAACTTGTACCAGAGTGATGAGAAGAGAAGAGTATGGAGAAGGAAAGGAACTGCTCATGATCCTAAGCATACCACCTCATCAGTGAAGTATGGTGGTGGTAGTGTCATGGCGTGGGCATGTATGGTTGCCAATGGAACTGGTTCTCTTGTATTTATTGATGATGTGACTGCTGACAAAAGCAGCAGGATGAATTCTGAAGTGTTTCGGGCAATATTATCTGCTCATATTTAGCCAAATGCTTCAGAACTCATTGGACGCCGCTTCACAGTGCAGATGGACAATGACCCAAAGCATACTGCAAAAACAACTAAAGAGTTTTTTAAGGGAAAGAAGTGGAATGTTATGCAATGGCCAAGTCAATCACCTGACCTGAATCCGATTGAGCATGCATTTCACTTGCTGAAGACAAAACTGAAGGGAAAATGCCCCAAGAACAAGCAGGAACTGAAGACAGTTGCAGTAGAGGCCTGTCAGTGCATCACCAGGGATGAAACCCAGCGTCTGGTGATGTCTATGCGTTCCAGACTTCAGGCTGTAATTGACTGCAAAGGATTTGCAACCAAGTATTAAAAAGTGAAAGTTTGATTTATGATTATTATTCTGTCCCATTACTTTTGGCCCCTTAACAAGTGGGAGGCACATATGCAAACTGTTGTCATTCCTACACCGTTCACCTGATTTGGATGTAAATACCCTCAAAGTAAAGCCGACAGTCTGCAGTTAAAGAACATCTTGTTCGTTTCATTTCAAATCCATTGTGGTGGTGTATAGAGCCAGAAATTTTAGAATTGTGTCGATGTCCCAATATTTATGGACCTGACTGTATATTCCCTTTGCTAGTATCTTACCAACAAAGATATTTTTGTTGCAGGGGATGTCTAAGATCTGATTTTTATCTTAGAGCAGAATGACTTTTCTGTAGTTTAGTGTTGGGAATATCAGTGAGCCAATCACACAAGCAGGAAATTATATTGATGAGGGGGGCGTTCTGTACATCATCTGTGTACAGAATGCCTACAGACTGCCTTATTGCATTGCATTTACAGAATATTACAGAGCTGTGGATTGAAAAGGAAAGGTCAATTTTAATAACATTCAATTACAATATGACTTGTGTCGCAGTTATATGCTATATTATTTTTTCATAATTGCTATTTTTTTGCCACAAACTTGGAGTTACCCTTTAAGCAGCTCTGTTATTGTAAGAATATGCCTGAAACAGTATAATCTGACCAGTGACCAACAGGAATTTCGAATCCATTTTTTTTTACCATAATCCAGAAGCCACCTTTTGGAAAAGAAGGCATGCTGCTACAAGACTGCACTCTTGATGGACATCTACAGGAGACCTCTGCTTGCACTCCAACACAGTCAATTTCAGTCAATCTAATTTACTTAAATGCTGGTTATTCACAGATGTTGTTTTGGAAGTTCTTTTCAGACACCCCTAAACACTCAATGAATGTATCTCAGTATCTGTTTTGAATAAGGACTGTGTTTAGCAGGAGATAGTTTTGTGTTTTATTGTATTACTCTCAGCATTGAGTGCTGGTTCACATGTATGCAGACTGGATGTGGTTTGAAACAGATCCAATCCGCTTGATCTGTGAAACAACACTGCTTCCTATGGTGCCTATTCACATACCCTATAGTGCCAAAAGTATTGGGATGCCTGCCTTTACATGTACATGAACTTTAATGGCATCCCAATCTTAGTCAGTAGGGTTCAATATTGAGTTGACCCACCCTTTGCAGCGATAACAGCTTCAACTATTCTGGGAAGGCTGTCCACAAGGTTTAGGAGTGTGTTTATGGCACTGTTCGACCATTCTTCCAGAAGCGCATTTGTGAGGTCAGGCACTGATGTCGGACGAGAAGGCTTGGCTCGCAGTCTCTGCTCTAATTCATCCCAAAGGTGTTCTGTCGGGTTGAGGTCAGGACTCTGTGCAGGTCAGTCAAGTTCCTTTACCCCAAACTTGCTCACCCATGTCTTTATGGACCTTGCTTTGTGCACTGGTGCGTGCAGTCATGTTGGAACAGGAAGGGGCCATCCCCAAACTGTTCCCACAAAGTTAACATTGCTCTAGAGTCCAGTGGTGGTGTGCTTTACACCACTGCATCTGACGCTTTGCATTGCTCAGCCATGGAAACCCATTCCATGAAGCTCTCTACGCACTGTTGTTGTTCTAATCTGAAGGCCACATGAAGTTTAGAGGTCTTTAGCTATTGACTCTGCAGACAGTTGGCAACCTTTGCATACTGTGTGCTTCAGCATACGCTGACCCCGCTCTGTAATTTTACGTGGCCTACCACTTCATGGCTGAGTTGCTGTTGTTCCTAGTTACGTCCACTTTGTTATAATACCACTAACAGTTGACTGTGGAATATTTAGTAGCAAGGAAATTTCACAGATGGACAACTTTATTGCAGCCTATTAGGGTACCACGCTTGAATTCACTGAGATCCTTAGAGCGACCCATTCTTTCAAAAATGTTTGTAGAAGCAGTCTGCATGCCTAGATGGTTGATTTTATACACCTCTGGCCATGGAGATGATTGGAACACCTGAATCCAATGATTTGGAGGGGTGTCCCAATACTTTTGACAATATAGTGTATGCACTGGCAGTATGGATTCAGTGATTGAAAAAGAGTCATGTCTGATTTCTGAGCAGTGTGGTCCGGTTCAGGTGTGGATTACAGGCTATTGACTTCTATGGGAACCATTTCTAAACCTCACATGTCATCAGTTGTGAACAGGATAAAATTCTGACCTGAACCTGATCTAAACTTGTCCTGAACCTGATGTAAGCCTGACCTGAACCGCTAAACACTACCGTATCAATGAGCAGTGAGCTTCAATCCGCACCGCACATGTGTGAATCAGCGCTAACTTTAATTTGACATCTATATATTTTTTAATATTCTTATAAAGTGTACTAAACACTAATGGGATTCAGTTAGGGTGTTGACAATTACAAGTGTTTGATTTCCTAAATACTGTATGCAGTGTCTTATTTTACTACTGAAATGCTTCTATGAGATGCCTCAAAGTACTGGCCTATTGAGTATCATAGAAAGTGAGTGCTCTTTGAGCTTGTTGGGATGTTGAGCCATGCCTTAACTTCTGACTTTGACTTTCATGTGCACGTTAGCAAGTAAGGCTGTCAATGCTCACATCCACCACATTTTTCCTTTATGGCTACTTAGAACCTTGCACTAAAATGGGTCTAAGATTTAAGGGTTCTCAGTGTTCCCAGGATCTCACCAGAAGGATTAAGATGGTAAATTAAGTATATTTTCTAATTTAAGGGTTTTTTTTAACAGGTTTATCATAATTATTTTAGATGGAAGGAGGCAGCAGTATTTTGATCTATGTGTGGCCACTGTCGCAAAAGTTGACGCACATTTGTTGAACGAATCTATTGGAAAAAAGCCACTCCATCAGCAGCTACAGTGCTGATCTGTGTATTCAGAGGAGTCCCTGCTGCCATTATATAATAGGAAAGCGAAGAGGATTTCCCCATCCACCTCAGCTGTGTGGATGGGGGAGTCAGTTCAGTTTTTTCTAATCCGCCTGCCACTGGCTGAACGAAAAACAAAAATTGGGCTATGTATGGCCAGCTTTATGGTACACTGTCCTTGCACTGGCCAGTTTTTACAGAGAGAGAGTTTGACAGAAATTGGCCAGCATCAGGACAGTTTTAATCAGCAAGACACAGGTAGGTTTAATAGAGTTGTGTAAAATTCGACCGGCGGCAACGGTGGTGTACTGCAAACAAAAAACAGCGCCAAAAACAGATAGTCAACTCCGTCAACTAAGTGAATGAACACCCCAAACACCCTATTAACATAAAATAATAAGCAATATAGCCCCAAAAGCAACAGAACCTCAAAAATACCACTGAAACAGAATGCCACTTTTCTAGGGAAATCCTTGCAGCCAGAAACAAAAAAAAAAACAAAAAAAAAAAGGGGGGGGGGGAGGGAGGGGGTTTGCTATAGACTGGACATCAATTATTCAGCTGAGCTCCCACCCTATCATGCATCCCAGAGATAGTTGCCCTTGCCATAGGAAAGTGATTTTTCTCTGTATGTGTAGAAGTAATGGGCTGTTTCGGAGAGTTTGCAACGGGGACTGTGGGGCTACCCTGGTGCCTCACTGCATGAATTTGGCAAGAGAGTGACAGGTAAGTATAATGCAAGCCATAGATGAATCAATTTTCTTTCTTTCCACCACAGATGGGAGAAAAGAAGAATGCTCGATTCCCTATCAACACAGTCAGTGTTGATGGGGGAATCCCTTGTGCAGCACTAATGTGTTCTGCTGTCCGTGGGCTGTCAATGATTATTGACTATAGCCGCTGGTTGTAATTGCATGTAAAAAATCTGTCTGGTTGAACTCAAATTGATTAATGGATTGTCCTGGGTACAATCAGCCTTATCATAGATCGATCAAATCTCGGCCAGTCCCTGCTGAACTGGCCGAGATTCAATCCATCTATGGCTGGCTTAAAACCTGGAAATAGGCTTTGGGAAATGGGGGGGGGGGATACATTTACTAAATGAAAGTTATCTTTTAGGTACAAGCAACAAGTGAAATGTATCAGTTATTTGTGAAATCTATCCAGCAGATAATCACCATACTCTGAGTTCTATGTATTAAATTGCCTTACAGTTACAGACCCTTGTCAGTGTTGTAGGATGCTTGCTGAACCATTTCCTTTTTTTTTTCTCTGAGATAAAGTAAGCAGCCTACAGTGGGCATAGTTGCCAACTGTCTCGGATTGCCCGGGATGGTCCCAGATTTTAAAGCCCTGTCATGGCCAGGGCTCCATCCCAAAAATAGGAAATATTCCCGGATAGCGTGACCCCTGTGCCAGGTGGCCAGCGCCACAATTCTTGTGCTTCTGAACAGAGAGACGTGAGGACAGAATACTCCCCCAGCAGTTCTGTCCAGGAGCTCTGATTGGGGACTCCCTGTGAGGCATTGCAGTGTGAATGGGTGGGAGGGGGTGCGACCAGCCTCACAGATAATCATGCCTAGCCCCTCCTTTTACCAAGGGTAGCATGAGCAATGAAGGTACGTGCTGTGGTGGTGGTGGGACGTATGTAGTGTATGTATATGTAGCATGTGTGTATGTAGTATGTGTGTATGTAGTAAGTGTGTATGCAGGGTTACCAACTCTTTGTATGTTTCGGGACAGTTTGTAAATTTCAGGCGCCATGTCCGCAGTCTCCGTCCATCCCTTGCGCCGCATCCGCGGTCTCTGTCCATCCCTTGTGCCATGTCCGCAGTCTCTGTCCATCCCTTGCGCCATGTACACAGTCTCTGTCCATCCCTTGCGCCATGTACACAGTCTCTGTCCATCCCTTGCACCGCGTACACAGTCTCTGACTATCCCTTGCGCCATTTACATAGTCTCTGACCATCCGTTGTGTCATGTCTGCAGTCTCTGACCATCTCTTGTGCCAGGTACGCAGTCTCTGACCATCCTTTTCTATGCCTGCATTCTCTGACCATCTCCTTTACTATGCCTGCAGTCTCTGACCAACTCCTGTACTATGCCTGCTGTCTCTAACCCTAACCTGTACTATGCCTGCAGTCTCTGACCCTCCCCTATGCTAACTGCATTAACGTCTAGCAACCAATTAGTGGGAGATAATGATGAGCTGTAACCTCTAGCAGCCAATCACTGAGTGTGGACCAGTTCTTTATGTTTACATTATTAATTTTTTTTCTAGATAAGTCTATGTGTGTGTTTATTTGTTTTTTGGGATTTTTGGGTGGAGAGCAAAATTGCATGAGGGATCCCAAGAAAATCTCAGACTCTAACCACACCCCCTTAAAGTCACGCCCAATATTTAGCATATTGTAAACCACATCCACTTTTTGGCAGAGCACACTTCGTTTACAGCCACTGGCTTTCTGGACATACAGTAAAACAAAAAAGTGTCCGTAAACTTTTTTTTTTAAATGTTGGCAAATATGAGTGGATGGTTTGCAAACGTATATACCTAAGCAGTTGGTGTCCCAAAAACAGTTAATTCTTGATAACGTCATTTTAGGTAGTGGCGTCGCCAGGTTCATTACAGCTATTCATGTATGAACAAATTTAGCCCTGACCAATTGAACTGTGTTAGGGCTGATTTACACCTTCGATTGGGTTTTTTTTTAAAAACACATGGTTGAGCCATGTTTTTACTGCCCCCAACCACCCCACCTTAAGCTGCAATGGCAGTTTGCATATCCTGCATCCATTATGCTTTGCGGTAGTAAAATAATCCCCCCATTGTGTTTGACCAACTACTCCTCAATCTCATGCAATGCACACAGTTAAGGCATGATGGTGTTGCATTTACAGGGTTAAAACAGGTAGCGAAGAGGTAACATATTGCCTCTTCACGCCTGTCAAATGTCACTCTGAAAAGTGATACACGGTCACATCACTTTTCAGAGGTATTTCACAGGCGTGAAGAGGCAATGTGTTACCTCCTTGCTGCCTGTTTGTTCGTCAGTGACAGACGCATGTGTAAATATAGCCTTAGTGTATACACAATTAAACCACAATCCAGGTAACACCTTCTTTCCAGCCGGTCTTGAGATTAAGTCCCCGGTCACACTGGATGCGAATTGGCATGCAATTTGTATGCCATGCAACTTGCAAATCGCATGCCATGTCGCACCCTATTGTCCACAATTAGAGCGGTCATATCGATGTGGTTCTGACTTTGTCGGAGTCGCACCAATTTTTAAAGTACTACATGCAATACTTTTGTTGCAATTTGCATAGACATCTATGTCAGATGTCTTGCAAATCGCACCTGAAATCAGCATGTCATCCGACTTTGAAATTGTGTGACTTCACTGTAAGTCACAAGATTTCAAAGTTGGGTTTGGTGTGACTGGAAGGTAATACATTCCTTCAAGATAACCATTCCATTGGATGATGTCAGCATATAAAGAAAAGTGTACTAGTTTGTAAATATTTCCAGATGTACTGTAATACATTGTTGAGGTGAAATACTTGAGATGCATGGTGCCAATCAAGTAACTTTACTTGGACATACGGTACAAATGGTCAATAGTTGCAGTAAGTTTCTCCAAAATGATCCTAAATCAGCACAATAATGCAGCAAATAGAACTCATGAATTGAAATCTGAGACATACAGTATGTGAGGCACTGCTGAACCTCTTAATGTCAGACAAGCACTGCATTCTAGGTAGGTAGTGAAATACAGAAATACAATACACAGCAGCACTGAAAATCACATCTTTACATTATCAACTAACCTACCTTCCACTTTGTCCAAGAGCTGGAGTCCAAGAGCACATTCTATCTATCTGTCTGTCTATCTATCTATCTATCTATCTATCTATCTATCTATCTATCTATCTATCACACAATCTCTGTACATCAACAAAATCTACCACAACTATGGAATATGGGGACCTACCTAATCTATCCAATCAATCTGTATACAATCAGGTAGGCCCTTGCACTTGTTGGTATATCTAGCAGAGATTGTACAATCAGATTGTAACATGTAGTGAGCTTATCTGCGACGAAAGGGGAAAAAAACATAATTATGCAGTCCGTGAGCCAAGCCATTTAAACAAAATCCTTGCAATTTACTTACCCTTGAGATTAGCAGTGGCTGGTTAAAGTCAATTCCCCCAGTTAGCCTGAATCCCCAGGGAGCAGGTCCGGGCAGAACCACATTCTGTGGCATTTTCTTGGCCAAAGTTAGTTTAGTGATTTACGTTATATCACAAGTAAGGCAAAGAACTTAGTTACAGGTCCCTGAGAAGTTATCCCTCTGCAAGCAGCAGCAGAGACAGCCTGATCCCCTGATGCCTATGATCTTCTCTTTATCCCTTTCCTCGGCTGACGTCACCTTCTGGCCAGAAGTCATACACAGAGGAGAATGAGAGGGGAGGAGAATAAGCAGAGGGGGATAAACTGGCAGCACTCTAGTTACAATATCATGTCCAGTACAGAGTCTTTTCATACAATTACTGAGCATGAGTAATATGGGGAAAATGTAAGCAGGTCTTAGAGGGGTGAAGTTGATATGAAGAAGCTTTACCTTCCAAGCTAATCTTTACCCAACTGTACATATACTCAGGGTGTGAAAAACTGGCATATTGCTGAAACTCTGTAAAAAATCAGTTAAAGAAATCTTTTACGTGTGTCTACACCCCAAACTTTTTGTTTATTTTTGGATATGGCGAAGAAGAATTAGAACACCTGTCAGGTTTTACTGCAGTCTGAGGCTCCTTAAAGTGGTATTAAACCCAAAGACAAAATTGTAATATATTGCAGATTACAAAGTGTTACTAAACCCACAACAGTAAAGTCAGTCTGTATATGCAGTAAAGCAGGGGTAAGCAACCTTTGAGAGACGGAGAACTACAGTGGCTTGAAAAAGTATTCATACCCCTTGAAATTGTAAACATTTTCTCATGTTACAACCAAAAATGTAAATTTATTTTATTGGGATTTTATGTGATAGACCAACGCAAAGTGGCACATAATTGTGAAGTGGAAGAGAAATGATAAATGGTTTTCAAAAGTTTTTACAAATACATATCTGAAAAGTGTGGCATGCATTTGTATCCAGCCTTTGTGGAACCACCTTTTGCTGCAATTAAAGTCTTTTTGGATATGTCTCTACCAGCTTTGCACATCTAGAAAGTGACATTTTTGCCCATTCTTCTTTCCAAAATAGCTCAAGCTCTGTCAAATTGGATGGAGAATGTCTGTGAACAGCAATTTTCAAGTCTCACCACAGATTCTCAATTGGATTTAGGTCTGGACTTTGACTGGGCCATTCTAACACATGAATATGCTTTTGATCTAAACCATTCCATTGTAGCTCTGGCTGTATGTTTAGGGTCGTTGTCCTGTTGGAAGGTGAGCCTCCGCCCCAGTTTCAAGTCTTTTGCAAACTCTAACAGGTTTTCTTCTAACATTGCCCTGTATTTGTCTCCATCCATCTTCCCATCAACTCTGACCAGCTTCCCTGTCCCTGCTAAAGAAAAGCATCCCCACAACACGATGCTGCCACCCCATGTTTCACGGTGGGGATGGTGTGTTCAGGGTGATGTGCAGTGTTAGTTTTCCGCCATACATAGCGTTTTGTTTTTAGGCCAAAAAAGTTTAATTTTGGTCTCACCTGATCACCTTCCACGTTTGCTGTGTCCCCCACACAGCTTCTCACAAACTGCAAATGGGACTTCTTATGACTTTCTTCCAACAATGCCTTTTTTCTTGCCACTCTTCTATAAAGGCCAGATTTGTGGAGTGCACTACTAATAGTTGTCCTGTGGACAGATTCTTGCACCTGAGCTGTGGATCTTTGCAGCTCCTCCAGAGTTAACATGGGCCTCTTGGCTGCATGTCTGATCAATGCTCTCCTTGTCCGGGCCGGTCAGTTTAGGTGGACAGCCATGTTTTGGTAGCTTTGCAGTTGTGCCATACTCTTTCCATTTTTGGATGATGGATTGAATAGTGCTCTGTGAGATATTCAAAGCTTGAGATTTTGTTTTTATAAACTAACCCTTTTTTAAACTCTCCACAACTTTATCCCTGACCTATCTGGTGTGTTCCTTGGCCTTCATGATGCTGTTTTTTCACTAATGTTCTCTAACAAACCTCTGTGGGCTTCACAGAACAGCTATATTTATACTGAGTTTAAATTAAACATAGATGGACTCTATTTATTAATTTACTTATTAGGTGACTTCTGAAGGCAATTGGTTCTACTAGATTTTAGTTAGGGGTATCAGAGTAAAGGGGGCTGAATATAAGTGCATGCCACTCTTTTCAGATATATAATTGTATAAAATTTTGAAAACCATTTATCATTTTCCTTCCACTTCACAATAACGTGTCACTTTGTGTTGGTCTATCACATAAAATCCCAATAAAATACAATTAAATTTTTGGTTGTAACATGACAAAATGTGAAAAATTTCAAGGGGTATGAATACTTTTTCAAGGCACTGTACCTGAACAACATGGAAGAGATCAAAGATCATCAGGGTTCAGCACCATTTAAAAAAAAAAGGAAGTGAACTTGCATTGCCTAGCCAAATAGTAAAGAAAATGTAGAAAAATATAATAAAACAAATGTCACTGTAAAAATGGAAACTTAGCCTACCTTAACTGCTTCCCTGCTGCCCTATAGCAGAAGTACTGCTACAGGGCGGCAGGCATGTGCAAAATCACGTGTGTGTGTGTGTGTATGTATATATATATATATATATATATATATATATATATATATATATATGATTTGCATTTCTGGGTAGGGAGCCTGTGCGTGCTCCCTACCCATGCCGCTATTGGCTCCTTGGCATGTCAATCACCAGGTCCCAGCCTCCGATTCTCGGCCGGGACTCGGTGATCGTCAGCGGAGCTGACAGAGAAGAGATCTGTGTGTTAACAACACAATCTCTCCCCTGTCAGCATGAACAGACTGCAAGGATCACCGATGCACGGATTAGAATTCAGTCTGTTTGTCATCAGTAATGCATGGATGTATAGTCAGGGATGTGTTTAGAGATCTGTGCAGGTCTGTACAGCTGCCCTGTGCATCTTGTGCGAGTGAAGACAGCCCTTTGCATGGGTGTACATATTGGTAAGCCCATGCGAATGAGAGCTTACAGGTATGAGGTCATCTTTTGTCGAAACGACAAATATCGAGCTTCGGCCATAGCTCCCAGTCTTACTTAGTCTCTCGCAGTAGCTGTGTTCCCAGCTCTCTACACTTTTAGGCCCTTCACAGACCTTTGCTTTGTTGTACTGTAATTTATGTGTTAACTTGTGTTGCATTATCCATTTTTTTGAGTTTTAGTGCCATGGTAGTTTTACTGATGGTTACTCAGGTCCTGCAACACTGTACCCAAATTAATTTTATATAATTTTGTTGAAACAAAGCTTTCTTTCTTATCCTTATGTTTTCTGTTATAAAAGACACCAAATATCAGGACAGTACAAACATCCCCCAGATGACCCCTTTTTGGAAAGTAGACACCCCAAAGTAATCAAATTTTTTGCCACAATTTTTGGGAAATGAAGAAACATTCTGGTATTGAGGGAGTTAAAAAATGGAGCTTGGTAATGGTGCACTAGATACAGTAATGAGAGATGATGGAGTTAATGTACAGATGTGTAGGATAAAGGAGGTGAAGGGGTTATTTACAGTACAGTTAACAAACATCCCCGGTGATGTCCCTGGCAGTAGCGACTTGCCACCTCCTTCTCCAAAAAAGGTTGCCTCTGCCTTCTCCGATGCCTTTTGTTTCAGGGATTGCAGTTTGTACCTACTGCTTAGCTCAAGCCGATCAAGTACCTTGAGGACAACCATATCAATGAGTGCAGGACAGCAGCTAAGTGCCAAATCGATGTGTTTGCAGTTCTGTGCTGGAGGTATGAAATGTCCCAGTGGGCAAATTGCAGCCATTCCCAGCATGCAAGTCACCAACGCCCTGTCATGCACAGATGCCAGTTTTGAGCCTTTCTGAGTACCCTGCTAGCTAGGTGTGTTTGACCCTTGGATGGGTATAAGTGATGCTGTGAGCTCCCACAAAATAATTGTAACTTCTCACACCCCAGCTCTCTGCACTACTTACTTCTGACCTCTGAACTCTGTGTTACTTACTACTGGCCCATGAAACCTGTGTTACATACTACTGACCTCTGCACTATGTGTTACTACTGACCCCAGCACTCTGCATTACTACTGACCTCTGCACTTTGTGTTACTTAATACTGACCTCCGTGTTATATACTACTGACCTCTGCACTCTGCATTACATACTACTGACCGTTGCACTTTTTGTTACGTAATACTGACCTCTGAACTCTGTGTTACTACTTACCCATGAGCCCTGAGTTACATACTACTGACTTCTGCACTATGCGTTACTTACTACTGACCTATGAGCTCTGTGTTATGTACTACTGACCTCTGCACTCTGCATTACATACTACTGACCTTTGAACTATGTAGTACTTTTGACCTCTGAGCCTGGTGTTACTACCGACCTCTGCACTCTGCATTAGTTACTACTGACCTGTGCACTCTGTGTTATTTAGCACTAACCCTTGAACTCTGTGTTACCTACTGCTGACTCCTGAATTCTGCGTTACATAAGCATGCCCACTGCACTCTGTATTACATGCTATGGACCACTGCCCTCTGTATTACTACTAACCTCTGAACTCTGCATTACTTATTACTGGCCACTGAATTTTGTGTTACTTACTACTGAGGCATCCCCGCTAACATTGCATGCATATATTGGGGCATCTTATTTGAAACCAGCTTTTTAATACATTGAATGTCTGCCTGTTCCAAAAGTCTGAGGAATGTCAAAATAGGGAGTGATTTCATGGGTGTTGTGCTGCCTACGCTGTATATGGGAAATGCATTTGCATCTATATGTATAGCCAAAACCAAAAATGTAATATATTACAGCTTACCAATCAGATGTGGTGGCTGCATCAGTTTTCTTTTTTTAGGCTTTTTTTCCCCTTTGATTTCACCTGGTGGTTTGGCCAGTATCTCATGTATTAGAGTGCCCCCATTCTGGATAGGTGAGCACAAAGACACCTTTGGACAACAGCATTGTCAGTCTGGGGGGAAGGGAGTGTTAGATGTACTAGCAAATTTAGATTCACTAAACAAATTGAAGCCGAACTCCAGCTCACAGTGTATAAGCACTTACAGCAAACTGTATTTTTTCCTTTGGGATAAAGGATTTACACAAATAAATAAAAGCTGCTCATTGTAAGCACCCCTGCTAGTGGTAAATGGTTTGTCTCATCTCTGTAGTTAATACATTCTGCTGGAGAGCTTGTTCTTTTGAAAAACAGCAGACTTACTGGGTTGATCACTGGATGAAAAAAGAAGAAAGGAAGCCTAAAAAACAAAGTGAATGCAGCTACCAACATCTAAGAATTGGTAAGCTGAAATAAAATAAACATGTGCTCTTAGATTTAATGGCACTTTAATTTTTGTTTATTATGCTGCTACCTTGTGACCTTTTTTTGTATTGCATGTTCATTTATTTCCTTCATGTCAGGTAATTTCCTTTTCCTTTGTATGGGCTTTGTAATCCTTCCTCCCTTACAATTCACATTTTGAAATTGGGGCTAGCACGGATCTGAAGACTGGCAAATGGCCAGGTCCAGATGAATACACAGCTTTATATTACAAGAAATTAGCTGATGTGCTTGCTCCTCACCTTGCCACTATGTATAATGCGGTGAAGGGAGGTTCGATTTTTTTTCCCCTGACTCTCTGACTGCTAATGTGGTTATGATCCCAAAACCGGATAGAGATCATTCCTCATGGGCAAATTACAGGCCAATTTCTCTTATTAACATCGACATGAAAATCCTAACCAAGATCTTAACCACTCGTTTGAATTCTTTCCTTTCTTGTCAGATTAAGAAGGACCAGGTGGGTTTCGTCCCCCACAGACAAGTGGGTGATGCCATCAGACGCATTTTACAGTTACAACATCTGGCGCATACTCACAAAATTGATATGATGCTCCTATCTCTAGATATCAACAAGGCCTTTGACACTTTGTCCTGGCCTTGTCTCATGTCGGTCCTTCACCATTTTAGCTTTGGTCCCTCGTTCTTGCATTGGATTTCTTCGCTATATACATCCCCCCAAGAAAAACTCAAATATTACGGTTTTGAGTCCTCAATGTTCCCAATTGGCAGGGAACTAGACAAGGTTGCCCACTTTCTCCCATACTATTTATTTTGGCTTTAGAACCTTTGGCAGAAGCCATTTGTATGCATCCTGATATTAAGAGAATGGATGTAGCTGGTTCTCAACATAAGGTATCTCTGTTCGCTGGCGATATATTGTTGTCGGTGAGGAATCCGGGGGTTACTTTGCCAAACCTACTTGCGGTTTTGGATTCCTTTGAAGTTCTCTCAGACCTCCATGTCAACCCTGCCAAATCTAAGGCTATGATAATTACCCTTTCACCATCAATGTTGGTGACTCTGAAACATTCGTTCTCTTTTCAATGGCTTTCGGCTCTGCTGTAATTAGGAATCAAGCTCACTCCGACTTATGACGGACTCTATCGGGCTAATTTCCCTGCTGTCTTTATTGATTTGACAGAGATGTTGTCCTCCTGGTCTCACTATCCGCTTTCATGGTTCAGTAGAATCAATGCGATCCGCATGACTTATCTTCCCAAATTATTGTACGTGTTTCGAGTTCTACCAGTTCCTGTTCCCTCACATATATTGCGTATTCATCAGCGAAAACTCCTGTCTTTCATTTGGGGCTCCTCTCGACCCAGAATTAGCAAACAAATCTTATTTGCCCGTAAGACCGAGGGTGGGTTATCTGTCCCAAATCTTCAGGCTTACTATCTGGCGGCCAATATTGCCCCCTTAGCCCATCTCCATGCATCTCGCAATATTCCCTTGTGGGCTACTGTAGACTTGATGGATTCCCACCCAATACCACTCTCTTCTTTACTGTGGCTTCCTCCTATTCATCGCCTTCATTCCTTAGTCCGACACTGACACTTAGTCTTTGGGATTCTATTAAATATTCTGCTGGTCTCATTTCCGCCCACCTGCCGTTACTACGTTTGTGACATAATCCATTATTTCTCCCACAATCCCGGACAGTTTGCTTGGTGGCTAACCCATGGCTTCCACGATGTACATTCCTTGCTCTCTCCCACTCACCTTTGAAACTCTGCACTCTTCTTATGATATCCCAGTGCGGGAGCATTTTGGCTACCTTCAACTCTGCCAATTTATCAATACATTAATACAGACGCATTCGGAACCCTACAGGTTGACCCCCTTTGAAAGTCAATGCAGACATAGACCCCATGCTCCGGGCTTAATCTCTCTGGTCTACTCCTCCATTATTTCTTATAGAACGCCTCCGGTATGTTCTTATCATCAGCGTTGGCAGTTGGAACTCGGGAGCACTCTGGATCAGCAGGATTGGCGGACCATGACCCAAGCGTTCTCTAAATGTTCTAGGAATGTTATCATTCTAGAAAATGCCTATAAGGTTCTTTATAGATGGTATTACACGCCTGCTCGTCTGGCTCGTTTTATCCCCACATACTCCCCGACTTGCTTTCGGGGTTGTCAACAAATAGGCACCATGGTCCATATTTGGTGGGCTTGCCCTAAGGTTTGTAGATTGTGGATCAGGGTTTATGCCCTTCTCCGCACTATGTTTCACGCAGATATTAAGCGCAACCCGTATGAAGCGCTCTTATTTAAACCATTAATGGGCCTACTTCGTTCTGAACGGCAGCTGACATCGCATCTATTCATGGCTAGCAAGCTGACGATCGCAAGGGCTTGGAAGACTCCCCTCCTCAGCTTCGAGGCTGTCAAAAATCGGTTGAACTTTATCATGGTTAATGAAAAGCTGACGGTTATACTGTTAGACACCCATACAAAGTTCCTGCAGACCTGGCTTGATATAGCCCAACCATCGAGATTTGACCACTCCCTCTTGCCGTTATAAGATTTACATATTATTTTCTTTTTTTTTTTTCCGTCGCGGTCCCCCTGGAGCCCTTTCCTTTGTTTTTTTGTTTTTGTCTCCTTTCTCTTCTTTCCTCTCTTTCCTTCTGTTTAGTATCTTTACGATATTTGTGCAGATTGTGATTTCTGCCTTGAGTATCGTACCAGCAATACTATATCCATATGCCGGACTCCATCGGGAGCCCAGAATATAGAGTATTAATATGCATTCAGTGAGGCTTCGTTTTCCATCTTCCCTGCCTTCTGTATGCATATATAGTGACAACTTTTTCTTTTAGTTTATTATGTCATTGGTCTCTAAATGTCTACCATTTTTGCAACTTATTGTTTTGTTTTCCTTGTTTATATACAGCACTTGTGTACGAAGTTTATTTTCTTGTCTTTCCAGCAGTACATACTCTGTTTTATTCATCAGAAAACTTGTATGTTTTATTTCTGTCGGTCAGTGCATCTGTTTTTGACTGATTCTCTGATGTTACCTATTCTGCATTAAAATTATTTGTAAAAGAAATTGGGGCTAGCAAAGCCAGTACTTGCAGAAGCAAATAAAGTGTGAAAATCCTTTCCTAGAAAATAAGCAGAATGAAAGCAGAAAAGGGAGAGATGAAAGTAAAGGAAACAGAGATGCAAGCTAAAATAAAGATTCTCCAAATGGAAAAGGAAGAAGCAGCTGCCCTAACGACTTATAGTGGGACTGTGAGGAAAGTAGGGTCACACTCCACTGGTATGATCCACAAGAAACTTTATTGGAGACTACTCAAACAGAATCTGGATGTGCCATGGTGTTCTGTCTGAGCAGTCACCAATAAAGCTTCTTGTGGATGATACCAGCGGTGTGCAACCCTCCTTTTCAACTGGAATAGAATTGTATTATTCTCATAATTATAGACAGATGTCCAGAGCACCTCATCCCCTCTTACATCAAACTTCACATCTTACATCAAAGTTCCCCCACCATCAGAAGTCAAGAGTCCCCACCCTTTGTTACATCACAGTGCACTACCTTTACCTTATGCTGCTGCAGCGAAGAAGGTGGGGGTGGAGCTGGGAAGCAGGGTCTGGAGAAGGACCGTAGGAGGGATGGAGTTAGCTGAATGCTGAAACCAGGGGAGGCAGAGATGACTGGAATCTGTAGTGAGGCGCAGGACCTGGAAGAGGAGTTCTGTCCTCCTCTCTGCTGCCAACTGCTGAAATGGGGGGGGGGGGGGTTGGGCAGGGGGCAGAGACAAGCACCTGTCCGCGGCTGCACAGAGAGCCACTCTGATCGGTTCTGAACATTGGGGTAATGACAAAGACACACATAATGCTAGCACAAGTCTTCTAGAATAAGAACAAGGAGCAGATGCTATTGCTAATTAATTGTTAATTAGGAGCAATCCATTCTCTGTTCTGTGGCCCTGTAAGACATAGCACATGGGACAGAGAATAGAACTACATGCTTCAATCTCATAGTTATCCCCACGCCTTAGCTCAGACTGGAGAGAGGAGGGTGTTAACAATGTAGGCTCTGCTTGTGCTGTGTAATTACTGCATGAGCAGAGAGAGGAATGTGAGCTGCCTGCTGACAGCTCACATCTCATACGACAGCTCACACCTGGCAGGAACTTGCAGTAGTTTTCTTTATTCCCTCTGATAATTAGGTGTATACACTGCACTAGTTTCTGTTTCATTCTTTCCTAATAAACAACCAAAAATCACTTATGTATATAGGTCTGCAGTTTTCAACCATTTAAAGTTTTCTTTGCTACTCCTTGCACTATCCCATCTATCAATACCAGTACACAGAGGTTGTTGTGAGCTCTTTATTGCTGCTGTCTAGCAATCCCTAGATAGCAGCTGTAAATAGCAACTTTACCTTACCTTTATCTTCAGAAGCCAGATGTCAGGTCTACCCAAATACAAGGGTGTAAATTAGGGGGGGGGGGAGGAGTCGAAATCCCCCCAGCCCCCCAGAGTGTTCCAGCCCAAAATTCTGTTGAGCAACTGCAACAGACACTAACAGTGCAGCGACACAGCAGTAAATGATCTGTGATGAGTGATATGCAGCTATGTCATTAGTATGATGTAATGTGACCTGCCTGCCTTGATGGTTAAGTCCTGCCCATTTCTGCCCTCTGCTTCTTTTTGCGCCTTTCCCTGCAACCCTGACTGGGAGTCATAGTGTGCAACCTAAGCAGGCGCAAAGAGCATATTGTGGCAGGCAGTATAACCACTTGCCTTCCAGAGGATTTACTCACCTTCCTGACCAGGCCATTTTTTGCTTTACGGCGCTGCAGTAATTTAACTGACAATTGCGCGGTCACGGATCCAGATCGCTTTGAAATCTCCAGGTCCCAAAAACAGATTTTCTAAACAACAAGGAAAAGGAAAAGCCAGTTTCCTCCTAATCAAGCAAACCTTCTGAAGCCCTTCAACCTGCCTGGCTGAGAATTCTGAGTTCATATCACCCTGATGGGACATTGCACTGCCACAAGAGGCAAGCTAATATTCACTTGTAGAGCCCATCCTGGATGATACAGTGGCAGAGTTTCATGTGGCATTATTCCAGAGGAGGGAAACTCCATTATTGGTTGACAAGCATCCATCCATCCATTAAGGAGGCCTCTGTCTGGACCCTATCTGCACCCACCAAGGAAGACATCTTTAAAGCTGTGTACCACCCAGAGGGAGGATAGTCCGTAAACGGCACACCCCATCCATCCCATCCTGAGAGGGGGACTTCTGGGTATGTTACTTTACATGCGTAATTAAAAATACACATCTGGTGAGTGCATATTTTTACCATATTTTTGACACGCCACTAAAGTTTAAAGTCACTATCAACCCCTGTATCAAGCACTTTACCACGAACTGTCACCTAATTTATTTATTTGATCATTTTTATTCATTTGCTATTCATATATTATTATTACTTTAGCGCTGCACTTTGTTATTATCAGTTTTGACGAGGTTTTACTTGGTTACCTTTATGTGCTTCAGCTGCTAGTCTTAAAGGGCTCACTGATTCTATTTTATTGAATGCTGCACCCAAATGAAATTTACGTCCTTTTTTCTCTACAAATAGAATTTTCTTTCGGTGGTATTTGATCGCCTGTGCACTTTTTATTTTTTGCGTTATAAAAAAAAGACCGACAATTTTGAGAAAAAAAACAATATTTTTGACTTTCTGCTATTAAACAAGTCCAGTAAAAAAATAAAAAAAATCTAATTTCATCATAAATTTTGGCCAGAATGTATTCTGCTACATGTCTTTGCTAAAAAAATCCCAATGCATGTAAATTAATTGGTTTACGTAAAAGTTATAGCATTTACAAATGGCGTTTACAACGTTTACAAATGGTGTTTATAGCATTTACAAATGGCAGTATATTTACTGGGCTTTTTTTCTTTTTTTTTTTACTAGTAATGGCAGCGATCAGTGACAGCAGGACTGCAGCAGGCATTCTGGGGGAACTGACTTGGTGTCACTGTCACTGACATCCCCAGTGACACCAATACAGTGATCAGTGCTAATAAAAAGCACTGACACTGTACTAATGGCACTGGGCAGGAAGGGGTTAACGTGGGGCTATCAAAGGGTTAACAGTGTGCTGTTTTACTGTGTGCTGTGTATTTGTGCTTCACTGAAAGCACACTGCTTTGCGTGGCTGTGCTGTGCACAGCCATGCAAAGCAGTGTGCAGGAGCTGACAGGGAGGATAACTGTTTTGTTTACGAACAGTTCTCCCCCCGTCGGAGATTCTTGTCAATCACTGGGCGCCGGAAAGTAATCACCGGTCGGGACCTGGTGATTGACAGCTGCAGCCGCGAATGGCGGCATGGGTAGGGCTCGTGCACACCTCGTGCACCCCCTACCCGGAGATGCAAAATCACATATATATACATGATTTTGCACACAGCTGCCGTCCTGTAGCAGTATATCTACTACGGGGTGGAGTTAAAGAGGGTAATCTTTTAACTGAATGTGTGTCATAAAAAAACAACCTGTGAATGCACTTTCTACTACCAGCTGTTATTGAGTCTTAGGCCTGTTTCACACAGGCTTTCCGATGAGGTCCTCCTGTCAATTTTTCAGGTGGACTTGATCAGATGCTCCATGCAGGTCTATAGATAGGTGGATTTAAACTTGAGTTTATAGAAAAAAAAAACTGTAATTGACTGCATCCTTTTCCATTTTTCTGGACCTAAAGATGATGGATCAGAGGAAGCCTAATGTAATTAGACACAAGTCCATGTACATCTGGCAACCCATAGATCTAACACGGGTCAGAAAATCTGCTGTCAAAATGTGGACAAAAGAACTGAACAGGCATGGATGTCACAAAAGTGACATCTGTCCCATTGTGCTACGACCAGGGGCGGAGTGACCATTTGGAAACTCAGGCACTGCCCGAGGGCCCGGGGTCAGTAGGGGGCCCCATGAGATGCCCCTGGTACCTTTTTCATAGGCCATTTTGAATTTGGGCAAGGACACAGGGGCCCCATGATCTCCTATTGCCCGGGGGCCCCATGAGTTGTCAGTCCGCCCCTGGACACGACTCACCTACGATACCCTGTTGAACAGAGTGGAACATGTGTTGTGAAAGGTCTCCTGATGTGCATACTGAGTAGGTGCGCAAGGCACCATCTTGTGACAGGCATTTCTTTTACAGCTTTTTCTATCTCATAAAAACATTTCATAAAATGTATTTTGACACAGTTTTTAAAAGGTTTAAAAAAAGTTAAGTACACTGCCTGCCACAACAGGGTGCCCTTTGCACCTGCCCAGGTTGCACATTAAAGGCTTGTTTACACTTGCTGTACCCTCTGAAGAGCTCCATGGCAAATTGCACTTCAGAGGGCTTTTGGTAGGCTGTGAGGAAGTATTGCTCTTGCCTCCTCACCATCTGTTTTAACCCCTAAAAACCAACATCACTGCACCGCAACTGTGTGGTGAATGGGTCGCACTTAGCAGGTGCCACCAAGTTGGCCACCAAGTGCAGCAGCGGGTATAATTTTTACCCCCATCTGCAGCCTTTGCAGCTTAGCCACTTCTCATCCAGCGACATACTGGTACTTTGCTGGATATAAAGGGTAATATCTCAGCCACTGCTGCAGTTGCATTAATGATTGAGATATCATCTTGCGATTCCCTTCAATGTAAAGGTAATCCTCATGACTAAGAAGCCACTGGATTACTTATACAAGTCAGTGGAAACAGAAACAACACCTCCTGCGCTCAGGGATCCAGATCAAGGGTGGGTGGATGGAAAGACCACTTATGGAAGTTCGTCCAAAGGTTGTGCAGCTCTTAACAAGGCTGTGGAAGCCTGACCAGTATTGCAAAGTGAAAACAAAAAGAAAGCACACCAACCTTGCGCATTACCTCAATAAAAACCTGTGGTTTTATTAAAATGAGATGTATACTCACAAACAAAGCAGTATAACAAGCGTATAAAATCCTGAAAGGAATATTGAAGTGCAAGACCAGTGCAAGTCGCATCAAGAGGGGAGACTCTCGGAGTTCAGCTGACGCATTTTGAAGGGAGGTCCCTTCTTCCTCAGAACTCAATATCTCATTTTAATAAAATCAGTTTTTTATTGAGGTAATGCGCAAGATTGGTGCACTTTCTTTTTGTTTTCACTTTGCATTACTTCTACAAGTGGCAGAAGGGAGTGCCACCCACCCTCCCGCTGTCACCTCCTTAACAGACTCTTCTGTGCGATCGGGGAGCCTGGTAATGATGCGACTGCCGGCATTCGATTCCTGGGACACAATGAGAGGAACTGATGTTGGTCCTCCCATTGTGTGATGTCAGGAACTGGAAGCAATGAGGATTTTGTCACTTCCGGTTTAGGACTGATGTAAACAAGCTTTGAAAAAGCATCTGATCAAACTACTTACTTGAACTACTTACAAGTAATCCTTGTACGTGCAAAGGAACAATAGAACAACATAGCACACAGCATTTTTTCCTATTTTTCTCAGCTTTTTACTAACTATATTAGATAAGTGTACGCATTTAGATCTGTTACTAATGTACTCTTTCTGTAATCCAAAAGAGTAATGTGCACTTTCTTAGAATAGTGGAAACACAAAAGTTATTTGGAATCTACTGCATCATCAAGAGGAAAAAATGACCATGCACTGTGGGGGATTTGTTTTAACTGTTCTTGTTTGTTTGGTTATGTTTAGAAGCACGTTCATTTCTTGAAAAGTAGAACAAAATACAATACAATACATTTGTTAACTTGGATTTGGAACCATCAGTGAGAAATTTCCCCTCAAAACAAATCTTTTTCGTGGTGTTTCTTACTTAGTGGGTTGGTCTCCAGCTTAATGCTTGAGGGACAAGTTCATTTTGGTTATGATAGTCATTATTGAATGGTTAGACTGGGCTTTTTTGACTTGGCTTTTGTTTTAGTTAGCTTTTATGCTTCTTTATGTATTGGGTTACTCCATAACAGGGGTGGACTGACAACTCATGGGGCCCCTGGGCAATAGGGGATCATGGGGCCCCTGTGTCCTTGCTCACACTCAAAAAAGCCTATAAAAAAAGTACCAGGGGCATTCCATGGGGCCACCTACTGACCCCGGGCCCTCGGGCAGTGCCCGAGTGCTGGAATGGTAAGCCCGCCCCTGCTCCATAATAAACACTGCGGCCCTTTAAAGCCATTAACCAATGTATTGTGTGTGTCTGAGTTCTTATTGATTGTTTATTAACCACTTGTGTACCGGGCACTTTTACCTCCTTCCTGCCCAGGCCAATGTTCAGCTTTCAGCGCTGTAGCACTTTGAATGACAATTGCGTGGTCATGCAACACTGTACCCAAACAACATTTTTATCTTTTTTATTGAAACATAAAGAGCTTTCTTTTGGTGGTATTTAATCACCACTGGGTTTTTTTATTATTTGCTAAACAAACTAAAAAAGACTGAAAATTTTGAAAAAAAAGTTTTTTCTTAGTTTCTGTTATAAATTTTTATAAACAAGTAATTTTTCTCCTTCACTGGTGTGCGCTAATGAGGCTGCAGTGATGGCACTGATAGGCTGCACTGATAGGCGGCATTGATGAGGAGGCACTGATAAGTGGCACTGATGGGCATTGACAGGCATCATTGATGGGCACTGAAAATCAGCACTCATATATGGCACTGATTGGAACTATTAGGCGGCACTGATTGGAACTGTTAGGCGGCACTGATAGATGGCACTGATTGATGGCACTGATAGGCGTCAGTGACTGACACTGATAGGCAGCACTGAAAAGCAGCTCTGATGGACACTGATATGTGGCATTGATGTGCACTGGTAGGCACTGATATGTGGCATTGATGGGCATTGACAGGTGGCACGGATAGGGCTACACTGATCATCAGTGCCCTGATGATTAGTGTAGATGTCCCCTCTGAGGAATGCTGCTGACCGGCTCTCCTCTCCTCACGCACTGTCAGCGTGAGGAGAGGACTTCCGATAACTGGCATTTCCTGTTTACATACGATCAGCTGTGATTGGATACATCTGATCACATGACAGAGCCTGTGTCATCAGCTCTTTATTGTGATCAGTAATCCGCTGTTTTCCAGGGACACAGCTCACCACCAATTGGCGCGCCATGTGCCCCCGGGGGCGCTCATGCGTAGTTAGACTTCCTCCCAGAACAAGAGAGCTGCCGTCCGCCCATCATTTCCTTATATGGTGGGCGGGAGTCGGTTGATGTTGGTATTTTGGGCTCCCAAGTCACATACCATAATCTGGGAACTGGCAGTAATTCTTTTTGAATATGTCACACCCATAGCAACAGATACTTAAGGCGATACAAATAATAACTACCTAAATCTGTTGCATGCTTTGGAACTCTTATAGAAAGTGTCAGAAGGCTTTCATAAATTAGACACAGACCATTTTAAAGGGACCATACCGCAGAAAAAGTTTTGGCAGTGCTTTATAAAAAAAATGAAATGTCCCCCTGCAAGTTAATATCAGAATGCTTTGCAGTTCATCATTAACCAATTCAGTACCAGACACTTTCACTCCAGGCCAATTGTCAACTTGAAGCACTGTCACACTTTTAATGCCAATTACTCAATCATGCAAAACTGTACCCAAATTAAGTTTTTATAATTTTTTTTAAACAGACACAGCTTTCTTTTGGTGGTAGTCAATCATAACTGTTTTTTTTATTTATTTAATTTTTGGTATAAATACATAAAAAAAACACTTTTTTTCTTTGTTTCTGTTATAAAACTTTGCAAATAAATCATTTTTCTTCATAAATTTAAGCCAAAATGTATTCTGTTACATTTATTTGCTAAAATAAACCAAATCAGAGTATATTATTTAGTCTGTGTGAAAGTTATACACACAATAACTATTGTATATACAGTATATTTGAAAATCTCATTCCTTGAAGCCCTAAAATGTCAGGATAGTACAAATACCCTCCAAATGACCCCTTTTTTTGGAAAGTAGACAATCCAAAGTGTTTATTAAGAGGCATGACACATTTTTTGAAGTTTGTATTTTTTTGTCAAAAGTTTTTTTTAGAATGAAGGCATTAAATACATTTTTATCCACAATTTTTTTACTTTCTGTCACTAGTGTGTTACTGCGTCATCATAGGGCTGGTGTGGTTGTGATCAGGGATACTGACTGGTGACAGTATGTAAAATAAATTAATAATTTTTTTCCCATTTTTAAAAAACATTTTCTTTTCTTTTTTGTTATTTTTCTTTCTTTTTTTTTTACAATTGTTTTTACATACTGTGACCAGAGCAGTGTTGTGTTACCATAGTGACACTACTACACTGGGGAGGTAATCAGAATTTTTTTTCACACTATGATTGCTTATAATAGTGCTTGATCACTTTCATAAGCAATCATGTTTATTAATGCTATCCATTCACAGACATTCATTGATTAGTATTGTGATTAGCTATGATTGTCCACAGCTATCACATTGTACCGATGGGCTGTGATTGGCCCTGTCTGTATCATATGATCACTGTGACCAATCACAGAGCTCATCACAAAAGTACACAATGATTGGCTATGAATGAAAGGCACTCATTGTGTATAAATATCATGTGACTGCTGTGATTGGTACCAGGACTGGTCTGATCTGTTCCGTGGACACAGTGGTTGACAGATCGCCCTGTATTGCATCCGTGTGACTGGGAGGATGTCATATGACGTCCACCCATGATAGGAGAGCTCCCACTAGGCCGTCATTTGACAATAGGCTGGGCAGGAAGCGGTTAAATAGGAAATACAAACCAAATGATATTTAAAGCAGTATTAAACAAAAAACAAAAATGTAACAGACATAAATTAATGCTGCATTGTAAACACTAATACATCATTAAAATTATTAAAACAGCACTAAACCTAAAATCAAAGACCTTCAACAAATAGACATGTTTTTGCTGTTCTTATGTATCTTATCAGTGTGTGTTCATTTGCTGTTTCTTTAAACTTCTGCTTTATAAACGTTTGCTATAGTGAACATGTGAAAAGTGAGTTGATAACTCTCCTTCACTTTTTCTGTTATGGAGACATCCTTTTGTTTATTTATCCAAGAAGCCAGATGTGTGTTGCCAACACATTTTCTTCTGCATTTTCGTGGCACCATCCACCAGGCAGCAACCCGCATGTGGACGGATTTGGTGTGTAATAGGGTATCTTCATAACTGCTATGTTTCTTTTGCAAAGGGGCTCCTAAAGCATAATGTTAGTGTATGAATCTGGAAATGTTTATATTTTATATCTATTATGATCGCTGAATTTTCAGTTTATGTAATCAGAGTTGTAGGAGATTTTGCCAATGCAAAGACCCTTGCTATAGGATCTCAAATCAAACCACATCAGAAGAACCACATAAATGTTATTTCACTTTACTACAAGTTCCTGAAAAAAATACTGTAACATGATAATATGAACCTGGTAGAAGTAGAGTAGTAGAGGTCAAGCGATACATTTGATTACACTTTAACAGCTTCCCGACCGCCCTATAGCAGCTATACTGCTGCAGGGCAGCATGGGTGTGCAAAATAACGTATATACAGTTGTGACCAAAATTATTCAACCCCCACTGAAATTGAGTGTTTTGGCCAGTTTGACATTGCTTTTGATCATTCAGTCATCTTGCTTACATTTACATTAAAGAGGCACTTGTAGGTCAGACAAATATAACATAACAGTTATAATGAAATAACCACAAATGTCTTTTCTGTGCTCACAGCATTATCAGTTTTATTCAACCCCCAAGTGACATTCAATCTTAGTACTTAGTACAGCATCCTTTTACAGTTATAACAGCTTTTAAACGTGAAGCATAGCTTGACACAAGTGTCTTGCAGCGATCTACGGGTATCTTCGCCCATTCTTCATGGGCAAAGGCCTCCAGTTCAGTCACATTCTTAGGCTTGCGCACTGCAACTGCTTTCTTTAAGTCCCACCAGAGGTTCTCAATCGGATTTAAGTCTGGTGACTGCGATGGCCACTCCAAAATGTTCCAGCCTTTCCTCTGCAACCATGCTCTAGTGGACTTGGAGGTATGCTTGGGATCATTGTCCTGTTGAAAGGTCCAACGTCTCCCAAGCCTCAGGTGTGTGACGGACTGCATCACGTTTCCATCCAATATCTCCTGGTACTGAAGAGAATTCATGGTACCTTGCACACGCTGAAGCTTCCCTGTACCTGCAGAAGCAAAACAGCCCCAAAGCATGATTGACCCTCCACCATGCTTCACAGTAGGCAAGGTGTTCTTTTCATCATAGGCCTTGTTCTTCCTCCTCCAAACATAGCGTTGATCCATGGGCCCAAACAGTTCTAATTTTGTTTCATCAGTCCACAGAACACTATCCCACAACTTTTGTGGTTTGTCCACATGGCTTTTGGCATACTGCAGTCGACTCTTCTTATTCTTTGGAGACAGCAAGGGGGTACGCCTGGGAGTTCTGGCACGGAGGCCTTCATTACGCAGTGTGCGTCTTATTGTCTGGGCTGAAACTTCTGTACCCACATCTGACAAATCTTTTCTCAGTTCCTCAGCAGTCACACGGGGACTTCTCTCCACTCTACGCTTCAGGTAGCGCACAGCAGTCGAAGTCAGCATCTTCTTTCTGCCACGACCAGGTAGCGTTTCAACAGTGCCCTTTGCCTTGAATTTGCGAATGATGCTTCCTAAGGTGTCTCTTGGTATGTTTAACATCTTTGCAATCTTCTTATAGCCATTGCCCTTCCTGTGAAGAGAAATCACCTCTTCTCTTGTCTTCCTGGACCATTCTCTTGCCTTCACCATGTTTGTAACCACACCAGTAAATGTCTAGAAGGAGCTGAGTATCACAGTCATTTTAAAGCTGCCTAATTGGTGCTTATTATGCTTGATTGCTGCTCGGTGACATCCACAGGTGTTTTCAATACCTGATGGAAAGCACCTGTATGAACCTCTGTTCTTCAGAGTGGTAGTCTTTAAGGGGTTGAATAATTGTGGCAATGAAGAAACCACATAAGAACCATTTACTACTGTATTACATAAACAATTGATGTCATTTTAGTTGCATTTGGGTAGTTACAACGTCCTTGTAGGATTTGATTCTGAATACAATTCCAAATGTACACTATAGTCCCTAAACCCCTTTACAGCATTGGGGGTTGAATAATTTTGGTCACAACTGTATATGTGATTTTGCATTTTCGGGTAGGAGACATGCGTGAGGCGTGCGCCCTACCTGTGCTGCCATTCGTGCCCGCGGCTGTCAATCACCGTTTCCCAGTGATTACTCGGCAGCGCCCCGTGAGTGCCGAGGATCCCCGGCAGGAAGGAAAACTGTATGTAAACAATACAGTTCTCCTTCCTGTCAGCTCGTGCACACTGGTTTGGATGGCTGTGCACAGCACAGCCATCCAAAGCAGTGTGATTACATTACAGTGAAGCACAGACACACAGCCCAAAGTAAAACAGCACACAGTTAACCCTTTGATCGCCCCTCATGTTAACCTCTTCCTGCCCAGTGCCATTAGTACAGTGCTTTTTTTTTTTAGCACTGATCACTGTATTGGTGTCACTGGGGATGTCAGTGACACCAAGTCAGTTCTCCCCAGTGTCAGAATGCCCGCCGCAGTCTCGCTACAAGTCGCTGATTTCTGCCGTTACTAGTAAAAAAAAATAAAAAATTCCAGTATCTATACTGCCATTTGCAAACGCTAAAACTTTTATGTAAACCATATAATTTACATGTATTGGGATTTTTTTTTAGCAAAGACATGTCGCAGAATACATTTTGGCCTAAATTTATGACGAAATTTGATTTTTAAAATTTTTTTACTGGACAATTTAATAGAAAAAAGTAAACAATATTGGGTTTTTTTCTCAAAATTGTCGTTTTTTTTTATAGCGCAAAAAACAAAATGTTCACAGGTGATCAAATACCACTGAAAGAATGCTCTATTTGTGAGGAAAAAGGACGTAAATTTCATTTGGGTGCAGTGTTGCATGACCGCGCAATTGTCAGTTAAAGTAGCGCAGCGCCGTAACGCAAAAAATGGCCTGGTCAGGAAAGTACTTGGTGTCATCCTAGACTCCAATCTGTCCTTCCAGCCCCAGGTCCAATCCCTGACAAACTCATGTAGACTTCAGCTCTGCAACATTTCCAAAACACGTCCGTTCCTAACCCTGGAAACTACTAAGCAACTCATTCACTCCCTTATCATATCACGACTTGACTACTGTAACTCCCTCCTCACCGGCTTACCTCACCACAGGCTATCCCCGCTTCAGTCTATCCTGAATACAGCGGCCAGACTCATCCACCTTACCAACCGCTCCATATACACCACCCCCCTCTGCCAATCCCTCCACTGGCTTCCGATTGCCCAACGGATCAAATTCATAATGCTAACTCTGACGTACAAAGCTGTCCATAACACTGCCTTAAACTACATCACCGACCTGATATCCAAATACCACCCAAAACGTACTCTCTGCTCCTCACAAGACCTCCTTTTCTCTAGTTCCCTGGTCTCCTCCTCCCTTGCCCGCCTCCAGGACTTCTCTAGGGCTTCCTTCAACCTCTGGAACTTCCTACCCCAATCCATTAGACTATCACCTAGTCTCCTCTCCTTTAGATGCACCCTGAAAACCCACCTCTTCAGGGAAGGCTACCCCGCAATCAGCTAATTGCCGATCTCCTCCACTCTTCCTACCACTCCATCCCCCACAGCTATTCCTCCCGTACACTATCCCCTCCCTCCTAGATTGTAAGCTCCAAGGAGCAGGGCCCTCGAACCCCTCGTGTATCGCATTGTATTGTTATTGTACTGTCTCGTGTACTGATCGCGAACTGTTGGCGCTATATAAATACTGTATAATAATAATAATAAAAGGGGGGGGGGGTAAATCCTCAGGAGAGCAAGTAGTTAATAGTGTGGGCAAGGAAAAACTGATGTTCTCTTGTAGTTAGGCTAGAAATGAGCACAGTGTATAAGTGAAATGGGGGCCGTATCTCTACTATTAGGTCTCATTCATATGGGTCATCGACTTCCGATGGCAAGAATCACCAGAGTCTTGCTGATGGAATCACTGGTGTTTACTTTAGCTGTGGCCGCTCTGCCTGTCTGAATGAATAAAAAAAACTGGCAGCGGCCTTGGCTGTCCACAGATAAACACAAACCCAATGTTTAGGGAGGGATGATAGTCACTGGATGCAGACAGATGCGTCAAGGGTTGGATTCTTCCCAAAGGAACCTCTGTTTTTGCGGATACATGCAAACAGTGATGGATAGCCTCTATTTTTGCGGATACATGCAAACAGCAATGGATAGCCTCTGTTTTTGCGGATACATGCAAACAGCGATAGATAACCTCTGTTTTTGCGGATACATGCAAACAGCGATGGATTCTGTTAATGCTTTGTACAGGCTGAGCAGATTCCGCTGTTCGCATATACCTGTCATTCCAGCAGCAAGAGCGTGCTGATTCTTGCTGCGGGAATACAGTGAACGCCCTTAATTACCTGTGTGAAGGAAGCCTTAACTGACGGGTTTTAGAAGATGACTAGGAAAATGAGTAGCCAAAGTAGAAAGCTCAACTCAAGCCAAGATAGAGCATGGATAGAGAATAGGAAAGTTAAAGTCTCTACTGAGTTCCTGTTGGGGGGACTTCTCCTCAGTTCTTTTCAGGACAACAAGAAATTAGTAATCTTTCCATCTGGGCTACAGACAAAAGCAACACATATCTTTAGTAGAATAGGGGAGGTTTAAAACATTTTTATTGCTATCTGTGTCTTTTTTCCAGGTGATGACTGCACTACCCACGACTTGTTTAGATGTCACAGGGACAGGAACTGAGGGGAAATCTTTCCAATAGAGTTACAGACAGGAAGAAATACCTGACAGAAGTGTTATCTATTTAAACCCAAGAACCTAAAATGTTATATATTACAGCTTACAAGTCCGTAGCTGTGGTGGCTGCATTTGTTTTCTTTTTTCAAGCTAAATGCATTTTCTGAAAGTACAGAAAAAAATGCCTGTTGATCCTGTCTGAAATCTAGTATCCTATAATCTACAAAAATATTATCAGCTTTCTAAGCTATCATCTGTGATCTATAAAAACCTCTGACTATGTAATGGAGAGGAGGAGGTGTTTGTAGTCCAAATTAGGAGAGCAACCTAGGTTGACCACACTGCTGCTATACAGATGCAGTACGGTGAGTGAGCACCAGGGGTGGACTGACAACTCATGGGGCCCCCGGGCAATAGGGGATCATGGGGCCCCTGTGTCCTTGCCCAAACTCAAAAAAGCCTATGAAAAAGGTACCAGGGGCATCTCATGGGGCCCCCTACTGACCCCAGGCCCTCGGGCAGTGCCCGAGTTTCCAAATGGTCAGTCCGCCCCTGGTGAGCACTGTCATCCCAGAACAAGAAGTGTGTTACAGTTAGGAACACATGATAAAAATAAAGGAATGGAAACATAAAAAGGAAAAGGATATAGTCAACACATCAAAAGGCTGATTATCTGTTAAATATTACATTTTTGTGCTTGGGTGTGGATACACGTTAACTAAGAATAGAATTTAAATAATGATGACAGTTAAGCTTTAATAAAGCACATCCCATTGTAATGATTACAGGGATTTACTGAAATTAAATGAAACTTACAAATCTACAAGTAGATACAAGTGAGGTTTATAGGTGATTTAGGAGAACTGGGCAGTATAGAGGGGAGACAATATTATAGTACTGAGAGCACGTAGTTCTCTAATGTTTCCTTGCACATAGACTAAAGATCTGCTGTTGATTACTATACTGTATAGTGCAGACACACTCCTCCCCAACTTTCTATCATACAGTATGTGTTTTGCAGAGATACCTTCTCCAAGCAGAATGACAGTAATTTTATGTGTGCACTTCTATGGCCATGACGATAATGCTAGAAGCCCAACACAATCTACATCCGTATGCCAGCATGCCTATTATCTTTGCTATCACTAAACAGGCATCTTACATTTTTCTGTTTCTTAGGGTCCTAAAAACCCTGCTCACCATGGAAAAACTATTGTTTAACTATCATGATTTGTGCTGTATTCTGTGTTATTCATACATCATATTCTTTGAAGATAGATCTTTATCTTTCTTGAAAAGCAACTCTGTTTAGTAGAAACGGGTCAGGGCTCCATTACCTATGCATTTTTAAGACTGTTTGGGGCCCTGTAAGGAGATGTACATCACACAAATACATTGTAAGAAATATAAAGAGGAAAACGTACAGGCGCATAGTTTTGCAGACTATTTCTGTATCTTTGACAATTGCCTGGTAGGCATATTAAACATATTAGAACTGGCATAAAGTGATTCTAAAGGCTCTGATTTTATTTTTTTAAAATAACAAAAATGTCATACTTACCTGCTCCGTGCAATGGTTTTGCACAAAGCAGCCCTGATCCTCCTATTCTCGGGCCCCCCACAGTGCTTCTGGCCCCTTCACCCTGTCAAGCACCCCATAGAAAGCCACTTGCTATGGGGGCACTTGTGCATGCTACACCCCAAGTTGGCTCTGTGTATCCAAAAGACAGTTTGTCTACTGCAAGTATTTAGTTTTGGCTGCCTTAGCAGGGTAGAAGGGGTTTGCAGGCTTTTCTGGGTCCGGCCCTCCTATCCTGAGTGGTTACAAATAGGATAGGGGGTTGGATCCCGAGGGAGAGTGAGGGTCTTGAGAGAATCGTCTTAGAGTCTTCTGCTAAACCTCTGCCTGGGGAAGCGCAATATTGCCAACATGTAAAGGGTCTTCTGGGACTTGTAGTCCATGCTGAAGACACCGACTTGTCGGGACACCATCACCATGGATCACTGCCACTATCAACTTGCCAGTATTGGACTCTACCTATGCAGATATGCTGGGCCACAGTTAGTCAGTTAGGGAAAACACTTTTTGAACTGTTTTGCTGAAATTTCTTACTAAAGCCCTTTTGAACCGCTGTTCTGTCTGATCTGAAGTTTTTAAAGGGGTGTATGAAAGTAATTGCCATGCTACACATTGATATCTGAAGCTCGGGTCAGTTAAAGCACACCAGGGTATGAAGTCAGTCTCTACGAGAATTAACATGGTGCAGAGGATAAGCAAACTGTTGTCAGGAGTAACTAGGGACTAGTAACCAGTAGAAGCAAGAGAAATCATATTGGGGACCAAGAGAGGCCACCCTGTGAAAGGCTTTAAAGGAGGACCAGCCGCAATGTAACCAAACAAATATAGCTTTATTGTGGATCCATACCATTAAATATAATAGTAGGACATTTAGTGGTATTGATCCACACAGGGATATCTGTTTTAATAGCCTTGCGGCTTATTTGGCAGCTCATCTGGGCCAGACCGTCAGCCCTGTTAAGGGGTTTTTGTTATCACTCCCAGAGTGGTAGCGGACGGGAAGACTAGACACAGTCCGCTAAGTGTCAATTTGTTAATTCTACCCACCTGTTCCTTGGACTGATGGCTTGTCATGTAACATCATGAACTTAGATCTAGTGTACAAATGGCAATGTGACTGAGTGGGTGATCTGGGCCCGGGCTTGTTTTAGTGGTGATGTTGACCAATTTTACAATAACTTTTGATCTCAATAAAGCTATATGTGTTCTGTTACACTGTGGCTGGTCCTCCGTTAAAGCCTCTCATGGGGTGGCCTCTCTTGGTCCCTCATATGTTTTCTCTGGCTATGGTTATGGCTTTGGAGGCACCCCACTGTAAATTTAAATGTTGAGTTGGTGACCTACTGAAAATGAGATCCTCCTAAATGGGGACATATACTCTCGCATAGCATTTGTTTTATTATTACGTTAGTAACCAGTACAAGCAACCTGTCATGAAGTGTGGTACTTGTGCTAGGTGAGGCATACTCTGGTAGCGAGGTGGTCACTGCTTCTGGCTCCCTCCCCAGCAGCTCCCATAGCAATGGAAGCAGATCAGCATCACGGAGGTCCTCAGCCTAGCCACCAGGTATGGAAGAGTAAGAAATACAAAGTGCATGCATGAGGTCCATGCTATGTGCACATCAAAACCTCATTCTGTCACTGGGAGTGAGGTGACAGAGGTATGCTGGATGGGTGGAGTGGGCATAGGCTCAGCATGTCCCTTATAAATTCCAACATTTACAGTCAAGGTATGTGTGGACACAGGATCAGGAGGTTAGCTGGAATCCGGCTTTTTCACTCAATGTACACGGTGTACAGCCCATCTCCAAGTTGGAGGACTTCCTTAAGGTTGACTTTATCTGAAAACGGTCCCTGCCTTGTCCCAGGGCATCGATGAGTATGACACAGTAAAGGTAAGCCATATGCAGGGCAAGTGACCCTGCCCACATGTTCGCCACTGCCAGTTCACACACAAAGCATGGCATGGCATCCCCTGCTCTTTACTGCCTGTGATTGACGGTAGCAGGAGTTGATAGCTCCACTGCTGTGTCTGAGCCAATGAGGAGAGAGAGAGCCAAGAGAGCCTCTGCTCTCATTCACATCACTGGATGGAGATCGGGATCAGGTAAGTATAAGGGGAGAGAGGAGGGTTGCTGCATGCAGAGGGTTTTTTACCTTCATGCATAGAATGCAAAAAGGTAAAAAAAAAAAATTCCTTTAGAAAAACTTTAAAGTGTTGCTAAACTGTGGTTTAAAACAGATATTTGTATGTGTTCTTAACTCAGAAAAGTACCTTCTATTGCTCTCAGCCTCCTCCAAAATTCCAAATTGCTTTCTTTGCTGCTGTGATCCAGCTTCTTCTAGAGGGTGGCTACTTTTATTATCCATGGTCCCACTGTCTGTAGGTGCACTCTCTTGCTCACTACTGAGATAGACTAGGGACTTTAATTTATGGTGTGCATAGAGCACTGTACATCATCACAACTACGTACACTGCTTGTTCCAAACAAAAAAAAGTGAGGGGGAAAAGGTGAGTTTTGGAGCTCATATAAGACATTACAAGGAGGCAGAAAAACACAGTAAAAAACAACTTTTTGAAAAGCAGATTACAGGGCCACTAATTAGTAAATGTGCCTGAATTATTTTTTGCAGAATAAGGTCACGTTAAAACCAAAGTATAATAAGATCCTGACATAGTTACTCCAACCACACCCAGAGGTTACTCTTTATATGCTAAAGCAAAATCTGGACAAAAATGTAAAAGAAAAAAAAAAACACAAACTGAAATACCACTATTAATAAAATAATTGCATTGCTGTGGTTTTTACATTACTGTCAGCAGCATAGGCCCTAAGATCTGGTTCTGTGGTTGATTAGTTAGTCATCAGTGGCTGAGCTCCATGCTAATAGTTTGAGTCATACGTCACCCCCATGTTTGGCAGGCCGATTCCTTATTTGGTTTGAACGTTAAATCCCTGTCTGGCAAATGGATACTGAGCAGGCTCATTCCAAGAGAGTTAATTTGGAAGATCTCCAAATAGGAACCGTGCCAGTGCAACAAGAAAGAAGAAGGGGACTTTATAATCCCGAAGTGTGTCACTGCTGGAGAACATAAAGAGTCTTGAGTGTTATCAATAAATGGGCCTTATGTATTCTGATACAAATGAAGGCATCCCTCAAGTACTTAAGAAACCTACACTTCCTACTGTCTGCATATCGTGATGCCTGGGAAAATTCTGGATCATGACAAAAGTCAGTCTTTTAAAAAAAATATGAACTACACAATTACTTGATATTCAAAGGCAAACATTTTCTCCCTACATTTTTTTGTTTCTTGAACTATACATTGTTTTTCTTTTTTTTTTAACTTGCTGTGCTTCTTTTTGTTTTGCATTGTAGATTCATGAGCATTGAATGTTCTATTAACATTTCTAAATAATCTTATAGTGAACTGTAAATGAACAATAATTGTGTTATCAAGTTGGTTTTAAAATGTGGATGTTTATTGCACATGCAGTAGCTTGATATATGCATTTTTTTAAAAATGTACCCATAAGTTGCCTCTTGGTGTATGTTGGCAAGAAAAATAAGTTGGGCCCCAGTCACTTTAGTCTTTTTTACCTTTTACTGCTGAACCTAGGTCTAGGAGAGAGAGTACAGGGATGTAGGATACTCAAAAATAGGACAGGCATTCTAAAAGAAGCAGGATCTTTAAATGCAGTTTTCAACAGTCTTTAACAAGAAGATTCCTCAAAGATGATCCTTCCAGGTAGCTAACCTTTAGCCTACCTCCCTCCAGATGAACACTCCAGCAGGGCAGCTTCGGTTCCTAGGCTTCAAGCACATGCCCTAACTGAGCAGTGTTGCCAACCTACATGGTTGAAACTCACTGACACGACACCCAAATTTTACTGGCACAGCCAAGTTTTTACTGTCATTTCCAAAAGTTAACATATTACAGTTTTATGTGCAAATTTCAGTATTTAGGCTACAAACAAGTACAATATGCAATTAGCAATGTGATTTAAAGTGGAGTTCCAGTTGGAAAAAAAAAAAAAGTCAGCAGCTACAAAAACTGTAGCTACTGACTTAAAATACAGACTCTTACCCGTCCCTCGGTCCAGTGATGTCCTCACTACGGCTGGTTTCACCAGCTGTCTTCTCTCCCTGGCGCCAGCATCTTCAGTGCATGTACCCAGCTGTGACAGCTAGTGGCTTCACAGCCGGGCGCCCACTGCGCATGCGCGAGAAGCGCTGCGCTTTGTGAATAGTTCCATAGTCTTCTGGGACCTGTCACGTGTCCCAGAAGACTATGGGGAGGGAGGGGGGAGGACAACTTCTACTTCCGATTGCCTTTTTGCAGTGAAAGTGGGTACCCGTCAAATTCTGATACCTGCTCCCCCCCCCCGCTCCCCAAAGGTGCCAATCCTTAATGGGGAGTGGGGGACAATGGCTTAAAGCGGAACTTCCCCTTTTGGGTGGAGCTCTGCTTTAAGGTAGATAGTAAGGCAACAAACATTTTTCACAAGTAGCTCAGCAACAGGACTCAGGAGGGCAAGCAATTACAATGGGCAGGCACACACACATGACACTGACTCTCACAGTGACACTGACAGCAGTGTGCAGCAGTACAGATGATGATGACACCTCACTGACATGGCATGTCTTCTCCTGAGCCATAGTGACAGTCTCTCTCCACGTCAGTTTGCCCCTTTAGTCCATTTCAATCCAAACAGCACTGACAGTCCCACTCCTGGGTTGCCCTGCTCCCGTCCATACAAGGCCACTCCATTCAGCTCCCTTGCACCATGACATCACATGATACATTCAGGCACTGCCTCTGTCGCCCCCCGCTGGCTTACCCCAAACACACTGTAGCAGGCACTCAGATGGTGTTGGCCAGCTTCGGACTGAAACTGCACATGAGCCGAGTGTCACAGCCATATTTTTAACTGACAAGCTTTTCCTGTCAGTGGCAAGAAAAGTGCCCATTTTTTATTGGCTGCCAGTAAAAATAGTGATGGTTGGCAGCACATCAACTGAGGCAAGGCCTAAAAAGAGAACACTCTATGCTGTAAACCTCTTTTCCAGGCAGAAACCCAGGAAGGAAAGAATACTTGAAAAGGTGGTCAAAACATTTATCATTTTCCCAAGCCATACCTTTGAACAAAGACCTCAGGGAGTGGTTGGGTCAGGCAAATTTCTGTTACTCAGTGATCGTCCTTCCCACACTCATTACTGGAACCTCATGCACACTGGGTGTTTAGCTCCGGCCTTTATGTGCTGGTGGAAGCTACAGGTGCACCGTCAAGCCCAACTGCTGGCAGCATGTCATACTCTATGACCCCTGGTTCACATATCTGCGTTCCTTAGGTCCACGTTTTGTGCAAGCACAAGAGCCCATTCATTTGAATGGACTCCCATGCCCCGGGACACGCAGGGAAGAAGTTCCTGCTTTTCTTCTGAAAACACAGCCCGCACAGGAACTGCGGTTCCCAGTACGGTTGCGATTTCCAGTGCGGGCGGCGTGCCATTAAAATTAATGGCAATCACCCGCAGGTCCGCATTCTTCTGTGTGGGTGGTGCGGCTACACGGATTTTTGTGCGGATCCGCAGCGGCACCACCCACACAGATGTGAACCTAGCCTAAGAGGCTGAAAGCTTCTGCAGCTGTACTGTAAATGGCAGTTCTTAAGCACGTTCAGTGGAGTATGTGCAGACTGATTGTGTTCCAAGCATTTGTCCCTGAGCAAATACATACTACACTAAACATAAATAGAGCTTGGTGCACTGTCCAGCCGCAGCACTGGTTATCCTCTCATGGAGTTCTGGTGCAGCTCTGCATAGAAACCAATCAGTTTCTAGGTTTTATTGTAAAGCTTAATTGAACAAGCTGAGGTTAGATGCTGATTGGCTATGACGCACAGCTGCACTGGATTCTAAGTGCACCCGTTTTAGTAACTCTACCCCACTGAGCTTAGGAGAGCCAGCAAACAAAACTCAGGCTAGTTACAGCCTAGTTGCAAAACATACAAAATTTTAATAAGGGACACTAGAGCTTAGGGTAGGGGTGGGTTGTACATCACTGGTCTCAGTAGAATTGTGAGCAGCAGTATTTACATACAATGGCAGGCGCACAGTACATTGCAGTCATAAAATATTCAGACCCCCTTCACTTTTTTCAATTTTGTGATGTTGCAGCCAGATACTGCAATTGTTTAAATTGATTTTTTTTCTCAAGAATCTACTCTCAGTACCCCATAATGACAAAGTGAAAACAGAAATTTAGAAATGTTTGCACATTTATGAAAAAGGAAAAAAAGGAAATATAGCACATTGGCATAAGTATTCGGATCCTTTGCAACAACACTTTTTGCAACAACACAATTTAGTTCAGGGAGGGCTACAAAAAAAAAATCTCCTTTTGGCCCCACATTCAATCACTGTCCAAAGTTTGGCACCTCAACCTACGAAACATCTGCAAAATATGCCCCTTCCTAACCAATGACACCACAAAGCTTCTATTTCATCTTACCAACCGTTCAGTGTCTGCTACCCCTTTATTGGCTGCCACTCATCCAACAAATTAAATTCAAAATACTAACAACTTACAAAGTCATTCATAACTCTGCCCCCAGTTACATCACTAACCTTGTCTCAAAATACCAACCAAATTGCTCTACGTTCTTCCCAAGATTTCCTGCTCTTTACCTCCCTTGTCACCTCCTCCCATGCTCCCTTCCAGGACTTTTCCTGAGCCTCTCCCATCCTGTGGAACTCCTTACTCAAATCTGTCTAGCGATCCCCTGTTCTGTCCACTTTTAGGTGATTCCTGAAAACCCTTCTCTTCAGAGAAGCCTACCCTGTCTCCACCTAACTGTATTTTCACTTTCTCTATCAGCCAATCCCCCCACAGTTATTACTGTTTGTATCACTTGATGCTCCATTTTATATTGTAAGCTCTAACACGCAGAGCCCTTGTATTGTAACTGTACTGTCTGCCCTCATGTTGTAAAGCGCTGCGCAAACTATTTGCACTATTTAAATTCTATATAATCCTAACAGGATTTTAGTGGTGCTACCACATATTGTTTTTGTTGCTTGTAGAGTAGTACTAAGGAACACAGTAAACTATTTGTGAATTACTATTTGTAACAACCTGAGATCTAGTGGCAGAAGAAGAATATAGATTAATTGCTAAGGATCTTCACACCAATCACCCAGGATGTGCACGGATGAAAACAATTTGGTGTCATCACTAACCCATTAAAAGAGACAGCAAGGTTGGGGAAGTGGGCATTTGTTCTATTGAAGAGAACATTTATTAGGGTGCATGTGCAGAATATCAGGCCTACATGTTGTCAGGTGTGAATATTTAGCCACTGAGTGCACAGATTTTTGAGCTAATTAAATTTCTTGGATAGTTCTATGTAGTTCTACCTCCTTACAAAATAAGTACAGATGATTTGTACAAACTCTGTTCCAGGCTAAATGACTCACAGGAATAAATATATGTATGCCACATTGATAGTGCCATATGTGGAGGTGACGTGCAACCTGAAAATTGTTTTTATGTATCTGTAATTGGTATTTATATCATGACTTGATATTTTCTTGGGCATTGTACAAAACAGCTTGAGCTTGTTTTTCTTATTATTTTTTGGCATTGTGCTATATGTATTGTGTGTAAATGCAAATACAGTACATATAACATGTATCATGGGTATGCATATCATCTTGGATCATTTATCCAACCTCTTAGACCAGGTTTCCACTTTAAGTAATGTGTAAGGAGGCATAGTCATAAAGCAAAACAGCAATGCTTGAAGTTGCTGAAAATATCCTTACTGGTAAAGCAAACTCAAGCATTGTAGCTAAAACTTGCCTGATAAATTGCTGGCCATTTCCATCTCTATTTATGTAATGCATTTAGAAGCAGTAGTGCTAGCCTTGAATATATCACTTAAACAAGCAGTGACAGCTGGAAGACTAATAAGGTATTCTCTTCATTATGCTCTCCATTGCCAGAAATTAAAGAAGAACTCTACTAAGGACAGTGTATTTTGGTGTAATTTCAGAGAAACTACAGTGTTTCTTCTTGAAAAAAAAACACACTTTTGACTTCAGGAAACAAAATGTGTGCATATATGTGGGCTGAAATAAGGCACTTTATGTAAAAATCATAACTACCTGACCCCCCCCCCCGACCCCTACAGAATAAAATGGTGGGTGTTGCAATTTTTTTATGTTTCACGATATTTCCACAGTGGTTTTTCACTAAATTTTTTGGGGAAAAAATACACTTTCATGAACTGTAATGGACACAAAAACAATATAATACCCAATTTTTAGGTAATATATAAAAAAAAATGATGTAGTAAATAGCCGAGTAAATAGATACCACATTTTTCAAGCTTGAAAATTATGTAAGCTTTGGTACAAATTACAAAAAAAATATATAAAACTTTTCTCTTTTAAAAAACCACAAAAGTGTCCAAAATATTAAAACAATCCCCACTAGTGTAAACAATTGTTCAGCAATGTCTCTTTTTTCTTCTTTCAACAACAAGTCTCTTTCTCAACACCCGCAAATTCTGATGACAATATACCTCAAAAGAAAAAAACTTGACCCTTCAGAAAAAGTCATAGGAAGTGACGAAACGCGCCAGAGACAGGTGACGTCAGACGCATCACTTCGCCCATGAAATTGTTGCAATTACAAATGTTTAGGCGTTCTCGTGTTATTATTATTATACAGGATTTATAAAGCACCAACAGTTTGCGCACCGCTTTACAATATATAGGGAGATAGTACAGCTACAATACAATCAAAACAAGAGGATTTTGAGGGCCCTACTCATAAACGCTTACAATCTAATAGGGTGGGGCAAGTGGTACAAAAGGTTATAACTGTGGGGGATGAGCTCATGGAAGTGATAAATGTCTATTCAGAGGCGTGATAGGCTTCCCTGAAGAGATGAAATTTCAGGGATCGTCTAAAGGCAGCCAGAGTAGGTGATAGCTGGACAGATTGAGGTAGTGAGTTCCAGAGGAGGAGAGAGGCTCTGGCAAAGTCCTCAAAATGAGCATGGGAGGAGGAGACAAGGGAGCTTGAGAGCAGGAGATCATGAGAGGAGCGGAGAGGATGATTTGGATGATACTTGGAGACAGGATTGGTGATGTAGCTCGGGGCAGAATTGTGGATGGCTTTGTATGTTGTTGTTAGTAATTTGAATTTAATTTGCTGGGCAATCAAAGGCCAGTGGAGAGATTGGCACAGAGGGGGGGCAAACACTGAGTGGTTGGTAAGGTAGATGATCCTGACAGCAGCATTCATGATAGACTGAAGAGGGGATAGCCTACGGAGAGGTAGGCCCATGAGAAGGGAGTTGCAATAGCAAGGCGAGTGAATGAGTAGCTTGGCGGTTTCATTGGTTAAAAAGGGGCAAAGTGTACAAGCTTTTAACAGCGAATGGATTTGGAGTCAAAAGGATAGGTCATAGGTCATGTTTATTGCTTTTGTTTGTATTGGAATAACATAAAAAAGTGGAGAAACAAAAAGCCAAATCCAACTCATTCTATCTGTGTCTACATTTTACCTATATCTACATTGTCATATTACTGGCTCAAGTTTTGGGGAGTTATGATGGTATAATTTTGGCGGGTTATGATGGATAGCCCATATTGTGCCCTGGGAGGTCTTGTGGCAGGGATATATCGTTTGGGTCACCTGCGCTTGCGCAGTTTAAGTCCATGGGTCGATGGACACTGAGTGCCAGCAATCACAGCTGGTGTGGTGGGTGTTTTTTTCCCCTGGGGGGTATATATGCTATATGAGCTGTGAGTGGAGGAAGTGTTTATGTGCGTGAATGGGGGTCATGCTGCCGAACAGTGAAGCAATGGTAATTGGAGCCTTTTTCTGATGTGGAATTGTGGTATGGGCTGATTCATCCAGCATTGCAGATTATTTTGATGATCTCCTTTTTTATATTTTTGCAGCTGTGGTGCTAGCGATTGTGGGTGGATGTAGGATTTGCCCCTTTTTCTGCACATTGCACGAGTCCTGGCTGGCATGTAATGGATTTGTGGCACACATATATATTCTTTATTATAATATACATACTACTATTATATATATATATATATATATATATATATATATAGTGGGGATAATAATTATCTGTTCCCCTGCAGATTTTGTAAATTTGCCCATTTTTATCATAGGTGTATTTTAAATGATAGAGACAGAATATCTGCCAAAAATCCTGAAAAAACACACGATACAAATGTTATAAATTGAGTTCAGTGTGTAAAATAAGTATTTGATCACCTACCAACCAACAATAATTCTGGCTCCCACAGACTGGCTAGGTGCTCATGTAATACACAGATTAGAATTGTCAATTTAAGAAGGTGCTCCTAACAACAACTCGTTATGTGTATAATGGACACCTGTCCACAGAATCTCTTTCTTCCATTCAAGCCTCACCACCATGGGCAAGACCAAAGAGCTGTCAAAGGATGTCAGGGACAAGATTGTAGACCTGCACAAGGCTGGAATGGGCTACAAGACCATCAGCAAGAAGCTTGGAGAGAAGGAGACAACTGTTGGAGAGATTATTCACAAATGGAAGAAATACAAACTAACCATCAATCGCCCTTGATCTGGAGCTCCATGCAAGATTTCGCTTCATGGGGTAAGGATGATGATGAGAAAAGTGAAGCATCAGCCCAGAACTGCATTGGAGGAGCTTTTGAATGTTCTCAAGGCAGTTGGGACCACAGTCACAACAAACCATTGGTACCACAATACGCCGCCATGGATTGAAATCCTGCAGCACCCTCAAGGTCCCCCTCCTCAAGAAGGCACATGTACAGGTCCATCTGAAGTTTGCCAATGAAAATCTAAATGACTCAGAGAAGGATAGGGAGAAAGTGCTGTGGTCAGATGAGACCAAAATTGAGTTCTTTGGCATTAACTTGACTCGCCTTGTTTGGAGAAAGAAAAATGTTGAATATGACCCTAAAAACACCATCCCTACAGTCAAGCACAGAGTTGGAAATATTATACTTTGGGGCTGTTTCTCTTCTAAAGGTACGGGCCGACTTTGCCGCATTGAGGGTCCAATGAATGGGGCCATGTATTGTAAAATCTTGGATGAGCACCTTCTTCCCTCAGCCAGAACACTGAAAATGGGTCATGGATTAGTCTTCCAGCATGACAATGACCCAAAACATACTGCCAAGGCAACAAGGAGTGGTTCAAGAAGAAGCACATTAAGGTCATGGAGTGGCCTAGCCCGTCTTCAGACCTTAATCCTAAAGAAAATGTATAGAAGGAGCTGAACTTTGATTAGCCAAGCGACAGCCAAGAAACTCTAAGGATTTAGAGAAGATCTGTAAAGAAGAGTGTACCAAAATCCCTCCTGAGATGTGTGCAAACCTGGTAACCAACTACAAGAAACATCTTACCTTTGTGCCAACAAGGGTTTCTCCACCAAGTACTAAGTCATGTTTTGCTTGTGAATCAAATACTTATTTTACTTACTGAATTGCAACTCCATTTATAACATTTGTATCATGTTTTTTTCTGGATTTGTGGTTGATATTCTGTCTGTCCTGCCTTCTCTGCAGTTATGAAAGGGTTACAGAGGGTAACAGGCAGTATAACCTTTGATATCCACACAGTAACGAGTCGATGATTGATAACCGATGATCTTGTACTGATAACATTTGAACATAGTACATGAAGTATGAATGAATGTGAATGCGAGAATGAATGGTAAAACTGGAATACAAACAGAATAAAACAGACATGAGTACATATCTAACTACCTAGCTATATGCATAACATTCCTCAGTACATAGGAGGGGTACTTACAGACTTTGGGGGTCTAATCGAGCCCATATATGAAGAGGGAACAGCGTCCCACATCTACTCTCATCATAGAATTTCTTCAGTCTGGAGACATGAGCTCATTTCCTCCCAAGCTAGCAAACAGGAAGTCCCTGGCCTTAAAGGGAACAGGCACTGCTAAATGCTAGAGAATGCCTTGTGTAATACAAGGCAGCACACTCCCCACCTGGCATAATAATGATATGCCACTATTAAACTCTTGGAAGGAGTAAAACGACTTCCGTGATGGGCCTAAGGTACACCTTAGGGGTGCCCCGTTTTACTACTCTGACCTCTACTTTCCTGACTCTGCTATCACTGCTAGCATCAGTCCCCACAATGAGTCCAATTGGCCAATCGTTCCTGTGGGCCTGAGAGTCTTTTAGTAGAACAACATCTCCAACTTGTAAGTTGGGCTTGTCGGCTTGCCATTTGTTGCGTGGTTGGAGGGTCATCAGGTACTCCTGCCTCCATCTCTTCCAGAAGATATCGGCAAGGCTTTGAACTTGTTTCCATTGTTTGGTGTACAAGTCTTTAAGATCAAAGTCCCCGTTGGGAGCTGTCACTATCTCCATCTTCTGGGTCAGCAACGTTGCCGGTGTCAAGACGGTTGGCATCTCTGGGTCAGTAGACACTGGAACCAAAGGTCTGGCGTTCATGATAGCCATGACTTCAGCCATCAGCGTGGTTAGGACTTCGTGTGTGAGACGAGTAGATCCAATCTTTAGAAGCATTGCATCTAGAATGCGACGAGCTACTCCAATCATCCTCTCCCAAGCTCCTCCCATATGTGAGGCATGAGGAGGGTTGAAGATCCAAGTGCATCTTTGGTTTTGAAGATAGTTACTTGTCTCTGAGTCTGTTGCAACGATCTTCAATTCCTTGCAGGCTCCAATAAAGTTTGTGCCACAGTCAGAACGAATCTGTTTTGCTGGTCCTCGAATGGAGAAAAATCTTCTCAAGGCATTGATGAAGCTTGAGGTAGATAGAATCTCAATTACCTCAATGTGAACTGCTCTGGTACTCATACACGAGAAAAGAACAGCCCAGCGTTTGCTCTCTGCACTGCCTCCTCTGGTCTTGCGAGAAGAAATGTTCCAAGGACCAAAAATGTCTAGGCCCACATTTGTGAATGGAGGATCTAAAGCCAGCCTGTCTGTAGGTAAGTCTGACATCTTCTGGACTTCAAGTTTTCCTCTGATTTTCTTGCAAGTTACACATTTGTTAATCACACTGGAGACTAGTCTTTTACCTCCTAGGATCCACAATCCAGCTGAGCGGACTGCTCCTTCAGTGAGGTGGCGACCTTGATGTGCAACTTGCTCGTGGTGGTGTCTTGTCAGAAGAATGGCAACGTGATGATTCTTGAGTATGACAATGGGATGTTTTTCTAGAATAGTCGTATCAGCTGCGGGTAGACGACCTCCAAGTCTCATCACTCCATCTTCATCAAGGACAGGGTTCAACTTTTTGAGCGGGCTGTGTTTAGAAAGGTCTTCTTTCTTGAGAAGACATTGAATTTCTTCCTTGAAGGCTTCCTGCTGAACACATCTGATAATGGTGACATTGGCTCGCTCAAGATAGTCATTGTTACCCTGGTCAACACTGGCTGTTTTGCTGAAGGATCTGGCCAAGCAGATGAGTTTCCCTATGGCACGGATGAGTGACTTCCAGCTGGAAAACCTTTCGAACCTACATGAGCCAAGACCTTCTCTGGTGGTTAGAGTCTTGTAAACTGCAACTAGAGGTCTTACCTCTTTGTCTTGGTCTGGTTCTACAAGCTGAAACGTTCCTTTCTGATCAGTCTCTTTAGTTTCTGGTCCAGTCAAGAAGGATGGACCTGTGAACCAGTTAGTCTGTTTGAGGATAGCAGCTGGTACCAGTCTAGTCCCATGGTCAGCAGGGTTCTTGTCTGTACTGATATGATGCCACTGTTCTGGACTTGTACACTTTCTGATACGTGTTACTCTGTTTGACACGTATGTGTAGAATCTTCTTGAAGCGTTGTGGATATAACCTAAAACAATCTTGCTGTCTGTGTAGAAGTTCACTGCATGGATCTCGATGTCCAGTTCTGCAATGAGTAAGTCTGCCATCTCCACAGCTAGGACAGCAGCACAAAGTTCTAAGCGTGGGACTGTGTGAGCAGGTCTTGGAGCCAGTTTGGACTTTCCCAAGATGAATCCTGCATGGCTTTGTCCCTGAGTGTCTATGACTCTAAGGTAGGCTACAGCTGCTATAGCCACGGTGGATGCATCTGAAAACACGTGTATCTCTCTTCGTTTTGTAGCAGACAAAGAAACAGAGACTTATGGTTTTTGGATGCTAAGTCGCTCAAGCTCCAGCAAAGAGTCTTTCCACAACTTCCACTGCATTTCTTTCTCTCCAGGTAGAGGTGTGTCCCAATCACTTTGTTCTAGCTCAGTTGTAATCTCTCTCAAAAGAGCTTTGCCTTGCATGGTGATGGGTGCTACGAACCCCAAGGGATCGTAAAGACTGTTGACCGTAGACAAGACATCTCGCTTTGTGAAAGGCTTCTCTTCCCTGGATACTCGGAAGGTGGAGCTGTCAGTCTTCAAGTCCCAACTAAGCCCTAAGCTTCTTTGAAGGGGTGGTGAATCTGTACCTAGATCTAAGTCTTTGAGGTCTTTTGCACGGTCTTCTGCTGGGAATGCTTCCATGACTTTGCTGTTGTTGGAAGCCACTTTGTGCAGTCTTATGTTAGATTCTGCTAGCAAGTCTCTAGTGCTTTTCAAAATGTCAATGGCTTCTTCACTACTGGAGAAGGAAGCAAGTCCATCGTCTACATGAAGGTTTTTCATAACAAATTGTTTGGCTTCAGGGTTGTGTCTGTCACTTTGCTGCGCTGCTCGTCTCAAGCTGTAGATAGCGACAGCTGGTGAGGGACTGTTCCCAAACACATGTACTTTCATTCTATACTCTATGATACCTTTGTTGAGGTCGTTGTCTTCATACCATAGGAACCTCCGGTAGTCTCTGTGGTCTTCACGGACAAGGAAGCAGTAGAACATCTGCTGTACATCTGCTGTTACTGCAACAAGTTCTCTTCGGAATCTGATAAGGACTCCAAGAAGTGTGTTGTTCAGGTCTGGTCCGCTGAGAAGTACATCATTAAGGGAAATACCTTCATGCTTTGCACTGGAATCAAATACTACACGTATCTGACCTGGTTTTTGAGGATGGTACACTCCGAATATTGGCAAGTACCAGCGTTCTTGTGTTTCATGCAGTGCTGGTGCTTTTTCAGCTTGATCTTTGTCAAAGATTTTCCGCATGAATTCTTGGAAGTGTTCTTTCATGTCTGGCTTTCTTTCAAGAGTGCGTTGCAATAGCGCAAGGCGTTTCTCTGCTTGCACTCTGTTATTGGGAAGACGATGCCGTGGTGTACGGAATGGTAGTGGGGCTACCCAACTGCCTGCTTTGTCTTTGAAGACTTCTCTGTCCATGATCTCAAGGAAGAGGTTATCTTCAACAGATGGTGCTAGTTTGTCATCATCTTGAGTTCTCTCAAACACTTTGTGGCCTAGCTGATCTGAATCTTCAGCTGAGGCTGTATCTTCCAGGAACCTCTGGGTGTTCTGGGGATGTGTTGGGTTAAATAGTTTCTCTTTAATCTGCATGCTGTTGTTACATGGGCAAAGGCATGACGTGTGACCGTTCTGCAGCAGATTTGTTCTGTAGACATTCACCTTTGCGGGTTTGTGAAGTCCGTCCAGACATACATTTCCAACGATAACCCATCCAAGATCAAGACGTTGAGCAAACGGTCCATTGTGAGGCCCATTGTATTGTTCTCTGACCTTGTGCACTCTCAGTATGTCTCTTCCTAGTAGAAGGACGATTGCAGCATCTGGGTTGAGTGTTGGGATCTTGTCTGCTATTCGCCTGAGATGAGGGTAGTGACGTGCCACTTCAGGTGTGGGAATCTCTGACCTGTCATCTGGTATCATGTCACATTCTATGAGGGTAGGAAGAGTCAGCTGCGTCTTTCCATCTAATGACTCGATGGTGTAGTTGTTTGCTCTTCTCCCTGATGTCTCTATAACTCCAGAACATGTCCTCAAGGTGTATGGAGTTGAACTTCCTTTGTCACCGAAGAGGTCGAAGAACTCTGTCTTTGCTAGAGACCTGTTGCTTTGTTCGTCTAGGACTGTATACATCTTCACTGCCTTTTCTCTGACACCGTTGGGATACACTTTGACTAAGCATATCTTGGAGCATGATCTAGAGAGTCCTGATTCTGTACAGATCTCAGTGCACTTTGAAGTTATCGCTGGTGTTGCACTTTCTTTTTGCTCCCCACCATGATCTTCTTGAGTTGCTGGAACTTCTGATCTCCATGGTGGTGGTCCTGGGTGCAGTGCTGACAGATGTCGGTCATTGTTGCATTCTGTGCACCGTATTTCTCTCTTACAGTCTTTTGCAAGATGTTGCATTGAGGCACAGCATCTGAAACAAATGTGATTGTCTTTAAGGTAAGCCTTGCGCTCCTCTAATGTCTTACTTCTGAAACTGCGACATTTTCTTAGTGGATGAGGCTTGTTGTGTATTGGGCACTGTTTGTCTGGATCCTCAACTTCCTTGCTTGTGTTGTCTTCCTGATTGGCTGCAGCCTCAGGCGGGACTTCTGTCTTCCGCACAGACACTGTTGCTCTGCGTTCTTTGTAGTGTACTGGCAGCTGCTTCTCTGTCCTTGGGGAGCTTGCAACTCTCTTGTTCAGGAAGGCGAAGCTTGGGTCATTGCGTGTCTTAGCTTGGTCTACAACGAATTCAGCGAGGAAGACAAACGGTGGAAATGCAACTCGATAGTCTTTCTTGTATCTGGATGCTTGAGAGACCCACCTTTCTTGCAGGTTGAAAGGGAGCTTCTCGATTATGGGCTCTACTCCACGTGCTGTGTCTAAGTATAAGAGACCTGGCAGAGTTCCACTAGTCTTTGCTGCTTCTATCTCTAGGAGTAGGTCTCCGAGCTCTCTCAGTTTCTGATTGTCTTTGTCATTTTCGGGCAAGTTTCAATTTTCTTTAAAAGTGCTTCTTCTATTACTTCAGGTGACCCATAGCAGTCTTCCATTCTATGCCAGACCATCGCAAGTCCTGCTGTTGCATCATGGACATGCACTGACCTGATTCTTTTGGCCTGCTCTGAGGACTCTGGTCCTAGGTATTTGGCGAGTAGGTCGAGCTTCTCTCTGTCTGTCAGCTCTAAGACTTGGGTGCTGCTTAGGAAGGATGACCTCCAGGCCCAGTAGTTTTCAGGACGATCGTCAAACTTCAAGAGACCAGTGCTCACCATCTCACGGCGCATCAGGTATTTCGACACATCTGTAACCCTTGCTGTGTCAGGTGCGTTTGTTCTGGGTACAAACGCGGGACTACTGGCTGATAGTGACTGATGGGTTCGTTGAGGTATTCGACTAAGTCTATTTTGGTCAGATGGTTGCTCTCCTCTATTGTAGTCTAGATCTGGTTTTGCACGAGGAGAGGTTATATCGCCATCTACTTGGTTTCTTAGTGTGTTGGCGGTTTGGTATCTGAGCCCGTGATTGGTTGACTTATCACGTGGCGGTTCAGGTTCAGTCTTGTAGTGATGCATAACATCAAATCTGTCTGCTCCCAACTGGGTCCTTGATGGTTTCGGTGCGTCACTAGGCTGTTTATCAGGGTATAGGGTTGCTTGTGATTGCACGTACTCACGGCTGCGTTGGAATGTACTGAGAGGTGTTATCAGGGTTTCCAGTACATCGCTCTCTACAAACTGAATATCTGCAGCTCTCGTGAGAACTTCGGCTTCAGCTATGGCTGCTGCAGCTATTTTCTGTTGCTGAAGTATGTGTAAAGAGGCTTGTACTTCTGCCTTTCTCCTAAGCGTTTCTGCTTCTCTCCTTTTCATTTCAGCTTCCCCTTCGGCTTGTCTCTTTTTTATTTCAGCCTGACTCTTCTGCTGCTCTTCATCTAGGTAGCCTTGCTCTTTCATAAGCTCTGCTTCCTGTATGGCATAGGAGGCCATGGCGCATGCGGCCTCGGCCTTGGCTTGTGCCCTGGCGGCGATAGCGCTGACTGAAGACAAGTTTGTGACGCTAGAATGTCTGGAACTTGTATGCTTACTCCTGGCTGCCCCAGCACTGACTGACGATAGGTCTGTGACGTTTGAATGCCTGGAACTTGAACGCTTAGATCTGGCGGTTTCTGCTTTGGATGACGACAGATCCGATTTGTTATAAGTTCTCGGCGTGCTGCATTGTGACCTAGTTTCCAGCGTACTGTGCATATTTTCTTCCTGTTTGCACGAGATTTTAGGAAGGGTTAATTTAGTGATATCTTTCATATCTTTCATAAAGCTGAGTTAGTTTCACTTTGCTATGCCTAGACTGGCTGCGCTGTGGGGATTTCACACACACGTGCTGTTGTATTAACAGTTAAGAGTCTTTTCTGTGTTGTGGGGCTTGCTGTAGCGTTTTCACACAATGTGCGCTGAAGTAACCGTGTAAGTCTTTTTACTGTCCTGCCTTCTCTGCAGTTATGAAAGGGTTACAGAGGGTAACAGGCAGTATAACCTTTGATATCCACACAGTAACGAGTCGATGATTGATAACCGATGATCTTGTACTGATAACATGTGAACATAGTACATGAAGTATGAATGAACGTGAATGCGAGAATGAATGGTAAACTGGAATACAAACAGAATAAAACAGACATGAGTACATATCTAACTACCTAGCTATATGCATAACATTCCTCAGTACATAGGAGGGGTACTTACAGACTTTGGGGGTCTAATCGAGCCCATCTACTCTCATCATAGAATTTCTTCAGTCTGGAGACATGAGCTCATTTCCTCCCAAGCTAGCAAACAGGGAGTCCCTGGCCTTAAAGGGAACAGGCACTGCTAAATGCTAGAGAATGCCTTGTGTAATACAAGGCAGCACGCTGTCTTTATCATTTAAAATACACCTATGATAAAAATGATAGACCCTCCATTTCTTTGTACGTGGGCAAACTTACAAAATCTGCAGCGGATCAAAAAATTATTTTCTCCACTGTATGGCTGCCTTCACAGTGTGACAGTGCTATGCAGGCAGCCTGCCAAATGTTTACATTAAGGTAAGTGCTCAGCACAGGCATTGTGCGATAGATTAGCACACAGCGGGAGCATGTTATACACACTCCTCTACTGTGTGTGAAACCTGGTTTTCAGTGCCTCTTTTACATATAGCATAGAACGTACAGACATACCAGTGTACAGACGTATGCAATTACTTTTCCTCCTATTGTTCCTGCCACTTTGGAGGTCCCAATTCAGTTTTAGGCTCCTGAACATCTCCTCCCATGCATTCTTCTTGTGTCAGAGTATCTGGATGCTTTGGATGCTCAGCAATGCACCGTGTTCCAAATTATTATGCAAATGATATTTTTCTCATTTACCTAAATAATTGATGTAAATAACAGTCAGCATAATTCTCATGTTGTCAACTATTAAGAGTACAATTCAAATTTTATTGAACAAACCTCCTAATGATAACAGTATTTTTTTTAAACATAAAAAACCTTACTATGCACTGTTCCAAATTATTACGCACAGTAAGTTTCAAAACACTTTATAGGCTGTAAAGAACTGAAAATTGTCATTTGTTGTGTTTGCAGCATATTTACTGAAATCAAAAGCTATTTCAATCAAACTTTTAACAACATTTTAACTTTTTAAACATTTTTGTATTTCAATGGTTTTTATTAATTTTAAACAGTATAAAACAGAGGCAACAAAACACGCCCACGCAGGGGCTATCAATTGCACCGATAGAAAATGCATAATAGAGCAGACAACGCTCTAATTCCAATAAGGCAAAACGTATGCCCACGTAGGGGCTATCAATGGCACATAGGTTACAATAACATCAGTGAAACTCAGATTATCGCAACTAAAGACAGCTGTCCACTGTCACATCAAAACAAACAGAAAAGGAAAGAAGAAAAGCAGAGAAGAAAGAAAGAGAAAAAAAACAAAAACAAAAAAAAAACAAAACAAAAACAAAAACACACACCAGAGAGCAAGGGTCCATGAGCGCCAATAAAAAACTCCATCACCTCCCTACACTGGCCGGGGGGAGCGTGGGAAAGGCATATTGCAACCACAGTTCCCATATTTTCAAAAATTTATGTTGAGAGTCGTTGCATATACTCGACATCTGTTCATTGAGCATCATAGTAGTCATACGATCCCGCACCCCCTGAAAAAGTACAAACGGACTCTTCCAGGCCTGGGCAATTGTCCTAGTGGCCGATAAAAACAAATAGGAAGCCAACCGCTGCTGACGAGCCAAGAGGCCCGGTATGGGGCAATGAAGCAAAGCATACCGAGCATCCCGGCGTATGGAGAGATGAAACAAAGTGAAAAGGAGGCCAAACACACGAGACCAAAAACGAACCAACCTCGGGCATGACCACCAGATATGCAGTACATCGCCACGATGGCCACAACCCCGAAAACATCGATCACTACAGGCAGGGTTAGCCTGGGCCAAACGAGCCGGCACCCAATACCAACGAAACAATACCTTATAGGCTGCTTCCAGCGTGGTCGTATTAAACGAACATTTAGCTATGAGTGACCAGGCCTTATTCCAGTCCTCCGGATCCACAGCCACTCCCAGGTCGCGTTCCCACTGAACTACATATGAAAGAGAAGTGTGCGACGAGCATCTGTTCAAAGCTGCGTAAAGAAGGGAGATAAGGCCCGGGGCACCCGGACGCTGCTGGCAAAGCCGTTCAAAGGCAGATGTCTGATATGGGAAAGCAGAAGTGGCCCTCAGCGAGAGTAGCCAGTGCCGCAATTGAAGGTACCGAAAAAATTCCGCTGGGGGAACATCCCGAGACTCCCGGAGGACATTCCAGGTGGGAAAGGACCGAAAAATCAAAAAGTGTCGCACCTGTGAGAAACCATGAGCCACCCACCAAGAAAATGCCCTCGGGTGATCCAGACCCGGCGGGAAAAGAGGGTTATTAACGATTGGAAGCAAGGGCAAGAACTTTTTAAACATTTTAACAGGTCACAATACATTTTAACATAGGACCCCTTATTTTATAGCAGCTTCACAAGTCTTGCATCTATTGAACTTGTGAGTTTTGGGACAGTTTCTGCTTGAATTTGTTTGCAAGATGTCAGAATGGCCTCCCAGAGCTGCTGTTTGTATGTAAACTGCCTCCCACCCTCATAGATCTTTTGCTTGAGGATGCTCCAAAGGTTCTCAATAGGATTGAGGTCAGGGGAGGATGGAGGCCACACCATGACTTTTTCTCCTTTTATCCCCATAACAGCCATTGATGCAGAGGTATTATTTGCAGCATGAGATGGTGCATTGTCATGCATGAAGATGATTTTATTACGGAAAGCATAGTTCTTCCTTCTGTACCAGGGAAGAAAGTGGTCAATCATGAACTCCACATACTTTGCAGAGGTTATCTTTACACCTTCAGGGCCCCTAAAGGGGCTGACCAGCTCTGTTCCCATGATTCCGGCCCAAAACATGACTCCACCACCGCCTTGCTGACGTCGCAGCCTTGTTGAAACAGGGTGGCCGTCCACCAACCATCCACTACTCTATCCATCTGGACCATCCAGGGTTGCACGGCACTCATCAGTGAACAGGACTGTTTGAAAATTAGTCTTCATGTATTTTTCTGCCCAATGCAGCCGTTTCTGCTTGTGAGCATTGGTTATTGGTGGCCAAATAGAAGGTTTGTGCACAGTTGCAAGACTCTGGAGGACTCTACACCTTGATGTCCGTGGGACTCCAGAGGCACCAGCAGCTTCAAATATCTGTTTGCTGCTATGTAATGGCATTTTAGCAGCTGCTCTCTTGATCCGATGCATGGATCTGGCAGAAATCTTTCTCAATGTCCCTTTATCTGCATGAACCCGTCTGTGCTCTGAATCAGCCACAAATCTCTTAACCATTTGCCGCCTGCCCTATGGCCGAATGGCGGGCGGCAAATGTCATCAGCGTTCCGGGTGGACGCCATATGGCGTCCTCCCGCACATACGCAGATTGCACTCCTGCAGAGCGGCGCAGCGGCGCGATCTGTCACCGGCCGTGTACCTCGGACACGGCCGATGACAGATCTGAGTATCGGCCCCCGTTGCCGGTACCATGTGACCTGCTGTAACCAATCACAGCAGGTCACATGACAGTTGTGTACAATGGATGGCTTCATTCATGCCATCCATTGTATACTAGTGTCTAGCTGTGAATGGTCACAGCTAATCAGATGCACATGTCATGTGATTAGCTGTGGCCAAATCACAGCTAAGCACCAAAAAAAAAACCCCTGAATGAATCGATGTCATTCAGGTAAATGCTTGCTTATAGCAAAGTAATTCTTTGCTATAAGCAAATTGTGTAAAAAAAAAAAAATACTGATCACTTTCCCAAAGTAGTACAATGTTACTATGGTAACATTGTACTACTTTGGTCATAGTGAAATATGAAAAAAAAATCTTAAAAAAAAGAAAAAAAATTTAATAAAAATAAAAAAAAATAAAAAAAAACATATATTTTTTTTTCATACTGTCACCAGTCAGTGTCCCTGATCACTGCCATGCCAGTTATATGATGATGCTGTACTGCACTGGTGACAACAATATGTAAAAAAAAAATAGTGAAACTAATTTTTTTAATTTTTTCATTTTCCGAAAAATTATGACAAAAAAAATACAACTTCAAAAAACTTGCCATGCCTCCTATGAAGTACGTCGGACTGTTTACTTTGCAAAAAGGGGTCATTTGGGGGATATCTGTACTGTTCTGACATTCTTGGACCTCAAGAAATTAGATTGGCTGTCAGTACTTCAGGATTGATCAATATTCAGATCTATACCATAGTTTGTGAACTCTATAACTTTCCTACAAACTAAAAAATACATCCTAATTTGGGTTATTTTCACCAAAGACATGTAGCAGAATACATCTCGGCCTAAATTTATGAAGAACAATTATTTATTTGCAAACTTTTATAACAGAAACAAAGAAAAACTTTTTTTTTTTTTAAATTTTTGGTCTTTTTTTGTTAATTTAGCAAAAAATAAAAACCCCAGCGGTGATTAAATACCACCAAAAGAAAGCTCTAGTTGTGTGAAGAAAATGATAAAATTTTAATTTGGGTACAATGTTGTATGACCGCGCAATTGTCATTCAAAGTGTGAGAGCGCTGAAACCTGAAAACTGGCCTGGGCAGGAAGGTGTAAAATTGCCCGGTATTGAATTGGTTAATAGTGTGATGATCACGCTTAAGTTTTCGTGAAATATCTAATGTTTTCATACCTCGTCCAAGGCATTGAACTATTTCACTCTTTTTGGCAGCAGAGAGATCCCTTTTCTTCCCCATATTGCTTGAAAATGGTGCTCTGCTTAATAATGTGGAACACCGTCCTTTAGTAGTTTTTCCTTAAATTGGGCTCCCTGGCCAATCTAATTATCACAGGTGTCCGAGATTGTTTTCAGTGATCAAAAGAGCCCTGAGACACAATGCCATCCATGAGTTAAACTGAAAAACAAAATATTTAATCTTTGTGACACTTAAATTGAATTTGCATAATAATTTGGAACGCGGTGTAAGGTCATTTTGGGAAACATCCCTTGTTATGGTAAACTCAAGAGCACACAGCAAATGAAGACTGGAGACAGGAGATGCAGCTAGAACACGTGCTAGGACACTGGTCACTTCATAACTGGGCAGTGTATAAACAGGATTTCCTGGTTAAAAAATGAATATTCAAGTTCTTTTTTACACGTGTACATGCATTTACATGTGTTTATATAAATAGACGTATAAATTACACAGAAATACTGACCACAAAGTTTCTGCTTTAATCTTCTGCAGCTGAACACAGCTCAAGACTACTGAGCACAATGCAGCTGTATGCCTTGGCTCATAACATACAATACTGATGCATTAAGATCTGTACGAAGACAGCATTTGTTATCCATGTGTCAGCCCTTAAAATCATTACATACATTTATATTTCTTTAGAATTGTCCTATAAATGCATATAACACATGTATATTACTGCCAGTGTGAATGAGGCCTAACTGAGTATTCTGTTTCAAATCTGCTTTATGCATTCACATACCTCCTTAGACCCAATTTGTCCAGACAGTATGGTTACCTGGCAACTTAGTACCATCACAAGTAGCTTAATGCTTCAATAAAACATCGAAGTTGAATCCAATACAATTTTACTTCAGCTAACTTCAATACAAAGGATTTTTCCTGTCTATAGAAGTGAAAGAAGTCAGTTTCTTTTTTTCTGAGCTTTGTCTTAGTGAAGTACTAACACTGACTGAGAAAACATTGAAAAACAGAAAAGTCCATGCAAAGACTAAACTATCACTAAACAGGAGGAGAGGACAGATGAAGCTACCAAAATTACATAATAATCATACTACAGAACAATAATAACCTGATGCAGTTCAATACAACACAGAAAAATTACAAAACTCGCCACCTGGCATAAGATTTTGCTATAACCAATACAGTATAGAAAGTATAAGTCCGTAAAGGATGACTTGTGCTTGGATGCAAAAAGAAACAAGAGAAATGCAAAAACATGGTTGAAGTGCAAATATTTCTCTTGGTCTGAAGGAAATTTGAACGACTCTGTCCCTAGAATGCTCAGCCTGTTTCTTGTTTGACTCTTGGAATGTCTCTTCCCAGAAACAGTAGGATTTTGGTATTATCTTCCAAGGTATCTTCAAAGGTTCTGTATGTAGACTTGTCTAGAAACCTTGAAATCATACATGTAATATGCATCTTCTTGTGTAGGGATTTCCGATCTGTCATGTGGTATTGGATTGCAGTTGGCAAGTCCCTTTTATGTCTGAAATAATGAATTCCCCAGCAGGGGCAATTCCTTGTGTGGTTTCTTCTGAGCCAACATGTTTGCAGGGTGTAGGACAGTGCTTCTCCCTCTACATTCAACATGTCAGAACTCAATGAAATGTCCGTTGCTCCAGGATGATCTGTGTGGTTGATCAGTGCAACCTCTCCTGCTGCTGAATGTACAGAGGGCTGGTGTACAGGGTTTAAAACGTTTCGTGGTCATTGCTCTGGCTTAGGAAGGATTGCAAGATCCATCTTGCAGGGTCATCAGAGGTTGTCAAGATGGGATTATTATTATACAGGATTTATATAGCGCCAACAGTTTGTGCATATAAGGGAGACAGTACAATTACATTTCAGTACAGAAGGAATGTGAGGGCCCTGCTCGTGGAGCTTACAATCTACAAGGAAGGGGAAGATGATACAAAAGGTGATAGCTGCGGGGATGATCTTGTGGAGGTGAATCAAGTACAGTTCTTAAGTGGAGGTGGGGTAGGCTTCCCTGATGAAGTGAGTTTTCAAATATAGCCTAAAGGCAGACCAGACAGGGTGGGGGATGACCGGACATGCTGTGGTAGGGAGTTCCAGAGGATGGGAGAGGCTCTGGAGAAGTCCTGGAGGCGAGCGTGGGAGGAGGTGATGAGGGAGCTAGAGAAGAAGATATCATGGGAGGAACGGAGTGGGTGATTTGGGCGATATCTGTGGATGAGGTTGGTGATGTAGCTAGGGGCAGTGTTGTGGATGGCTTTGTAAGCTGTGGTTAGTATTTTGAATTTTATATGTTGGGTTAGTGAAAGCCAGTGAAGGGATTGGCAGAGAGGGGCAGCAGACGCTGGTCGGTTGGTAAGGTGTATGAGTCTAGCAGCATTCATAATAGACTGAAGGGGGGATAGCCTGTGTAACGGAAGACCAGTGAGGAGGGAGTTGCAGTAATCGAGGCGTGGATAAGTTGTTTTGTGGTGTCATTGGTCAGAAAGGGGCTGGATCAAGTACGTATGTATATGATTATGTATATGGAACTTTCTATCACATTGTTCTCTTTTTCTATTGGTTGAACTACAAGGACTTTTGTCTTTTTTCAACTTGTAACTAAAATTGCTGAGAGTGGGACCTTAGCAATCTATAGGACATCTTAGAGTTGCTTGAAAAATGAGTGTGGCAAGTCCCAGTTTCATGCAATTTTGACATCTTATCATCTATCAGTGACTTGGTCCCCAGAAATGCAAAAAGCCTCTCTGTTGGGTACATTAAAGCTATTTAACTCTTGCTGAGGCTCTTTTTTCAGACACTCTTATAGCTTTCATAAGGTCTTTTTAGCCCTATGAGTGCACTATTTGGTCGCTTTGCATCATTACATGTTTCATCAGCAGCAGTCACAGTATACACTAAGCAATACTGCTTTACTCAGTCCCTATAGGAAAAAAGCAAACCGTTAACCCTTGCAGTAGGTGTGCAGCTTCACTGCAAGGGAGGACTTTTATTTCACCAGCTTTAAGGTAATTAAAGCCTAAGTGTAGCTGAAGTAGAAAAACAGCAAAATCAACACAAGATTCATAACTTAGTCAGTAGGGTGTGTCCCTTGTACTGATTCCTCTTTTGTTAGTAGAAATCTTCCTTTGCTTGCCTGCCCCACTGCTGCTGCTGTAATCTTTCAGTGTGGAAGGGGTTAATACAACTAAGGGGAAGCCTTATTACAGTTCCTATACATGAAACAGGATCTAAGAATGGAGGACAGGCGGATGATTGATAGCTCCACCCCTTCCATTCATAGATCCTGACAGTGGGCGGAGTCTTGTTGGGGAAGCTGAGACACTAGGTTATTAACATCAGGCAGTGGGTGGATTCTATGGCCAATAGCTGGCTTTCTATTGGCTATGGATCCATCCACTGCTTTCTGTCAATCACAAGGAAAGCAGAGCTAGTGTCTGTAAATACCCATCAGGCTCTGCCAACCCAGCTACAAAATTCCTCAGCTGCTGTGCTGCCTGTTTGACAGCTGCAGTGATGGGAGACAGTTCAGTTCAGTCTGTATGGACACTGCAGCTTTAGTGTTCCTCTGCATGTGGTACTTACAACACAATTCACATGCCTGTTTACAACATATGGATGGATCTGTCACCTGCACTGACATTGTCATGCAGAGCTATGATAGAATTCTAAAGAGTGTCAAACAGAGACACACTTTGTGAATTCCCCTGCACACATTGTACATAAATTCCTACAGCTGAATGAGTGCTTTCTCACATCAGAGTATAGAACCAATCACTCAGTGTAAAAGCGCTCCTGGACTCCCACACTACACAGATCTGCCCACACAATCCTCTTGACAAAGCTGTTGTGATGAAACGCGTTGGGTCAGAGCTAGACAGTGTGGGCAGATGTATACAGCGTGGGAGTCCAGGAGTGCCTTTTCAATGAGTGGCTGGTTCTATACTCTGATGTGAGGAACTGCTCAGTCAGATGTGGGCTTACCAGGATCACACTTTCTGTCTTTTTACATATATTATGCAATGTTAAAAATATAAGTATATGGATGTCCTTTTAAAATAAATGACTCTATTGAAACACTATACACCTAACAGTAGTGCCGGCTGCATCGCTGTGCAGTTTTGTGAAGATGTGAGAGTGCGGTAGAGGGAAGGAGGGGGCGGTTTTGCAGAGGAAGGCAGCTGTGGAGAGGTTGGAGTTGCAGGTGTGGCGATGGGTAGTATGTGCAGGAGAGGAGTGCGGAGTGTATGGCGGTGGGTAGTATGTGCAGGAGAGGAGTGCATGGCGGTGGGTAGTATGAGTATGAGCAGGAGAGGTGTGCGGAGTGTATGGCGGTGGGTAGTATGAGCAGGAGAGGTGTGCGGAGTGTATGGCGGTGAGTAGTATGAGCAGGAGAGGTGTGCAGAGTGTATGGCGGTGGGTAGTATGAGCAGGAGAAGTGTGCGAAGTGTATGGCGGTGGGTAGCATGTGCAGGAGAGGTGTGCGGAGTGTATGGCGGTGGGTAGTATGTGCAGGAGAGGTGTGCGGAGTGTATTGCAGTAGGTAGCAAATGCAGGAGAGGTGTGCGGAGTGTATGGCGGTGGGTAGCATGTGCAGGAGAGGAGTGCGGAATGTATGGCGGTGGGTAGCATGTGCAGGAGAGGTGTGCGGAGTGTATGGCGGTGGGTAGCATAAGCAGGAGAGGTGTGCGGAGTGTATGGCGGTAGGTAGCATGAGCAGGAGAGGTGTGCGGAGTGTATGAGGGTGGGTAGCATGTGCAGGAGAGGAGTGCGGAGTGTATGGCGGTGGGTAGCATGAGCAGGAGAGGTGTGCGGAGTGTATGGCGGTGGGTAGTATGTGCAGGAGAGGTGTGCGGAGTGTATGGCGGTGGGTAGTATGTGCAGGAGAGGTGTGCGGAGTGTATTGCAGTAGGTAGCAAATGCAGGAGAGGTGTGCGGAGTGTATGGCGGTGGGTAGTATATGCAGGAGAGGTGTGCGGAGTGTATTGCAGTAGGTAGCAAATGCAGGAGAGGTGTGCGGAGTGTATGGCGGTGGGTAGCATGTGCAGGAGAGGAGTGCGGAATGTATGGCGGTGGGTAGCATGTGCAGGAGAGGTGTGCGGAGTGTATGGCGGTGGGTAGCATGAGCAGGAGAGGTGTGCGGAGTGTATGGCGGTGGGTAGCATGAGCAGGAGAGGAGTGCGGAGTGTATGGCGGTGGGTAGCATGAGCAGGAGAGGTGTGCGGAGTGTATGGCGGTGGGTAGGATGTGCAGGAGAGGTGTGCGGAGTGTATGGCGGTGGGTAGCATGAGCAGGAGAGGAGTGCGGAGTGTATGGCGGTGGGTAGCATGAGCAGGAGAGGTGTGCGGAGTGTATGGCGGTGGGTAGTATGAGCAGGAGAGGTGTGCGGAGTGTATAGCGGTGGGTAGCAAATGCAGGAGAGGTGTGCAGAGTGTATGGCGGTGGGTAGCATGAGCAGGAGAGGTGTGCGGAGTGTATGGCGGTGGGTAGCATGAGCAGGAGAGGTGTGCGGAGTGTATGGCGGTGGGTAGCATGAGCAGGAGAGGAGTGCGGAGTGTATGGCGGTGGGTAGCATGAGCAGGAGAGGTGTGCGGAGTGTATGGCGGTGGGTAGTATGAGCAGGAGAGGTGTGCGGAGTGTATAGCGGTGGGTAGCAAATGCAGGAGAGGTGTGCAGAGTGTATGGCGGTGGGTAGCATGTGCAGGAGAGGAGTGCGGAATGTATGGCAGTGGGTAGTATGTACAAGAGAGGTGTGCGGAGTGTATGGCGGTGGGTAGTATGTGCAGGAGAGGAGTGCAGAGTGTATGGCGGTGGGTAGTATGTGCAGAAGAGGAGTGCGGAGTGTATGGCAGTGGGTAGTATGTGCAGATGAGGAGTGCGGAGTGTATGGCGGTGGGTAGTATGTGCAGAAGAGGAGTGCGGAGTGTATGGCGGTGGGTAGTATGTGCAGGAGAGGAGTGCGGAGTTTATGGCAGCGGGTAGTATGTGCAGGAGAGGAGTGCTGAGTGTATGGCGGTGGGTAGTATGTGCAGGAGAGGAGTGCAGAGTGTATGGCGGCGGGTAGTATGTGCAGAAGAGGAGTGCGGAGTGTATGGCGGTGGGTAGTATGTGCAGGAGAGGAGTGTGGAGTATATGGCAGTGGGTAGTATGTGCAGGAGAGGAGTGCTGAGTGTATGGCGGTGGGTAGTATGTGCAGGAGAGGAGTGCGGAGTGTATGGCGGTGGGTAGTATGTGCAGAAGAGGAGTGCGGAGTGTATGGCGGTGGGTAGTATGTGCAGGAGAGGAGTGCTGAGTGTATGGCGGTGGGTAGTATGTGCAGGAGAGGAGTGCAGAGTGTATGGCGGTGGGTAGTATGTGCAGAAGAGGAGTGCTGAGTGTATGGCGGTGGGTAGTATGTGCAGGAGAGGTGTGCGGAGTGTATTGCAGTAGGTAGCAAATGCAGGAGAGGTGTGCGGAGTGTATGGCGGTGGGTAGCATGAACAGGAGAGGTGTGCGGAGTGTATGAGGGTGGGTAGCATGTGCAGGAGAGGAGTGCGGAGTGTATGGCGGTGGGTAGCATGTGCAGAAGAGGAGTGCGGAGTGTATGGCAGTGGGTAGTATGTGCAGATGAGGAGTGCGGAGTGTATGGCGGTGGGTAGTATGTGCAGAAGAGGAGTGCGGAGTGTATGGCGGTGGGTAGTATGTGCAGGAGAGGAGTGCGGAGTTTATGGCAGCGGGTAGTATGTGCAGGAGAGGAGTGCTGAGTGTATGGCAGTGGGTAGTATGTGCAGGAGAGGAGTGCAGAGTGTATGGCGGTGGGTAGTATGTGCAGAAGAGGAGTGCTGAGTGTATGGCGGTGGGTAGTATGTGCAGGAGAGGTGTGCGGAGTGTATTGCAGTAGGTAGCAAATGCAGGAGAGGTGTGCGGAGTGTATGGCGGTGGGTAGCATGAACAGGAGAGGTGTGCGGAGTGTATGAGGGTGGGTAGCATGTGCAGGAGAGGAGTGCGGAGTGTATGGCGGTGGGTAGCATGTGCAGAAGAGGAGTGCGGAGTTTATGGCAGTGGGTAGTATGTGCAGATGAGGAGTGCGGAGTGTATGGCGGTGGGTAGTATGTGCAGAAGAGGAGTGCGGAGTGTATGGCGGTGGGTAGTATGTGCAGGAGAGGAGTGCGGAGTTTATGGCAGCGGGTAGTATGTGCAGGAGAGGAGTGCTGAGTGTATGGCGGTGGGTAGTATGTGCAGGAGAGGAGTGCGGAGTGTATGGCGGTGGGTAGTATGTGCAGGAGAGGAGTGCGGAGTGTATGGCGGTGGGTAGTATGTGCAGGAGAGGAGTGCTGAGTGTATGGCGGTGGGTAGTATGTGCAGGAGAGGAGTGCAGAGTGTATGGCGGTGGGTAGTATGTGCAGGAGAGGAGTGCAGAGTGTATGGCGGTGGGTAGTATGTGCAGGAGAGGAGTGCAGAGTGTATGGCGGTGGGTAGTATGTGCAGAAGAGGAGTGCTGAGTGTATGGCGGTGGGTAGTATGTGCAGGAGAGGTGTGCGGAGTGTATTGCAGTAGGTAGCAAATGCAGGAGAGGTGTGCGGAGTGTATGGCGGTGGGTAGCATGAGCAGGAGAGGTGTGCGGAGTGTATGAGGGTGGGTAGCATGTGCAGGAGAGGAGTGCGGAGTGTATGGCGGTGGGTAGCATGAGCAGGAGAGGTGTGCGGAGTGTATGGCGGTGGGTAGTATGTGCAGGAGAGGTGTGCGGAGTGTATGGCGGTGGGTAGTATGTGCAGGAGAGGTGTGCGGAGTGTATTGCAGTAGGTAGCAAATGCAGGAGAGGTGTGCGGAGTGTATGGCGGTGGGTAGTATGTGCAGGAGAGGTGTGCGGAGTGTATTGCAGTAGGTAGCAAATGCAGGAGAGGTGTGCGGAGTGTATGGCGGTGGGTAGCATGTGCAGGAGAGGAGTGCGGAATGTATGGCGGTGGGTAGCATGTGCAGGAGAGGTGTGCGGAGTGTATGGCGGTGGGTAGCATGAGCAGGAGAGGTGTGCGGAGTGTATGGCGGTGGGTAGCATGAGCAGGAGAGGTGTGCGGAGTGTATGAGGGTGGGTAGCATGTGCAGGAGAGGAGTGCGGAGTGTATGGCGGTGGGTAGCATGAGCAGGAGAGGTGTGCGGAGTGTATGGCGGTGGGTAGTATGAGCAGGAGAGGTGTGCGGAGTGTATAGCGTTGGGTAGCAAATGCAGGAGAGGTGTGCAGAGTGTATGGCAGTGGGTAGCATGTGCAGGAGAGGAGTGCGGAATGTATGGCAGTGGGTAGTATGTACAAGAGAGGTGTGCGGAGTGTATGGCGGTGGGTAGTATGTGCAGGAGAGGAGTGCAGAGTGTATGGCGGTGGGTAGTATGTGCAGAAGAGGAGTGCGGAGTGTATGGCGGTGGGTAGTATGTGCAGAAGAGGAGTGCGGAGTGTATGGCGGCGGGTAGTATGTGCAGAAGAGGAGTGCGGAGTGTATGGCGGCGGGTAGTATGTGCAGGAGAGGAGTGCTGAGTGTATGGCGGCGGGTAGTATGTGCAGGAGAGGAGTGCAGAGTGTATGGCGGTGGGTAGTATGTGCAGGAGAGGAGTGCAGAGTGTATTGCGGCGGGTAGTATGTGCAGAAGAGGAGTGTGGAGTGTATGGCAGCGGGTAGTATGTGCAGAAGAGGAGTGCTGAGTGTATGGCGGTGGGTAGTATGTGCAGGAGAGGAGTGCAGAGTGTATGGCGGTGGGTAGTATGTGCAGAAGAGGAGTGCTGAGTGTATGGCGGTGGGTAGTATGTGCAGGAGAGGTGTGCGGAGTGTATTGCAGTAGGTAGCAAATGCAGGAGAGGTGTGCGGAGTGTATGGCGGTGGGTAGCATGTGCAGGAGAGGAGTGCGGAATGTATGGCGGTGGGTAGCATGTGCAGGAGAGGTGTGCGGAGTGTATGGCGGTGGGTAGCATGAGCAGGAGAGGTGTGCGGAGTGTATGAGGGTGGGTAGCATGTGCAGGAGAGGAGTGCGGAGTGTATGGCGGTGGGTAGCATGAGCAGGAGAGGTGTGCGGAGTGTATGGCGGTGGGTAGTATGAGCAGGAGAGGTGTGCGGAGTGTATAGCGGTGGGTAGCAAATGCAGGAGAGGTGTGCAGAGTGTATGGCGGTGGGTAGCATGTGCAGGAGAGGAGTGCGGAATGTATGGCGGTGGGTAGTATGTACAAGAGAGGTGTGCGGAGTGTATGGCGGTGGGTAGTATGTGCAGGAGAGGAGTGCAGAGTGTATGGCGGTGGGTAGTATGTGCAGGAGAGGAGTGCGGAGTGTATGGCAGCGGGTAGTATGTGCAGGAGAGGAGTGCTGAGTGTATGGCGGCGGGTAGTATGTGCAGGAGAGGAGTGCAGAGTGTATGGCGGCGGGTAGTATGTGCAGGAGAGGAGTGCGGAGTGTATGGCGGCGGGTAGTATGTGCAGAAGAGGAGTGCGGAGTGTATGGCGGCGGGTAGTATGTGCAGAAGAGGAGTGCGGAGTGTATGGCGGCGGGTAGTATGTGCAGGAGAGGAGTGCGGAGTGTATGGCGGCGGGTAGTATGTGCAGGAGAGGAGTGCGGAGTGTATGGCGGCGGGTAGTATGTGCAGGAGAGGAGTGCTGAGTGTATGGCGGCGGGTAGTATGTGCAGGAGAGGAGTGCTGAGTGTATGGCGGCGGGTAGTATGTGCAGGAGAGGAGTGCTGAGTGTATGGCGGCGGGTAGTATGTGCAGGAGAGGAGTGCTGAGTGTATGGCGGCGGGTAGTATGTGCAGGAGAGGAGTGCTGAGTGTATGGCGGCGGGTAGTATGTGCAGGAGAGGAGTGCTGAGTGTATGGCGGCGGGTAGTATGTGCAGAAGAGGAGTGCGGAGTGTATGGCGGCGGGTAGTATGTGCAGAAGAGGAGTGCGGAGTGTATGGCGGCGGGTAGTATGTGCAGGAGAGGAGTGCGGAGTGTATGGCGGCGGGTAGTATGTGCAGGAGAGGAGTGCTGAGTGTATGGCGGCGGGTAGTATGTGCAGGAGAGGAGTGCTGAGTGTATGGCGGCGGGTAGTATGTGCAGGAAAGGAGTGCTGAGTGTATGGCCGTGGGTAGTATGTGCAGGAGAGGAGTGTGGAGTGTATGGCGGTGGGTAGTATGTGCAGGAGAGGTGTGCGGAGTGTATGGCAGTGGGTAGTATGTGCAGGAGAGAAGTGCGGAGTGTATGGCGGTGGGTAGTATGTGCAGAAGAGGAGTGCGGAGTGCATAGCTGTGGGTAGTATGAGCAGGAGAGGAGTGCGGAGTGTATGGCAGTGGGTAGTATGTGCAGGAGAGGAGTGGGGGGGAGGGCACATTACGTGGGGGGAAGGAGGGCACATTACATGGGGGGGTGGGCAGCAGGACACATTACACCATGGGAGGCAGCAGGGCATATTACAAGGGGGGGGCACAGAAGGGCGCTTTTCATGGGGGAACGCTGTGAGTGTATATTCTGCATACTCTACAATTCCCCCTGTACTGCATTTATACACTGTCATCATGCTATCTGAGTAATTGTATTAAACATATATACTGTATACTCACTGTTGACCTTCTACCCTCTCCTCTCTTGGTATCCATGCCTGTACTGACCTTAGGGAAGCAAAGCTCTGCCCCTGGATTGCCCCTCTCACTAATTAGTGGACAACATTCCTGTGTTTCCAGTTCTCTTACCCTTATTGTCTGCTGCTGTTGCTGCTCAGTCATGCGGCCAATTTAATTGGTCAGGAGAGATGAAGCAGCGCTGTCTCTGCAGCGTAGCCCGGTGGGGGCATTGTGACCCAGAAAAGGCATGTTTACAGTGTGGCGGCAGGGGCTGGGTGTGTGTCCCCCATTTATGATGATGCTGAGCCAGCACCCGCAATCACAGGTGCAGCTGCAGCGCCTCAGGGGCTCATGTGTGTAGTTTGGTTGAGGGCTTAGTGAGCCCCCCTATCCTCAGGGGCCTGTGTGCAATGCACACACGGTGTAGAGTTATTCACCCTGAGGTCATCACAGAAGACAAGGGGGCACTCTTTACGTCTGGAGGAAAAGAAATGTAATCTCCAAACACGGAAAGCTTTTCTTCACAGTAAGAGCTGTGAAAATGTGGAATAGACTCCCTCAGTTGGTTCTGACCAGCTCAGTGGATTGCTTTAAAAAAGGCCTGGATTCTTTCTTAGGTACACAAAATATAACTGGATACTAACATTTATAGGTAAAGTTAAATATACGATTGCCTCTCGGGGGATTAGGAAGGAATTTTTTCCCCTGCAGGAGCAAATTGGATCATGCTTTGCTGGGTTTTTTTGCCTTCCTCTGGATCAACTGTGGGAGTAGGATTATAACTTTTTTTTTTAATGGTTGAACTGGATTGATTTTTGTCTTTTTTTTCAGCCAGACTAACTATGTAACATGGATGATATGCCACTGCATGGGTATATGTATAAATTATAAACAGTAACCAAAAAAAAAGCTAAAAAACGCAAATGTGGAAAAACGTGGAAAAACGCAGCTAACCACGGCAAAACGCCGCTACACGTTAATGCAAAAACGCAAAAAATAGCTGGAAAAGTCACATTTTTAACACGACTTTACACAGCTAATGTTACCAGCGTTATCAAAATGCCCAGTGTGCATGGAGCCTTATCATAAATGTCTACTTGCACAAACATGTTTGTTTATTGTGAACTCCAGCCTATACCGTGTGGTTTCAAACAAAAGGAGCAATGTGCAAAGATTCTTTTTTTTTTCCAATAAAGATTTAGTGAGCATCAAAAAACATAAACATAGACAAAAGCATGGGTTGTATCGATACAACAGTTTGCTAGAAGCATCTAGCCTTATAACGAGAGTAAGTCAGACAAAAAGAAAGAGAAAAAAAAAACTTGGCATGGAAGTTGAACACAGAAGAATGAGGGGGCAGACCCCAAACAACAACTTAGAGAACTAAGAGGAGGATTTGAATCTAGAAGGACAAAAAATAGAGGTTTTGAGTAACTATGGTAATAAGAACCTATTGTCAATATCCTGCATAGATTCATGATAGACCAGAACATGGAATCTTTGACATTAGGGAAAATTATTGAGAATGGTGGATGTGGAGAAATTACACTGAGGTACGTTAATTGATAATGTGATTCTAGGTCAGGTATGAAAATGTTACGTTTAGCATGCCAGAAACACTGTCCCAGCAAAAGAAAGGGAAAAGAGAGAGAGATAAAAAACAAAATGGGGGGGAGAGAGAGGAAGGAGGGGTAGGGAAGGAGGGAAGAGTAGGGAAGGCTGGCGGGGGATGAGTGCTAAGAAACGTAACTTAAGTTATCGAGGAAGGATGACAGAGGGGGGTAGCATGTGTCTCTCACCCTCTCAGCCGGATGCCGAAGCATCACACCCCCCCCCCACACCATAGAAGGCTATGAGGCGAAGGGGAAGGAGCACAACCAGATAGGATCCCAATGTTCAATCCCATCCTCAGAGAAGAGTAGCCTGGAGAGAACCTGGTATATACGGGTGGTTTTATAGGTGGGCTGTAATGTCTTTATTGGGGCAAAGGTTTGTCAATCAATAGAGCAAACTCTTCAGTTGTCTGGAAATGTGTCCAACAAGCCCATTTAGAAGCAAATTTGGCAGGAGAGTCTCGGGCAATAAAAATTAGTTCTTCCGTTTCTGCTATTTTATGTATGCGGATGAGCCATTCTCTTATAGTCGGAGGTTGTGGGGACCCCCAGTGAACTGGAAGACATTGTTTAGCTGCGTTAACCATATGCATGGCTAGAGACTTAAAATAGGTCAACTGGGAAAGAAAGGAATGGTGCATTAAGAACTGAGTGGGTGTAAAATCTAAAGTGTAGGTAGTTACGCGTTGAATGCATCGGTGTATTTCATACCAGTAGTGTTTAATTCTAGGACATGTCCACCAGATATGTAGAAGGGTTCCCTTCTCCTTCTTCTCACATCTTCAACAAGTGTCAGGCATATATGGGTTAAATTTATGGAGAAGAGCAGGAGTGCGATATCAGTGGGATTGAATTTTGTAACCATTTTTTTGAGTGGATGTATTTACCGAGCCTTTGAGTATGTTCAGATGAATGCGTTCCCAGTCATCTTGAATGAAAGAAATCGAGAGGTCTCTTTCCCATGCCACGCAAGCTGTGCCACTGTTAGAAGGGTGGTCGGAGCTCAGTTGAGAGTGGATAGTGGAGATTAGATGACTTTGAGCTGATTGTTTAGAGCACAATTTCTCAAATGAGGTCAGAAGTCTAGACACCTGTCAGTTTTTATCAAGTGAATGTAGGTAATGTTGTACAAGCAGGTATGGCCATGGTGATATAGGGTTTGTTCCTAGGTTTGAGGCTAGCTGTTCCCTGGAAAGCATTGTTTTTCTGTTAAAGAATTGGTGGGCTATCATCTTTTTGAAAGGCCAATTGTCCTTTAGGAATCGCGGTTGTAAGCCTGGTGGAAAATCGGGGTTTTGACGTAGAGGGGTAAGAGGCCCTAGGACTGATGAAATCGATTTGGAACTTTTGCAAATAGTACTAAAGATGTGAAGGGTTGGGTAAATTAAAGGGTGGGTCTTTGCTTCTTGAGGGGTATGGTGAGCGTGCAAACAAGGCGCAGAAGCAAGACGCATGGGTAAGAAAGAAGCCTCGACAGAGACACAGTCTTTAACAGTGTCATGAATGTTCCAATCTACTATCCTGGAAAGATGGCATGCATGGAGATAATTCTGGATGTCGGGTAGGCCTATTCCCCCTTTGTGTCTGGGAAGCACCAGTCTAGCGTAACTAATCCGTGGTCTGTGATTGTTCCACAGGAAATTGGAGCAGAGGCTCCTGTAAGAGAATAAGAAATTGAAAGGTAGGTGGATGGGTATAGTTTGTAATAGGTAGAGGAGTCGCGGGAGAGCATTCATTTTGAGGATATCAGCTCTGCTGAACCAGGAAAAGATAGGTTTGTTCCATCGTTTGAAATCATTCATTAACTCTCACAGGATGGGTAGATAATTCTTACTGTAGAGGTCTAGTAGATTCTTAGGGAGCTGAATATCTAAATAGGTGATGGCGTCCTGTTTCCATAAAAAGGGAAAGTTTCACTGACAGCGGATTACATCTCTAGAAGAGAGGGTCACATTGAGGGCATAAGACTTCGAAAAGTTGATTTTGAGGTTGGACAAGGATTGGAAGTGACAAAATTCTGCTAGGAGGACTGAAAGAGTAGTGTGGGGGGCTGATAAAAAAAGCAGAATATCATCGGCAAATGCTGCTAATTTATACTCCTTACCTGCAGAGCTAAGTCCTTTGATATCAGGGTTGTATCTGAGACAGTGAAGAAAAGGTTACAGCGTCAGGACAAAAAGGATAGGGGAGAGTGAGCATCAATGTCTGGTACCATTACGGATGGGGAAAGCGTCTAACAGTGTGGCATTTACTCTAACTCTTGCCAAAGGAGAGGCATATAGAGACATTATAAAGGTCAGCAAATGTGAACCAAACCCCATCGTCTGTAATACTTGCTCTATATAATCCCTTGTGACCCTGTCAAATGCTTTCTCCACATCTAAGGAAAGAAAGAAGCCTTGCTGGTTCGAGGTAGTCAAAAGGTGGTGTATATTGATAGCTTTAATAGTGTTGTCTCTGGCTTTGTGTCTGGGGATAAAGCTGACTTGATTGTTTGTGACAAGAGATGGGAGGAGGGGAAGTAAACAGGAAGCTAATATTTTGGCAAAAATCTTGATGTCTACGTTTAGTAGCGAGATTGGACGATAGTGAGCAGCTTGCATAGTATCTTTTCCTGGTTTGGGTATAACGGTTATGTGTGCAGTCAACATTTCCGTAGAAAGGGGTGCTGAAGGTGAGATAGAGTTGAAGGCACTCAAAAAAGGGGGAAGAGAGGACGTTCGAGAACATCTTGTAGTAGGTGGTCGTAAGGCCGTCAGGGCCTGGACTTTTACCAGGCTTAAGTTGTTGAAGCGCAAGATCCCATTCTTTGGTTGATATGGGGCAGTCAAGTTTGTCAGTGATAGACAAAGTGATGGAGGTGGGGCAGTGTTTGTCTAGGAACTCTTTCAAAAGGGTCGAACTGGATGATGAAGAGAACAGGGGAGTTTCCTTGCAGTGGAGATCATAGAGGGCAGAATAGAACAATTTGAATTCTCAATTTGTGACAAAGTATATCTTCGGCAGAGGCCTCGACCCATTTTCTCAAGGATAAGAGCACGGGGTCAGAGAGTTCCTGAAGAACACTGCGAGCTAGTGTATGTTTGTGTTTGGTTTCCAAGAGATTAAGTTTAGTAAATAAATCCTTTAGGCGTGCCTGTTTATCTCTCTTAATAGCTGAGGTCATTGCAATGAGTTTTCCTCTAATGACACATTTATGTGATTCCCATTGTGTCAATGGTGAGACTTCTGGAGTATCGTTTTGTAAGTAGTATTTGGAAAGGCATTTACGTAATTCAGCTACCCAGACAGTATCCGATAGGAGATGAGAGTCTAAACGCTAGATAGGAGTAACTGAGGGACCATCAGGGAGATTGAGGACAATCGAGACTGGGTTATGGTCGGAAAGCACCATCAGTTCTATGTGGACCGATGAAAGGAGAGATAGGTTTTGTTGTGGGATGAAAAAATAATCCAGGTGGGAGTATCTGTTGTGGGGAATCGAAAAGAAAGTAAAGTCTTTCTCATTAGGGTGTAAGATACGCCACTCATCATGTAAGAGAAGGCCTTGAAGGCTAAGCTTAATTTGGCGTAGAGCCTTATAAGGCAGGTAGGATGTGCCTGTGGAGGTGTCTAGAAGGGGTTCTAAAGGCTCATTGAAGGTTCCTCCGATAATTAAGATCCCGCTCTGGAAAGACGAGAGAGAACGGGAGATTGAACGAAAGAAGGAAACTTGACCAGTATTGGGGTTGTAGATACAGGTGAAACTCAAAAAATTTGAATATTGTGCAAAAGTTCATTTATTTCAGTAATGCAACTTAAAAGGTGAAACTAATATATGAGATAGACTCATTACATGCAAAGCAAGATAGTTCAAGCCGTGATTTGTCATAATTGTGATGATTATGGCTTACAGCTCATGAAAACCCCAAATCCACAATCTCAGAAAATTACAATATTGTGAAAAGGTGCAATATTCTAGGCTCAAAATGTCCCACTCTAATCAGCTAATTAAGCCATAACACCTGCAAAGGGTTCCTGAGCCTTTAAATGGTCTCTCAGTCTGGTTCAGTAGGAATCACAATCATGGGAAAGACTGCTGACCTGACAGTTGTGCAGAAAACCATCATTGACACCCTCCATAAGGAGGGAAAGCCTCAAAAAGGTAATTGCAAAAGAAGTTGCATGTTTCCAAAGTGCTGTATCAAAGCACATTAAAAGAAAGTTGTGTGGAAGGGAAAAGTGTGGAAGAAAAAGGTGCACAAGCAGCAGGGATGACCACAGCCTGGAGAGGATTGTCAGGAAAAGGCCATTCAAAAGTGTTGGGGACTTTCACAAGGAGTGGACTGAGGCTGGAGTCAGTGCATCAAGAGCCACCACACACAGACGGATCCTGGACATGGGCTTCAAATGTCATATTCCTCTTGTCAAGCCGCTCAGAAGCGTCTTACCTTGGATAAGGAAAAACAGACCTGGTCTGTTGCTCAGTGATCCAAAGTTCTCTTTTCTGATGAGAGCAACTTTTGCATCTCATTTGGAAACCAAGGACCCAGAGTATGGAGGAAGAATGGAGAGGCACACACTGCAAGATGCTTGAAGTCCAGTGCGAAGTTTCCACAGTCTGTGTTGATTTAAGGAGCCATGTCATCTGCTGGTGTTGGTCCACTGTGCTTCATTAAGTCCAGGGTCAACGCAGCCGTCTACCAGGAGATTTTGGAGCACTTCATGCTTCCTTCGAAGACGAGCTTTATGGGGATGCAGACTTCATTTTCCAGCAGGACTTGGCACCTGCCCACACTGCCAAAAGCACCAAAACCTGGTTCAATGACCGTGGGATTACGGTGCTTGATTGGCCAGCAAACTCACCTGACCTGAACCCCATAGAGAATCTATGGGGCACTGCCAAGAGAAAGATGAGACAAGAGACCGAACAATGCAGAAGAGCTGATGGCCGCTATTGAAGCATCCTGGTCTTCCATAACACCTCAGCAGTGCCACAGGCTGATAGCTTCTATGCCACGCCCCATTGAGGCAGTAATTGCTGCAAAAGGGGCCCAAACCAAGTACTGAGTACATATGCATGCTTATACTTGTCAGGGGTCCGATATTGTTCTATGTACAACCTTGTTTTATTGATTGCATGTAATATTCTAATTTTCTGAGATTGTGGATTTGGGGTTTTCATGAGCTGTAAGCCATAATCATCACAATTATGACAAATCATGTCTAGAACTATCTTGCTTTGCATGTAAAGAGTCTATCTCATATATTAGTTTCACCTTTTAAGTTGCATTACTGAAATAAATGAACTTTTGCATGATATTCTAATTTTTCGAGTTTCACCTGTATTTTCTATAGTGATTGGTTTGTTTTGTAGTATACCTTTCAGGAAGAGATATCACCCTTGGTCATCTGCAAGAATGTTGGTAAATGTCAGCGGCAGATTCTTAGACAGAAGGATCAAGACTCCTTTAGATTTTGAGATCGGAGAAGTCGCGTGGTAAATCTGCAGAAAGTGTCTATTTTCTAATTTGGGTATCGCATTAGAGCGAAAATGGGTTTCTTGTAGGAGAACGAGATCCGCTTTCATGCTACATATACTAGCCAGGAGTTGCGAGCATTTCTCAGGAGTATTGAGACCTTTAGCATTCATGGTAATAAGTTTGAGGGAAGGGGTGATGTGAGCAATCAGGGAGTTCAAGTTCCGTTGTTGAGAGGTGTAGCTACCGTCCGGGGGGGGGGGGGGGGGCCGCGATATACACCGCCGGCGCCCCAGGGAGAGGGGCGAGAGAGCACAAATAAACTTAGAACCGAGAAGAGGGGAAAGCAAAGGAGGGGGAGCAAGAAGGATTAAAAAAAAAAGGGGAAAGGGGGGGGGGGCAGTGAGAAAAAGAGAAAGGGATTGGAAGAGTAAAAGAGTAAAGATAACAAAAGGGAGTTAAGTACCGGAAGTGGGGTTAGGCCAGCTATTCCACCAAAAATATAGGAGATTCTGATGAAGGTCGGCAGGAACTACCAGCGTGTGCTCTGTGCGGGGGTGGTAGAAAACGACCTGCGATGGGGTGAGGTCCAGAGCCTCCACATGGTCTAGGTAGCATATATAGGAGGTGTAAAAAGAGGGGGATTAATAGAGAGCTAGAGGTGGTTAAGATTTAAGAATTAATGATGTATGGAGCCGAGTTGGTAGGAGAGTAAGTAGCTGGGGGATTGCGTTAAAAAGGCGGGGTGTTGAATGGAGTTGCAATCTATGGGGAAGCCTGTTTAGGAGTAGAGGCTGAGGAGAGATTCACATCATAATCTTAAATGTACTTTGTAATGTAACCTGTAAAAAACATCTTAATGCACATGAATACATTCAATATGAGCACATGAATAGGTACATTGCAGGTGACAAGAGCTAGTCAACTAACATAATAACTAATAATTGGAACCATCGACATGCATAAGAATACAATACAGTTGTAAATGAAGAGAAAGTAATCAGAGGAAGATGGGAAAGAGAGAGAAAAAAAAGGAGAAAAATGGGGGGTTAAAGATAAGAAGGGGAGGGGACTAGAGGGGAGAGAGGGATAAATGGAGGCCAAGAGCATTGCAGTGGGGAAAAGCTGTTGATGAGTTGAAGTGAATCAGAGATGGAAGAGGTTATGAGCATTCAGTGAAATGATGCATAAGTTATAAGTTGAGTAGATGAGGTAAGGACATAGCAGAGTAAAAGTCAGCTGAAGTCACGTTAATGTGAAGAGTATTGGTAATACTAAAATGAATGTTTGGGAGTTCCACAGTTCTCTTACTCACAAAACATGCGAGATTCTGGGTGTTGTGTCAGTCCCCGTGAATCAAAAGGATGATCAGCGTCGATAGTGATTGTGCGATTCGGTGAGAGTTGAGCAGCCGATAGAGGGTCAAGCAGGTGTGTCGCAGGATGGTTGGATGTGCTGAGAGTGGCATTCTAGGAAGATTGATCTTCTTTCTGGGATCATGGGTATCTTTATAGTCCTGCAGTATCGGTCCCCAGTAATGACTGATGATATTTCTTAGTAGGCGCAAAAAGCTCTAGTCGAAACCAATCTTCAAACACAAGGAAGGGTGGTCGTTGAGCATAGAAGTTACGTCAGGGGAAGTTCGTAGCCCGAGTGGAAGTGTCAGTAGAATAATATCGAAGCCAGTTTACAGAGTTGAGTCCCTCCAAAGGTAGGTATCCTTAAGTGGGCCTATCTGTAAGAGGTCAAGAGTATATTTGCTTCGGCTTAAAGAGATAGACTGGGAGAGTCAAGGTACCAGCGAAACTAAGAGTTATTCCAGGATCTTAGAAAGTGAGGTAAAAATAACATGGAGAAAAAAAAGTGAAGAGAAAAAACCCCTCGGGGGGTGGAAGCAGGATCATGGAAGTTTGGAGGATGGTCTCGCTTCCGCTAGTCAGCAGGATTAGAGGCCTTGGGCTTAGAAAGAATGATGGGCTCTTCGATGGGCTGGTGAAGCCGTGGGGCTACCATTCTTGGTGACTCTACCTCTAGTTGGTGGTGGTGAGGATTGAAGGGAAAGCCGGCGGCATCGCTGATCTGAGCGTCCCACTTCTTGAACATCTTCCATCGAGGTGGTTCGCCTCATGGGGGGAAGGCGAAAGTCGCTGTACCAATCTGGTAGGTCAACAAGTGGTAATTCCAAGGCATTGCAAACGTGTTCCAGGTCTTCCGGTACTTTTAGGTTGACAGTGCGGCCATGGCCTGTTTCAGAGAGACAAAACGGACATTTCCACCGATATGTGATAGTGTCAGGGCTCCCGGGTATGACCAGAGGTGTGTGACTGACGCAGGGAAACGCAGACTTCAGATATGTGATAAACAATATAATTTATTAACACTAACAATACAAACATAAATGCAGTGCAATACTAAAACATAACACAGTGCAAACAAACCAAACCAACCACCCACAGATAACAGTACATACAAGCAAGCGTCATCAGGCAGGCCGGGTCAATATCAATAGGGCAGGTAGGTACAGGGGGAGCAAGCGGAGATTGGTCGGGGTCACAGGCCAGGTTCAGCAGGTAGCAAGCAGCGTAGTACAGAGGGTCAGGCAGAGGGATGGTCATGGTCACAAGCCAGGGATCAGAACAGGTAGCAAGCAGCGTGGTACAGAGGGTCAGGCAGAGGGATGGTCAGGAGCGAGCCGGGATCAGAGCAGGAGAAGTCAGCAGCGGTTCAGATCAGGCAGGGTCAGCAAAGGAACAGAAACAGGATGCAGGACAGATACAGGGCCCAGGACAAACACAACACCAAGGCAGAGTCTGCAGGTCTGGCCATCCCTTAAATACACCAGTATAATCAGTTCCAGGTGTTAGCTGGCTGAAAGGTTGAGTCTCTGATTGCTGGGAGCACCCGCTGGCCAGCGCTGGTACTGCAGATCAAAAAGCAGGTGAGTCCCACCATTGCTGGCCAGTCCATTCCTGACAGTACCCCCCCTCAAGGAGCGGCCTCAGGACGCTCCAACAGTCCTAGCTGGGCAAAATGTTCCACCGCCCGGGTCTGGTAACTGGCTGGATATCAAAGACTGGCACACCGGGCAGGACTCCGGGCAGCGGCACACCGGGCAGAGGCACACCGGGCAGAGGCACATCGGGCTGGACTCCGGGCAGAGGCACACCGGGCAGTGGCACATCGGGCTGGACTCCGGGCAGAGGCACATCGGGCAGGACTCCGGGCAGAGGCACATCGGGCAGAAGCACATCGGGCTGGACTCCGGGCAGAGGCACATCGGGCTGGACTCCGGGCAGAGGCACATCGGGCAGAGGCACATCGGGCAGGACTCCGGGCAGAGGCACATCGGATTACCAGGCGGAGCAGCAGGCACCGAGCCACCAGGCGGAGCAGCAGGCACCGAGCCACCAGGCGGAGCAGCAGGCACCGAGCCACCAGGCGGAGCAGCAGGCATCAGGCCCCCAGGCGAGGCGACAGGCATCGGGGCGACAGGCATCGGGCCAGGCGGGGCGACAGGCATCGGGCCCCCAGGCGGGGCGGCGGGCGCCGGGCCCCCAGGCGGGGCGACAGGCGTCGGGCCCCCAGGCGGGGCGACAGGCGTCGGGCCCCCAAGCGGGGCGACAGGTGTCGGGCCCCCAGGCAGGGCGACGGGCGTTGGGCCCCCAGGCGGAGCGGCGGGCGCCGGACCCCCAGGCGGAGCGACAGGCCTCGGGCACTCAGGCGGAGCGGCGGGCGCCGGACCCCCAGGCGGAGCGACAGGCCTCGGGCCCTCAGGTGGAGCGGCGGGCGCCGGACCCCCAGGCGGAGCGACAGGCCTCGGGCCCTCAAGCGGAGCGGCGGGTGCCGGACCCCAAGGTGGAGCGACAGGTCTCGGGCCCTCAGGCGGAGCGGCGGGCGCCGGACCCCCAGGCGGAGCGACAGGTCTCGGGCCCTCAGGCGGAGCGGCGGGCGCCAGACCCCCAGGCGGAGCGACGGGTCTCGGGCCCCCAGGCGGAGCAGCGGGCGCCGGACCCCCAGGCGGAGCGACAGGTCTCGGGCCCTCAGGCGGAGCGGCGGGCGGCGGACCCCCAGGTGGAGCGACAGGTCTTGGGCCCTCAGGCGGAGCGACATGTCTCGGGCCCCCAGGCGAAGCGGCGGGCACCGAGTCACCAAGCACGACAGTGGGCTCCGAGTCAACTGGCATGACCGCTGGCACTGGGTCAGACATTGGATCATCTGGCTGGACAGCGGGCATCGGGTCACCAGGCATCAGGTGACAGGTCATTTGACTCGACAGCGGGCACCGCGTCATCTGGCAAGGCAGTGGGCTCCGAGTCAACTGGCATGACCGCGGGCACTGGGGCAGGCATTGAATCGTCTGGCTGGACAGCGGGCATTGGGTCACCAGGCATCAGGTCATTTGGCTCGACAGCGGGCACCGTGTCATCTGGCAAGGCAGTGGGCTCCGAGTCAACAGGCACGACAGCGGGCACCGGGTCATCAGGTACCGGATTGTCTGGCTCGACAGCGGGCATCGGGTCACCAGGTATGACAGCGGGCACTGGGTCACCAGGCATCAGGTCATTTGGCTTGCCAGCGGGCACCGCGTCATCTGGCAAGGCAGTGGGCACCAGGTCACCAGGCATTGGATCGTCTGGCTCGACAGCGGGCATCGGGTCACCAGGTATGACAGCGGGCACTGGGTCACCAGGCATCAGGTCCTTTGGCTCGCCAGTGGGCACCGCGTCATCTGGCAAGGCAGTGGGCACCAAGTCCCCAGGTACGACAGCGGGCTCTGAGTCAATTGGCACGACAGCGGGCACCGGGTCACCAGGCATTGGATCGTCTGGCTTGACAGCGGGCATCGGGTCACCAGGTATGACAGCGGGCACTGGGTCACCAGGCATCAGGTCATTTGGCTCGCCAGCGGGCACCGCGTCATCTGGCAAGGCAGTGGGCACCGAGTCACCAGGTACGACAGCGGGCTCTGAGTCAATTGGCACGACAGCGGGCACTGGATCAGGTACTGGATCGTCTGGATCAACAGCGGGTATCAAGTCAACTGGCCTAATAGGATCATCAGGCTGGATCAGTTCATCAGGCTGAGTAGAGGCACCAGGCTGAGTAGAGGCACCAGGCTGAGTAGAGGCATCAGGCTGAGTAGAGGCATCAGGCTGAGTAGAGGCACCAGGCTGAACCACGGAAGGCAGGTTCTCAGACGGCAGGCTCACCGGTTTGGATACTGGCAGGATGGTATTGGTTGGAAAGAATTTTCGCTTTTTTCTGGTTTTAACTACTGGAGCACTGCAAGTAAACGCAGGTCTGCAAACGAATGGAGCAGCTGGAGACAGAGAAGAGCTGGAGGATGGAACAGGAGAGGGAACAGTCGCTACAGAGGGCTTCTTTACAGGGTTAAAGGCAGGATAGGTGCAGCGAGTGGGAACAGGGGACTGACATGCGGTAGATAGCAGGGCAGGAGGAGCTGTTGGGAATGCAGGAATAGAGCTTTGAGGAAATAGATTAGAAGCAGGACTGGGTCTTTGTAAGCTGACTGAGGCTGGGTGTAACAAGTCTGTCCATGTCTGCAGTATGGGTTGAACAACGCTGAGCTTACACAAAGCCTTTCTGACCAAAGACTGCACTGCGTTTATACAATCTCTTAGTGTCTGTGGTGAACATGCAGAATAATGCTCCAGAAAGTAATCCACATCATCCTCTAATAACCATACCAGTGACTCTACCTGGTCGGCACTAAATGGCGGCAAAAAATCATCCCTGCATTCAGGGGTACCAGATGAAACCAACTCCGCACAAACCTGAATCAAAGGTTGCACCTCAGAGAACTCTGTGCCCTGATCTACTAGAACATGAGCGAGCCGTATACATTCTAGCAGTTCATCCCGGGTATACTCCTTCAGAGTTTGATAAGCATACTCTCTGTCATCAAACACTAGCAGATATAAATACACAACCTCATCAAGATCCATCCTTCCCATCAACAAGCCAAGATGGCTTCCCTGTGCAGCCACTTCTGGTCAGGATTGGCCTTGGTGTAATGTCAGGGCTCCCGGGTATGACCAGAGGTGTGTGACTGACGCAGGGAAACGCAGACTTCAGATATGTGATAAACAATATAATTTATTAACACTAACAATACAAACATAAACGCAGTGCAATACTAAAACATAACACAGTGCAAACAAACCAAACCAACCACCCACAGATAACAGTACATACAAGCAAGCGTCGTCAGGCAGGCCGGGTCAATATCAATAGGGCAGGTAGGTACAGGGGGAGCAAGCGGAGATTGGTCGGGGTCACAGGCCAGGTTCAGCAGGTAGCAAGCAGCGTAGTACAGAGGGTCAGGCAGAGGGATGGTCAGGGTCACAAGCCAGGGATCAGAACAGGTAGCAAGCAGCGTGGTACAGAGGGTCAGGCAGAGGGATGGTCAGGAGCGAGCCGGGATCAGAGCAGGAGAAGTCAGCAGCGGTTCAGATCAGGCAGGGTCAGCAAAGGAACAGAAACAGGATGCAGGACAGATACAGGGCCCAGGACAAACACAACACCAAGGCAGAGTCTGCAGGTCTGGCCATCCCTTAAATACACCAGTATAATCAGTTCCAGGTGTTAGCTGGCTGAAAGGTTGAGTCTCTGATTGCTGGGAGCACCAGCTGGCCAGCCCTGGTACTGCAGATCAAAAAGCAGGTGAGTCCCACCATTGCTGGCCAGTCCATTCCTGACAATTACTGGTGAATTCATTCCTGAGAGAGGGTGTGTTGCACTTGTCTGCTGAGCTCCAGAAAGGCCCGAGAAGCCTGGGGCTAAAGTGCCCTGCCCAGCCCAGGCAGGATGGCGGATCCTGGGCCTGGGTCCAGCGAGGAGAAGGCCCTGGAGGGGCCTAGTACCGGCCTCTCTTTTCCACCAGTAGAGGACCTGGGAATGGCCCCTAGGAAGGGGGAAGTTTATTCTGCCTACCGGGACCGTGTTGCCGCTCGGGCCAGGTTAATAGAGAAGGAGGAAGCCAAGCTCCAGAAGCTGACTCTGGAGCTAAAGAAGCTCCGGTCATCCTACGACCGTGTATGGTCTACTAAGCGGCAGGCCATGAAACCGGACCTGGAGGCGCTGGAACTTCGTGTGTCACAGCAGTGGAGGTATGTGGCGGCGATGCAGTGCCAGAGCGGCGTCCTAAGCGAGAAGTATCTGCATGAAGCGAGATTTAAGGCTGCAAGAAGCCGCAGTGTTGCGGCGATGCGGGGTCCGGTGGAGGAGGCCTCTTCGGTGGAGGAATTGTCGGGGGAGTTGCTGGTGGAAGGCGAGCAGGGGCAGGTTGAGCCCACAGCACCCTCAGAGGAAATGGCGTCTAACATGGAAGACAGCGTGGTGGCAGGATCATCAGAGTCCCTCCCCCCTGGGCAGCTGCCTGTGGATTGGGGGACCCAGGTGGAGGAGGAGGAGGAGATAGTGGGCGGATTGCAGTTCCTGGCAGAGGCGCTTGCAGAGCTGCATGGAGCCTACTTCAGGTTTACGTCCGAGGACTCAGAGGAAGAAGCTGAAAGTGATGTCATCCCCCACAAGCCGGCTAAGCCGGTGGTGAAAGAGCATGCTGCCTTTGTCATGCTGCAACGCATCCCCAAGGACGTGTTGGCAAAGGCAGGGGAGCCACTGGAAGGGGAGAAGGACTCTGCTGATTCTGTTGGCGAGATGGTTCTGGACACTGGGGTAGCGGGTATAATGCCTGCAAAATTGTCTGAGGTGCAGGTTAGCCCTACAGTCCTGGCTAAGAGTGTTTCCCCTCCGGTGGTGGTCCCACTGGGCCCCGCCCCTTTGGGGGGCATGGTGGCCTCTGGTGTGCAACCAGCAGGTCCCCCGGTTTCTCCTCAAGGGGCTCCAGGTTCTCAGGTCCAGGCTCCTGTGGGTCCGGCTCAGGTGGGTTCTCCTGCTGGTATGGGTGGTCCCCAGCCCCGGGCTCCCCCAGGTCATGGCTCATCAGCATCTGCCCCTTCAGTTGCTGCTGCTGGTGTGGCGGCTTCCCCTGGTCATGCCCCCTTGATGTTGAGTGCCCCTGGGGCTAGATCGGGGCTCAGTTACTCTGCTGCAGTTAGGGGAGGTCAGGGGTCAGTGGGATCGGCCCGGGCAAGGGCAGGTAACCTACCCACTTCCGCAGCAAGGCGAAATGTTGTTCAGCTGAAATGGTCAGGGGAGGGCCCCCCCCTTAGCAGGAGAGAGGTCATAGACCACATATTAGAAATGGGCTTCCGTGCTGCGGATATTTTTGCGTTTATTGCTCCAGTTGGCACTGGAGAATATGACGTGTCCTTCATGCGGCCAGAATTGTTGGACCTCTTTTGGCAGAGGTATGAGGCCACCTTTGTCACCACCCCTAGGTGGGTGGGCCTAACCCCGAGGCTCGTCTCTCGCCAGTCCCTGATTAAAAAAATAACGGTGCTGGTGAGAAATGAATCCATCCCAGCATCAGATATTGTGGTCTGGCTAAGCAGATATGGGGATGTGATGGGGCCCCTTGGGAAGATCAAGGATGAGAGGGGAATATGGACAGGTGGGTGGACGACCACCGTCCGCTTAAAGGTGGTTGGAAATGTGCTCCAGCACATTCCCTCTTCCGCTTTTCTAGGGAAGGACCGCCTGATAATTTTTTATGCGGGTCAGCCGAGGGTCTGCCACCGGTGTGGGGGCAAGGGGCATTTTGCGGCCACCTGCCCCGTCATTAGATGTTCCCTGTGTCAGGAAATAGGACACCTGGCCAGGGACTGCAATGTTGTCCGATGCAATCTCTGCGGGGAGCTCGGGCATTCATACAACCAGTGCCCGGAGGCCCTCCACAACCTTCCGGTGGGAGAGCTTGAAGCAGAGTTGGATCGGATAGATGCTGAAGAGGCGGAGGCGGCATTGGAGAGAGCGGCTTTGGTTGCTGTGGCGGCCCTTGTGAGGGAAGGGGAGGTTTCTGTGGCCCCTCCTGTCTCTGTCCCCCCTGTTTCGTCTACCCCTTTGGAGTCCCCTGTTGTTCCTCCTTGTGTGCCGGTTCCTCCTCCCAGGACTAAGAAACAGCTGAGGGAGGCTGCTAAAGGGGCCGGGATGGTTGAGGCTAGGTCTAGTCCCTCAGTGTCTGCTCCCCCTTTGCTCTTGCCGCTGCGGCGGAGTGGGAGGCCCGGTAGGGAGTCCCGAGAGTCCCAAGGTTCTGCTCCAGTAGGGGCTCAGGTGGAGGCGGGGTGGTCCCTGGTGAGTAGGCGGAGTAAGCCAGTTTTGTCCTCAGCGGGGTCGGTGTCCTCTTTAGAGGCGGGGGAGGTGGCCCTGGGGAATAGGTTTGGGGCTTTGTCGGGGGAGGAGGAGGGGTCAGGTGATCCCGCTTCCCCGATGGAGGACGAGGATGCTGGGGGGTCTCTTAAGAGAGTGAGGGACCCTGCCAAGAAAGTCAAGAGGAGGATTAAGAAACGTCCCTCTCAATTATCTTAATGGCAGTTCCCGCTCCGATAAAGGTGGCAACCATTAATGTTGCCAGCCTGAAGTCTGTAAGTGCTAGAGAAACAGCCTTATTTTTGATCAGTGGGATGGAAGCTGATATTTTCTTTTTGCAGGAGACCAGGTTGCCCACCTTGGCTGATGTCCATCTGGCCAAGCGTGAGTGGAGGCGTGGGCCCTCCTACTGGTCTCTTGCGGCTGAGCTTTACAGCGGAGTTGCGGTGCTTTTTACCGGCATGGTAACGTGTCGGCGGATAATTGAGGTAGAGATCGGAAGATGTCTGATTCTGGATGTTCTCGTAAGGGGGCATGAGCTCCGTCTCATTAATATCTATGGCCCACAGTCCAAGTGGGACAGGAAGAACCTCTTTGCGAGGATTAAACCTTACCTCTTTACATCCCGGCTGGTAGTCTTTGGAGGTGATTTTAACACCATTACTAGGCCCAAGGACAGGAGAGGCTTCACTGACAGGCTGGGATATGATAGCAATTTTCTAAATGCTATAGTCAGGGAGGCAGGTCTGGTTGATGCTTGGATTCAAAGTGTCCCAGACGGCACGGGTTTCACCTTTAGGAGAGGTAATAGCCAGAGTAGGATAGACAGGTTTTTTTTTAAGGAGAACTCAGCCTTCTCGGCACCTGAGTGTCAGGAGGTGGAGTTTTCCGATCACTTTATGCTATCTGTCACCTTGAATATTTCAGACACGCCGCTGAGAGGAAAGGGCATCTGGAGGATGAATTCGTCTCTGCTGGAGGACGAGGAGGTGAGACGATCTTTCGAGGAGTTCTTTCAGGCGCAGGAGACGGTGCTGGATTTCTGCGGCAGTAAGTCTGAGTGGTGGGAGCTCACCAAAGTGCGGATCAGCAGGTTTTTCAAGGCCGTTGGTAAGAGACGGCAGTTTAAACAGTATAACGCCTACCAGCGGTTGTGGAGGAAGCTCGACCGCCTTGTTTCTAGCGGTAGAGATTCGGGGGCAATCTCGGAGGTGAAGCTTCTCCTTAGGAAACTCCAGTATGATCGGCGTGCCTCTTTGGTTCTGGAGAGGGATTATGGGAAATACCACTCGCCTGACCCTTTCCAGAATTGCAAACAGAGTGCAGCAGTTAAGACGATCTCTGCTCTGAGGGATAGTACAGGGTCCCTGACTAAATCCAGGTCAGGGATTCTGGAGGTCTCCAGGTCCTTTTATGCGGATTTACTGAGTGAGAAACACCTTGACCGGACAGGGATGTCCAGCTTTTTGGAATCCACACCTGGTCTGGACAGTGATGTCCCTCTGGCGAGTTTGACTGGGGAGATTACTGCAGAAGAGGTGTCCAGAGCGATTGATAGTCTGGTCATTAAAAAGACTCCTGGGCCAGATGGTCTGACTGCCGAATTTTTTAAGGCTTTTAAATCCCGCCTGGCACCTCGTCTCGCGGAAGTGTATAACAGCTGTCTGGATGAGGGATCTCTCCCTCCTTCCATGAGACAGTCTGCAGTTATTCTCCTGTCAAAGGGTAAAGATCCTTCGGCTATTGAGAACTGGCGCCCCATCAGCCTCCTCAATGTCGATAGAAAGGTTCTGGCGAAGATCTTGTTCTGGCGCTTGTCGTCAATGGCAGACAGTTTGCTTTCTCGTCAGCAGCATTGCTCGGTCCAGGGCAGGAGTACCTTTACAGCGGTGTTAGCTGTCCGGGAGGCTCTGGAGCGATGTAAGGCTGAAGGATGGGGAAAGTACTTGCTGGCGGTGGATCAGGCAAAGGCCTTTGATCGAGTTGATCACAAGTACCTCTGGCATCTCCTGGACCGGTATGGTTTGGAGGGGAGGTTCATCGGCTGGTTGAAGACATTGTACCAAGGGGCGGAGAGCTTCATGTTGGTGAATGGTTGGGTTGGGCAGCCCTTTGAGGTTGGATCTGGGGTGCGCCAGGGGTGCCCGCTGAGTCCCTTGCTCTATGCCTTTGCCATCGACCCCTTCGTCAGGAGACTAGATGGCGGGGCGGTGAGTGGGGTGCTGGTGGGTGCCACTGGAGATCCGCCTTTGAGAGTTGTAGCTTATGCTGATGACGTTTCTGTTTTCATTTCTGGACCGGAGGAGGCGCAGGAGGTGGTTTCAGTAATGGATCAGTATGCCGAGGCATCAGGTTCCAAGGTCAATCAGGACAAATGTGAAGTTCTCTGGATGGGTAGGGAGGGTGAGAGCTTCTCACTCCCGGACACCTTCCCGGTGCCTCAGCCGAACATCAAAGTGTTGGGCATCAATTTTGGCTCTGCTGATTACAGCAAGCAAAATTGGGAATCCAAGCTGTCGGATGCCGAGGTCAAAGTGAGATGCTGGAAGGGGTGGCGGCTCTCCTTGAGGGAAAGGGTTGATTTGATCAAGACTTTCCTGCTCCCAGTCTTTTTGTACGTCAGCTTCGTTTGCCTCTTGCCAGAATCGCTCTATACGAGGATCTATAGCTGTTTCTTACAGATGTTATGGGGGAATCGGCTGAACCTCGTCAAGAGGGACGTGACTTACTCATCCAGGCGGGAGGGTGGCCTAGGTATGGTCAACCCGGTGGTCTTTTTCTCTCTGATGTTCTTGAAACATAACTTTGGTAACATGCTGGCAGAGAGACCGCCTGCATGGGTAGGACTGTTCCGGATCTGGTTTGGACCCTTTCTGCACAGTTGGGAGAGTGGCGGGCCAGTGAGAAGCCTGCGGGTCAAGCATGGTAAGCTCCCGGCTTATGTGGCCCAGTGCCTGAAGTTACTCCGGCGGTGGCATGTGACTGCGGAGGAGGTCCGGTCCCTCCCCAGGAGGCTCCTGGGTGAGAGGATTGTGGCATCTGCTTTCCATGCGCCGCTGGCCTTGAGAGATTGCCCGGGCCATGTTATGAGGGAGGGTTTGCGGTTGATAAATCTGGAGCGGATCCCCCTGAAGTTGCGGGACCAGGTCTGGCTCGCCTTCCATGGCAGGCTCTACGTGAGGGGTAACCTGAAGTACCGTCCTGCGGATGACCGTGGTTGTCCGAGGTCGGAGTGTGGGGGTGAAGTGGAGACTATGGACCACTTCTTGCTTCAGTGCCCCTTTAACGTAGAGGTGTATAAACAGGTGGGAGGGGCTCTGGGTGTTCCTTTCCTCCATCGCATGTCGTATGCGGAGTGGGTGTACGGAGCATTCGAGAGTCGTATGGGTTTTAATTTGGACACCCTGTTTTTAGTCAGCTTAGTTGTCCGTTATTACACTTGGATGGCACGGTGTCAGGTCTCCATTCGGCAGAAGGTCCTCCCTGTTCAGGTGGTGGCGAGTGACATCCTTGGTGAGGTGGGGAAAATTCGGGGTCTTGAGAAAGACAGGCTGCGACGCAGAGCTTGGATGGAGGCGTGGAGGAACATCAAGCCTGTTGCTGCGGTCTGTTGATCTCGGGTGGTGGGATCTGTCCCTAGTTTCTGCCTTCAGCACTCCCTAGATTTTTGCGTTCGGATCTTTTTGGTAGCCTTTTGCATGGTAGGTTGTAGGGGTCAGACGTGGAAGATCTGCGGGTTCCTTAGCCCTCCCCTGTGGTGTATATAATGGTATGGTTAGGTCCTTTGTATATAGTTTAGGCCATATAGGCCCTAAGCAGCAGGTTTGAATATGGAAATTGCATATGGTTTATGTTTTTGTCTGAGCCATAAAGGCTCTTAGTCATGTGGTCTCGGCCATAATGGCCTTGTACTGTAAATATTGTATATAGTTTCCGTTTTTTCCTTTCAGGTTATGGACTTTTATTTATGAGCCGTTCAGGCTATGTTTGAGTTTTTTTTTTTTTTTTTTTTCCCCAGGGACTGTTGGGACATTTTAGTTTCCTTTCTGTTGAGTTTTGTATTTATTTATTTATATTTATACTTTTATACATAAGTCTGATGGATATGTATGACATCAATACATAATAAAAAATCTCCATTCCTGACAGATAGCTCTGGATCGTAGCAGATCTAGTAGTGGGTGGAGTTCTCTTCTATGCTGGAGAGTGATATTGGAAAGATCTTGGAAGATTTTGACCTTTGCGCCATGAAAGGAGATACGTTTGCGGTTTCTAGCTCGTCTAAGGATTTGTTCTTTTAAGCTGAAGTTCACTAAACAAAAGATTGCATCTCTGGGCGGGTCTGTATCTCTGTGCCTGGGTCTCAGAGCTCTGTGGAGGCGCTCCACTTCTATTGGAGAGTCAGGAGGTCTTTCTAGTAAATCATTGAATATAGGAAAAACAGTTTTAGTTAAGCGGGAAGGTTCTATAGATTCGGGTATCCCCCTTACCCTTAGGTTTTTTGCATTGGCCCCTGTTGTCAAGATCTTCAAGATCTTCCATATGGCGTTGTAATTCCCTGAGGTGATTGCATGAGATTCTGTCACTTGCTGTACCTGGGATAAGGCTGCGTCGTGGCGGGCTGAGACTCGAATATTATCAAGTCTAAGGGCAAAATAAAGATCCTTATGCTGATGCTCCTTGTGTGTTGCAGCATGTGTGGTATTGCACTTGTGTAGATGAATGGATCCATATAGTTTCCCTTTTTCTTTTGCAATAAACTACAGATAATACATTTGAACCAGCTTGTAATGTACTTTCATACGGTAAAATGCACAAGTTTTGTTGCATCAAAACAAACAAGTATGAAAAGGCATTTAGAAAGCCATATCAAACTGATGTTTTTGGGGTTGTATGCAGCACTTTTACTCCTTTGCAACTTTCTAATTATTTCATTTAAATAAGGCCATAGACTGTTCTGAAGTTTATAGGTCATACTCCCTGCATTTCCTCATTTGGCCCAAAACCCATTGTAACATTTTCCTGCAAAATTGTCCCTCTGTTATCAGACTACTAAAAGTGTGCCCCTTTTTTAACAGTGGTAATAGAGTAAGCAGAATAAGAGGCAGCAAGAGAGTCTGTGTGGTGGTAAATTTAAACATTTCCCAGTAGCGTTTATATTCCTTGGTTTTGGTAAATTTTATCCAATGAAACCAAGTGTTACGACATTTTTTTATCAGTCCTTTAAGAGAACTAGTAAAGCCTTCATATTTTTAATGTCATCTATTAAACTGAACCATTGATGAATTGTAGGTGGGTGTGAGGGCAGATATACATACACATGTAGTGTTTACTAAATGCATGATAATCAATTTCTAGTAAATTTTAAAGGGAATGGGGTAATGATAAAAAAAGCAGGGTCTGTTGGAATTGTAGTTAGTAAATTTCTTTATTATAGTTTGGACCTTATTCCAAAAATGTACAGTCTTGGCCAAGATTAAAAGATGAGAAACATGTCTGCAGATGAGGATCCACATATAAAATATTTTTTTAAAAACATGGACGGGTGACAGGTACTCATTATGGAGATATCAGGGGCCTTAGACTCCCAATGTCCCCCCTGCATACCACTGCAGCTAATCAAGCACAAAGCATGCAACAGCTGTGTGTTTGTTTTAACCCCTCTGGCATCTGATTTCCTGGCTCACTTGCCCTGAATGACTGCTCCACAAGGTCTGGTATTAGAAATTTTGTTTTTGTATTTTTATACACTTTTCATAATGTTTACATACGCCTGTGAGCTGAGAGTCCCCAGATGGAGATTTGCCACTGGTTGCTAGGATGCTGGTGGCCACTGACTCCCTAACAACTAGTAACAAGCTGTTCATTTCCTGCTGCACCTGGAGGATAGGTTTGTGTTTATATACATCTTCCACTTCTAGCACAGTACAAACACCCTCCAAGTGCATTTTATAAACAAATATTTTAAGCACATATCAAAATGTAAAACCTAAAAATTAACTCATTTGTAAAACTTTCATTGTACAAAAAAGGGAAACATTGCTATACTGTTTTACAGTCTTACTCAGCATGTAAGCACAAGTACGGTAAGAATATAGACAAAAAGTAAAATTATAAATAAATCCACCAAAATTCACTGACAACATTCAAATGTCTCCAAAGGCTGGTTGATTATTACTGGCTTTTTTGCCTATACACCCATTTGGTGCAACCAATTTTATAGTGAGGTTGAGAAGCTTTCTAACTATTCCCTATGGATTATGGCTGGGGTCAAGGATCCAAGTTAAAAACTTTTGCTCAACTACAGAATTCCCACTACCACGTCAATGCTATTGTCAATATCTACAATTGTGCCATGCTTTCCGAATCCAGGGGAGGCACTCTGCCTTGTGGATTTCTAACTCTGAATTTTTTTAAATCCCTTTTCCACGAAACTGATAAAAAGGGTATTATTTCTCAGCTATACACACAACTACCATGTACAAGCACCTGATTTATTACAGTGCCATGGGAAGTGGGAAGCAGATATTGGACCAATTGATGGGGAATGCTGGGAACAGGTACTTACAGCTAGACCTTTGACGTCAGTGTCAGCAGCTCACAAATTATCACACTTGTTTATACTGCAATGTGCCTATAGGACACCACTACAACTTCATGCTTAGGATAGGCAGGACTCCCCTATATGCTATAAGTGTAAGGCTCATCCTGGTGATCTACTGCATATTCTGTGGAAATGCCCTAAATTGGTGCGCTACTGGACTAATGTGGTCCTGGTCATTAATCAAGTACACCAAATACAGTTGAACTTGCACCCTCTGACCTGCCTACTTGGTGGTTTAGAGGTGGAAAAGGGGCGGACTGACAACTCATGGGGCCCCAGGGCAATAGGGGATCATGGGGCCCCTGTGTCCTTGCCCAAACTCAAAAAAGCCTATAAAAAAGGTACCAGGGGCATCTCATGGGGCCCCCTACTGACCCCGGGCCCTCAGGCAGTGCCCGGGTTTCCAAATGGTCAGTCCACCCCTGTGTGGAACTATATCCTACTCCAACGTATGTGGCTCTTATTAGACCATTGTACTTGACCAGAAAATTGGCAGTATTGGTTGTCGTCTCAGGCGCCAACCTGTCAACAATGGGTTTAACAGGTTAATTTGATCTTTATTCTGGAGAAAAACACATATTATCATAGAAACACACCCAAAAAATGTATGAATATCTGGCAATGCTGGTTAGATACTCCAAGAGTAGTTCCCCCTTAACTCACTCTTAACAGATTGCTACAACTTTGACTGATTACTCCCGTGCAGAGTCCTTATGACTGGTGTAACAATCTACTACTCCTAGATTGTAAGCTCCAAAGAGCAGGGCCCTCGAACCCCTTGTGTATTGTATTGTTACTGTATTGTCTCATGTACTGTCCCCCACTACAATGTACAGCGCCGAGCAAACTTTTTGGCGCTATAGAAATACTGTATAATAATAATACAACTGTAAAGTGGGCTGATGCAATAATTTTTTCCTGATTTTCCTCTTTTGAAAAACCTGTGTAAGCATGTTGGATTGTTCTGGTATGATGATTCTCATTCTGAACTGTTTGTGTAATTGTTTTTGTGCATACAAAATGACAAAGCTACTAAGGCCTACCTATGCCATAACTGGTCTGGAAAATAGGAGAAAAAGAACAATATATTTTGTAACGTTTTACATATTATTCACCTATGTCGACGGCTACTACTAAAGCGTATATACCCTTTAAAACTCTATAACATGTACATTTTTTAATGTGTTGTACTGTTCACTGTTTTTGACGTTTACATCTCATTTCTTTGTACTAAATGGCACATTGTTTAACCTGATTTTAAAAAAATGTCTCCAAAGGCTAGTTTATAGCTGACTAAATACCTCCAATATGTGCAAATATTACATAAACGTATAAGGACAGTAGATCCAAGTGATCATTATGATCATGTGCAGCAATAAAGAAGAATCACTGCAGACCAACACACTACCCTGGAACTTGTATACAAATGCAATAAAATATATCACCAAGCGTGATCATGGCAAGTGTGAAATGGAATACCTCCCAATTGATAATGAGACATTGGGTGAATCTGTAGTCCTGTACAATATAAGTAACTCATCCGTCTGACCATAGGAATACACATATGATCTTTAAAACAAATCCATCCCAATCCTAGTGGGAATCCTGAGAAAAGGTCACATTGCAGAAGCTTGTATTGTGCTATGTGGTCGTATTCATGTAGATGCAGCATGCAACTGTAGGCTAGTATAAATAAATCTGTAGCTAAGGACAACTTGTGGATAACTGCCACTGTATAGGCCACTATATAAGTCCTTCAAAGTATATTTGGCTAATGTAGCATCAATCACATATCTAGGGTTGTATACTTCATTTGTGGAGTCCATCACATAGGTTACAGTAGATTATGTACATGGATCACTGTTGAACAAAAGAGCCTTTCATGATGTGGTTGAACAGAAGGTGAGTAAATGGAATATGGAGAATGTAACAATGAGCAATAATGGATGCTCAATGTATGGGGTCTGTACTCATGTCTAGCAGTATGCAAGTCCTCAAGGAAGGAAGGAGTTCTCTTGGGCCCTGAAACATCACTTCATCCTATGACGGCAAAAAAATATTTAGCTTATTCTTCTCTTTTTGATGGAATGCCAGTGGTTCTTCTGCTACTTGCAAATGGGAGCGTTCAGATTATGTAACCGCTGTGACAGCCAATCAAGGTGGTCACATGATCAACAACCCTGCCTCTCATCATCAGAAACCCCTTAAAGGGCCAGGAGGCACTGGTATTAAGCGGTTAACATACGTTGTATTAAGATTCCCACATGGCCATAGCCCTTGTAATGCAAAGATAACAAGCCAGCACATGTGGTGTGTTGAGTTACTAACAATTAGGAAAGGGTTACATGTACTTTTATGTAATGCACACCTTTATACTGTATATTATACCTTGTAAAATTAAAGATTTAAGGGCCTGATCACACCAGCAGCTGTGTTATAAAGTGGTGCCCATATGCTGAAATCAGCACATTGCACTATAAAAGTTTTTTTTTTTTCAATGTTTATTGAAACTAACAATTCTCTATTCACCACAGTGGCATTGCAATGCAGTGTACTGCATTGCAATACATGGTAAAAGAAAGTACTGCATGCCATACTTACAAAGGAGTCTGTTCAGTGAAAATGAAGAAGGGTTGGGGTTAGTGCAGTAAATTCCCCATGGGAACACCCATAAATTGGCCTTCAGCCTCTAGTAGAGCTACAGCCAGAAGTTGCAAACAAAATGTCTCTTTTACAGTGCAATGCGCCATGAATTTACGCTGCTCTTTACACACATATTGTGCACTCACATCAGTCCCTGCCCTCAAGGAGCTTACGATCTAATTTCCCTAACTCACATTCACACATACTAGGGCCATTTTAGCCAGAAGCTAGTTAAGCTATCAGAATGTTGTTGCCGTGTGGAAGGAAACCTACACAGACACAGAGAGAACACAAATTCAGTGCAGGCAGTGTCATGGTTGGTATTTTAACCAATGGCAGTAGTGTTGCCAGGCAGAAGTGCTAACCACTTAGCCACTGTGCTCTTGACATACTGAATAGGATAACCACCATAAAACTTTCATACTTAACCCTTGATTTACACCTAAGCTTTTTTAGGAGCATTTTGCGTTTTGCAGAACCGCATTAGAGTCCATTTAACATGATTTCCTATAGGACACATTCACATCTCTGCGTTTTTACCCAGTGTGTTTTTTTGGAAAGGGTCAGGGACTTTTTTGAATGCTAAAAGTTGCATTTTTGGTTCTATAGACTTCAATGGAAACACTGCAGAAAATCAGCTAGTGAGTTTTTGCCAAATTTTTGTGCGTTTTAAATCTGCCTGGCAACAAGAAAAAAAAATGCATCAAAAACACGTGCAAAAACACAAAACGCACCGCAAAATGCAATACAGAAACGGATCAAATGCAAAATGCATAGTTGTGAACCTAGCCTTAAGCATTGAATCTTTGCAAGTTGTATTGCTGTTACCTAAGTGATAAATTATTTGTTTAAAAAGGGTTATTTTTTCTCTGAGATATCCTATGGTCAGGCCAAATTATTGCTGCAGCTGTGACAGGTTGTTATTATTTCAGCATTAAGAGATAAAGTGCAAGATAACCCAGTGAACCACTTGTTACAGGCAACATCTTTTTTTGCTGATATGAGGCAATGAGAATGGCATGTAACTGTTATGAATTCCTTCACTTGAAAATGTATCTTCATGTAATCCAAGCATTAGACACAGCGTTTCTGTTTGTATGTGGCCTCCCATAGCATGGAAAACATTATTATCACAAGAGCAGAAGAAAAACAAGAACTAGAAAAGCTACAATTTCTGGGGAAATTGTGTGAAGTGTTCTTGCCTCCACCAATAGTCTACAACTGGAGTCTACAACTGGAGTGGGCAGAGTAACTGGGTGGAGTGGCTTGAGTAACTGTTGTGTGGTTGGAGTGGCTGGAGTAACTGTGAAAAGGTTTTGTCAGCTCCCACTCTAGTTTTGAACATTCCACCATTCATTCCTATGGGACCAATTTCACCACAAAAACGCCGATATTTCATGAAACAATTTGGCGAAACGTTCCACAAAGTAATAGCATGCCAATCGGGAACAATCCGCACGTTTCCGTATATTACTGTCTATGTAGTGTAAAAACTGTGGGAGGAGTTAGGGTGGTAAATGTGGCTATAATAATAAGAATATATATATGAGATAACAGTAAGTGGTCTTGCCATGCAAGAACAATTAATTCTAAACAAACATAAAAGCATCAACAGTTTCAACTGAGACTGAACAAAGGACAATAATGAATAGTTGGATTTATGTATCCATTCTATGCTATGAAAGCTCCAGTCTAGTGCTTTTCCAGCTAGCAGGAGAAGGTTCAGAGATTATGTGTGTGGAGTATGCCCAATAAAGCAAAAAAAAAGAAGAGAAAGCTAATACTAAAAGCTGTTGAATAGTCATCAGGGATGTGAGAAGCAGGTATAAGATGACCCACCCCCAGCCAGACATCTGCTTTAATAAGTACACACAGCATATTATGCAATCAGCCTTTCATATATTATTTTTGTCCAGATTAAAGCAAAACATTTTTTGGGCTTATTGCTTATGAATAGGTTGTAATTTTAGTGTCAACTGGTGACTTTATTAAAGGGTAACTCCACTTTCAGCAAATAAAAAAATAATATATTGTATACAATTGCAACACAAATCATATTGTAATGGAATGCTATTAAAAATCACATTTCCTTTTCAATCTGCAGCGCTGTAATTTTCTGTAAAATGCAATGCAATATGGCTACCTGGGGGTATTCTGTACACAGAATGTGTACAGAACGCTCACCATTAACATCATTTCCTGCTTGTGTGATTGGCTCACTGATTTTCCTAGAAATCTGCACTAAGCAGGGGTGGACTGACAACTCATGGGGCCCCCGGGCAATAGGGGATCATGGGGCCCGTGTCCTTGCTCAAAAAAGCGTATGAAAAAGGTACCAGGGGTATCTCATGGGGCCCCCTACTGACCCCAGGCCCTCGAGCAGTGCCCGAGTTTCCAATTGGTCAGTCTGCCCCTGGCACTAAGATACAAGGCAGATTTCAGGCATCTCCTGCAACAAAAATTTCATTTTTTTTACAAAATACTCCCAATAGGAAATTACATCTAAAAGAATGCAGACCCAGCACTCTTCCTCATTAGAGCCCTGAAGGCAAACAACAGCTGATTGGTAATGAATCCACTCCCATTAGATTCACTAAGCACAATAAACAAACAGCTATGTCTTCAGAATAACAAAAGGTGGGAATCTGCAACAAAATTTGTTAAAATCCCCTTCTTTGCTGTGTTATAAAAAGCATGTCGTTTATAGAGCTCAGTAGCTTAAGCTGGAATTACCATACAACTTAATAAGTTAGAAAAGTGCCTCATTTCCATCTCTACCTCTTCAGAGAGGGTTGTATATTGAGACTCCGAGACAGATTGAAAGGAAACAATGTCTTCTGTAATCACTCTTTAGAAAACTAGTAGTACTCTGGGAATCAGGTACAGTTCAGTTTTTCATTTTGATGTATAGCAGTGTATGCAACATGTAAGTGTACACCTTTTTATTTATTTTATAGCAGAACTAAATGTGTAATGCCAGTAGGTATCTTGATCCTAGGCAATCTAAAGTAAAATTGACATGAGAAAATACGAAGGGCGCCATTGAAGGAAAAAGCTAGTTGCTTTATGCCAACATTGGTATTAGCTTAGAACTAAAAGCAAAACTTTTTCTCATTTTGGATAGAGTAAGGAAGGGATATAACCTCTGTCAGGTTTTTTTGTCATCTGTATCCCATTGAGATTTCCCTTCACATCTTGTCTCATAGCCAACAGAGGAAGTGAGAGGAAATCCCTTCAAAGTGAGGGAATCCCTGCTTGTCAATAGAAATAGTGTCCCATATGAAGATATATCCACTATTACTGTTCTGAGAACAACCCAAAATTTTGAATTTTCTTTTCCTTTCAAAGATAATAGTAATCAATGCAAATAGAGAGGGTGAATCGCCCTAATGGGTGCAGAGACAGCAAGAAAAAAAAAACCTGACCGGTGTTCTAATCCCTCGCTACTCCATCCAAACCTAGAAAAAGTTATACCTTAATATTTTTTCAGCTGTTGGTCCTGAGCAAACATGAAGTTTAGGGAAGTAGGTGTCAAGTCAGAACTCCTGATTTGCCTACTTGTGCATGACAGCTTCGAAGAAGAGGTCAACAAGTCACTGACCAGAGACAGGCATGACCAGTGGGATTACAGACTTTATCAGCTGAATGAATCTCACTAGGTAGTGAATCCAGGGTTTTGTGAAGGGGCAGTTACCGTCGGTGCTTTTTTCCCCCCATCATATCTTTAGTTTGAAATGCCCATAATTTTTATACTTGATGTTTAGTATATACACAAGGTGTCAATGATGCCATTTGTATTACATTTACAGTAAAGACAGACAGGCTTATGGTTTATTCAGGCAAAATTTATTAGATGTCTATTGAAGAAAAATAACAAACCAACAGAAAATAACACAAATACCATTTTCTTGTAAGAATTTAAAGTTAATTATCTGGTAGCCAGGTATGAAACACTTTTTTTTAACCAGATACAGAGTAGAAACAGTGCTATTTTAAATAAGACAGGCATTAGAGCAGGTATAGGCAAGCATCCAGAGGTTTATGACCAACATGTCTCATGATGCCTAGCCACCAGCAGACTGTGCACCTAGAGAAGCTGATGCTCAGAGGCAGCTTGACAGTGAAGCATACCCATGCCTGAACTGGACACTGAATTCCTCCCTAGGACCGCCATTAACAGTAGGTGTCTATAGCAAAGCTGCATGCAGTAGAACAACTTGAAAATTCAGAGCCTTTCAAATATAAAGCTTCTTTTATGTCTTCAACATGAAATACTGTATACTGCAAAAGAGATGTTTTTTTTTTTATAGCATTTCTCTGTTACAAATAAATATGTACATTTAGATACCACTGGTAAAACTAAGTTCATTGTTTCACAAAATCGTTCATAAAAGGCTATTTTACAGATCTCAGCAGTTTAGCGTGACAAAGAGCAGAGAAAAGCTGGCAGCCTGATGCTGGCTCGGATGCTCCCAATTACAACAAGGCTTAGAGAAGGTGACAGGACGGAGGCTCTGTACATGGATGCCGGGCAATTTATGTACAAAATACTACAGAAAAAGTCACTTTTTAGAGTCACCTGTGTATCTAAAAAGGAGAAATGCAGTAAACACTATTTAATAAGGTGCTGAGAAAGTTGTGGACTGGATTTTGTCGGACCCTGTATTTTTTTTTTTTTTATCAGTGGGGCCTCTGCATAGGCAATAACATCTTAGAAAACATAGCTATTTTATTCATGTTTCATTTTGCAGCACATCTCAGTATATAGTCAAGTAATAAACACAATCAGTGTTATCAGACTCATAGGCCTGCTTGGGGCCAATTCTTTAAATTGATGGCTAACCGGATCTATTGAAACCTTAATTTGTCAGGAAAGCTTGGTGTTTAGCATTTCTGTTTTATTGTGAGCTGCATCAGTACCTGCACCAAAGGTCACAAATCATATCCTAACAGATGGGAGTTTCTGACAATGACATTTTGTGAAGGGTTCAATGTGTGGAACCGCATTGTGTGTATAGGTAGTTTACAGAGAATAAACCCAGCAAACCTGCCTGCAGGACTGCTACCCTTACTCTCCATAAGGAAGTTGAAGAGTGTGGAAGCCTAAGAAATAGAGAGCCTGCTCCTTTTAATCAAGACGTGCCAATCAAGGTGTATGGGCATCTAGAAGGTTCTTTCGCTAGGAGTATCAGAAAACATCCAACCAGGATGAAGTGCAAAGGTAGACTTGGTGATAGGATCTTTATGTCACACATATCAGCTGTAATATGAGAGTCAGGGCATCCTAGAAAGACTAGAGGGTCACAAGGAGCAACGTGGAGGTTGCTGTTGCTGATTTCTCATTCCGCAGATGTACGTTTCTTAGCTTAATAACCTAGAACAAATATGCAGATACCAACTCCTGACTTTGCTCTAACTTTCCTGACCTGGATACTTTCTCATGTTTAGTGACTCAGAGTATTAAAGATCGAAGGTCTGCATTACAGCTAGGCAGCTAACATTTCAGAAGGAAATCTGAAGCCCCCATGTTCCTCACAAGGTTTATTTGAATAAAGCATATATTAAAAATATGGTGCCAATTAAGGGCATAGTTTAGAAAACAATGTAATCAAAGTAATAAGCTTCATATGGTGCTAACCTATTCTTCAACTTAGTCTGCTAAAGTTTTGATGTTTGCCTAACAACATTCTGGCCTCGTTCCATGCTGATATCCCAAGAGCATTAATATAGCCTACACTTTTTGTAAAGTGAACCTATCCTCATAGGTGTGTATTTATAAAAAAAAATCATAATAATATAATGGATCAGGAAAATACCACATTATGGCCACTAGGTGGAGATATCATGGTAATTATTTATTTTCATATGATCATCAGCTCTACCTAATGACCATAATGCAGTATTTTCCTGATTCACTCTTCTATATTAGGATAACATTTGACCTTGGGAGAAAATTGCCTAATTTTACTTGTTTTTTCCCCCCATTTGCACAGAACCAATATACATTAATTTTCACAAAATTAACAGCTCTGCAAAAATGAATACACTCCATAGTGTTAACATAAAGCTTAGAGTAACAGAAGAGCTGAAATACTTATCCAAGCCTAGGCATTAGGCCATGTGCTCTCTGCTTAAGGGGAGAACCAGAGTTCATATAGACTGATCCATCCTTTAGATCCATTTTGAAAAGATCACATTAAATTGTTGGGAGCCTGGAGTGGCATTTTCTACATTTACACAATTTCTCTTTAGAAAAGGAAATACAGGCTATTTCAGCCCTTCTCTTCTATTATTTATCAAAACTTTTAACATAGTTTAATTAACGTGCATTAAATGTGCATGTTGGTCTAGTTTATTAGAAAATCATCTGTCAAGCTGAAACAGAGCAACATAAAAGTGAAAGGGGGATTGCTCCCCAGTGACCACCCAAATTAAAGATCAGGAATGAACTTCCAATACTTGAACAATTCCTATGTATTTTCATGCTGAACAATGTTTCACATGTACACATATAATACTTTGCTCGTACTTGGTTGTCACTTGGTTTTACTACACACAATCAGTTATCCAATGCAAGTTTATTCAGCTTTTTTGCAACTGGTTGTCATTTATCCTTGTCAGGCTTTGGCAGCATCGAGGAAAAATTATATGTATATTTCAAATAACTGCTACTATAGCCTTACCCAATTAAAAATAATAATTTGTCAGACGGTGGATGGAGCAGCTGGCAGCTCAGTTATTGTAAATATAAATTGTAGTCCAATAGACCCAGGTGATTATAGTGTAATTTTCCGATGCGGATATTTCAGAGGTGGATAAAATAAATGTGGAATTCAGCAGCTGGTTCCACCAATCTTGGAAATGGCTGACTGGGAAGATTTGATTTTAAGAACTTTTTAGGAATTAGCTACATGGCTGTTGGGATTTGCCCTGCCATGTGATGAGTAACATATTTGGGTAGACTATAGATAACACATAAAAGTCCCACGTATGTATTAATTCAAAGAGACTTGGTGTTACAAGAGCTGCCACTCATCCCATGTAAAATCTGCTGTTCACACTAAATGTTGCAGTAACGCGCATATGTTAATGTGCAGCATTCAAGTGTTAAAGCAACACTGTACCTACCTGGGCCTTGTGGCACACTGTAACACAAGTATGTTGTGATGTGCTGCCTAGGTGGATTGGATGCCATTCAAACTAAATAGCGTCACACCTGTTTCATGCGTTGCTGTGCTTTTTGGTAATGCGTGGTAAAATGCCCATCTTACCACTATTTTACCGCAACGCACTAATGTGAGCAGACTCTTAAAATGTGTGCTCCATGCCGGCAACCAACCTTTTCAATATGGCACTGCTGCAGTACAGACAGGTGTATGTTCATACTAGATAATATAGTCTGCATATTTAGAACCATATGTGATTGCAAATGCCTTAGCAACTGTGAATTGTTGGTTTGTAATCCTAGAATTCTACACAAAAATGTGAAACTCAGGTATAAATGTTATATATATGAAGTGAACAAACTTGATATTAATATATCACGCTTGGTAATGAATGTTTACGATAACCCTGTGAATTAATGAAAGGAATTTCATAAAAATGAATGAAAAGAATCCCACATAGCTAATGCTTGCTTTCTGTACTTCTACAAAATTCTTCAGTGCCCTAATGCCATTTCCCATTCAATTGTATTTTTACGGGAATCCTAGAGACTGATATTAGGTGGAATTTACTACAGTAATGTAGCAGCCACATTTAAAATCTTAGTGATACTTCTTAGGAGCACTTTCAATCATGGCTTCTTGTTAGATAATCCAGCAATGGCTCTGACAAAAAAAAAATATAAGTATATTCAGCAAGTGCAAAAAATGATGATGATCAGCAAAGTGCTTCAACCCAGAGCAGCCAATCAAAATTCAGGTGTCTCTGACTTAGTGTTCCCTTCAAAAAATAAAATGGATTGGTTGCTGTGCATTTCTACACTTTGCACATCATCTTTGCTTTTTATCGTCCAGTATGCCTACATAGGAAGACATAGAAAGACATTCAGATATGTTTCATCTGAGGTCCATTCAGATCAATAGCAATACTTTAAATAATTATGACTTAAAGAAAAATTGTGCTAATTGTTTAACCATGTCAGACAGGTTTGCTTAACTTACATACTGCTATAATTTGCCACTCTGAACAAAATACTCATTGTTATTAATCATAAAATGCTTCAGGGTGATGTTTGAAGATTGTTGAAAATGTGTTTTTTCCACGACTTTCCTTTCATTGGGTTTCTGACACTTCCACTTCTTCAACACGTTATTGACCTGTCAGTGCCAGCTGAAGGGGCTTTATAATCACGTTTTATAACATGGGTGTGGATTGACACAATATTTCAGTAGTGTTATGGAGGAGAGGTTGAGACTTGTGTTATACCAGCTTAAACAATCATTCCTTATTTCAAAGAATGCGAACAAGGTACAAAAAGTGGTATGGATATTTAAGGAATGCAAGTATATTGCCAAAAGGCTTTCCTCTGAGAACTATTATTGTCATTGCGTTCTTTGGTACAATGAGCCACAATAGTATCTGTCGTTATTGCCATTATCATTACGGTTGCAATACTGTTAAACAACCCATGCATGCAGTTCACAGAAACCAATTGGACATTTATTTCACTTTATAATGCATATGAAGAAAATGATAGAATGCCATTGGCTTCCATCATTACATCAGCATTTCCACATATTGAAATGTGCATGTTTTCATAAATGTCTCCTGAATTTCCAAACTGTAGGTATGACAGCAGAACATCCATATGCAACAAAATATGTTCTAGTTACTTTTATTCTGTTTTGGAAAAGATTTATATTGTAATAAAATCTTCCTTAATAGCAACTGGTTGCTTCCAGTTTAGGTAAAAATTTAGTTTTATTCCAGAGAGACATTTTATAAAAGCATTCAGGTATTTTAACTGGGATTCTTTGACTCTGTACATCTGCACTGGCACAGGAAACGTGTCACATTTCTGATCTTTAGAGAGATGATGCCTGTGCTCATCTTTGTAACAGCGATAATTGTGACATGACACTTTATCATAAACCTCTTTTAGGTTTCTTTTATTCACATTGTTCATGTAACCAAACACACCAATGTGTTACCACCTCCTTTAGCTGGATTGTCTTGCACTGTAATGCTAATCAAGTGAACCAGCTTCACAAAAAAAACATATAGAGGCAGTAGGTGCCCTGATACTAACAATTTGGTGAAGAGTAATGATTGGTGCAAGAATATTATCAGTAGTGTAGAGAACAGGGCCGGACTGGCTCTAACACTGCTATAAAACATTGGCGGGTGGCAGCAAGGATTACATATGAACGGATTCTGGTCGGAGACGAGAAGCGTGCTTCCTAGCAAAGTCACATAGATGTGTCAAGTGAGGCAGCGGGCATAACATGTTCACAGCCTTTTCACATAGTTTCCAGGAAAAGTCCCAAAAAACTTTGTTCTTCTGGAGGTGCCTGAAAAGAGAGGTGAGTAAGTCAGAGAACATTTATTCATATCACCATACGACGAGCTGCCAGGGATCTTATATGGGATCTTTAGATGATAATTTCCTTTTTTTAAATTTTGCCTTTAGAGAGGGTAAGGGAGATATCCAAAATTATGAATGAGCAGCCACTAAGTTTGAGGCTTCAGAACAAAAATAAACTCCCAGTGTTGCCAAGGGTGATAGAATGTTTTCATTCATAAGTATAGAGTGAATCAGGAAAATACCACATTATGGTCACTACATGAAACTTACGGTCATAGTAACTAATTATTTATTTCCTATGATAGCTCTAGGATTTTTTATAAATATACCACTAAGTATTTTATCTGCATAACTGACTTAAAATAGACTTAGATTTACGAGTTTACTAACTGATATTTTATTTACTATATTTTTCATTATTTGTTTAAAATCCTTACTTTAAGGGTAGACATGTATCATGGGTGCTTATAGGATACAATGTTTGCAGAACATACAGGGATTTCTTTTAGGAAAGGCAAGCACTAGATCTTCACTAGTTGACTGCTAGTACAAGTAGACAATCTAGGGAGCTCCTGTCTCTGGAAGGGGGCACCTATCTCCAAATAGTACTGTTTTCTGAAGCCAGCCAATGGCAACATGCAGTCTTAGATAGAAGCCTTTATAAGCAAAGGTAACAATTAAATTGACAGATTCCCTTTAGGGCAAATTGAAGTTGCTTCTGATTAATAATTAGCAAAAAAAAAAAGGCAATGCTTACCCACAAACCATCCATCATCACACTTTTCCATAACATCTATCACATCGCCTTCTCTGAGTTCGAGCTCATCTTCATTACGTGGGGTATAGTTATACAGAGACTGATATCTATGAAAAAAAAACATAAAATAGATCACAACCATATGGATAACCATATGGATATACAGTACATAGTTTATGCATTATTTATTTTTCCATGCTTTGAGCACACCTTATGTTCTCTATAAATTCTCTTGGCCGCTGGCAATCACAAGGTCTAGGATCACCACTGTGATTCAGGTCAGGGCCTCTCAGCTATACTGATCCACAGTTCTAATAACTGAGAAATAAATGACAGCCTGTCTATACAGTAGTATGCAGTAGGCTTAAGGTGGCCATAGATGGATCGAGATTCAGCCGGTTCAGTAGGAACCAGCTGAATTTCGATCCATGTGTTGCCACGGATTGGCAGAATTTAATTGCATATTTTTACTATATCAGATAAACGCCACTTGATCAGTGACTGCAGCACTGATCAGTGTATTCTGACAGTGGAGAACAAAGGGGCGTGGATGGGAGAATCATTTTTTTTCATTCAGCGCGCTTGCTGCATGAAATAAACTGAACCATGTATGGTCAGCTTAATGTATTATATGCAGAGAGATAATGATCAGTGGGAGAAGGGTTCCACAGAATGGAATGACAAGCAGGAGGCTATTGTTTTGCTAAGAAACCCAGCATTGCATAACTATCCCATGGGTATTGCTTTAAGAACATTTTGAGAAGGCAGTTCTATCATTAGGTGGTTTCTATAACATAAGGCCCACAAGTGAGGTCAGAACACTTACAGTGACTGAAGGATGCTGGAGGCTTTGCTATGCCCAATCCTTGGCTTTATTATTTAGCTGTGCAGTTGCAGCATCTGTGTAAAGGGATGACTTCTACCTCTTACCAGGAGGAGACCCACCCTGATTCCTCTATACATACACTATATTGCCAAAAGTATTGGGACACCCCTCCAAACCATTGGATTCAGGTGTTCCAATCACCTCCTTGGTCACAGGTGTATAAAATCAAGCACCTAGGCATGCAGGCTGCTTCTACAAATATTTGCGAAAGAATGGGTCGCTCTCAGTGAGTTCAAGTGTGGTACTGTAATAGGTTGCCACCTGTGCAATAAGTCCATCTGTGAAATTTCCTTGCTACTAAATATTCCACGGTCAACTGTTAGTGGTGTCATAACAAAGTGGAAGCAACTGGGAAAAACAGCAACTCAGCCACAAAGTGGCAGGCCACGTAAAAATGACAAAGCGGGATCAGCACATGCTAAAGCGCACAGTGCGTAGAAGTCGCCAACTGTCTGCAGAGTCAATAGCTAAAGACCTTCAAACTTCATGTGGCCTTCAGATTAGCACAACAGTGCGTAGAAGGTTCATGGAATGGGTTTCCATGGTTGAGCAGCTGCATCCAAGTGCAATGCAAAGCGTTGGATGCAGTGGTGTAAATCACACTGCCATTGGACTCTACAGCAGTGGAGACGTATTCTCTGGAGTGATGAATCCCACTTCTCCATCTGGAAATCCAATGGACATGTCTGGGTTTGGCGGTTGCCAGGAGAAAGGTACTTGCCTAACTGCATTGTGCCAAGTGTATAGTTTGGTGGAGGGGGGGTTATGGTGTGGGGTTTATATTTCAGGGGTTGGGCTTTGCCCCTTAGTTCCAGTGAAGGGAACTCTTAAGGCATCAGCATACCAAGGCATTTTGGCCAATTTCATGCTCCCAACTTTGTGGGAACAGTCTGGGGATGGCTCCTTCTTGTTCCAACATGACTGCGCATCAGTGCAAAAAGTAAGGTTCACAAAGACATGGCTGAGCGAGTTTGGGGTGGAGGAACTTGACTGGCCTGCACAGAGACCTGACCTCAACCTAATAAAACAACTTTGGGATGTATTAGAGCGGAGACTGCAAGCCAGGCCTTCTCATCCAACATCAGTGCCTGACCTCACAAATGTGCTTCTGGAAGAATGGTCAAACATTCCCATAGACACTCCTAAACCTTGTGAACAGCTTTCCCATAAGAGTTGAAGCTGTTATAGCTGCAAAGAGTGGACCAACTACGAACCCTACGAACTAAGACTGGGATGCTATTATAGTGCATGTGCGTGTAAAGGCAGGTGTCCCAATACTTTTTGCAATATAGTGTATTTGTCAGATCAAAGCCAAATCAAACAGACTTTTGCCCACTTATGCCGTTCTGTAAAAAAAATTTTTTAATGACTAAGCAGCTTCAAAGGGTTACCGGTTTCACACAATATAGCCCTACTTCATATAACAATAATTATACAGAGTTGGCCAAGATGCAACAAGCCCCAAGGTGGTGCAAATTTGGTGTCTCCCACCTGAGACACATTTTTAATAATGGTACCCTCTGCACTTTCTTCCTTCCGAGAAATTGCGTGATAAGTTTTTTTGATGGGAGAAAGGCAGTGGGCCATGGGCCTTGACCCTTTTATAGAAGACCAGTGAGAGGAATCTCTTCAAGAGGTGCCACAATGCTCTCCTAATTAGGCCTATGCAACGATGTATAGTTCTTAGAGTTAACTATACCCCAGCTAGGCTGTGCAAGATAAGACTATTAGCCAACCCTACATGAAGTAAATGCTGTCTGGACCACGGGGACCTAATCCATTCACTTTGGTAATGCCCCAAATTGCACATTTACTGGACCGGGTGGTGAACACACTAAATGCCATCTTCCAAATTTCTATTCCACTCAACCCTAAACCATACCTCTTGCGCATATTAGATGACCTCCAATTGTCAGCTGTTAATAGAGAGGCAGTGTCTAGAGCTCTTTTTCAAACCCAGAGAGTTATTTTACACATTGGAAATCTCCTGATCTCCCTTCCCTTAAAGAATGGATACAGTGTATGGGAGAAACTCTAAGGTTGGAGAAGTACACACACCAACATAATGGATGCTCCCATAAATATGATAATCTCTGGGGCACATGGTTGGCCCCAACCCTGAGCACACTTGACCTCATCATGGATAGACTCCTGGTAGTTTATTGTATACCTATTTGGTTACTTGCCTTTAGTGGCTAGATTACTACAGCAGTTATTTATTCTGCAAAATGTCTTTAACTCATTATACCGCTTGGAAGGTTTATAATCAGCTTGTTAGTCTTGCTCTGATATGCCCAGTTTATATCACTGACTGACTATGGCTCTGTACACGGACCAAATTATTGGTCTCTGTTATGGTTGGAAATGTGTTCTGGAATTTCTGTATCTTAATTCCCTACTCTCAATAAATTGTTGCTGCCTGGAGATGCTAGTTAGCTATAACTTTTATATTTTATTGATAATTTCAAGTAAAATAAAACACAGTCCTACTCAATGCTATGACCTTTTTCTGTGTGCTTCTAAAGTCAGAGCCTTGGGGAAACACAGTTGCTGCTTCTTCAGCTCTACAGCAGGATAGCACTGTATCGTTTCTCTAGATCCAATGCTTTAGTAGACAAAGACTCCTCAACTGCAGACAGAAATTTCACCCCTTCCTGCCCAGAACCAATGAAGTGTTCATATCACCCCCCCCCGTGCTCTCTTTTGATATTATCATGCATACTCTGAACATTATTATAGAGACCAGTAGCCATCCCAAGCATTAACCTGGATACAGAGTTGGCCTTTTTTCTACATGGTCTAGTACATGTGGTTCAGTTTCGGATTTACCTGCGATTATTGCTAGTGGCTATTATAGCCGCTAGCAGTAATCACTTGTGTTCTCTGCGTAGAGATGGCTCCCCCTTCCAGCAGAATACAATTGCTCAGTGGGAGGAATTTAGCCATCAACACTGACTGTGTTGATGGGGCAGTTGAGCAATTGGTTGCAGGATGGTCAGCTTAACATTCTTCTACATAACCCAGCCTTATCTGTTGCACAGGTTGCAACGCAACGTGCTGAGAGTACTGGAAAGGACAACTGATATTCATTAAGAAAAGTGCAGCACATATGCTAGCCATAAGCTCTGAGAAGGTACGGAAGCAATCCTAATTTAACAAATTCTACAGGTAGTAGAAATAATATTTACACTTACAGCTCTCCCAGAGTCTGGATGTTCTCATGACTGAACACTGCACGCTGTGGGAGACATAAATTACTTGTTTAGTATCATTTAAAGTGTGAATGAAAATTGTAAACAACAAAAACATAGGTTAGTCATTGAACAAGGGTAATTGCACCATACTGTTACAAGTATGCAAGCAGAAGGTGAGAACAATAGTTTCTGTGCTAGGCAACAGGAGTCGGATCAAATGTTTGTGCCATGGCTACTACTGACCTCTTTTGCTTCATCTAACAAATGTCACCCCCAAGAACAATGCCTGTGGGTCGCCAAGTTCTTCTGTGTTATGGAAATCCCACATACCATGGTGGGGTAGGTGACAAATAAAGACTACATCATCGATATCATTGCTTGCTAGAGACATTCATGGTGTCAGTCACTTTACAATTCTTAGACTCTGTTCACACTAGTGCGATTTCAGATGTGACTTCAGTTGCATAGAATTGCAGCACAGAGCGATCTTGGAAAAGGTTCCTGTACTGCTTTTGTGGGATTCCAGCGTGATTTTGGCCCCATAGAATATAAAAACCGCATCCATTTGCACTACATAATAGTCTTAATGGCATCTACCATAAATATAACATTTTAATACAGAAAATAATAGTAACTATTCTATTCTAATTATCATGTGCTGGTAGGTAAAGGCTGCAAATATTACTAATAAAAGCTGGCCATATATGGCTCATATTTTGGCCTATTCTTGCTGAATCAGGTGAATTTAACAATAGTCAATTGGAAATTTGAAGGAGTTGGGTGGTAAATTGTCAGCTGAACAGCAACTGCATGCAGTCAGAAGCAGTCACTATTCATGTATTCAGGCAGCCATGAGTGCTGTAGCTTTCTGAATACATTAGGTAGCAGGATATTTTCTTATGTCTACGCTTTTTAACTTGAATGGGGGAATAAACTAATTCCTCTAATGAAATAAATTTAAATGTGTATGTCTAGCTTAAGGTGCAAGGAGCTAGGATTTTATTATTTTGCAATCTCAAACAAGTGCACAATAAACAATGCTTTGCAATTTGCAATCAAAAATGTTTGCTGTAATTTTGCTTTGGAAATCATTGTTTCACCAAAAATCTTCACAGTATCAATAAATAACAAACATGAAAACACATAATAGATCTGTTTGCATTTTTTATAGCAAATAAAAGCAAATATAGAAAGCTTTCACAAATACAATACAGAGCATTATTACTGCACACATATCAGGGTAGAACACGTAGAAGCACTTTATATTTTGAAGCAGGAACAAGACATAACGCTACACAACGTAGTCTCCATTGTGACAAATAGAACATGTAAGCAAACACAAGCCAAGCACCATGCTTTACAATTTACACGGTTCAATCTTACAGATACACATATGCTGCGTGTACCATGCCGATCAGCTAATTAATGTACGCACTGAGCATTTAATTCGACGGACTCTTACCACATTTTTGTTAAACCACAGAATAGCTAGCAGAACAACTTGTATATGAAACGAGAGGGAATTCTGGTTAATGGGCCAAATCAGAACGAAAAGAATTCCTGTGGCTTCCCATATACTGTATGTGCTGTTCAACCTGCTTTACTTTGTACAGAATTCTACAAAAAATTAAACTACAGCAGCCCCTAGTTTATGCCATTTTCTTTCCTTCCACCACAGGTTGAAGGAAATAAAATTGCTTGATTACCCATAAACACAGTGTTGATCTGGGAATCCCTCCTCCAGCGCTGCTGTCTTCTGCTGGCGGGGAGCCTTCCCTGCCAGCAGAATACCATGATCACTGCTGGAAGCTATAGCCACTGGCAGTGATTGCATACACAAAATCCAACAGGCTGGTTGTACTGAAGTCGATCAGTGGATGAACATCAGTACAACCTGCCTGCCCATAGACGGATCGAATCTTGGCCAGAACTGGCCGGCCAGCTGAACCGTCTGAGATTAGATCCATCTATGGGCGGTTTAAGTTCATAACAGGATCAGACTGTATTGGTATGATTGTTGCGATGAGTGTATTAGAAGGAAGGAGATATTTCAATGTGGAGCAGGTTTCTATTAGGATACTTACAAAACATACTCAGTACAGTATATGTAGTCCCACTCTATGCAAGAACTACATAGGAACAGAGTAATTGTCTGATTCACACTAGAAAAAGTCTACACAGCCCAGCCATGTCTTAAAACCCAAAACAGCCAAAACTGTTTTTAGTTTTGTATAGAGTCGGGAAGGTGGGTGTTCCAAGCACATTTTCTACTGGAATGTCAGCATGCTATTGCTGTGTGTCCCCCTCATTAGGGAGATTTACCTTCAGCCAGAACTCCAGCCATATGAAAAATTAATAACCCATTAAAACAGATAAAAAGCAGCTTTTTAATGAAATATTCACTTTCATTCCAAAGTTCTGCACTGCAATACTTGTTTGCTGCCACAAGATGCTCTCAGTCTAATGGCCAGCATCATTTAACCCACTTTCTCTGAGCCCAGGCTTTCCTAGACCCACCTCACCTTGTGACTGGACAATGAAGGAAATGCAGCACAGTGATGACCTTACCTCTCGGTTACTTTGCTCTCTCCTCCTATCAATATGATATCAGTATGAGCACATAAACTTACTGGAACCTTCTACTGCGTTCTCCTTTCTCCATTTGAACTCTGCCATACAGGGACTGCAACAGGCTGACACCAGGTCCAATTCAAGTACTTACGTACACTGCTTGTATTTAAAAAACATTTCATTTAATTAAGTATTTATAATAACAGAGCTGCATTAGCCTGCATGCAGACATTGCGTTGCAGGAACTAGCATTCCCTCATACGGTTTTCAAAGCGTGATTTGCATGCGTTTCCACATGTTGTGCATAGGGCAACCCATTCACTTCAATGGGCTTCCTTATATGTGCGTTTGTCCCCATACCGAGCTCCTGCTCCATTCTGGGCCACAAGCTTAGCTTTATTTTTAAACACGTTTTGCCGTGCAGCAATTGTGGCAGAATCGTACCACAAATAGGGCTCCATTAAGAATAATGCCACCCAAACACATGTCGTGTTTTGTTGCGATTTGGAATCGTGGCGATTCTGCCCGCGATTCCAAATCACATAATGTGAACAGGGCCTTAATGTCAAGTCTGCGTAGATTTCAGCTTTTACTTTCTTCTCGTCGAGGTGATGTTTGTCAAATTGCAAGGTAAAGGAAAGTTTCTCTACTGGGACACAGACAACATTTAAAACTTAATTCAATAGTATACAGTACTTAAAACCTGACATTTGGATTTAAAATAAAAAACCTGACAAAGGTTCTGACCCTTCCCGACTCTATGCAAAATTAAAGAAAAAAAACTTTTGGCTGATGCTGGGCTTTATATCTGCTAATGGAGTAAGTTGTGTGTTACCTCTACAAAGATAACAATTAAATCGTTATTTTCACTAATGTATTCAAATTTGTTGTGGCTTTTGTGCCATATCATCATAAACATCATAAACTCTAAGAGCAAAGGAGCAGAGAAATCTTTGTGTTTGTGCCATTTATAAGCACATGCTATCAAGTCTGCAGAATTCCATGCTAGTGGGTTTGTGGATAAATAACAATGTCACATCCCAGTGATGTCACATTGACCCTTCAAATGTATCCCCCTTAAGCTGAAAAGGCAGCCAGATACACGCCCAGCTGCCTGTTAAACACCATCTGAAAAATGTTCCACTGCAGATCACCCTTCAGAGGCCAATTGTAAACACGCCCTTACACAGATTTTAAAGCCTAACTCCAGGCAGCAGAAAAAAAATACCCTTGCCCTGTGGGCTGGAGGAGATTAGGGTAATTTGGGGGGTTTAAAAAGTGTTTAGGCTGGAGAGAGAAATAAGTAGAAATAAGCAGTAAATGTTCTTGCACATAGGTGGCTTAGTCCATTCAACATAATTGCCAGCATATTTCCTCCATCATCGCAGTCCAGTTGTGCAGCGTACAACCACCCATCAAATTGAATGGATGTGTGTGGCTGTGCTGGTTTATACAGCGGTGCTATAGTAAACACGAATACAGCGCTTGGGTATATGAAAACAAATGGAAGGTTTTTTGCATTAGCTCATATTCTGTACTCTTGTTTACAATACCATCCCTGTACACCAGTACAGCAGCACACAGCCATTCATGTCATTGTGAAGCTGTACGTGGCACCTGGGATACCTGGATGGAGGAAATATGCCAGGAATTATGCTGAATAGGCTCAGCTGCCTTTGTACAAAAGCCCTCATACTTATCTTTTGCAGCTGACTGGAGTTCAGTTTTAAGCAAAGCATCTGTTGGTGTAAAGTTACAATTAAAGACCACCTCCAACCAAAATCTCTTGTTTAAAGTTTTGGATAGACTTTGGAAAAATGAAATGCTTCTGGCCAAGTGTTATCACTGTCCATGACCACATTATGGAGGATTCAGTTCACTTGTTGTTGCTGTGACAGCATGATGTGACAGCAGAACAAAACATAAGGGTGGCAGTTCCCACTGGGGTAGAATATCACAGATAGTAATAATAACCTAACAGAGGGTCTAACCCCTTCCTTCACTGCAAAAAGTGCGTTTTGTTGAAGTCTTTGTCCTCGCTGGAGATATTTCCCACCACATCCTGTCCTGAGAGGTCCAGATGGGGACAAAGACCACAAATAAAAACATTTCCAGGGTTCAGTGTCTTCCCCATTACATCCAAACTAAAATGAAAGTTTGTGCTGCAGTTGGGCTGTAACCCTTTCTCAGCCTTACTAACTTTTCAATTTTTTTATACACATGCTATAAAGCACATTATGGCCTGAAAATTACTTAAACCCCTCTAAAATGTATATATTTTCTAAAAGCAGAGGACATATAGAATAAAAAGGTGGTAGTTGCAAATCTTTGTAACCAATTATGCATTTTTAAGCCTTTAATTGCTGTTGTGTGTCCTTGTCAGTAAAATAGTTAAAGCCAAACTCAGGGCCACGACTAACACCTAACAGCCAAAATGCGTTGGCCTTATGTGGTGATTTTATGTGGTGTTCTTAAATAAAGGCTTTCTGCTTGTGGATGTTATCGAAGTGCTGGCATTCTATTAATATTCAGACTTTACAGGGCTTACAGCGGCCGATAGCCTGAGCACCAGTGAACACATTCAACTTTATTAAGGAGAGGAGGTAGCAGTGCTGTGTGTCTTGCTTTCAGTCAGGGCACCATCACCCTCTTGATACATTTACAGGGCTTAATAGGTGTTTTTGTATGCTTTGATGTAATTTCATGCTTTCTCTCTTTAAAGTGCATAAAGACTGCATTCAGTTTTGCCGGACAGCACAGCTACCACTACTCTGTTAACCCCTTGTGGGCATCAGCACACCATGTTTGATAGACACCAGCACTGGTGTCACCACATGTGATAGGGCTGCTGCCCTGTGCTTTGTGAACAGCTGAAGTATAGACAGGGTGGTGACACAACACCAGCACAGGTGTCTATTATACATGGGACACTGATGTGAACAGGTCCAATCGCAATATTCCCAATATACACATTCCTGAAGATGGCTGTTCAGTATTTATAGGTACTGCACTGACCACAGGCTGGGAACCATAGACACTCAATGCAAAGAAATGTCACCAGCACACCAGGGAATCCGAAAAATGGGTCCAAAGCTTTATTTTTGTCTTCAAAGGCAAGGTTTTGGAGCCATGCAGGGGCCCTTTGTCAGGCAAGTGTCACTTCAGGCAAGTGTGACATTTCTTCACATTGACTGATGTGAACAGGGGGATGGAAGTAACCACCTACCAGGCACTGTAAATCTATCACAAGGATGGTGTTTGTTGCTTCAATACAGAGATCAGTATTTAGAAGTTTTCACTGACCAAAACAAACAGTAATCTTACATGACTTTGCAGTTGTAATATGGAGAACCTATATAATTCTATCATGCCTTTATCAATAAAATACAGTTCCACTCTTGTCTCTTCTTTGATACCCATACAAAAAGATGGCAGTGCTTCTCTTTACACCATCATCCCTGTTACTGCCTCATCTGACCTTGTATTTTTTCCTGACCCACGGGCTGTGTCTCTTGTTCTGAACTTTCATGGTGGCCTCCAAATGAATCCAAACTCAAAAACAAAAGTGGAATAGACTGCAGATTGCTATTTCTTAGAAGTGGTGGCTTTATTGTTTTTTTTTCTAGGAATATTCCCTTTATTTCACTTGGTAACCCTACCAGTAACATAGTTCCTGTCCTAGTATGGAAATGCTCATTTCTCCATTGCATCTATGGAAGTGCAAAGGCTGTCATCCTAATTTGGACTATAAACACATCCTCCTCACCATTACATTACATCATTACTTTTAACTTACAGAAGATAGCTTGGAAGGAAAGTAACACTGTATGCGATTCCAGTTCAGTTCACAGTTACAAGGGCAATGCATTTCCTGAAAGATCAACAGTTATATTCTGTACTCGCATAAACTCTGGCTAGAAAAAAGAAAACAAATGTAGCTGCCACATCTAAGAACTGGTAAGCTGCAATATATTACATTTTTGTTTGTAAACAGATAACTTTGTAAGTAGAAAATTAATGCTTAGGACTATTTGGCTACTATAGCCCAGAAAGTAGCCTGTGGTGAAAATTCTGATTACAGTGATTATGGTAACACATTTGAAAACCAGGCAACAGAATATACTTATATGCGCTTTCTTTGAATGCAATATATAATTAATATCAGCACAGAACAATTAATATAGAGTGTACTAACTGATATGGCAATAAAATGAAAAGGATCAAAAGCTGTCCAGATAGTTAATATATGGAAAACAAGAAACAATGTGAATGTATATAACTTCCCACACTGATGCAATGCAGAACATATAAAACGCTATTAATCAAGTACATTTTACTGCCCCAACATTCTTCTTAGGTTGTATCATACCAGTAGAACTAGTTTAAAAAGACATGTCTGCAATGTACTTGTTTTTAAGTCATTGTGTTCTTTAGATGTTATTCACATAAAGGGATCCGTATTTCTCCCCAGAACCTTATCTTATGCTCCTGAATAAGTACAGTACGCCTTACAGCTTGGGAAGGTAAATCAATTAATTGGAAATTATGAATATAGATATAATATTAAATGTATAGCAACAATGATGGCTTTTGGATTCCCTTGTGATATGGGTCAAGCAATACATTTAGGCAGACAGTATTGGTTTCCTGATTGTTCCCTACCATAGCATGTCCAAGTCTTGTGCAGAATTCTAGCATAAACAATATATATATATATACATATATATATATATATGTATATATACAGTATGTATATCTCTCACAGTGTTTCTAATAAAGGTATTTGTGCATTACTTCTCTCAATTAGTGGTATAGCACTTAGCACAGTCATTCTAAAAGGCCAGTCTATCTCTATATATCTAGGAGTTTTATTGTTATAAAATAGAACCCCAGTGCATTAATGATCTCACTGCAGGTAAAACAGATCCCTATATTACAATCATTATTTCAGATAAATTATAGTTAATCTCTCAATAGTTTACTGAGTATTAAATACTTTTTCACTTGAGAGAATAATGGTATCAGTAAAAAAGAATGCAAACACAAGACAAGGCCAGCATGAGGAGCAGCAATGGGACCAAATCATGCATAAAGACAAGCACATATGAAAACACATGTATATACACCTTTGTACTGATCTTGTTTAAGGTGAAAAAGGTAAACTGATGCTCTTTTATGTGATGTAATTACAGAGTGACTCATCCCTGAGTGTCATTTACCAGATAATGAAAATATTCACTATAAATGCAGTATAAAATGTGGACATAATGTGGAGTCATAAGCTATTGGTTATTTGGAGGAAATGTTGGTGATAGAAAATTGTTGACATCAAGATAATGTGGATTTTAGGTACTCTACCCTGTGGTTGGGCTTGGGACTTTTCACTGGTGAGCTGCAGGCCTTTCTAGACATCACAGGACTACGAGGAGGCTTACCAACAACTACATGGTCATTTTTTAAAATACTCTGGAAGAACCACAAGAAAGGAGTCAGTTTACAAAAAGGACATCACTTTTAAAATGTATGGAAACCCATGCAATCTAAAATTTAAAAAACTGAAGGGAAGTCAGCCAATCCCGCTACCAGCATCATGCAAAAACCCAAACAGATATGAGAGCAATAAAATCTAAATAATTTTCTTAATTGCGAGTTTATGACAATTCCACAGTACAAATGCAAAATACCAATGCAGGCAAGGCACCAAGCAGGGTGTCAGTAAAGAACTCATGACCTAAAGGGCTTAAAGGCAACTGTAAATAATTGCAGCTATGCACTTACAAACATTCATTATGAGATTGTACATTAACTCCAAGTTTACCAAAACAAATAAAGATTACGGCATGCATACTGTGGGACACAGAGATTCATCTTTTGACTGCACTCCAATTTGGACCTATACAAATAGCTGCAAACAGGTTTTGGCATTTCCTGTATTCGTAATATCAGAGTGAATGTTTCATAATATCTGGGGCTTCAATGATTTTAGTAATGTCCTGATTGATCAAATGACAAGTACTCTTAATTTAGCAGCCAAAATTTACTTTCAACTCTGTCTGCCTTCTGGTGATCCCTGAAATCTCATTCCTTCAGCCAAGCCTAGCCCACCTTTACCTAACAAATGAAATTTTACTTTCTTTAACAACTCATTCCCGACACAGTTATTACCTGTTTTGTAACACTTGCCCTTTCCTTTTAGATTGTAAGCTCTCACAATCACAGGCCTCCTAACCATTTTGTCTCCCTTCACTTCTACAAAGTTGCGAAAACTGTTGACGCTATACATATATCCTGTATAATAATATTAACTATTACCTTTTGTCTACTTGCTATTGTTTCATTAAGTTATTACAAAGACTCATTTATCACGGAGCTACGTATTAAGAGCACATTTCTTATCCACCATAGGCTATACCAGTGGTCTCCAAACTGTGGCCTGTGGGCTGAATGCAGTCCTTTGCTTTCCTCTATCCAGCCCTCGGGGTACCATTTCTCCTAGTGATACCAACAAGGAGGCACCATTTATTCAACTGGCACCAACTATGGGGCATTTTTCTTTCCACTGACACCAATGATGGAGCACAAGTCCTACCACTGATATAAACAATTAGGTACTATTCCTCCAACTACTACCAAGGATGGAGCACTATTCATCCAACTAATACCAAGCACTATTCTTTCCTCTGATACCAATGATGGGGGGCTCTATTCGACCCACTAACACCAATGATGGGGCACTATTCCTCCCCCTGACATCAATGATGGAGCACTATTCATCCCACTGTCACCAATGATGGGGCACTATTCATCCCACTGACACCAATAATGGGGCACTATTCCTACCGCTAATACCAATGATGGGGCACTGTTCCTCCAAGCAATACCAATGACTGGACATTATTCCTCCTTCCACGAACTACAAGCACTATGAAATTTTTTTTTACCCCTACTGACACTGAAACATTTTCAACTCTCATTGGACACTCCGGCCCTCCAAAAGTCTGAAGGATAGTAAACCAGCCCTTTGTTTATTTGAAGTAGGAGGAATATTGGGGGAATTCAATAAAGCATTTGCAACACTTTTCTGGCAGTATGACCCCCTTTAACAAGTCCTTGCTTAATCCATGAAAGCCTTGCAACAAATTTGTTAAGAGTTCCAACATGTGTAGCAGATTCATGTTGTTCTTATTTGCGACAATTTCACAGTGTGTTGCAATGTCTGTAACAATTTCAAAATTAATTACTGAAAGTTTGTAGATAACAAAACTGGAGGTAATTAAGACCAACGCTAAGTTGCATGTACCAGACATGCCAGTGTGCTCAGAGTGGGGCTATATATTGCTTTGTATAGTGCACTGTGTATTTTTGTTAGCAGGACCCCCACATATCCTCCCCACCCAGTCATTGGTTACTATGATGCATTTGGCTGCACAGCTTCACTCATTGTTAGCAGCATCCTACAAACCAATAATGGGGCTGAACACTGACAGTGGGTGAGCCTGATGGGGATTGAGACTAGTCCCCCATTAGGGCCACTTTCCTTGTGACAGTGGTCTGTTCTTAATCACAAGGCAGACAGGCTTGATGGAGAACTAATCTCTCAGTATCAATCGAGGCACACCTGATGGGAACTAGTCTCTCAGAATCCACATCAGGCTCCATCCAACAAAAAAAAACTTCCATTCACCTCCAATCACAAGTGAAGTGTGACCTGTAAGGAACTATTCACTCACAACCCCCATCAGACTTCACCCACCTAATAGCAATACTCCTAACCACTGTCAATCACAAGGGAAGTAGACTTGACGGGGAACCAACCACTCAGAATCCCCAATAGCTTCTGCCCACCCAACAGCAGATTTCTTAGCCACTGCACTTGTCTATGGGTTGTCTGTGGTTGGGCATGGAGCTCATTGACACTCCTGCCTCAGTGCCAGCCGGTCCATGCAACAAATTCATGTACCCGTTTCCAACAGGTACGTGAATCTGTCACAATCACTCACATTTGTCATGCCGAGGTTTGACAGAATTCTAAAGAATGCATATGACACTTTTATGAATTTTCGGAATTGTTCATTGCCACTTATTTGCTGAGGTTGAGAATTTTAAACACCAACTCACAAAACAGACTTGTGTTTACAGCAGAACTCTAGCTTCACTGGTTCCATCTGCTTCTGTCCTACTGCTTGGCGGAAACGGCTATTCCTTTTCCCCCGCCCCCACCCCCATACTGGAGATGTTAATCATAGCTGCTATGTTCCATGTGGTGCTTACAACTTCCATAGAACCAGTTGCATCCTCATTAGAAGTAATTAGCTGTAGAGTTTGTACCCTCAGTCTGCAAACTGTACTGAAAACTGTTGTGTTGCTTTATATGTGTGAATGCAGTGTTGCTTCTCATTGACTATATATTCATTTAAGGAGCATGGAAGAGAAGCTTAGCCCATTGCCTTATGCTGTGAAGTTTAGTCTGGATTCCAAACACATGTAACACACAACATCTGGTTTATTGTCTTCTACTGTTCACATTTAGACAAAGCTGGGTATATTACCTTTGATGGACATGATACAAAATGTCAATCAGTTAATGTGGGTTTACTGCAATGATGTGCTGGCTCCATTGGACTCCTCCCACTGGCCAGTGCTCAGCAAGATAAAAAAGAAGCGATTATCATGCGACCTCTTCTTTTCTTACCCATTTTAAGATAGAAAATCTTAGATACTAGTTAAGGGTAAAAAGCTGCACAGCAGACAATGGGGTTGTGGACAATAGAAATATAGATTGATTCAGATTGGAGTTCTACTTTAAGCAGAACAAAACATGTCCATTCACAAAACTGCAAAGCAGTCAGGGGATGGATGCTGATATGTTCTTCTTTGGTATATATGGTATATAGGTGTTCTACTATAACCTGATCAACCTAAATACTACATGGTTAAAGGGTCTTTGTAAAATAGCAGGAGCTTTCCTTGAGGGTCAGTTCACACAGTGCATTTTAGCGTAGCTATAAAACGCAGATCAACAGAAGGACATCTGAGAAACAATAATTTCCAATGTGTCCTATTCACATCATAACGTTGAGTTGAGTTGCGCTAAAATGCAAAATGTATGTCAACGGATGTCAAAATGTATCTCAACAGATGTTAGCGCACATTAAAATGCGACTAAAATGGATGGGAATGTACATTGTCAGTGTGAATTGGCCCTAGATAAACAGATTTTGTCAGTTGTTATTACTAGAGTAGAGAATACCAGCTGAGGGACAGCATGCTTCTAGAGCTGATACCCATAAAGCATGGTGTTATTTTGTGAGGCAGCCAAATGCTCTGACATTTGGAATGACTCACAGGACATAGTGATACTAGAACTGGAACTAGTACATTTATATGCAGGAGAGGCCCCTTCTTTATAGCTCCACATTTATCCAATATCATCCAGAAATAAAGGACGGGAAATGCTGGTAGATTGTTCTCCTCAGCAAGGCTCTACTTGTGGGGCTTTGTGAACTCAGGTGGCCTTAGATATGTAAGAACTATGCAGTCACACTATGGTGACACCCACTACTGGATTTTCCCTTAACAGTTTCTTAAATGTCATTCCATTATGTTTATTAAACATTCTTGTATCTTTAACTCAGGTCTATGCTCTATCCTTCTTTTGATACAGTATTCCCTGTAAGAAAGCACACTTGCCACACTCCCTAAAAGCCTTTTGCTTTATGTAATGGGAGCAATGTAAAAGGATTGAAGAGGTTCATGTGCAAGATGGCTTTTCCCGATAACAGCTTCACTGGAAATGGCATCCAGGAGAGTAGGACTGCCTTAGGATTGGTATTATTAATCATTTTAGCTGATTATAATTACCTACTTTTTAAAGTAAACTTGCTGTACAGAAATTAAGACAAAGATGGTGGTAGTGGTGGTGGTGATGGTGGTAATGGTGGGGGGGGGGATTAACAGAGATTGACATATACCGAAAAAAAATATCAACATATAAACCTATTTTATAATCGCTTTCTGTGACAAATTAGTAACAGTGGAAAACCCTGATTTGATAATCTGTGACACAATCGTGGTGTGCCAGATTTGAGCGCACTTGCATATGTGAAGTAATCTTTCACTGGAATCATCCTAAATTTTCTCCTCTCTTTTTTGTATTGCTGCACCTTGCTGACTATCTCTAAACATCTTCCTCTCATCACTGCAGTGCTGATCATCTTTGGCCTCCTCCCCACCTACTATATTTACAGCACTCTGATAATGGTGCATATTTTAGAAATGTTTTTAGTCAGAAACTTGGCATAAGTGCTTCATTATTTTGGCACAAAGGATAAGAATAATTCATTTTAAACTAGACTTCTAGATTTACAAAGGAAAAAATTGTCATCTAAAATTGTCATCTACTGTGCCAAAAAAATGTATGTTGTTCGAGAAGCCAAAGCCAGTGAGAATCATTAATTTAAAAGGTAGCTGGCTGAACCTCTAAAGCAGTGGTCTTAAAACTGTGGAAATGCGGCCCTTTGCTAGGCTTTATATGGCCCTTGGGGCACTAATATTCCCACTGACACCAATGATGGGGCATTATTTCTCCCAATAACGCCAACAATAGGACACTGTTCCTTCCACTGACTCCAATGATAGGACACCGTTCCTCCCATTGACTCCAATGATGGGATACCGTTCCTCCCATTGACTCCAATGATGGGACACCATTCCTTCCACTGACTCCAATGATAGGACACCGTTCCTCCCATTGACTCCAATGATGGGACACCATTCCTCCCATTGACTCCAATGATGGGACACCATTCCTTCCACTGACTCCAATGATGGGATACCATTCCTCCCACTGACTCCAATGATGGGATACCATTCCCCCCACTGACTCCAGTGATGGGGCACAATTCCTCCCATTGACTCCAATGATGGGACACCATTCCTTCCACTGACTCCAATGATGGGATACCATTCCTCCCACTGACTTCAATGATCGGACACCATTCCTCCCACTGACTCCAATGATGGGATACCATTCCCCCCACTGACTCCAGTGATGGGGCACAATTCCTCCCACTGATATCAACAATGGGCTGGTAGTCTTCTCTATAATAACAGTGATGGGGCATTGTTTATTCCCACTGATACCGGTACATTTTCTACTCCCACTGGCATCAGTCTGCCCCCCCTCCCCCTGAACTGAAGGACAGTAAACTGGCTCTTTGTTGAGAAACTTTGGAGACCTATACTCTAAAGGAATAATTAGCTGTAAAATACCTGTAAGGGCATGATGTCTGGACCAGGGTCTCCAAACTATAGCCCACAGGCCAAATTTGGCCCAATACAGGTTTGCATCCAGCCTGCAGCCAGGGTCAGGTTACCCTCACTGCACTTTCTATATCCAAGTCAGTTGCTAGGACCACAAGTGTAAGGGGGCTCTGACTGGAGACTCTGACGTGGGGGTGGATGCATAAGGCAGATTCTTATGTACGTTGGGCATTGGGGAGCTTTGATTGGGAACCTGATGTAAGGGGGGACTCTGATATTAGGGAAGGATTTGCTTTCTTTTACTGACGGTCTCTCTTTTGTTCTGAATCATATGATTCAGAAAAAGTATCAATAACAGGCAAATGCATCAAATTTCAGTTAATTTGATGAAGTGGTGCTTTGTAGTTATCATCTTTGCGTCAATCAAGCAATGTCACTCAACCGGATTAGATACAAATGCAGTAGCTGTTGTTTTATTTTAGGTTCATTTGGCTAATATTCATTGCTAATACATTCCACTACACTGCTATTGGCAGTAAGTGAGCCTCTGCACCCTTTCAGTTTGTTGGCTCAGTGACTTTTGTGTTGATAAGAAGTAGTATCACAAAGCATGGAGACATAATAGGAATAAATATTTTATCGCGTCTACAGGAAAATGTCATTTTTTTTAGATGTTATCCAAGAAAAGTAAAAATGTTTACATCAATAGCCACTAAAAGCATATTGAAGGTACAACTTTGAGAATTGTCATTTTCATAGTAGTTATGTGGTACTACAGACTACATAAAATACAGTTTTCAAGAACACTTTTATTAGCATGGGCTTAGTTCACCAATCTTCTGTCGATGAAGCCCAATGTGTCCATCGATTTTAATGTGGCAGGATGATAAAGAATTATTGATGAAATTCTTAACAGCCTTCATGCAGGTATTTGTTTTGGCACAGATGCAGTTTGACATTGGAGGTTCAATTAGTCCAATTTAATTACTACTTTTTCTGGTAAATGCAAATATAGCAGTGTTCGGTGGAAAGCAACAAGTGATAATCGCTGCAACCCAGTGTCTCGCTAACACTATCAGCCACCTGTTATTAAAGATAAGCCTTATAAATTAAGTTTATGAAACAGTTTATTGTTTGAATTCCTTTTGTTGCTATATATAGACCTCATAAAACTTGCTAATGGAAAGTTAGGCCTTTTTCAGGAATTTATTACGCAGCTTAGCTGTAGTTTGATGGAAAGACTTTGAAAGGGAAATCAGTGTTACTTGATTTAAGGATCAACAATGTAATTCTAAATTATGAGATAGAGACTGTGCGGTGTAACTACAGTATAAAAATAGAGTCACTTTCTGTACTATTTGTGATTCGTAATGTGTGTGCTTGATAGAAGTGCGTGGTCCCTTTTTTAAGATTAAATGTAAACTAAAAAGAAAACAGCTGCCTATGTTTTAAAGTGTGATGACTGGTTTATTTGTAGTTACTCATAAGAATTCAGCAACAGCTGAAAGTAATGCTGTACCAGGCAAGCACAACAATGCATTTACAGTTTAGCCTGTGTAACATGAACACCAACACTGTTCTTCACCTGCTGATATTCTGGGGAATTCAAGAAAGCAGAGTGTATACACATAATTACAGAATAAATGTATGTTAATAAATACAAATCTGGTTTTCCAGGCAGCCTGATGTCTGAGCCATTTTTAACCACTGCCGACCCACTTAGTGAAAAGACAAATCTTGTATCTAGGACAATTACTATTAAAGCAGCATTCCACCCAAAAGGGGAAGTTCCGCTTTAAAGATTGGTCCCCCGCTCCCCATTAAGGATTGGCACCTTTAGGGAGTGAGGGGGGGCAGGTACCCGAATTTGACAGGTACCCGCTCCCACTTCTGCTGCGATCGCCGGGGCGATTGGAAACGGGAGCTGTCCTCCTACCCTCCCTCCCCGAAGTCTTGTGGGACATGTGACAGGTTCCAGAAGACGACGGGGCCATTCAGAATGCGCAGCACTACTTGCGCATGCGCAGTGGGTACCCGGCTGTGAAGCCGCAAGCTGTCACAGCTGGGTGCCCACACTGAAGATGCTGGCGCCTGGAATACAGGACGGCCAGTGAAACGGGCTGCGGTGGGGGCAACGCAGGATCGTGGGACAGGTGAGTGGCTGTTTTTTAAAAGTCAGCAGCTACAGTTTTTGTAGGTGCTGACATTTATTTTTTTTACAGAATGAGTGGAACTCCGCTTTAATTGAACCGAGTTTACTTTTAATTATGTATACTGTAAAATCAGTAATGCAGTCATCCAATTTTTTCAGCCTGGGCTGACCTAATGAATTTATAAGCATATAGGGCATATATACAGTTTGGTATGGCATATAATGCTTGTAGAAGGCAGGTTTTAGCCATGCAACTGGGAGGGGGTTACAACCTACATAGTGAAAGGACGATCTTGTATATAGGCCAATTGCTGTCACCTAAAATGAGTTTACGTTTAATTATGTATACTCTAGAATCAGTATAGCAGTAATACCATTTTATACATTTTGGTAGGCCATATACTGTAATGCTCGCGGAAGGCTTGTGACTGGGGATGGGAGCAGGGGTTACGTATATGGGTCAAAAATGTTTTTGTCTAATTTTTGACTTGATAAAAAATACATCAATCCTGCATCAAAGTGCATTGTTTTCTATAAATTGAAATGGTCTCTTTGGTTTCCAAAAGCGATGGACATTATGCCCGTGAGCTACAAAGTGAATCTTTTACCAAGTTTTCAATTGTCATCCTATTTGAAATCTTTTGGTTAGCTTAAATATAGTGCTTGAGGTGATTGTAGCCGTATTAGTGCATTTGCGACACAAACAATTGAGTACTGTCCATGATACTTTTTTTATTTGCACTAACAAACATACATACATGTTAGTGCAAATAAAAAAAGTATCATGGACAGTACTTAAATATAGTGAAATACAACTACATTTACTCACACATTTAGTAGCACAATATTAAACTTTATGTCATGCAGTTAAGCAAATAAAGCCTATTGTTATACTTTCATTAGTTTGCCCACTGTATATTACAGAGATTAGATCAATTTTGGGGGTAAAGGCAAACATGAAAATTGTAATAACTGCATGCAGGATTGTGTTACCTTAGACCGCTGAGATTGTGTATCTTCCCTGGATGTGAATTTGGTTAGAGGAGAGAAGTGGGATGCAGAAGACTGATAAAGTGAAGGTGGAGACGAAGAGACAACATGAGCAGGATGACTGGAAGAAAGCTGGGAAAAGGGTGCAGGATATCTTTGTGTTCCAGAATAAATTGTGAAGTTCTTAAATATTTAGAAAAAATGACACATCAAATCAGATACTTAATGTTAAAAACTGTATCTCTTGAGAATTTGGAATTGCTTTGCTTTTCAATGTAGCAATTTACACCTAATAATGTATGTATTCAATATTATATTTTTGCATTGCACAATACCCTTATCTGAGCTTAACCTAAGTATATGACAGACCAGATCAAGCAGACTGAGTAGATTTTAAAATTAAGGGATGAAAAAGTCCTAAAAGAACAGTACTGGTTATTGGTGGTTAAATCCAGCACAAGTAGGTGGTGGGACTGATAGCCTAACCTTAACTGCAATGGCGGTATTCATTACTCATAAATAATAATTTCTGTCCACTAACATCCACTTTTTACTAGTGATTACAAGTCCTCTATTCAAAGTGTTTGAAAATCAATGTAAAATCATACTTATTTCTGCAGAACGTGAACATCCAGTTATAATGTCCATATGATCTTTTTCTAATTTTGCATCCCCATGATTAAATGCAGAATAACTCCTCAATTCTATTAGGCTGGCAATTATCATTTGTGGGAACATAGTAAGGAAAATGAATGAAGAAAATCCTTATGGAGTTGGATGTTCACATTGGCTGGACTATGGCATGCATGATTGTACATTCATCCTTAACTCTATAATTTTCCACCTGGAGCCAATTTATAGTTTTTGATGGAGGTCATAAATAGAGTTATGTGCGCTAGGACCTTTTTCACCCCTAAAAAAATTTAAACAAAACACTGCTTTGTACAAACACACAACACAACATGGAGCGGCTTGATGTTAAGCACTGAAATACCTCAGGATTTATACTGGGTGAGTACTCTTCATGACATATAATAGGCTGTGCTACGCTTTCTACTGGAGATTTTATATTTTCACTTGCCACATCTTCCTCTATGTAGAGTCTTGGATGCTGCTCTGTTTGGGGCTCACACCTATAAAACCCTGAATCTTGGCTGTTCAGCTGACCTCCTTGGATGATGGTTACCAGCTCTTGACAAATCTCTTCTTCCTGCTCATCAAGCGATACCAGGTTTCTTGGAGATGATGACCCAGTTGTACATTCTGAAACAACAAGGTCGATCCCAGGAGTCTCTGATGTACTTCTGTGGTCAGAAAAAACCGCTGAAGCTTCCTTGGCACTTATTGGTCCCTTTGAGTCTTTCTGGTCCAGGTATTTGAACTGTTTTTCATTCTGAATGCTATCAATATTCATTCCAGAGATGGAAGGGACTGTAAGCTCCTGAATTACAGGAGAGGAAAGTGTTGTATCAGGAAATGGTGATGGTATAGTAAGATGATGACCCGGAGAGGTCTTTGGAGATGTAATAGGAACAAAATTACCATCCTTTATACGGGAAGTGACATCATGTGAGGGACACTGTTCAGGTTGTAAAACTGTTAATGGCAAGGCATGGGGTTTCTCTACTTGGGCTAGAAAGTGGTCAGGAAAAGGTGGTGGAGTTGGGACAGGTGTGATTGAAGGTGAACAGCCGACAGTCAGTGACAACCATTCACTGGTCACAGCTTCTAAGTTCCCCTTACTAGAGTCTGTACAAGAGGTTGGCCTGAGAGTAAGGGGTGGAGTACGGAGTCTTTTAGTGGATGCCAACTTTAAAAATAAAAAAATATGGTTAAGAAAAAAAAAGGACTGTAACACAAAATGTTAACAGAAAAAGAAATGTATAATCTAGAAGATATTAAGATGACAATGTATATAATTGTGTAGGTGCACATGCCAGAAACTATTAGTACATGAAACCAAAGGAGCAAGAGAGCTATTTGAAAGGGTAACTTTATCAGCTGATGGACAGCGCTTTAAATGTCAAATGCTGAGAGATGCCTGAGTCATCCTATTCAAAGTAGTAGTATGAGTTTCATGATTGAGCTGTGGGCTTCTTCTACACACATGTTAAACCGTAGCTCTGAAAAAGTCAGGGCAGTGTGTAGCTTTACTCTGAAGATTGTATCAAATACATTTGTATTCTGAGCTACTTTAAACACCAGCTTAGTTGCTATAAATCTTAACCAATCCATATAAGTATGACATTAGAGGTCATTTACAAATGCAGAGTAAGCTAAAAGAAACAGTGTTGCTATTATTTTAATATGCATTTGACTTCAAAATATATAAAACTCCTCAGGGTTATATTTATGAAGAAGTGAATCTTAACATTCCTACATTTACTAAACCTTCACTGTAGGTAAATGTTTCAGGTGTATGAGTTTAAATGACAGTGAATGATTCAACACCAATGAAGGTTTTGTGTCATATTTGCTGCTTAATAAGTATCCTCCTCGGTGTTGAAAAACACAAACTTCAGAAAAATAATAATTTAATCATATCTACAGCACAGAAAATTAGCCTCACTTCAGCCTCCCCCAATAAAGTGGACACTTAAAACTAGACAATATAACAAAATTAAAATAAATAAATAATATATATATATGCATATGGCTGGTAAAAGGCAGCACAGACAGCCTGACACTTCTTTCAGATGCTAGCATAAGTGAGTTCCCACACCAGCAGTTTAAGGGATAAAGCATGTTTATATAGGATCCGATTGTTATGTGTACATTTAGCACAATCAAAGCTCATGATAAGTTTATCCCAATATTGTTCTATACAGCTTTAAAAATACCAGTAAACATCAGGTAGGCTAATGCAGCAATATAAAGTAAATGCAGGCACGTAAAGGTGGAAACATATATCTACAGATTTCTTTCAAAACACTGTGTGGGTCCAAAATTCCAGGGTACTTTAAATATTTACTACAGGGCTAGAAATCAGCACTTTGGACTGTACCTAACAGTTTGTTACCCATCAGATCAGCAGGCAGACACATGAGTGGGTTGTTGAAAGTTCTGACCTCATAGTTGGTATCAGCATAATATCACTACCCGAGTTGTTCTTATAGGGTCCTTAGGAAGAAATCTGCAGGTACGTTTAATAGCATCTTGGCACCACCATTTCATGTTTCATAATATTGCTAATAAAAGACAGTTTACAGTATTAAAAGGCAAAGGTGTACTTAGGCAAAGGTTGAAGTTAGGGACAGCATACTTGCTTGTCTCTCAACTAAATTTTACATAGGCGAGCGATCACTAAAAAATTATAACACAGTTATAATTCAATAATAATCATCATAACACTAGTTTTATGATAGAGTTACCTACAACAAAGGGGTAAGAAAGCAGGCAGCTCTGTGAGATTGGCAGTGTTACACATATCCATATAGTAAAACAAATAACTAATTTCATGGCAACTAATAATTGATCCTCTGTTCATTAGCAGAACTAGCAACATTGCAAAGCTCATTGCAAAGCCATGGGCTACATATTTGTAGATTCAGTTAACAAAGTAGTGGATATTCATGGATACACTAGAAAGAGTTAAAGAACCCTGTCGCTACTGGAAAAAAGTGTATATAGAAGTATCTCATATGGCTACAAGTACACCTTTTCTTAAAAAAAAAAAAGTTATGTATTTGACCCACAGTGGGGCTCTGAACTTAGTAGCGAAATTGAGCTACTATTAGGAATGGTCTGTTCCCTAGCTACTCTGTCCTTCTGTAATGTCAGAGCTCTTCTGCTGTGCCTCCTGGCATGGCCTAGTGAGAGCTGGTTTGACACCCTGAGTGCAGGAGAGCTTATCAGATCAATAGAACAGTGTTGACTGGAAAACCTCATTCTGCTTTGTTTACAATTCCTCTGAACAAGCCGGTCTCCTTAGTGCATGTGCAGGATAACACCTCGCCTAAGAAGGCAGAACTACAAAATCTGCTGGGTGCTGCTGACATCATATACAAGATGCTGGCAACCACAATTGTTTCTAGAAAGTCTTGCCTCACACGGATGGAGGGGCTTTTGAGGCAACAGAAGACTAATTAGGTTTTTATTTAAAAAATTAATAGGGATGATTTAAAGGGCCTCTTTAAGGCCAGGTTTACTGTGTTGTGCTGTCCACCAAAACACACCAAAAAATTGTGCATTCTGCATTGCTGGCAGTGTAGCGCACAGATATGCACGTTGGCCGAAAAGGTGCGTTGGGGTGACAATAAGAATGAATGGCACTGCATCTCACCAATGTGTATAACACAGCACAACTGTGTGACTGGGGCCTAGGTCAGAACTCCATTTAGCACTAGCTATATCTAAAATGCCATCACAGAAAATAAACACATATCATGGCTCAAACAGTTAACAGCACATGAACAATCTAACATCTTGAGCCTCCTCAATGCTCTCCTACTCTCTGAGTGTTTGGGGTATTGTATGTTTCATGTTTTACAACATCCTGTGTTCTTTTCTTTATTGAGTTCACTGAGGTTTTTCTGGTATTCCTGCCATGCGAACAGGGCAATACAAATATTTAAAGGATATTCGAAACCCCAAAAGTATAATATATTGTAGATTACCAATAAATTTGGTGGCTGCATCAGTTTTCTTTTTTTTTCTTTTATTTTTACCTAGCAATCTTGCCATTAACACACTTCCTGTCCTAGCATAACATTGCACACTTTCCATACTATATTTGTAGGCTCCCATTCACACTTGATCGTTTTTTCTGCTTGTTTCCTCATGCCTGACTATGCTGAACATGCAGAATCCCATTCCTTCTAATTGCACCTGTTCACACTTATATGCACAGTTGCCCTAAGCTCTGTGCCCTGCACTCTTTTTTTAACATATTTAACGGGAGCACCTGTTAATGCACGATATGCACTTTCTTACACTCGAAGAACTGTTCTCCTCCCCTTGTCAGTCCAGGAAACAGATTCCTAAAGCTTGATACATCTGTAAAAATGCCTGTAAAACATGTTTCAACGTCACCTGGAATATGCTCTGCTCAGGTGTGAATGTAGGCTAAGGCTCTGTTCACACTAGTGCGATTTCAGATGCAACTTGAGTTGCACAGAATTGCAGGACAATGCAAATCACATTGTTTTCAATGGTGCTCGTTCACATCAGTGCAACTCAGCACAGTGCGATTTTGGAAAAGATTCCTGTACTACTTCAGTGTAATTCCAGCACAATTGTAGCCCTATAGAACATGCAAACCACATCCAAGTTGTACTACATAATCAGATCACAGCAGTGTGAACCTAGCCTAAAGATCAATATTGCCAACCTAAGCTACTCCCCTGATTAGAATTACAAACACCTTACAACTTTCTCATCTATTTTAAATAAGAATTATAACCTGGAAAGTTAATAACATTTGAAATTTCAGTGTAGTATATAGGAAGTTACAAGGATGCAGGATTTCCATCAGGGTCAACAGTTTTTTTTCTGTACTTGCAGTAAATGTACGTAGCCTGAAAAAAAGGAAAACCAATGTAGCCACCACATCTAAGGAGCGGTAAACTGCAATATAGTACATTTTTGTCCCTGGGTTTCGATATATGTAAATTTGTCAAGGTTCTTGGGTATCGGAGAGCTAATGAGTTGCATTTTACCAGTTCTACCAAAGCCAGGATACAAAAAAAAAAATACAAAAAAATATATATGTAGTGGAATATCTGAAATACAACATTGCAAATGTAGGCATATAAATTATAATTTGCAATTATGGTTAGCTGCGCTGCCATGATTGCAATGAAATGTTTCTGGGCTCTGGTGTGTCCCAGCAGTCCATGTCTTGTATCCCTCTTTACATGGTCACAGATAATTGAATTAACATGAGGGCTGTAGCTGATTTATAGAAAACTTCTTCATGTAAGCCTGGAACAAATGATCTGCTGGAAGCCTCTGCAGAGCAAAGCACAGGAACTTTGCTGTAGAGGATAGAACAAACTGGGCAGCAGACAGGTGGAGTTTCACTTGTAACCATTTACCTTCTCACACACCATGACCTAGAGGGATGACTGCACACAGACTATATTTTTAGAATTCTGACATCCTAGCTTCACTAAATAGCATCAGATGTTTTTTTTTGGTCTTGACCGGTGAGTACTACACAAGACACCATATGTATTTACACACTGAACTACTGAGTTCACAGCTTACTAAGCTAATGTTAATTAAGTGTGCATCAAAACAGAACTAAAATTTCCATTTCATTGTGTCCTAATTTGTCAGGGGACACACAGTTGATTAAAAAAAAAAAAAAAAAAATTACCCAGAACTTTTTCTGTTAGATCATATAACATGTTGCTACTAATTAAGATACAGATTTTAATGTAAAGGTTACAGTAAATAGAAGACCATAGACAATTACAGCGGGTAAAATAAGTACTGATCATGTCACCATTTTTCTAGGTAAATATATTTCTAAAGGTGCTATTAATATGAAATTTTCACCACATGTTGATAACAACCCATGCAATCCATACAAAGAAACCAAAACAAATAAGTTCAGAAATGACGTTATATGTAATAAAATGGAATTACACAGAGAAACAGTATTGAACATTGCTGAAGGAAAAGCATGTTGAAGTTTGTTTAAAGTTTGCTGCACAACATTTAGACAAGCCTGTGAAATACTGGGAGAATATAGTCTGGTCAGATGAGACCAAAATTGAACTCTTTGGATGCCATAATACACACCATGTTTGGAAGTCAAATGGCACTGCACATCACCCCAAAAACACCAGACCAACAGTGAAGTTTGGAGGTGGGAACATGATGGTGTGGGGCTGGTTCCAGCATACGGTACTGGCAAACTTCACTTCATTGAAGGAAGGATGAATGGAAAAATGTACCAAGACATTCTTGATAAAAATCTGCTGCCATCTACCAGGTTGATGAAGATGAAATGAGGGTGGCCATTTCAGCAAGACAATGATCCCAAGCACAAAGCCAAGGAAACTCTCAGTTGGTTTCCCAGAAAGAAAATAAATCTGCTAAAATGGCCCAGCCAATCACCTATCTTGAATCCAATAGAAAGAATAAAGATCAGAGTTCATAGAAGAGGCCCACAGAACCTTCAAGATTTGTGTGGAAGAAAGGGCTGAAATCATACCTGAGCAATGCATGCAACTAGTTTCTCCATACTGGAGGCGTCTTGAAATTGTCATTACCAACAAAGGATGTTGTCCGAAATTAAATAATTTTCAGTTAGCGTGTTCAATACTTTTTTCCTGTGTCATTCCATTTTATTATACAAAACCTAATTTCTGAACTTATTTGTTTCTTTCTATGAATGGATTGCATGGGTTGTTACCAACATGTGATGAAAATTTAATGTCAACAATGCCTTTAGAAATATATTTACCGAGAAAAATGGTGACGTATTCAGTACTTATTTTACTCACTGTATATTAATCAGATCATATGCCAATGGAAACTCACATACTGTATATCCCCAGCCCATTGGCAGCGCTGGATTTATACAGCTGATTGCTACTGCTTGCTTTGATAGGCTTTTTATGCCAGTCATAAAGAAGTATTAAACCCCTAACCAAAAATATGATATATTACAGCTTACCAATCATTAGATGTGGTGGCTGCATTAGTTTTCTTTTTTATGCTTTTTCCCTCTGTTTTCACTTGGGGATCAGTAACATACCTCCTGTATTACAGTTCCACCACTTTGGATGAAGAAGCACCTTTGGACAGCAGTATTTTTAGTCTGGGGGGAGGGGAGCATTAGTTGGACTAGCAGATTTAGATACAAATTGAAGCCAATCTCCAGCCAATACTTTATAAGCAGTTACACAAAAACATTTACAAATTTTCTTTTGGGATAAAGGTTTTACTTAAATAAATAAAAGCTGATCATTTTAAGTACCATTGTAAGCACTTGCAGTGGTACATTCTGCTGGAGAGCTTGTTCTATTGAAAAACAAAATACATACTGGCTGGATCACCAGATGGACAGATGGGAATAGAAGAAAGAAAGCCTAAAACAGAAAATGAATGCAGCTACCACATCTAAGAATTGGTAATCAGCAATATACTACATGTTTGCTTTTAGGTTTAATACCACTTTAACTGAAAACAAATATATTATCTAGAGATCGGCATTACACTTTCCATGCTTGTGCTTTTAGCTGAAGGGTCTGAAGAAAACGAAAAGCAGAGACAAGGTTAATATACTTACATTTGGGAAACAAACTCCAGGGTGCTAGTGATTCACATATCATCATACATTTTTTTTGTTTATTCCTTTCCTAGGCTTAATTTAATTCATTTACATTGGTAATAAGTTTTAGACTCTACAAAGGTAGATAAACAACCCCATCTACATTTCAATTCAGGCTTCTTCCAATGCGTGTAACAAATGTAACATACATGTAACACCTCTGCATTTAATGCATAAAAAACAGAGAAGAAATGTAAAGATGTTGCTTATATTGTATAGTAAATGTAAGCAACCCTCTGATTCATTATTATGGGCAATACAAACCGTTTCTGCATGTAATTAATGTATTTGTGTTTACGGCCTTAATCATATTTGGTATGACAATTTTGTTTTGCTTTTAACTTATGAGGGCTGATGTTTAAAAAGAAGAACATTTCTTACCGTGCTTGTGGCCGAGTTGTGTAACCTGTCAGTGGAATATCGATCAGGTGATTCTCCAGCACTTTTAGAGGAACTCTTTTTGATTATCTCCACATAGGAGACAGGGAAAATGCCCTGCCTATTTGTGCCTGGAATTTTACCCTCATACCAATTCTGATCCACCTTTTTCAGAATCATCACTCTGTCACCCTGGAAAGTGAGGACAAATTAGGTTTCATCTGTAGTGGAAGAAACATTTTATAATTTTTATCAAGATCACACAACCATCAGAAACCAAAAGTATAATGTTCACAGATACACATAGTGATATTTCAAACCAAAGAATGAATGCCAATGGTGCTTAAAGGATAAGTTCACCTTTTAGAAGAAAATAATGAATGCACATCTTTTTCCAGGTAAAAAAATGTGCATTTATTATTTTTTTTATAGGAAGTCTGTAAAGCAATGCACCCACAGTCAGAAGGTCCAGGGTGCTATGCAGAGCTCTTGTAGACTCTCTGGTTTGATTGACTAAAACTGGAGCATGCATAATCTGGTGCAGCTGTGCATGGCACCCAATCAGCTTCTAAATTCTGCTTGTTCAGTTAAGCTTTGACAATAAAGCCTGGAAGCTGATTGGTTTCTATGCAGAGCTGCACCAGAATTTGCACTCTCCAGCTTTAGTAAATCTCCCCCCTCTGTGTGTAATTTGTCTGCTCATACCTTGTACAAACAGACAGTTATACACTGACAGGAAGCCTCAATGAACTACCACAGCACTCAACAGCACCGTGGTACCTCATTGAGAACTACAACCCGACAGCAGCAAAGGCTGTAGATAGTTGTACAATACAAGTAGCCAGCAACTTGGAAAGCTTCTTAATGGAAGTCTTTATTGGTTACATAAATACAGGATCCATAAAGCTGATGCGTTTTCTGCTTCACAAAGTATAATTCATAGCATACAAAATGTCACTAAAAATTCAACATTTATAGTATAGAGTGTATCAATTAAAAGCGATTAGGATAACTAATGACACATGGAGAGATAACCAAAAAAAGAAAAAAAAGGAAGAAAGTAATAGAGAACTGGAAATAAGCAACCTATAAACCATAAACATTGTTGAATACAATAATTTTACACAGGTTGCATTATATAGGTGGAACTAAGTAAATTATTTTAAGAAAAGATTCAGATGTCGGTAGCTGTAATTTCCCATTCACAGAATACTGTGAATGAGTGACATGCTCAAAATAGTTTCTTAAAATTACCATTTCATTTAGCAAAATCTGCATTCAGCCACATGTTTCTTAAGGTTACAGAACAATCTACTACATGACTGCAGTGCACACATTACTGCATATTACTGCTACAACACTTGGCATTGCTTTTGCTGTCTAGTGATTCATTCATCTCATTTAATGTTCTGGGAAATCTTAAATAAAATCAAATTCAATTCATTGGAGATGTTGGGTGCCACATATGACACCCCCAAAATCTAAATGCTTAGCCAGTATCTGTCCACCATTGAAAGTCACATCACAGTATTACCTTTTTGAGTGTTAGCTCCACGTTTGTGTCAGCAGTGAAATTATATTTGGCAATCGCTTCTCCAATCTCTCGCACTTGTGCTGGTGGTGGAGGTCTCACTGGTTGTGCTTTCTCGGCTGGACTTATTTTCTTTTAATAATAAATACATAATGAAAAATAAGTTATTAGAGTTCTTTAGAAAACTCTACATATTTCCTAGTAATTCAGACAAGGACAGTGCCATGCCTAGCTCTATCTGTACCCCTTCCTTTAGCATCGCACACACAATGAGAATAATAGACTGACCGTTTGTTATTTTTTTTTTCTTTGCATGCTAGTCTCATATCGAAAATGGAAAGGCTACTAAAGTTACAAAAATTCTTGTAAGATAGACTACAACATCCCATGATGATGTAATGTATCCTTCCATTTCCGATCATGCGTGGTCTTGGTCACTCGATTTTTTAGGGATGAATACTGTACTGATTAAATGCACATTTGTTCTGTTATTGCATGAGAATAATTATTAAAATAAAAATGTCTATTGATCATAGAAATCATTTTTTCACAGAAGTTATTTTTCTTAATTTTTTTAAAATGAGAATGTAATTGGTTGGATACTCATATGAGACATGCCAATTTTAGGTGCTGAAAAGCTGAGCGTTTTAATTGTCAAAAGTGATACTAACAAATGTGTATTATTTTGCTTGCTACCGGTATTTACAGTATATAACACCAATTTACACAGTGCTTTACATACTGTACATTCACATCATTTTACAGACCTTATCTGATACATCAGCTAAAATGCAATGAAAGATCTTCTAACCTCAACATAGGAAATTGGAAATATTCCCACTCGTCCATGATGCTCCCCTTCATACCAATTCTTGTCTATTTTCCTGAGAATGAACACAGTGTCTCCTTTCTTAAAAGACAGCTCCCTGAAAAACAGACAATTTTATCCCATCGTTTTCACATACACTACCCTTTGCATGATCACAATCCCTGTTTTATACCATACAGTATAGCTACAACAACTGATTATACAGTAAATTCTTGTGTTGCAGGTGATACAACCTGGCTTTGGTATCATATCTATTGAGTTGTACATTTCTCTATATTCACATCTATATATTCGAATGTACAAGGGATCATGGCAAACAGGTCCATAGATAAAGTTAAAATAAGGTGCTACAACCCAATAAGATAAGGAGCAGCCGAGCGTGGAAATGCAGTCGCACAGCTGCAATTACCATTATGAAGAAAGATGATCTACAACTCCTTGCTTGCTCTTAAAACCTTCAAAATGTATTGATTCTCCATAAAAGACACAATATCCAGACAACAGATGTAAATGCATTTCAGCCTTGTGGGCCTTGTTCACAACCAACAACAAGGCCCACAAGGGTGAAACATGTTTACATCTGCTGTTTGGATATTGAGTCTTTTATGGAGAATTAATACATTTTGAAGATTTTTAGGAGCAAACAAGGAGTTGGGTATCATTTTACTTCATTATGGCAAACAACTTTGTTACTTACTCTGTGGCACCGTTTTTGTGTATTACTTTGATGTGATCTTGTTGGTAGCAATCACTTTTTACTACACAGCATTTTACTTTATCCCTCTCCCAACTCTGTTAATTTATTTTGTTGAAAAGAAAACACTTTAATAAAGTTTTCAGTAAAAAAAAACTAAGAAAACAAAAAAATATAAGTTTGTGACATTTTAATGAAGCCTGCACTGAAACCAATGAATTAACATAACCTTTACCTCTCCTTCTCAAAGATTGGTGCCTGGCTGTTATGTTAATTCATTGGTTTCAGTGTTTTCAGTCACTGACTTAGAATAAGTATGCAGATCTGTAGCTACAGTGCCGTGAAAAAGGGTTTATACCCCTTGAAATTTTCCACATTTTGTCATGTTACAACCAAAGACGTAAATGTATTTTATTGGGATTTTATGTGACAGACCAACACAAAGTGGCACATAATTGTGAAGTGGAGGGAAAATGATAAATGGTTTACATTTTTTTTACAAATAAATATGTGAAAAGTGTGGTGTAGATTTGTATACAGCCACCCTGAGTCAATACATTGTAGAACCACCTTTCGCTGCAGTTACAGCTGCAAGTCTTTTTGGGGATGTCTCTACCAGCTTTGCACATCTAGAGAAGGACAATTTTGTCCATTCTTCTTTGCAAAATAGTTCAAGCTCTGTCTGATTGGATGGAGAGCGTCTGTGAACAGCAATTTTCAAATCCTTGCCACAGATTCTCAATTGGATTTAGGTCTGGACTTTGACTGGGCCATTCTAACACATGAATATGCTTTGATCTAAACAATTCCATTGTAGCTCTGGCTGTATGTTTAGGGTCCTTGTCCTGCTGGAAGGTGAAACTCCACCCCAGTCTCAAGTCTGAGTACGTGTACATAACTAATATATTTTGACATTGTATTTCAGTTATTTTTAGTCTTCTGCTATTAATCTGAATGATAATGAGGTTTGTAAAATTACTTTGGAAAGAAACCTAAACATTTACTTCCTTGAATTCTTTGATACGTTTTTATTATGTCATGTGAGTAGGCACTGTTTTGTCACATGCACAGAGTTTGCCTTCTGAACTACAGAAGTGCTGAAAGGAGGAGTTTCAGGAGGCGGAGTCAGTAAAGGAATCATTGTTTTCAGAAAGTAAGGTACCATGGGATATGTAGTCCTTACAAATTGAAGGTAAACAGCAGAGAAGAAGCTGAAAAGCATAAAGGGAATGCAGGAAAATGTGGAAATAGATGGCCACCAGGCAGGAAGAACTCACAACTTACAAAATAACTATTGTTTGTATTGCTGTTACAATGGTGATGTTATAAAAATGAAAGAGTATGCTGTGACCATAGATTTCCTTTAAAGTGTTACTAAACCCACATCAATAAAATCAGTCTGTATATGCAGTAAAGCATGCTTCTTATACTCACTGTGGAACCTAAGTCCTCCTACTGTCCCCAATCCATCTGCTGATAGTACAGAGCTATAGAAGACACTCTGCACATGCTCAGTTTAGATTTTTTTTCTTTGGGAGGGTACATGTGATCAGCACAGGGCCAATCAACACACTTTATATTTACTAAAATAATTGCATTTCCATGTTCTGTGTACCGTGGAAGACTGGATATAGTGAATGCAGGGTCCTGGGTTTAGTAACATTTTAAGCAATAAAGAAACATTTTTGCTCTTGGGTTTAGTTATCTTTTTAAAAAACGTAATTTGGAACATTTGTTGCAAGTTTTATTTGAGTATACGGTACCATTTTTACACAGTGTAGAAAGCTGCAATATACAACTGGTTAAATATAAAGTAAAGATAATAGCAAAAAACAAATACTATGCCAATTTCTGTAGTCTATACAGCAGAAGAGCACTTACTTTGCTGTCTGGGCCTTGAAGTCATACACAGCTCTTGCAGCCTGCACAAAAGTGACAAAAAGGAAAAAGCAGTCACTACAGGATGATGTTTTGCAAATTGCTATCAAATGTGTACAAATCATATTAATGCATCTTCAATTTACTAAGAGCATACATTTACACATGTATTATAGGGGAAAAAAACAGAAAGTCCAGTAAAAATGTGGCAGGATGTATTTTTTTGTTTGTTTGTGGCGTTTGCTGCTTATAGAAAATTTGTGCAGATATTTTAACGTGGTAAAGTTCACACACAAACCCTTGTCATAAGGGTTTTTGTGTACTTGGTAAAGTAATCTATCAAATATAGAAAGCTACACAAGTCTCAATATATGTCTCGCAAATGTCCCACACCTATATTTTTTAAATATTTACTAACACAATCATTAACCACTTCCAGTCCGGACACTTTTACCCCCTTCCTGTCCAGGCCAATTTTCAGCTTTCAGTGCTATCACACTTTGAATGACAATTGCGCGGTCATGCAACACTGTACCCAAATGAATTTTTTAGCATTTTTGTGAAACAGATAAAGCTTTATTTTGGTGGTATTTATTCACCACTGGGATTTTTATTTTTTTTTGCTATGTTAATGAAAAAGTCCAAACATTTTGAAAAAAGTGTTTTTCTTATAAAATTTTGCTAATAAATAGTATTTCATCATACATCTTGGCCAAAATTTATTCCGTTATCTTTTTAGTAAAAAAAAAAAAAAATAACCCAAATTAGTTTATAACCAAAAATTATAATTTTTAAACATTTGTTTTAATTTTTTTAAATTTCTTTATATTATTATTTATTTTTTGTACATACTGTCACCCTAGCACTACAGTGTCACCATGGTGACACTGTAATACTTGTGGAGGGTGATGAAGATTTTTTTTTTTTTACGCTGATTGCTTTTACACCCAAAGGCTGTAAAAGCAATCATTTCTCCTTCTCTCTAGCTGCAATCTTGCAGCCATTGAGAACTACTGATTGAGCTGTGATTGGTCACAGCTTGTCACATGGTACAAGTCTATTGTGAATAGCCTGGTACCATGTGACCTCTGTGATCATTCACAGATTTCACACGTGGTAAGCAATGATGTCACAAGTGACATCTTGCTTACTACTCTGCATGTGATCACTGATTGGCCAATCGGTGCTCACATGATCGGGACCTCGCACAGAGGTCCCGTCCGACGATCGGTGTTTCACTGTATATAAACGGCCACCTGACCCTGCACTGCCACCATCCAGCCGTTTATATACAATGGCTGGACAGGAAGTGGTTAAAGGATCAGTTCTCCTTTCGTAACATGTTACACCCATATACAGGGTATGTTATAGATGTATGTTACAGATGCACCAGCCTTCGCTCCCCCAAGTCCCCATTATTACTGTGAGCGAGGGATCTTCTCCCCTTGCTCACTGTCACAATCTAAAAAAACACTGCGTCAATCATTCACAGTGTTCTGTGAATGGGAAACCACAAATACCGACAGCCATTGCGGCTGTTGGCTTTTATTTCTCAATGAACTACCAGAGCACTTGTGAACACTGTAGGTAGTTAATTTAGCTTCCTTTCAGAGTGTGATTGCCTGCCTGTATTGGAGGTACGGGCAAACAGCTATACAGACAGCCTGCAGGACCGCGGCATTACACGCACAATCTGCTGAGCATGGGTGCAATGTTTTACTTGCAAAAAATGGGCATTTATTTTTTTGTAAAGGTGAACTTTTCCTTTAATTGAGATCAAATGCCTTTCTTCACATGAATTAAATGCTCACAAATGACATAATATAATTTTTTGGGTTTCGGCTATGGCGCACAGCCAATTCGTGCTTTTTTCTTGCTAAGAACAAGGCAAAAGCCAAGGATGCAGTTTAGAGTTGTGCTGCACTGAGAATAGTACTGTGCAGAGATGGACATTTTATTTCCACTGATGTACTACCCCCTTAGGAGTTGCAAAGATTTTGGGTCCCCCTATAGCCCTGCACAGCCAAGCAACAAGCATTTTCAACCAGACTTGCATCCAACAGTCAGAGATCAGTCCTTGAGCTTTGATTTTGTGATTTTATTAGGGGGATTTAAACTGGGATATGGTTAGGGGTGTACAGGATGCTCAATGGAATCGATGAAAAGAGGGCAACTTCCTGGAACTATTTATAAGCCTCCACTGCAACACAGTCTCTGTTGAAGAGCTAGCTACCCCAGACCCCAGATACAATCCTCTTCCTTTACCCAGCTGTCTGAAGGTATCCCTGGGCGGGGGATTTGGTGCCTGTCACTTTACCAGGTTAGACAGTCCAGTAGGTGGCAAATCTGGTTTCCCACCACAGTGCTCCTTCCCCTATCTGGCCAAGGGAATGTCACTCAGTCCTTCTCCTGTGCAGCTGGTTGCTGCTACCAGGCCTTCCAGCTGAGCTACTCCTTCCCTGCTACACAGGTGGTCCTTGCTTTGGAGGCCGATGAGGGTCTGAGTTTTTGTACTTCCCAGCTCCACTGCCTGTAGGTGAGCCCCTCTCTCTATCTGGGCCCCTCCCAGGTTCCTGCCTTAAGCCTCACATCTTTCTCTCTGTCTTCCACCTGAATTCTCCTGCTGCTGAGCAGGCTCAATCACTTTTAAGGGCTGTCCTGGTCCCTTACCAAGCCTCCTGTTGGGGATTGGCCAGGCTCCATCAAAAGTGTAGATCAGACACTCCTCAGATCCACCCGCTGCTTCCAGACCTCTTCTCCAAAGTTCTAGGGCAGGGGGAAATTCCAGAGGGATGGTCTGCAGAGCCTCTCAGCACTGACCAAAGTTTAACCCATGTTAGCTATCACACCCAGGCTGTTACTCAGTCTTCCTAGCTAACAATCAGGCTCTTAGCTCCCCATAGCTGTCTAAGAGGGTGCTACATATGGTTGAGTTAGGAGCTGTGAATAATGGTGGCTGTGGTTTTTCAAACAGCCAAACTTTGATGCCCAGCTTAGACCAGAGAATCAATTTCTACATAGTGAACCATTTTTCTCAACCTTTATTGTAGTAACAACAATGTTTCTTCCTAACCACATACCCTACAAGGAAAGTCTGTTTGCCATGTTGTTACATGGCTCATAATGGGTCTTCTTCAAAGAGAACTTCAAAGTATGGTTGTTGGACAAATAACTTGGGTTGTGGCTGATTGACCTTCCATTTGACGGTGCCTGCATAGTTCCATGGCCAACACCACTTGGTAGAGCCAGCTCCACTACACCAATAAACTTTTCAGCTGTCTTTAACCACTTGCCCTCCTGAGGATTTACCCCCCTTAATGACCAGGCCTATTTTTGCTGCTTGGCGCTGCACTAATTCAACTGATAATTGCGTGGTCATGCAACGCTGCACCCAAACAAAATTTACGTCCTTTTTTTCACACAAATAGAGCTTTCTTTTGGTGGTATTTGATCACCTGTGCGCTTTTTATTTTTCACGCAATAAACAAAAAAAGACCAAAAATTTTGAAGAAAAACAATATTTTTTACTTTCAACTATAAAAAATATACAGTAAACTCAAAGTTAGTTATAAATTTAGGTCAAAATGTATTCTGCTACATGTTTTTGGTAAAAAAAATCCCAATAAGTGTATATTGATTGCTTTGTGTGAAAGTTATAGCGTCTACAACTATGGTATAGATACTGCAATTTATGATATTTTTTTGCTATACAGCGCTGGAGAATTGTGCAGCCATGCAATACGGTACATAAATGAAATTTATGTCCTTTTTTTCACACAAATAGAGCTTTTTTTCGGTGGTATTTGATCGCCTGTGCGTTTTTTATTTTTTGCACTATAAAAAAAAAGGCTGACAATTTTGAGAAAAAAAAACAATATTTTGTACTTTTTGCTATAAAACATGTCCAGTAAAAAAATTTAAAAAATCAAATTTCGTCATAAATTTCGGCCAAAATGCATTCTGCGACATGTCTTTGCTAAAACAAAACCCAATACGTGTAAATTCATTGGTTTACGTGAAAGTTATAGCGTTTACAAATGGCGGGAAAGATACTTGGATTTTTACATTTTTTATACTAATAATGGCAGCGATCAGCGACTTATGGCGGCGATCAGTGACTTATGGCGGATCGGGACAGAGAAACTCTTTTCTCCTGGTCAGCTTGTCAGGAACTGTCAGGGAACTGACAGAAAGCAGAGCTACTGCAGCCCTGCTCTCTGTCACTGATTGCCGCTAATCGCCGGGACACAGCTGATAATAACTGGCTGTGACCCGGCAACTGACACCCGCGGCTGAGATCGGCGGTGAAGGTAGGGCGGCGGCGCGCCTCGCGCGTGTCCCCTACCTGTTTTGAAACAGCATGTTTTAAAACGTGCTTTTGCCCAGCCGTGCGGCCCTGCCACCGTTTTTATACAGTGGCTGGGTGGCTAGTGGTTAAGGGTGGCAATTTGACCACCACTGTAATGGGGGCATTCTTCCCATTGACCAGCAATGTAAAGTGGCATTTTTCTAACTGACCCCCATTTAATTAGCAGGGATTCCTTGAGAACTGAAAATGATGTCAAGGATTTCTCAGGGGTATAAAGGTTGAGAAAGGCTTCTTTATATAGATCTATAGTTAGAACTCATTTAGAATATTGCGTCCAGTTCTGGAAACCTCACTTACAAAAAGAGATTGAAAAGATAAAGAGAGTTCAGTGATGTATAACATAAATGGTGAATGGTCTGAACGATAAAACATATCAGGAGTGACTGCAGGAACTTACTATGTGCAGTCTCAAGGAAAGAAAGGAATGGGGCAGACGTGATTGAAACCTTTAAATACAATAGGAGTGTAAATAAGCGTCATGAGGGCTAGAATACAGGGACATGACCTCAAAATATAGGTGGTTCAAACTTAACCTTAGAAAATATTCTTTTACTGAAAGTTGATGCTTGGAATAGACTTCCAGCAGGGTACTGAGATATTCAACAGTGTCACGTGAATTTAAACATGCTAGAGACAGACATAGGTCTTTACTCAGAAAAAATGGAGCAGATGCTATTTACCATTTGGTCTTTTTCTGCTATTCCTCTTTTATGTTGTTACCTTGTCTTTGAATATTACCTGAACTTGTTCGAAGTGCAGTGCAGCCACTTGGCTTGTAACATAAATTAAATCGTTAAAGTGGCTGAAAACCCTTACATATATCCAATGACGTGATTGGCCTCAGATGATACACAGAAATGAAATAAATTCTCCTACATACGTTGTACCTGTTCATCGTAAGCCTTCTCTTCCGTACAGTCTTCCAGAACACAGATTTTACACAGAATATTTTGGTTTTGAAAAGCAGGGGGCAGGATCTAAAGTCACATACTACAGAGCTCAGTGAGGAGAGCTCTGAGCTCCGACTGGAGGAAAGGGGCACACCCCCCTCCTCACAATACAAGAACATGCACAGCTGTGGGTGTCAACCACAGGCTGTGTACTGGAGCTCTCCTCCTCCTCACCAATTGGTAAAATGGAACAAGTTTGGAAAAGCTATCAGAAGCGAGTCATGCAGATAACAGAGGAATGAGGCAGCAGAGAGAAATCACACTCACAGTGCTTTGGCTAGAGACAAGTACACCGTATAGAAGGATGTGCTTTGTTCATATTGCATGTCTGAGGTTTAAAACCACTTTAATATTTTTTTTTATTGTATTTTTCTGAAAGCTCAATAAACATCAGAAGCTCTTTAGTGGGTTCCACATCACACCTGCAGCTGAATTGAAGCATAGCTAGAGTGTTACCTCCTTCTCATGTGCTCCCCTCCTTGCTGAACTCCTGCTTACATCAGTGAAAGCTGAGGAATAATTCCGGGGAGATTCTTGGTCTGCTAGAAAACAAATAAATTACATTTGAACTCATTCATAAAAATTGATTTTGATTTGTTTTGTATCAAGCTCAATTTAAAGATAGTTACGTTTAAAAATAATCTGCCTTGTACTATACTACAGATGTCTCCAAAGCTAATGATATATTTTAGGCACATAACTGCAGACCCTTCTGATACAAAATAGAAATGCTGATCCTACCCTTGCTGCAGAGACATTCAATACATTCCTAAGGAATGACTTCATTGCAGACCTCCCTGGGACAGAAGCATCAGCTGACAAGCACAGGGTGACAGAATGCTCATTAGCAAAAGTCCATTCACATGTATTTAAGGTAGGATTTATGCCAAGCAAAACTGCACAGATGAGAAGTTAGACGTTGTACACAGATGGACACAATACAGAAGAGCCATGCTTTACTCACATGCATGAAATGACTCTGCATGCAATATAATGAATGCTTTTTAAGGGACACAGGATCAATAAATAGCATTGTGATCAGATACCATACATACATTTCCTGTTTATTCTCAGGTAAATCAAAATAAAATATATATATATATATATGTTACTTAACCTTTATTGCCTTGGAGAATGGCAAGATCAATTTACACCCTGGTGAGATTATTACTGTAGTTATTATGTAATAATAATTTATGATTATGTAATCTTTAACCTAGTTGAAAACCAAACTCCTGGTATTGTAAATCCCACATAAAAATAATAAAAAAAAAGAAAAAGAAAATGCTTGTCTTTGTGTAATGTTATACTTCTTTTGCATTTCCTGTTGCATTAAAAAAATAAATAGCTTCTATATAAAAAAAAATAAAATGTTTAATATATGCTGAAATAATTTCATATAGTGCTTGCAGTTCTTCAGTGAAGAAATGTCATAACTTGATTTCCTTATATATTACACTAACATGAACTGGTTAAAATGGGAGCAGGCAGTGAAGCTGGTTTTGAAGTAGAGATGAAGAGAAAGCAGTGATATAGTAAAAAAACAACAAAACACAGTAACAAAATTACTGAGCAGCAAAAAAGTCCATGCAATTATTGTGAAAATATTTAAGCTCAATCTGGTCTAAAATTAGTAAAATGCTCAGACTGCAACTTCCTACTTCATCTCTAATTCACAAAATGGAATGGCTGTGGAAGTTCTACTTCTGCTGTACAAATTTCCACATTTTCAGACATTATGAGATGGCTCAAGATGAAGGTAAATAAATGAAGGTAATATTACTGAAGCACCTTGGAAGCAGTATGGGCTATCTTGTGAGTTGTTGTTGGTTGCATCCACATCCTGGTAAGAGGCACTGATAGGCAATCTTCCACAATCATTCTGGTAGGGTGGGTAATGAATAGCACCATCCTGAGGCAGCTGGTAGTAGGACGAATTAGCAGTACTAAATGGAAAAGTTTTTAAAGAAGAATTTCTTTCTGGAACATCTGGAAGAAGCTCACTAATAAGTCTGTGGAGTATACTATTATCGGGCAAGCTCCCCCGTCTTTTCTCTGCTTTTATTTGGTCACAGATATCCTGAAGTGCAGAGTCCAGAGCTTCAAACACAGATGCTTTACATCGGCTCTTTTCAGATTGCCTCTTGGGTGTAGAGGTTTTTTTCCTACGAAAAGGCACTGGACTAACAAGAAAAGCAATTTTGGAAAGGCCTGAATCTGTTTCCCGTTTTCCCGAGGATTCATTTTTCTCCTGCTTAGCCCTCTCGTGTTTTAACATGGTGGTGAAACGTGTATATGAAGCTGGACATCGTCCTTTGCAAGAGCTGATAAGGTGCCTGTGGTGATGGTGATGATGATGGTGGTGGTGATGATGATGTCCAGACCCATAAAAGCTTTCAGACGACGTAAAGGAATAATGGTCAAAATCACTCTCACTACAAAAAGATGATCCTTCAATTTGTATAAAGTCACTTAGGTCTGAAACAACTGCATCAGGATCACTGTCTGATAATTCAGCATGTGACCGTGGAATCTGGTCACTTGTAACCTCAATGTGAACAGGAACCAAAGATTTTGATTTTCCATTGTGCTGTACCTGAGGTATATGTCTATCTGGAGTGTTTTCATCCAGCAAAGATTCAATAGAAAACCTACGCTTAGGACATGAACTACTGGTGGAAATATCTAAGCTAACTGCAGACAGCATCTCATCTCCAAGGTTTGGCATAGATTTGGATTTCTGGATAAGCTGCTCAAATTCTGATATTCTGGTTGGAACCATATCTCTTGGCACTTCTTCTGATACAGTTCTCCAGCTGGCAAATATACCTTTTTGCTGCTCCTGCTCATACTGCATTATTCGAGACTTAACTGAGCAAATTACTTCAGAGGTCATTAAGTCTTTGCGGTTTATGCGGTGCATTTTCTTGTACAGCTTTAGGAAACCTGGCGTGTCATGAGCAGACCTGTGGCGAACCCTGGACTTGTTAGCACCACAGCCTTCAGAAGAAAATGTGTTATCCCAAGCCAAGGGACTATTCTGCTTTGACTTATCATCACATAACAAAGATCCCATGCTTTCAGATTTGGTCTGGGTATTGGAAAAACTGTTGTGATCTTCTGTTAGTAAGTCATCACAACTCCTAGACTTCATTTTTGGTGATGCCGTTTCTTCTGTGCTGCTCCACATCTCTGCATTCTGCCGAGTCATTTGCCAGCCATTCTTAAAGCTGATTGAGCGCTTTGTATCATCAGGCACAGCTAAATGATAACTATAGCCACTACCGTAATCTAGCGATTTTGAGGCTTTCGGATTGTGAACAGAGTAAGCGAAGAGGGGGGGATACATTCTGTTAATATCCCCACCTTCAGAATCCAAAGAGCAGCATGGTAAGAAAGAGATATTTCCAGAAATTAACAGACTGACAGCAAAAGATATAGCATTAGTAACAAAGTGAAACAGAAAAAGTAAAGAAGCATCTAAAAGGGCACAAACCTAGTGTATGACACAAACTCAATAAGCGTATACACCATTCTACACTCAAGTGATGCTGGTTGTTAAAGTTTTTATGTCATAAAATTTTTCTTTCAAAATCAGAAATAGCTAAATACACATATTGTTTAGTATAATTCTAGGAGTCACATAGGTTTTATTAGTCAGGTTAACACTTATTCTTTCCCAAATAAAAAATACTAAAAGATCTTACTGCATATGGTAGAAGATAAATCCATGTTTTCTTTAAAATGCCTTCAAAGACAATAAAATTACTAGCTGCACTGACAAAACATTATATATAAAGGCAAATTATTTTTCCATTTCGGCTTTGTATCTTCCATAAATAGAAGCTGTGTGTTATAATAATCTAAAATGGAAAGTGTGTTTCAATGTGTGTGTATGCCTACACCACAAGATGGCAATGTTGCAGTTTCATTTAAAATGGACTAGAAACTACTTGCAGGTTGTCGTTGTGATATTATGTGTGATATTATCACATACCTTTTGATCGTGAGGGAGATGGAGGTGAAGAGTTAATAAATGGCTTCCTCAGAGTGCTTGCGCCATGAACCCCTGTCCTGCTTAGGCTGTGTCTGTTTGCATTCTGGTCGCTGTGGGCTCTCTGATGGCCTACACTGGGCTCAGACTTCCGTCTCTTCCTGTAGTCACTCGCAGAGCTTCAAAGAAACAAGAAATAACATTTAACTTCTTATTTGCGGTCTCACTGCAGTGATTTTCTGGCAGAATATTTAAGTTGAACACATGCTTGTGGTATTCTTCATTTTCATTTCACTACTTTAGTTATATGCATTGTGAAGCTTGGCCTGTATCCAAGGCTCACTCCCAAAAATCAATATGAACCTGAGGAACAATCAAAGCGTGACATTGCAGCTTCCCAGTGCAGACTTCTAGCTGTGGGGAATGATTTCATCATAATAATGGCACAACAGCGCAAGGATTATACCTACACTGATTTCAGCTTACAATTGCTTCAGAATGATCCTCTGTTCTTTTGTTATTTCGCTAACAGATATACATTTTACCTATATCATTCCAGAAATAAACTCTGATCACTTTTATACACTAGGAATATGGATATATAATATGGTTCAATATAGTTTTCATTTGACCTACATACATGAATTAGTGTTTTAATATTCCCAAAACAGCTTTGATGTTGGCGCTATGCTGAATGCTGCAGATATCAAAGTTATAGTATTGTAATATTTATTGTTAAATAATATTGTTATAGTATTATAATTTGTATTGTTAAATAATATTGTTATAGTAGTGTTATCTCGACCCCAGTCTGGGTCTGGTATGTGTATCTCTGGGTTTGTTGTATGATGTTTCCCTGTCCTTTATTGTTTGTTGTCGCTTTGTATCATACGATTTGTTATGGTTTGTATGTTTCTTTTTAACATGCTTAATAAAATCTTTGGTAAAAGAAATACTATTGTTATAGTATTGTAATATTTATTGTTAAATAATATTGTTATAGTATTGTAATATTTATTGTTAAATAATATTGTTATACATTGCAAGAACTACATTTTACATTAGCATTTGCACTGTGCACGGAGCCATCTCCTGGGTGCATTAATTTTGATCCAGGAATAAGACAGGTGCAATTGTAGCCTGGTTTGACATCCACTTCATAACACAACGGTAAAGGATTTGTCAAGAGTGGCTTTTCTCATAGCAATAGAAAAGCTGAGGAGGTAGTGACCTAACAAAGTCTTGTTTACTTGACTATTTTCATTTAATGCTAACATGTGTATGATTAAGTGGACGATCAGCGAGTCACAGATAACACAACTTTGGTCTTTTTTATACATTTTGCCAACACTCATCCAATAATAGGACCATTCTACTTAATATAAATAGGTGGGTTGCCAGACTTTGTGGAAATTATTAAATCGGTATATGGTTTGTTAAATTTGGTCTAAATCTAATGAATATAATATTAACATGTTAATGACAAAAACTGTGTTTAATCTTTATCCTTAAAGAAGAATTCCAGGTATGGCTATTTTTACATTCACCCTGGACCAATGTAACTATGCATATACCATACCAGTAGGATCCCCCTGGCATCACTACAACAGTGATCTCCACAAGCTTCCGGGTCTCATGCTGAGGCTACCATACTGAATTGTGTACACAGGAGGTCTGAATGGTGCTTGGCATGGGCACCATTCAGAGATTTCTTTGCATCTTCTCAATGAATATAAAGTGTCCTTTGGTTGGACAAGCTGGAGAGATGACATCATGTGCTCCACCTCATCCAGTCACGGAAAATGCAAACCATTCTCTGAATGGCACCCTCAACTAGCGGGAAACCTCCTGTGTTCACAATTCAGCAAGGTAGCCTCTTGGCGCTGGACCCAAAATCTAGTGGAGATCACTGTAGTGATGTGGTAGTCTGCTACAGTATTTTTCAACTGCCAGGGGATCCCACAAGTACAATATATGCATAGTTACATTGGTCCAAGCTGAACAAATATAACCATGTAAAAATACTCATACCTGGAATTCTTCTTTAAAGCCCCACTCTGGGATTGTGTTCTGCAAGCTGCAATGCCAACGCACACAGGCACGGTTTTACTGTTGTCACTATCAGGTACTCCATCCTGAGCAGTGGTATGCAGCAGACACTTTGGCAACTACATGCAGAAAGGAAGTGGCTAAAAAGGGTAAAAGTGATTGGCAGCACAAAGATGAAAAGGATGAAAAAAAAAAGAAAAAATGATATTTTAAGAAAAAAAAAGTTCAAGACATACTGTGCTGCAATACTGAATGTCAACCATTTAGGGTTTGGGCGCACTCTGATAAGCGATTTCCTTTTATTATTTTTGCCCTGTCCAATGTTTGAATACAACATTCCAGTACATTGGGTAAGGGTCCTAATATGTTTACCTTGAAGGTCTTTCCATGCCTTTGTCTACAGAGGGTTGGTATAAGGATGTCTAAAAAAAAAAAAAAAAAATTATTAAACACAAAGGATTCTGAGAATGAAGGGTTGCTGTATTTATAAGCAGTCAATGATTTGCAAGCTTCTGTGTTTAAGAGGTGTAAAACAAATAACAACCATATTCATTATATAATTCTAATTTTTAAGTGCAGTGAGCTATGGTACAAGGTGGATTTTGACTCATTGTCCATTTTCTATAACATTGTCATTTCAAGAAACAGCCGTACACCTCTGCAATACACAAACATTTTCCCATGTTTAATTCCTTTAAGGACCCTGCAAGTACAAATATACCTTTTGAAAAAAGAGACCTTCTGATTTTGGCAGAAATGTACTCAGCTCTCAATTTCCTGTTGTTAAATGACAACAAATTGCTTTCTCTGGACTGAAAATGCAAGAAATTGTGCAAACCCTGCCCAGTTTATTTTGCTCAACTGCAAAAACCACCCTTTCTACTTATCTCCACAATGTTGGAGGGGTAGATGTTCTACAGTTCAGTACAGTGGGCTATGTTCAACACAACATCTCTCAGACGTTTGAAAAAATATGGAAAAAATGGATGCCTCACATTCTAATTCTAATATTTACATTGTAATTAAGGTTGGGCATATTCTTAGTAGAAGAGGATGGCCTGTCACGGAGCAGACTATATATTACTTGCTCTGGAATATTCTTGAAAATTTCTGAATATTTTAGAATATCTTTGAATACTTTTGGATAAAACAGATGGTAATGAATCAAACGTACTGTGGCTGATGTTCTTTTATGAGGTAATTTGATTTTTGTCTGAATGTTTTCTTTTTTTTTTATCTGTAATAGAAACTTAATTAAAATCTGATAAAAAAGTGGGCTACGCAGAGCTGATCAGACTGTTTGAAAGAAGACTGCAGAGTGCACAGTGCATTTGTACACTATTAATACAGATATATAATTTACCAAAAGAAAAGCAAAAAGCAGAGGTTATTGTTAGGGTTTACATACATCTACCAAAATCTTACATATAAAGCTTTTGCTTTTTTGGTATTATATTTCAAGAATTATGTTTTAAATGATAAAACTACCCCCGCCCCCCCAAACCAAAAAACACTTTTCCTCCCTCAGTTTGGCAATTATAGTTTTAAAACAGCCTGTGTGATTATAGATACAAAGTACACATTTTATTCTGCAATTTGCCCCTTTTATCATGACTCCAAATGATAGACTATTTGGTTGACCAGCTCTTCAAAGTGGTTGCACCACATCTCTAAACTTGTATTGATACCATTAAAAATGAACAATGGGACTTTTCAGGTGCTAACAATGAAAAATATAAGTAGAAATATGCATAGTTTATATTTCACTGTAAAAAATGTCATGTTAAAATTAAATAGAGTGGAGAGTCTATTTGTCAGTTTCCTTCCTCTCTATACACCAGTGTTTTTACCTCTCACTATTTTTATACCCTGATCATTTGGAGCCGAGTCTCTACTGCCCCCCTGCTGTGGAATATCCCAATGTAATTCATAATATCTGGAAGTGAAATATGATTTAACTAGAGCTACAAAGATGTATAATGTTTGGATATTGTTAATATAAATGAATTTTTCAAAGTTTGATGTCTTAGCTTAGAGTCCACAGCTTCCTGATGAAGCAGGATGATTAACCTGTGAACCTGTTAAAAAAACAAAGAAAAATAAGGCAACTAAAAGGAGAAGTATAACCAAAGCTTTTTCGGCCCTGCTTCTCCTATGGATCACAGGACTGCACCTCGTTCTGCACTCCTGTGACCCCTTTTCAGCCAACATCAGGCTAAAGTCCACTATTGGCTGAAGTCACTCAGTCGCTTCAGGCTCAGGAAAGATCCTGACTGTAAAAGTGCCTGGAATGGCAGATGGCTCAGCCTTTTAGGGAAACGCTGAGAGTCTGAGCTAGCCCCTCCCCCCCACCCCCCTGCACAACCCGCATCCTTAGTGGGCAGTGGAGGGGCACAGAGAGCTGGTAATTGAAAGTCATTACTCTTCACTCAGAGCAGAAGGGAGAACTGAGCAATCAGTGGCGTTTGATTGCACAGCTCTCAGTGCAGAGCTGGCAGGGGACAGATTCTGCATCAGATCGATGCTGCATCCACCTAGATAAGTATCATTTTTTTTTTTTCTCAAACTCCATACTTTTCTTTTAACACTTGCTCCACTACAAACTACCATGTTCCAATGTTGCTAGAGATTCAGGGACTAACACCAGTAGTATGTGAATTAATCTATGTGGCAAAATCATCTATAAAACTTTAATTGTGTTTCTTTTTCCTATGATGAGTCTTATACTTTGTTTTGAGCAAAACCTCAATAAAAATCTTGTAAGCAAATGTAAATGAGATAAGATCTGAAATTTAAAAAAAATGTACATGAATACATGACTAGAATATGAGGTAAGGTAAATTCAAAAGCACCGCTTTTGAAGAGTCAACAAATGCGGGAGTATATTTATAAAACATTCATTGGTCCCCAAGGATCCCCAAATATCCCAATATGCTGAAATTGGAAAAAGTATTGAGACATTAACTTCCCTTACAGATTTAGCAGATGATCTGGTCTGAGGACCACAAGAGTTATAAATGTACGATATACAAAGAGAATGCATATAAATTCCTAATGTACTAGTATTGCACTCTGGATTTACTGTATTCCATATATCCCACACTCAGCAACTTGTGCTGGAGATGCAATTCGACAGTGGGATCATCACACCATATCTGTCCTAGGATCACATCCTTTTGGAAGGAGTCAAAACATGGCTCTTAAAATTAGATCCTTTATACCTTTAGATCCTCTAGCACACCACTTGGGTTTCCATATTTGAAGAATTGAAAGGATGTTGGAAAAATTGATTTCCCATATCTCAACTGCAAAATCTCTTTCCTAAACTGACTATGGGTGAGCAATAGATAAAGAAAATGTTAGGAGGAAATCTAAAAAATGTAGCTTGTTACAATACTGCAAGAAACATCATATGGAATACAGGTAGTCTGGCACAGTAAACGTTTGCATATTTTTTCATTGTGTTACCCAAGAATTCCATATATAATTTCACTGCAGAAAAATGACAAAAGACCTCACACAAGGCATATCTGGCTTTTAAATGTGTTAACAGTAGAATATGCTAACCCTACTGACTTTCAAAACCAAGTTTGGAAAAAAGAACATTAAAATGGCAACCAGTCAGTTTTGCTCTTCAGCTTACTCTGTTAAGCTTTGAAAATGAAGGATAGAAGTTGATTGGTTGCTGGGAGCAAAACACAGACTGTTCTTCAAACACATCCTAAATATAAGAGGACTAAAGAAGTATTCCGAGCATTTCAAGATCAGATATCAGAGATCAGATGGTGCTTTGTCCTTATTTATCCTTACATGTCAATGAGAATACATGATAAATGCGTAGTAAATTCATTTTGGACACCCATGTACATGAGCCCTAACTATAGGCAATGGTGTGTTTTATAGAGCAGTATTCACATTGAAGGGAACTTGCTACACTACATTAACCACTTTTTACCAAGCTGTGAGAAAAAAAAAACTCCCTGCCCTGTTTTGACCTGCAGTATTCAGGGAAAAAATATGAATAATTGTATAGTAAATTTTTGGTAGCAAGATACATGCATTGTATGAGCATCAATCATACTGGCACTGTCGTACCTGCGGTTACAGCATATACGTTTAGAGTACATTTCTAAACGTAAATAAGTTCATGGAATTATTTTTCAATGGTGCCATTCACACTGTCCATTTACCTGCATTAAGGTGTGATCAGTTTAGCTGTGTTTAGTAGAAATAGAATTCTGTACTTTCAGAACTGTATTAGACTCTCATGTGGAAATGCATCTAAACATGCCTAAACGCAGAAACTTCTTAAAAACAAAAAGTTAACTGGGAGGAATAAAAGTTGTTTATTCCTCTCTGACCAGTTCTCCTGTGTTTAGAAAAGTGCCACTGGAAGTGAAGCCTAGGCCTGCCACACAAGTATCGTGCAAATCTAACTTTTTTTTTTCAATGGCCTATCGTAGCAAACAGACCCTTGCACTACAAAGGTATTTGTAGAATATTTATGTAACATTTATGTAACGGAAGGGCTTAGCTGAACAATCCATTCAATTTTATACCCAATCAGACAGGCCATTACATCACATAGGTGTTGGTAGATCAGCCAGTAGTATGTGTAGACTAATTTATTGCCATCTACAGTATGTATTGGTAGGGTCTACCTGAACAATTCATTAAATCTGTATCTAATTAGGCAGGTCCTCACACTACATACAGTAGGTGTTGCTAGATCTAAAGGAGATTATACAATGATAGTGTGGTCACCTTAAAGGGGAGCCTGCATAAAAATGTAAGGTACCCACGGAAAAAAGTTATAAAAAAATACTTAGATTACACCCAGCTTCCACAGAGGGTTATGTCACAATCCTTCCTTTGCTTATTATTCCAAAGCTTGTGAGAAGCTGCTTCTGCACTCTGCAGGAGCATCTTCACATGACATTTCCAAAATCTATTTCCAAAATCTCACCAGAAGGACTGTGACCCTTGCCTTGGTGGCCAACTGCTATCACTAAGGTTAGTCCACTTTTGCCTGATAGTAAAGCAGGTGCTAGTCCAGCTCACCTCTGACCACATAGAGCAAGGTTTCTCAATCAGGGTGTTGTCTCACCTCATTTTGGGTTTCACACTGCATCTGGTATTTTTGCACAATGTCAAGCATTTCCATGGTGCACGTCAGCCATTTGTCATCACCAAGGAAATGCATAACGCTAATTCAGGGCAGCAGCTTTCAGAAAGGGTCAGAGTCCACCTCCATTTAGCCTGCTCTGCCTCCTGCCATCACTGTGAAGGGGGGGGGGGGCTGAGGGTATTCCTATGAAAAGGGGGGGGTGACTGATGTGAAAGGTGGGGGCCTTCTTATCTGATAGTATACCACACTTTAGACTGGGATTCCACAATGTTTTTCAGAATCTCAAAGGGTGCCGTGAATGATAAAAGGTTGGGTTGGGGTTGACGGCACACCAGCAGTAATTGTGATATATTTTCCAATAAGTAAAACAAATTGCATGATACAGTATAAGGAACAAGACAGATATGAATCCTCTTATGTGTTTCATGCCATCCACTGCTTAGTCGTTCTATATTATTCTACGGCTAAGTGCTGAATAAAGTGAAATGCATAAAAGGATTTGCATCTGTGTTGATTCTATGCTGTATCATACTGTTGGTTTTACTGACTAGACTAAAATTTACTGCTAGTGTGCAGTCATACTATCTTTTTTATTACTCTCTATGCAGTAGAAGAGGTAGGGTATTTTTCATTTTTTCCGTGGGTGGTTTTTTTCAGCTATATTATGTTGATGTTCACTAGGGGGTGGGGGTAGAATGTAATAAACAGACTTTACATTTTGTTGGGTGGGCTTTAAGACTAGGCAGAGACATAAGACTATGCTAACATGACTGGTGAATGATATTTCATATCAACATTTTTCTATAGAGCAGGGGCGGATTGACCATTTGGAAACTCGCAACAGAGTACATATTTTACAAGCGTTTTCACTTTACAAGATAACATAAAAAGATGGTGGATGTTAGGATGCCACAAAACCCTGTTTTACCCTGATTATCAGAGTAGAACCAAAACCCAAACTTTTTTTTTTTATTATTGGATAGAGTGGAGCGGGATTAGGACAACTGTCACGTTGTTATTGCTGTCTGTGTCCCCAGGAGATTTACCCTCTTTTTTGCCCTAGTGATCAATGTCACCAAAGGTGGGAGTGAAAGCAAATTCTGAGTTGTCACCAGAGCAGGAATCACGGGGAAATCTTCCAACGGGAGCATTTGTTCTAGTGACGCTGGTGGCAACCTGGAATTTCTCTCATTTAGGAGATATTTCCTCTCACTTTATGTTGCGGCCATGGGACAGAAATAAAGGAAAATCTCAATGGGATACAGATATATAAAAAAGAAAATCTGGTAAGGGTTATGACCATTCCTTACTTGATTTCAAATGGTTACTTTCTGGTATTGGGGTTCAAATATCATTGAATAGAAGGGTAAATTAGAAAGCATTGGCTTCATTTTCTATAATTCTTCATAATCACTGCACCAGCTGTAAATAAACATTATCCAGACAAAGCAGTATTAGTATTTTCATAGTTTTTTTTATTGTGTTGTACTTTAACTCTTGCCAGTTAAGATTGCCAAGTTCTGTCATCAAGGGTCTCTCTGAAAGCTCAGGCCACATTACATGCCACACTATAAATCCAAAAGGTACCTTTCTCTCCTAACAGTTTCCTATCCTAAGACACAGGCTAAAATCCAGGCATTTCATTATTTATTTTCAGATCTATCACCTGTTACAGCTATACAAATGTATCTAGTTTATACTTACTAGGTATTTATACTGCATGGCCTGGCCAATATTCAGTCAGTGAACTGGTACTATTACCCAGCAACTGTTCAGTCTGAACAATGAGGCCATTTTGTACTTTGTCCAAACTGCTGACAGCAAGGGGAAATTGTTGTCACCAGTCATTGCACCATGTCTGAAGATGGGACTAGAGCTGTCCTGAAAGATTGTAAATCTATTCAATAGCAGTTATCTCTTAATTATTATTTTCCTGCTTCTGTCAATAGCTACACTCCTCAGCGTAAGTTCATAATTTATATGGAAAATGCTTCTTGCTGTAAGAATGTTAATTAGCCACTTCTCTACCGGAGCAATGTTTTTAATGTCTGGCTCTTATTTTAAAATCTACATTTATTGCTCGAAAATTACTTGATTTGGTATTAAACCCAAAAGCAAACATATTGCAACTTAACAATTCTTACATTTGGCAGCTGCATTTCTTTTCTTTTTTAGGCTTTCTTTCCTTTATATTTATGTAGTGATCTGGCAAGTATGTCTATTGTTTTTTAACAGAACAAGCTGTCCTGCATATGTAGTAGTTAGAGTGTTGAGACAAACGAATTAACACTGACAGGAGTGCTTACAATGTTCCGCTTTTACCTATTTATGTAAAACCCAAAAAGGAACAAAACTGATTGCTGTAACTGCTTATACTGTAACGTATGAGCTGGAGTTTGACTTAAATTTGTTATCGTATTTAAGACAAGCTATAAATTATTCATTTTTTCTTTATCAGCCAGCTGGAGGAAGCCTTCCCACTGTTTTATTGTATTCTGACAGCGGGACATATTTTCCAATATTTCTCATTAGATGGAAGTCAATCGTTAGATAAATGGATCAAAATTTGTCTGGTTCAGCAGGATTTTGATCCACCTATGGGAAGCTTTAATCTGTGTGCATTGAACACTCCTCTCCCCCCAGATTAACAATGGAGCTGTCCAAAGGTATCTCTGTTGCTTATTCAGAGTGGAGCATACAAGAGGTTTGTTACTGGCCAGGTCACTAGTTGAAAACAGATGGAAAAAAAGCCTAAAAAAGAAAACTAATGCAACCACACAGTGGTAAGCTGCAATATGTTACGTTTTACATCTGTGGCTTTAATACCATTTTAAAACTTGAAAGAATGCATATTTTTAAAATCAGAGTCCCTGAAAAATAAAGTGGTGGTCATTGCAATTTTTAATGCTGCGTAATATTTACTTAGCTGTTTATCAAGTCTACATTTTCAGGAAACAATACTCTAAAATGAATTTTAGTGCACACAAACCCGATTTAATGTACATTTCTTTTAGTAAAATGCAAAAGATGGTATTGCATGCAGTAGATACCAAACGTGTCAAGCCTTAAAATTACACGTCTGTGAAATGGGGAAAAACTATGGTGCCCAATTCTCCTATTAGATATGCTTTAAAAATCTTTAAGTATCTTCAGTTTAGAGTTTTCATGTATCATGGCCCTAGAATTATTGCTCACACTCTGACATTGGCCCTATGGGCATTAGCATTTATTTAACTTTATTGCTATCACAAGGGGCTAACAAGCCCCCTATGAGATATCATTGGTAGGTTACAAGTTTTCTTTATGGAGACATCAAGGCCCTCTGTGACAGTCGATCAATCAATCATAACACTATGCATGATTGGCTTTTTCCCAAACATTTCAGCCAGCATTCTGTTCTAAACTCAGAAATTCTCTGAGCTAAGAGCTTCCATATTCACTGATCGCAGAGCAGATGGGGAAATTAATTCTGCAGCTGTGAGCTTTTTTTAAAAGCCCTTGACTACCAGGATATTTACAAAATGTGCCTTGGTAAACAAGTAGTTAATTTTGCAGCGGAGAACTAAGAATATGCAAATGTGTGTGTTCCTAGTCCTCAGAACGCCTGTCAAACTGAAAAACTATTGGCAGTGATATTGTAAAGAAAAAACTATTGGCAGCGTTGTTGTCAAGTTAACTGACTCTGGCTTAAGTCTGCACAGCTAATGTCTTGGGACATTCTAGTATTTATGTATTCTTAACAAGCAGTGAATATATCTTAAAGCAAGACCTCACTGACCAGTGAAACTATGGGTACTGTGGAGCAATTCATTTGCAAACTTGACAACCAAAGCATTGCAGTTGTTTTCTGAGCTTACATTGTTCCTTCTTACCAGAACATCTGCTCTGTGTTTAGTTTTTAAGCCCATTTACTGTTAAGAATATGTGGATACAGCCTGGCTCATTCGTCTGAGAGTAGGAAACGTCTATGGCATGAACTATATGTGAAGGTAAGTTCGCTCAGTAGTGATTTACAGTTTGTTAAGAATATTAAGACACTTGACAGTCCATAGTCTGGCTATAGGTCTACGTTGATATTCCACTGTTATTGTTGCACATCTATGCTTCTCAATTAGTGGTAATATCTTCCTATTCTAAGAAAGTATTTTTCAACAGACACAAAATGTACAACATCCAACACATTTTACCTTATGCACACAGACCATGCAAACAAGGAATAAGATTTCATTTACCTCAGTAGACACACGAGGGGGGCTCTCTTGCATATAATCCAATTGTTTTTTAGGAGGCTGGTGGCAGACACAGAACAAAAACGCAGAGGTGAAATGGATAATCATGATAGTAGACAGTTATCAATGTGATGGAGAATGAGAGTTATTTTTGTCCAGAAAATTGATTTAAAAAGTGAAGAAAACAGACTAGTGAAATGAGAAAAGCCATTAGAGAGGTTAGTGAGCAGCTGTAAAATGGTTCCATGCAATACACACAAAACAATAAGCACACGGCTACATACTAATTCTACAAACGTGTTTTCCACTGAACTGGCCTAATGGCTTCAAGTACAGAAAGCACACTAACAACTCACACACACACAAGAAAGACATGCAGGTCCAGCACACAAAAAACACCCTATTTTGCACCATTTTTTCCTGTGCACCTCTATAGTATAAAATGATAAACTGCATCATTTCTTGTTAGAAGTTGTGTTTACCTTTGGAAGACATCCAAACTTTATGTTAACAGACATTGGTATGGGGAGCATACCCATCAGTAGGGGGTTACCTATAGTTTCATTTTCCTGGATGGCACTGTAGCACAGCTGTAACCTATGCAGCTGCTGTAAGCAGTGGCCCCATTTTCAAGCTCTCATTTACAAACAGGTACAGTAGCTGACTGCACAAATTTGCCAAATCTCCAATAACATTCAGATCAAAACATTCATCAATGTACATTTTATTGAAGATATTTTGAGAATCTACTGATACACATGATGTTTTTCAGCTTTGGTAATATAGAATATAGAAAAGAACTGCATTACTGTATAACATTACTGTATAACGTGCCACTGATTCTTAGATAATACCAACTTTAGTAAATTTGGCACAAAACTAGAGCAACGTAAAGTGAGGGGAAAAATACTTAAGCAGAGTTTGCCTTCACCGAAAACTACACAGCAAAATGATCAGTAGATCAAGATTTATAAGCAGATTCAATGAAAGGCATTTGTGACAGATATACCGAAAGTAGCAATGTACACCTGTCTACGGTAATATTTTCATGATATTGTTAGAAAACACTATCCTACACCAAATTCAAGTGGTGTTAATATGTTTATAAATATTATGCAATGTTGCTCTAGAGCAGGGGTCTCCAAACTTTCTAAACAAAGGGCCAGTTTACTGTCCATCAGACCTTGGGAGGGGGGCTGGACTTTGGCCAATGGGAGTAGAAAATTGGTTGGTGGTAAGTGGGAGTAAAAAAAAATACATTGTGCCTGGGGTTAGTAGGAGAAATAGTGCCCCACCACTGGTATTGCTGGTATTAGTGGGAGGAATAGTGCTGCATTGATGTTGCCAGTGTGAGGACTAGCGCCCATTGTTTGTGTCAGTGGAAGGAATAGTGCACCCTCAGTAGTGTCAGTGGGGAGAATAGTGCCCTATTGTTTGTGTCAGTGGAAGGAATAGTGCACCCTTAGTAGTGTCAGTGGGGAGAATAGTGCCCTATTGTTGGTGTCAGTGGAAGGAATAGTGTGCCATTTTTGGTGTTAGTAGGTGGAATAGAGCCCTGTTATTTGTGTCAGTGTGACATCAACATGCCCCACTGTTGATGTCAGTGAAAGGCATGGTGCCTCATTGTTGGTGTCAGTGGGAGAAATAGAGACTTGTGTCTGTGAGAATACTATTGCCCCAGGGGCCGGATAAAGGTAAGCAAAGGGCTGTATCTGGCCCTTGGGCTGCAGTTTGGAGACCGCTGCTCTAGAGCGTACATAGGAATGGGCAGTGATCATATTTTTTACATTTACTTTATTTAAAAATGCTCAGTGATAGTTCTGTAAGGGAGTACATAATTCTATAAAGCAACATAAATGATTACTCTAAAAACCAAGATGTGCTGTATCTCAGCCAAACTCTGCCTATCTGGCTGTAAGATGGTCCATATGAACCAAAGCCCAAAACAAAATATAGTGTTCGTCAATGTTTATATATCAAGAATATGATTACTAGAGAAAAGCACAAGAATTATCAATTAGATTAATGAGGTAAGAGCAGGAGTTGTCTGTGTAAAAGAAACACTCACTATTACTGGGCTTGTGCCCATTCAGCGCAGAAACAGGGAACCATGCAAAGCGGAATCTTGCTGTTCCTGACAGCTTCTGTCACATTCTTTTTTCTATATAAAGCTAAGTTTTCTTTTCCAGGTAGTATGCCTAATCATATAGACCAGGGGTGGGCAACTGTGGCCCTCCAGCTGTTGTAGAACTACAAGTCCCATGAGGCATTGCAAAACTGACAGTTACAAACATGACTCCCAAAGGCAGATGCATGATGGGACTTGTAGTTCACCAACAGCTGGAGGGCCACAGTTGCCCACCCCTGATATAGACAACAAAAACAGAATGAAAGGCTGTGTTCAATGAGACCTCACAGAACGTCTACAAGAGCACCTGTCTAGTCACATACACAAAGGGCGGGATTTACTAAAAACGGGGGCACTCAGAATCTGATGCAGCTGTGCATAGTAGCCAATCAGCTTATCACTTCAGTTTATTCAATTAGGCTTTGACCCGGAAGCTGATTGGTTTCTATGCAGAGCTGCACCAGATTTTGCACGCTCTAATTTTTGCAAATCTCCCCCAAACAGTAACTACTTTCTAACTTTGGCTAATGTTTAGGGTGGATGTGTGTTTAATGATATTGTAGGCAGCTGTATTCCACACCTTCAGCTACAGCCCTGGCAATGAGTTTTCAGAAAAAAAGATCCTCTGCTTGGTTTTGCTTCCACATTTCATCAAAAAGCTACAATAAAATACTGTATTTCACTTTGAGCACATGCCTCTAAAATTGAGTATTTCTGTACTGAAATCAGTGGCGTCTTTAATCCTGGACACCAGGGGCACATGCCCAGAAACTCTTTCACCGTGCCCTGGGCAGCAAACATTGCATGTGGTATTTTGTTCTGCTGCCAGTGATTCAATCATATCCTGCCCAGGTCTTCCTATGATGTCAGTGGGACGTTGGATCACTAATATAGTTACTCCAAGCTGCAACTGCCCAGCACTTATCACCAGTAAAATGATCCTTCTACCTCTTTAGCTGATATGTGACATATGTAGGAACTCACAGCTAGTCTCAACCTCACAATAGAATGCACCCAATTACAAATCTACAGATGATCTATTCAAGTTTTAGGTTACTCAGAGAGTTTACATATTTATATGAAAGTAGGACATGTTCTAGAAATCTTCTGTGGTAGTCGTGGGGTGGGGGGTCAGTCTATACCATAGAAAGCAGGGGCGACTGACCATTTGTAAAATCGGGCACTGCCCGTGGTCCCAGGGTCAGTAGGGGGCCCCATGAGATGCCCCTGGTACCTTTTTCATAGGCTTTTTTGAGTTTGGGCAAGGACACAGGGGCCCCATGATCCCCGGGGGCCCCATGAGTTGTCAGTCCGCCCCTAATAGAAAGAGACTTGGAGGGGGTGCAGGTTACTGAATATATGTGATCCCACCCCTTAAATGCACCCTTAGATATCTGTGAATGTGTGTTTAATGCTTGGTGTGGCAATATTTTACTTTCCCATGGTGTCCCAGGTGAATTAAAACTTTAACAAGAGTCTTAATAGAAACCACAGTTCTAATTCTGGTCTGCCACATCATGTACACGCCAGTGGGATGGGGATCATTTTGTTGCTTGCTATGCGGAAAATGAGGTGAAGAGCCCTCCTTCTTACTACCTGGAGAGGTGTTGGTTATTGCATATTAAGAATAAACCTTCACTAATCTTTAGCAGTTAAAAATAAAGAAGCCCTAAATCAACATAAGCTTGTAGATTCATTTTATTTCATTAATAACAAAAATCAGCTGGATAGAGAATTCTGATTTATTTGGGTTTGTAGGAAAAGCTATCTTCCTTTTATACTGGATAAACACACTGGCCACACAGGATGCTTATGATTAAATGCTACAGGTCTGCAGTTGTTACTACGACTTCCAATGAGCATTTTTCAACTTGTGTGTCAGTGTGGGGAAATGGCTGGACAGGATACAGCATGCAGACATAAGGGACAAACTTGATTGTCAGTCCCTAACTTACTGGTAGTCCAAGGAGATCAACAATTTCCTTAAACATAAATCATGCTACAAGGTCATGTTACCTTCATCCAATAAACTGTTAAGGCTGATGCTTACTTATATCTCCAAATAGGTGCACAGCATATGTTAATCCACGATGGTGCATAAGTGGGAGTTAATGAACCATAAGCTTCAAAGGATTAGATTTTCCTACCAGCTATTGTAAGCATTAGTATCTAACCTCACTTACCGGATGTCCAAACTCCAGCTCTGAAAAGAATTTATACCATGGCTCATTTTCTAAATCTATCTCATCAGGATTTATACGACCGTTCTGGAGTAGGAAGCAAGGAGGGGGGAAGGAAAAGGTACTCAAAAATTGCATTTGCTAAACTTAACAGCATTCCAGCAGGAAACACAGTAGCACATTACCATGACAAGGGGCTAGAGAGCACAAGATGTTTATTATATAATAGGTTTCTCAAGAGTTCTAGGGTTTCTCAAATTCCACAGATTTCCTATTATTTTACTGGACCCATCTCATTCCTTCATGTTCTGCCATGACAAGACCTGACAAGTAGTGTGGGTCATCAGTATTCCAATGTTTACAGTATTCACATTCCAGGATATTTTTCACACATCAGTCACAATTACTTAGGTGAGAATAGCAGTGCTGGGTTACTGCTGGGCCTAACCAGATGTTGCCTACCTGATAATACTGTGCATTGACTTATCTTCTAGATTTATGTTTCAGTATTAAGAGTCCAAAGAAGCTGCTCATATATATATTTATATAATTTAACATCACCCCCCACCAATCTAAACTTTATGCTTTCCTCAATCTCTGTGCACAGTGTTCATCTGCCAGTTTACTATTTTACAGCTATGTCTTCCAAACCCCTTCTCTGTCATTCCTCTGTTTGACTGCAGAGAACTTGTCCACAACACATAAATTACACTTAGTAAATTAAATTACAAAAATGTTCTTACAATTATTTGTTAATGTTCTAGTAGCAGACCCCAAACTTTAGAGGCGCTCGATCATTTTGATGAAGTTACTCACAAAGCGCTTCTCAAGTTTGGAACAAATAATTGTAAAAACATCTTTATAACTCAGGTAGTTTACTGACTATAATTTATTGAGATAAGAACACTACATATGAGGTATCATCCTTTACGTTCTTCATTAAGACATATTATAAAATATTGTAGCACAGCATCCATTTTTTCATATCCCCTACAGTCTCCCACGTGATACATTTTGTGGCTGGCATATGATATCACATGTAAGTAACCTGGAGTTCTATGGATGATTATGATGTTTTCTTATATTCTATATTTAAATAGTATATTAGTATAGTAGTATATAAATAGTAATGTGACATGTTTGCTTAACATACTGTATGTGTCTGTTATTTACCTCTAAATGGTTCCTTCTGGGATGACTTCTAATGAAGCAGTTGATTAATATCTATGAAACGTGTCAAAAATCTACAACCACCTATCTGCAGAGTATTATATCTATCTTGATATAGTAGCATTTATATCCTGATGCTGTAGATGTCTCTTAGATTGCTTTATTGTCTCCCGTTATATTGTAAAGCGCTGAGCAAACTGTTGGAGCTATATAAATCCTGTATAATAATAATAATGTAGCAGTGGTCGGGAAAGGGTAGTTCAAACCCTGGAGGGATCACAATATATGCAGTTGTATATGTGTCTACTTGCGATATCTGTATTTTTAAAATATGTTTTGTTGTCTTTTAAGTCATTATTACGATTTTTTTATCAATATTTATTCTTTATCAATTTTCACAACTTTAAAGCCCCCTACATATACACCAATCAGCCATAATTTATGACCACTGACAGGTAAAGCAAAAAACACTGATTATCCTGTTACAATGGAATCTCAAAGTGGGCGGAATATATTAGGCAGCAAATGAACATGTTATCCCTGAAGTTGGTGTGTTGTAAGCAGAAAAAAATGGGCAAAGATTTGAGCAACTTTGACAAGAGCAAAATGTTAATGGCTAGACAACTGGGTCTGAACAACTCCAAAACCACAGCTCTTGTGGGATGTTGCCAGTCTGCAGTGGTCAGCACCTACCGAAATGGTCCAAAGAAGAAAAACTACTGAACCAGCAACAAGATCATGGGTGGTTAAGGCTGATTGATGCTCGAGGGAAACAAAGGCTGGCCTGTGTATTCCAATCCAATAGAAGAGCTACTGTAGTTCAAATTGCTGAAAAAGTTAATGCTGCTTACAAAGAAAAGGTGTCCGAACACACAGCGCATCGCAGTTTGTTGTGTACAGTGTTGCGTAGCCTCAGACTGGTCAAGGTACCCATGCTGACCCATGTCCATAGCCAAAAGCACCTACAATGGGCAAGTGAGCATCACTACTGAACCAAGGAGCAATGGAAGAAGGTGACCTGTCCTGATTACTCACTTTTTCTTTTACATCATGTGGATGACCGGATGTAAGTGCATCACTTACCTGGAGAAGAGATGGCACCAGGATGCCACCTACCTAAACAAAATTAAGTACACCCCTTCAGGAAAAAGGTATTTCTCAATGACAGTGGCCTCTTTCAGCAGGATAATGTGCCCTGCCACACTGCAAAAATGGTCAAACAAATAGTTTGAGGAACACAACAAGTTTGAGGTGTTGAGTTTCCCATCAAATTCTCAAGATTTCAATCCAATTGAGCATCTGTGGGAAGTGCTAGAAAAGCATGAAGGCCCCACCTTACAAATTACAGTACCTAAACGATCTGCTACTGATGGCTTGGTACAAGATACTACAGCATACCTTCAGAGGTCTAGGGATGTCCATATTTTAACAGATCAGGGCTGTTTTGGCAGAAAAAGGGGCTCTTTTGGTGGCAAAAGAGAACCTACTCCATAATAGGTGGGTGGTCATAAAGTTATGGCTGATTGGCATATGTTTTTGTTATTTACTAAGTGACATATCAGCATAGATGTCACTTCACTTCCTCAAACTAAATCTTTCCAAAACGGAGCTCATACTATTCCCTTCAGCCTGTGCCCCTTTCTCCATCAAGATCAATAACACAACCATCAGTCCCTCCCCTCATGCCAGGGTACTGGGTGTAATCCTAGACTTCCATCTGTCCTTTCAGCCCCAAATCCAATCACTGTCCAAATCTTGCAGACTTTAACTCCACAACATCTCCAAGATACGCCCGTTCTTAACCTCTGAAACCACTAAGCAACTTATTCACTCCCTTGTTATCTCTTACATTGACTATTGTAACTCCCTCCTCATTGGCCTACCTAATCACAGACTATTCCCTCTTCAGTCTATCATGAATGTTGCTGCCAGACTCATCCACCTTACTAACCGTTCCATATCTGCCACTCCTCTCTGCCAATCCATCCACTGGCTTCCCATTGCCCACCGAATAAAATTCAAAACATTAACAATAACATATAAAGCCATTGATAACTCTGCCCGAAATTACATCACCAATCTTGTCTCCAAATATCACCCAAACTGTACTCTCCACTCCTCCCCACAACCTCCTGCTCTCTAGCTCCCTCGTCGCCTCCTCCCATGCTCATTTCCAGGACTTTTCCAGAGCCTCCCCGATCCTCTGGAACTCTCTACCCCAATCTATCAGACTGTCGTCTACTCTGCCCACTTTTAGGCGATCTCTGAAACTCTATCTCTTCAGGGAAGCCTATCCAGCCTTCAGCTAATGACGGAATCTTCTATTCCTCCTATCAGTTCATCCCCCACAGTTATTACTTTTTGTACCACCAGCCACTCCCTCTTAGATTGTAAGCTCCAAGAAGCAGGGCCCTCCTAACCCTCTTGTATGGAACTGTATTGTTGCTGTATTGTCTCCCTTTATATTGTAAAGCACAGAGCAAACTATTGGCGCTATATAAATCCTGTATAATAATAATATAATACGTTTATTTGATTACGCAGTTAAACAGTATTAAACAAACATTATAGTTTGTCTGTTTTTCCAGTTCTAAACCCTCCTAATTCAAAGGATCACTGTTGTGGGGCAAGAAGATCATTTTCTTAAATATCTGTGCAGACAGAACACATGGCAGGGATTATTTTAAGAAAGCATCATACAAAATAAGATGGAGCAACATAAAACTAAGATTAGACTAGTTTTGTGCTATGGTAGAAGCTGGAAAAAGAGTCCTTTCTAGGATGGTATAATAAAAAACAAAAACAAAAATAAAAATAAAAAAGATTTCCCCCTGCAAGTTAAAGGCATATTGTGCTAGTAGCACATTATGAAAGACTTACCTTGACACAAACCACTGCAGAGGCTTCCAACTTCACCTGGTCTTCCTTCTGGGTTCCCCGGCTGTGGCTGCTTGAATGGCGGAGCCACAATGATGTCACTCCCACGCATGTGAGCAGGGAGTCACGGCTACAGCACAGGGATCTGCATAAACGGTACGGGTATGCCGTTCCTTCAGAGCGCAGGTGTCTGTAATGTCACTGGCTGCTGCTCACTAGAATATCTCCTAAACAGTACACGTTTTCCTTTTACCTACAGGTGAGCTTTGTTTTAAGCTTACCTGTAGGTAAAAATACAAAACTGAGTTAAATACCACTTACAAAAAAAACTGACACTGGCTGTTTTCTTGCCTGAAGGTAGATTCAGACTTATCTAAATCTCCTACATACCCAGACCACAAAAATAACACCATGGTTTTCCAGGTTTCTGGTTTCTAAATTCTTGGCTCAGAAAATTACATTATTGGCTGTGATAAATTGTCAACACATTTTTGAAGAAAACAAGATTTATAAATGTGACATCTAGAAAATACTGTATGATAAAATCTCATCACATAGGTCCATGACTTGGCAGAAAAAAGCTAAAAGCTAGAAGGTTTGCAGAAGATGGATTTGAAGGACAAATTAAAAATGTGCCCTCGGTGAAAGGGCTGGTTCACGTGCAGTTGTTATCTCCCGTCTTCCACCTCTGTCATGTTTACTTTTAAAAAGGAAGAGACATCCATAACTGATACTTGATTGACACTGCAACATATTTGATTAATTATGCCCCCTGCTCTTCACTAATTGCAGACTGCAATAGGTATTGGGCTCCAAGGAGATTGCAAAAATCATGTATCTGTACTAAGCTGCTGAATTCTGAAATAATGACATACTACGGCTTTTCAGGGCAAGTAAGCCTTCAGCAGCACAGTACCAACGTATATTTGGTTCTGTGGGACAAGTCTCTTCTCCCACGCTGTTTACCTCTACATAGGAGCAGCTGAATCTCTTGGGAAATCTCTGGAATACATTCCATGATTGATGTCCTGTCACTTGTTTCACATTTAGTTTTTATATACTGTTAGATTAAACAGAGATAGAGTATTTATGCGAGGACTACAGCAAAATTTGGTTGGCAACATGCCTAGGTTATTCCTGTCTTATAAAAACAAGCCACACCCGCCAGACTAGTCTGTGAGCTTACTGTACCTTTAATTATGAATTTTCCCACATCAACTGGAATCATCCTGGAAATCTTATTATCACTTTTTTAAAAAAAAAGCCATTTGTAGAATTAAAGTGGAATTTTCATGCACTGCTGCAAAAAGGACAACACTGCAGTCTGATTACAAGCTAAAATACAGCTAATGTCATATAACATATCAGAGTAACATAAGAAATCTATTTCTGGGGGTTTCAATATATGTGGAAGATTGCTTGTGACCATTAGGAAGCTTTACCCAACTATGAAAATTGTCATGTACAAAATAACATTTTTGTGGCCTTTTCATGACCATCATACAAACACATCCATCCATAAAAGCACAAACAAAAACAAAATCCTCAAGTAAGGGGACACTTGCCTTCTGGGATGTACTCACTCCTCACCTCAAACAAAGTAAGAAGACACTCCCAGCGGAGGTACTCTCAGAAAATGGCTTTACTCAGAACATAAAAAATTAAATAAAGTAATACCTCTGATCTCAGGGTATCAAATGAGTGTAAAGTATAGGAATGGATATAAAAGGAACTATAATAATGTAGCATGCACTTAAATTGTAAAACACGTATATTCTGTTGCTAGCCAGGTATGTTCTTAAAAGGCTTTTAAAAAAGCATCCAACTTCCTAGGACACTAGCAAAAAACTGAGCCTTGCCTGTTAAGGGTGGGGTTTACAGGAGCTGGCTTTCACTTTATGTTTGCCAATGTCCACCTTCTGAAGGCAGCTGCATTTAGCCCAAATAGTATAGGAATTACTGCTTTCCTGTGTTCCTCAAAGGACAATAAAGAAAGCCTGTTTTATGGTCTGGATAGGGACTAAACAAACTCAATTTATATTATTTAGAGATCCCCAGTTCCAAATCATCAAGTGTGGTTTTAGTGAAGTAACATACTTTGTTGTAGGACACCACTCATAGGAAACCAATTTATTTCAGTCTATTAAATTCACCAAAAATAAAATGTTGAACTATATATAAAACTACATATTATTACTTCTTTTTTGTTTTGCATGAAGTGTGACGGAGTTAGGACCTCTGTTCAAATTTGTTTTATTACAATCTGGGTCCTCGTTGGACAGATTTGTCCTTACACGGATAGTGAATACCAGGAGACGAATTGAAGGAAACATACAGCAATAGAAACACTATTTGTAGGATGTGTGCTCTATCAGATTATTCAAAGACAAACTAATAAATACAAACATACTATGGACTTGTCTTAGTGAAAACATTGAAATGTGCATGATGCAAAGCTGCTATTGGCTTTCTATTTTTCATTCAGTATAAGACTGAAGAGCGGTAGCAGAAAATTGAGGTAGATCTAAGCCTAGTCACCAAAAATTCCATAATCTTTCATTTCAAAAGTTGTTTTCAGCCATTTGAAAGCAGCGTTCATTAAAATAATACCTGGTGATTACTACCTCAAAGGTCAGCTTTGGGCGCTTCCAGTCATTGGGTGACAACTGTCTCCAATTTGTGCTTCTGTATTGTCACCCTGTCGCAGCAGCGCCTAATATAGTCTACAAGTGCTCTGGAGAGGGGTACATGTAGACAGAAATTGGCCGAAAGAAAATCATCAACACAGATATGCTATGAGATAAAGATTAAAAAAGTGTTTTATTAACTAATAATTAAAGAAATGTTTATGATGCACAGTGATTTAGCAGTCTAAATGTCAGTCAGCTACAGTTTACATGCGCTTAAAGGCTGGATTAACACATTGCATGTAACTCATGTCGTGTGATAAATGCACTTGAGTTGGCATATGTTTATTTTTTTTTACGTTTTGCATCTCATTGATGTGTTTTTTTGTAGCAGGAGCCAAAATATATATTTTTTTCCTTTCTTAACATGTGTGGCAGCATACTGTAATGTGTTGTAATGTTTTGTAGTGAATTGTGATGCATTTAAATGCAGTATGTTTTATTTTTACAAAGCACACCCCAATGCTACATGATAGCGTGAACAGGATCTATAGGAAATAATGCAGTTTTGCTCGTCATTGCATTGGACCTGTGCTGAGCAATGTAAAACAGTAGATGTGTTATGAAGCAGCCATAAAGCTCCTCTCTTTAAATATGATATTGATAAATGAGACCACTGGGAAATCTATTTTTTCCTGCCTACAGGCATCACCAAAGAATTACAACACCAGACATTTTTCTGGGGAGAGCTCTGTGCCGAGTTGGTAGAACTGTGGTTGTATCATATTTTACCATTGGCTAGAAAAGTATATGCACAGTTCTAAATCTATAAAAAAAAGATTTTATTAGGGGACATTATGACATCTATTTTTTAACATTCATCTAAAAGTACAGGGTATCGTTTTATCTTTTATTTTACAGAAAGGCTGCAGTAAATAAGTCCTCACTTCTCCCACTTAGCTTTCATTCACATGAGGTCAAAATGTATTTATTGTCTATGTATTCTGACACCGCTGTTTCAGTTACATAGATACATAGTTAGTCTGGCTGAAAAAAGACAAAAGTCCATCCAGTTCAACCATATAAAAAAAAAAAAAAGTTAAAATCCTATACCCACAGTTGATCCAGAGGAAGGCAAAAAAACCCAGCAAAGTATGATCCAATTTGCTCCTGCAGGGGAAAAAATTCCTTCCTGATCCCCGAGAGGAAATTGGATATTCCCTGGATCAACTTTACCTATAAATGTTAGTATCCAGTTATATTCTGTGTATCTAAGAAACAATCCAGGCCTTTTTTGAAGCAATCCACTGAGATGGCCAGAACCATATAAAAATATATCATAGATTGTTCTCACTCCTATGTTAGTCAAGACCAAGGCTTCAAACTAGGCCAAGTGTGGATGGATTTGATGAGCTTAACAAAAAAAAAAAAGAATACGAACTATAGCACAAATACAATGAGCAGCACAGTGGCTAAATGGTTAGCACTGTTTGTTACCTGGCAGAACTAGGGTCGTCGGTTCAAATCCTAACCACGGCACTACTTGCCTGGAGTTTGCATGTTCTCCCTGTGTCTGCATGGGTTTCCTCCCACACTCTAAAGACATGCTGTCAGGTTAATTGGCTCCTGTCTAAATTGTATGAAAAAGTATGTACGGTATATGAGTTAGGGACCTTAGACTGTATGTTCCTTGAGGGTTAGGGACTGATGTGCACTGTGTAAATTGACGGCACTACATATGTACCTGTAATAATAATACAACCCCCCCTAATTTACCTTGACAATCCTGCATTCTTTTTAAAATAGCTTACAAATGTTACTTGTGAAGTAGAAATAAAATACTGCTCCAAACTCCCAATGCAGCTGGTCAGGTGACCAAATGCATAGGTAGTGGGTTACATGATTTTACTTGAAGGGGCTCAAGGACTGATCTTCCTATTTAGCTGAAAACAGAAGTGGTTATAGGATTGTTTGCCTGAGGAGCATGGAATGTTTTCTGCAGCACAAGTGAGGCATTTTAATCTTTTTATTTGACCAAATAACCAGAAGACAGGGTGGTCAGGATAGAAAGATGTGTTTTCAGTATAGGTCATCCTTTAAACATATGATAAAGATGTGCCCTGTCACCCCAGAATAATCTGTGTTAGAGGACCAGTCAAATAAAGGGATTCCTGCAGCTAAGAGTGCATCCTTGAAAATACATGCATTGCACAGTAGGTGGGGGGTATATATCACTATACACATCTGTAGTCTTTTAGAAACTGAGAGGGAAAGGAAAAGTCAGTCTTTCATCATACAATGCTGGGAACTCTGTAAGAGGAAGGGAAAATAGGAGTGATTGGCCTCCATATTCTTTAACAAACACACCAAGAGCTGTGTCTCCAGCAGAGAGCCAATACACAGCAGTACATTTTTAGTGAACGTATACAAGTAATGTTTTCTTTAAGGCAGTAAGATAAACCAGTTGTGGCGTCTACCTCCCATATTGTGTACGGAAGGAGATGTGCTGACCATCGGGAGCAATGAACCCCTCATGCGCTGTTTGACCATTTACAAACAGTCATGGTCAATATTGTCTGGTAAAAAGCTGGAGCATGGTTTCTGGTTTGGGAGCACTGTTCAGTTTCACTGCACATATAGATATTGTGAAGACATATTTTTCCATGTGGTGTGTGGAAAAGATTAACCCTTCATGTGTTTTTTGACTGTGTACAAGCAGCAACGGTCAACAAATTTGGTAAGAAGCTGGTGTATGACTTTATATTTGGGTGCACTATTCTGTGTTATTGCACATTTGTGAATGTGACTTTCAAGATTGGACTAACACATAGTTTTAGGTCATATGGCTTTTATATGGACTGAACTGGGACACAAATGACTATAAACTAAATTTTATTTAACCGTTTGTGATTTTTGCACTGTTTGATTTGGTTTATTTTGTGAAGATTTACACAGCACTGCACATTTCTCTTGTACAATTATTGCAAGTTTGGTATCACAACTTTATTGTGCTGGCAGCTTACCTATGCTCATTACAGTAATTTTTTTTTTTTTTCGTTTTTCAAAGGTTACATTGGATTGCTATTACCACCACTTTTCTTCAGCTTTCTACTCTTCCACAAAATATTACAAATCTTCCCCACTCATCAGCTCATATGATGTGCTCTTACCGGTCTTTCATGTTCAAGGATGGAGGACTTTCCAGGCTCATACTCAAATATGCTCCTGGGTTCAGATCGAAACTTGCGTGTATCAACCTTTCTATCTGGTGGTTCCCATTCATTCCTTACAGAAGAAAAAAAGAGACACATGACTAAAATATTATTCATGGACAGGGCACTATACTGTATATTTAAAAATGTTTTAAAAAATTCTCAATAAAAAATCTATTGAAAGTGAATCATTATAAGTATCATTACATCAGGTAATTAGACTCTGAGTTCCTCAAAATATATTAACACATGGGAAATCTCACCTAACACAGTTCCAGGATTATACTTAAAGCAAAGAAAACAGAACTTTTTACAAAGCACCCAGCCCCCAGAGCTTACAGTCCAAGTCCCTGCCAAAGTCATAGACATACAGACACGTTACATCCAGTTCAAAAGGAAGCTAATAGGAATGTGTGGGAGAACTCATACAAATGTGCAGAGAATATAGGAACCCTGAACCCCCAAACTTCAAGGCCAGTATGGTCTTGCTATGCTGTCCCATGTAAGGCAACCTGCTGGCACAATGTGATTGCGTTGCTGCGCAACGAGAAACGTTTTCCTCTGCATTTTCTGAATTCCACTTGGTCTTACTGTTTTGTGATATTTTGTGGACTAAAGTTTACAAAGGGATCGCAGATGCAGAGAAACCCTAGTGTTTGTACAAAAGGTCCAAAGCAAATATAGAACTCCCTTCAGAAATTGTAAATTGTTTCCTATTATTATCATTATACAGGATTTATATAGCGCCAACTGTTTGCGCAGTGATTTTCAAAATGAAGGTAGACATAACAGTTACAATACAATTTGGTACAAGAGGAAACAGTGGGCCTTGCTCGTTAGCGCTTACAATCTAAGAATTAATTAGAACTTTGAAAAATGTACTGTATCTCCAACTTATACATTCTGTTATTGCTAATACTTCAAGTCAAAGCTACTGTATATTACAATCTGCAGGAACCCTAGAAATATATTTCTAAATAAATTAGAAAAAATATAATCACTACCTTTATCTACTGCTTAGAACACTACGCTGCAAAGAGGTGGTGATCAATTTGAGCAGCAAATACTGTGATCTGCCATCTGCCTCTCTTTACATAGTGCCAGAATTTTGAAACCAAACGATTGGTCTCTTTTTCATCTGCAGAAAGTAGGTAGGTGCCATGTAGCATGGTACCAAGGGACAACAGGTCTTCTATAACTGCTAAATCTACAAAAGTCTTCACAGGCAATGCAGAGTTAGGACAGGCAAGGACCACAATCCACCATAACCTCTATCAGGTCACAAAGTTATTATACATTTTAGTTTTGTGCAGTACTATTGCTAAAACAAGAGAGGCAGTTTAGAGCTTAGAGTTTGATTGGTGACAGAGGGTGTAGTAAATAAGAATTCCAATTCCAAAGCTATTACAGATTTCCATATAACAGGGTCCTTTATTCATATTTAGCAATTATTTTGTTTTTGTTTTTTAGTGCATATCGTACAAAATATTTATGTTGAGATATGTATGGAATGTGAGGGGTGCCATTCCAGACATAGCCTTAGGCATCATTACATGTCTGAATGCCCCTATCCTTGCTCATGTTAACATTTTAGGATGGTTCCTGCATACTGGTGGTCTCATCATCTTTTTATTACCTAAGCCAAATATAACAAATACTTGTTGCTGGAATGTTATTTTAATGGAAGCCCTAGATCATGAGGCTACGGCAAGGTACTGCAACCTGGAGGCATTCAGCTGTGTGCTCAATCTACACAATCTTAAAATTGTATTATTTATTAAAATCTCCCTGTAAACAATAGTATAGGTTGAGCTTTCTAAAAGTAAGTAGGTGACCCTAACCTTCTTAAAGTGTATGTAAAGCAAAATGTTTTGTTTTTTTCGAATAAAGTATGGAAGGGTTATATCTACTGTCAAGTTCTTGTTGCTGTCTATGCTCCCATTGCTAGTGACCATTGCCAGGGCAACATTATGTGGTGGGGAAATCAGATTTTTACAGGGAGGGTAAATCTTCCAGTGATGATACCTGGTGACAGCTGTCTAAAAGGAGAATTCCCCTGATTTTGTATTCATTTTCTATAATTTCATGAGCTGTCTCTAGAAGTAAAGGAAAATATACCAATAGGACATAGCAAAAAAAAAAAAAACAGGTTTTAACTTTTCCCCACTTTATCCAAAACGAAAAAATGTTTTAGCTATACATATACATTATGCTGCACTGAGCTTCGCATTTGAACGAGGTTCACATCTCCCCTAAATTAAATTGGAAAAAAAATATCTGTGGAAAAAGGTAGAAAATATGCTTACCATACCCCAGGCTTCCACAATGGAGATTAACCCAGGTTTCTGCACTGGATAGGGCATCAGGATCCTTGGAAATCTCACAAATCCCAAATCTCACAAAAAGTTGTTCCTGCACTGCGCTGAAGTGTCTTCTTGCAATATTCGAGATTGTTATTATTCTCAGGATCTTGTTGAAAGGATCATGATTTAACTATTGCCACTGCGGGCTTAAGCTAGGGGTAAGTCATAGAATATTTGATATATATTTCTAAATTTGTTTTCCACTTTAATGCAGTGATTTCAAATGGTGATGGTTTGGAGGATAATATTGGTTTTGGCAATGCCATGATAGTAGCTTGTTTTCTGTGAGGGCACAATACATAACATATGAGCAACATGATATTTTACTTAACCTGTCAATGTGTCAGTCAAGGTGACTGTGGCTACTAACATGGCCTAGTATTGTTTATTGGATGTTTTATAGGCCTTCGCGTTGAGCATTCTGTATGATAGAATAGGCATTTATTTAAAGAATATGTATAATGACCATGAGACATCTGGTTATCATAAAGAGAATAGTACACAAGTGAAATTTCACATTACTTACTTCTCAGGAGAGGCCAGCTCCCGAGGACGGAGAGGCACAGCCGGAGGAGGCACAGGTATAGGTGGAGGAGGCAGCGGTGATGACAATCTCAATACATCAGTGCCATTGTCTGAGATACTTTTCGAGAGAGGACGGTATGTCTGTGTCTTTGCTGCAGGATGTGAATAGGCAGGAATGTAGTTTTCTGTTGTCAAAAATACATTTAAATCATTAACTGAGAAAATATATTTTTCAAATAAAGCTGGTCAAATACATTTTCAAAATACAGATGAACTGCATTAATGTACAGAAGAACTAAAAGAAAAACTTTTATTTTTTTCATTTTGGAGAGAGTAAGGGAGGGTTATACCCCCTGCCCATCTGTGCCCCATTAGAGAGATTTTTCTTCATTTTATGTCTCACAGACAAAACAGGTAAGAGGAAATCCCTCCAAAGTAAGGGAATACCAGGTTGTCACCAAAACTAGTGTTTCCGTTGGAAGATTTTCCCTCTATTACTGTCCTGAGGACAACTGAAATTTTGGGATTTTCTTTTACTTTCACTCTTGGTGGTAATAATAAAAAGGACAAATAGAGAAGGTGAATTTCCATAATGGGGGCACAGATAGCCATAACAACTGACAGGTGTTCTAAGAACTGTCTGGTGTTCTAATCCTTACCCACTATATCCAAAACTAAACAAGAAGTTTAACCTTTACTTTAACTGATATTTGCTTTCAACAACTACCAAGAATATAGAGTATAACTAAATACTGCAAAACACCTCTCTACACCTCTTCTGTTTTTTTGTACCAATCTAAGCATTTTGTTTCTATCTAAGGATTTTTAATTTAATTTTTTTAATTAAAGGATAGGTTCACAGTTAAAAAATAATATTGTATTTTTTTGCAGTTAAAAAAATATGCATTTACTATTTTTTTCTTAGGAACCTGTGAAGCATTGCACCCCCGATCAGCAGATTGCGGGTTCAATGTCAGGCTCCAGCAGACTGTCAGTGTAGCTGGCTGCCCATACCTCCGATACAGGCAGGCAGTTACTTCAGTCCCTCGCAGTTCATAGAGAACTACAAGCCTTCAGCTACAAAGGATAATGGTACTTGTAGGTATTTATTCACAGAACTCTGTGAATGAATTACAAGGCCATGTGGGCAGAGCCCCTCCTGGCCACACTCTATTCAAATTGATACAGCGGGTGCGGGTAGAACATCCCTGGCCCGCTGTCATGCAGGGAGGTGAATGGGTAAGAGCTACAGGAATGGGAACATGTTACATGTTATACCCTACAAAACAGGTGGAATATGTAACATATTCCCAAAGGTGAACGTATTCTTTAACCACTAGCCTACAGGGCACTTACACCCCCTTCCTGCCCAGGCCAATTTCCAGCTTTAAGCGCTGTCACACTTTGAATGACAATTGCGCGGTCATGCAACATTGTACCCATATGACATTTTTATCATTTTTTTGAGACAGATAGTGCTTTCTTTTGGTCGTATTTAATCACCTCTGGGATTTTTATTTTTTCTTAAACAAACCAAAAACCACTGAAAATTAATGAGGCTAACGAGTGATGGGCACTGATAGGTGGCACTGATGGGCACTGATGAGGAGGCACTGGTAGGTTTCACTGATGGGCATTGACAGGCATCACTGATGGGCAATGAAAGGCAGCACTGATACATGACACTGATACATGACACTGATATATGGCACTGATAGGCGGCACTGATAGGCAGCACTGACTGGG